>NC_072892.1:179868693-180503644 GCF_027943255.1 Anastrepha obliqua | reverse complement strand
TTTTCGGGATCGATATTTTTCCAGTTTTCTCGGAATTTCTTGAATAATGGGATGTCTGGGCTTGTAATTACTTGACTGATTTTCGCTTCAAACACGCCTTTAAGTACTAATTCGTAAACGTGATGACGGCAAGCAAAAATAAGCACTTCTCTACCCAGTTTTTGTTCGAGAAGCACACATGCTCCATTTATGCGGCCTGTGTTAGAAGCAGTAGTATCACAACAGAGAATCTGCACTTTGTCTTCAAGGTTCCAGTTCGTAATAGCATCCCAAACTGCGTCTGCCTGTTCCCTTCCTGTCGAGCTATCCAATTTAGGAACAGCAATAATTTGTTCTTTACTTTTACGTGAATCTAGAGCTGGCAACAATTTTCCGTCCCAGTGGACAGTTATCGTGTCCGGGACCTTGTTTTGAAAATAAATTTTTATAGCTACATTTCCGTACGAACTCTATGGATGGAGGACCTGCTTATAGGGAATTCATCCGTATTGTGCCCCAGAGCTTCAATAGTAGCTTCAATTATAAAGACAGAATCCCTCACACTTAACTGACACCTGTGTAATGCGGCAAATAACTTGGGAGTTATGATATTTTTCCGCATAGAAGTTTCATCGAGCTGAGAGGAGGCTTATCTTGCGCTGGGCCTATTTTCTTCTAATTCTATTATTTCACAATCAGAAGAGGATTTTTCTAGTGGTGGTTCGCAAGATGATGTTGATGGGGCTAAGGATGAAAAATTTTTAGCACGTCGCTTTTCCTCCTCGATGATTCTAAGGCGCGTCCTTTCCTCTTTGTTTGTTAGTTTTTTGTCCACTCCGGCTAAGTGACCGGGCCGACCTGGTTCTCTTTGGCGCTGCAAGAAGATCTTATCTTCATTTATTGTAATCGATTGAAGAGCATCGGCATGTGCAATGTCAAAAAAATTCTTTAAGTTTGAAACAAACTCCTTTCGACGCTGTTCAAACACTTCTTGAGTTTTTTTCGCATTTTTTTGCAATTCACTCCAAACTTGGTATAGTTAACTAGTTTCTTAACACATTTAGATATTGATCTGGTCGGTATACGTGCCTTTTCCCAATAAATAATACACTCACGAATTGTGAGATTTGCACTTTTATTGACACTTAAGTTCACTTCACGAATATTAAAGAACAAAACTGCCAGTACTTGCCCGTTAGAGGGAAGTTTAGAACCGGTGATTTGATGTTTTACGTCCCCTATTAGAAATATCTCCTTTTTGGAACTTCGTAACTCCACTGACATGTTGATTACACGAAAAACCCGCGATTACTAATAAAATAAACAAGTAATTACATGCAATCAATCCGACAGTTCGCGCGCGCCGTACTATACAAGTACCGACAGGTTTCCGCGCAACTCGGCACGGGTTGCCGTGATTCTAAATAGACGAAACTTTATTTTTGGATGTTTTGAGGCCATTCAAACAAAATAAGAGGGTATGCGTTAAAAAAAAACACTTTAATTTTTTTGGGACACTCTAGTGTATATATATAAATGCAATGCTCCATTTTTTTAGTTAATACTGCCGGAATTGTTTTGGAGGGAGCGATTGAGAGAGGACTGAAACAGGTAATGAAAGGGGGCCAACGTAACATGGCTCGTTCCGGCGATTCTCTCCGATTATACAGCGAGTGGCATGCATGTTATCGTATCGTGATGCATTCAAATAACTCACTCTGCGTATCAAAGAATAACAAATGGAAGGAGAGTTAAGTTAGGTGGAACTGGTTGACTTTCAGTCACGAATAGCCCGGTTTGGTAAATAGCGATACCAGATGGGGTTCATTAGTTAAGAGCTTTCAACTTGTCCATCCACATGGTGCCTGTTTCAATTTCGAGTTTAAGGAGATATTTCCTATCTACCGCTGAGATATCTTCCAATCCATCGAACTGTGGCGCCCGCCAGATAGTTTAAGCGTATTTTGCATATCGCAGGTCATCCGCAAAGGAGCTACTCTACACATTCTCGTGAGCCCTGCTCCCTACATTTCCTGCATTCCTGGCTGTCCGACACTCTATAAATCTATCTTATAAACATACACTGCTACAGGGCTATGTCCCGTCATGTTGGTAAGCATCAAAGTTCTACAATCTCTCAAATATTAAAGGAAGAAAAGGAAAAAAATTAATGTACCAAAAGTTTTACAAATATATTTATTTTTGTTTCACTACCCGCGCTGTAGAAATTTCACTTCTATAAAAGTATCTTGAAGTCGAATTGAAACCCAGCCAAATACAACTTAAAATGATGGCTCTCTACCTCCAAGTTCTGATGCTTATTCTTAAATAATCATTAAAATCAACACTTTAACTGCGAACGCAGTGCGCATACCCACAAATACAAACAAGTAAAATGAAAATTCATCTTTACGTACACACATACAAGCAAGTGTTTGTGTATATGTGCATGTATGTCCGAGTGTATTCTTATGTCTTAACTTTTGGACAAATCCCTCGCGACTAATCGCCGCCTCTGGCCATTGGAGGTTGGACTCAGTAGTCTGGTGTCTGGTGTCTTTGTTAATGCTCATGTTGACGTGCCTTTTCCAAATGCTCTTGCACTTGCTGTTGTTGTTGTTGTTGCTGGTGCTGTTCTTTTTGCCATTAAGCTAGAGGATGTGTTCATCGCACTTACTTACATTCGTCATCATACTTTTGTATGGATGTAGCGCTGGTGGGGCTGTTGTTGTTGGCTGTATGTACATATATATGTGTATGTATATGTGTGCGCCGCTAACAACAAATTCGCCACATGTTTATTCATTATTTACGCATAATTCTAACCTGCCCCTTGCGGACACCTACTTCGCTGTAGCGGCAGTAGTCAGTGCGCCGGCGCGACATTGTAAGCAAACAGCCGTACTTGTAGATATGTATGTGTGTATGTGCATAGGCGAAGTAAACGGCAGTTGGTAGCAGAGCGGCCAACTATTTACTAACTTCATTTGTTGGCGTTATGTTGCGTTCGTTTGTTGATTTTTTTCTTATTTGTTTTTTTTTTTTTTTGTTTCAAAATGTTTTTGTCATTGAATGTCTGAATGTCTTGCTGCCTCCCTACCTTCCCTTCCGCTCCCCCACTTCTTTCCTCATTGCACATTTCCATTTATTTTTCATGTGAAAAACGCATCTACACGCGCAAATATTCGCCTGAGCCTCATTACTCCATCCCTCCGGCCAGCCTGTTCGACGAATGTGTTTGTTCGACGCCGCTTGACTGCGTCTTCCTTTCTAATCTCTGGTACGTCCACATCTTTCGTTGCGCATTTATCTATTAACCAGTTCGTGTACTTTTTTATCATTTCCAGCATTTATATTCTAAGCGATTTTTCAACGTTTGTCTTTTTTGTTGAATTTTTTGCTGTTACTTCTTTGTTGCATGCATTGCATGGAATTCATCATTTGGCTTGAATTCACCTGCGCCTCCTGCACCGCCGCTCTGTTGCTTGCGTACCGTGTGCCTGTGAAGTGTTCTTTTGGTATTTGAAAATGCGTCGATTTAGGCGACATTAACAATATTTGCTACCGGTATGGATCGCATGGCACTTAATGGCATCCCACCAATACCATGTCGATTGCCCGTTGGCGCATAGCGAGAGAACTTTAAAGCAAGGCAGGCAATTGCGGTGAAGTTATAGGATAGTCGAAATAGGCAGAAATTCCATACTGATTTCGGATAATAGTCGAATGCGTAAATGCAGACCCAGAGTTATCGTACACGTCCAATACGAAATTTTTTGTAGAAAATTTTGCCCTGCATTTATGTAAGTTTCAATTAGTACAGAAGTGAAAACTTCGCGATCGGGCTTTCGGTAATTGGATTCTGCAAACAATTTTTGAAAGTAAGTTTCTTTTGTCGAAACAAATTAAATCAAAAATTTAAGCTCTTTTGAATGAACTTGTCGTTTTTTAGCTAAATATTAGTTTAGGGGAAAACAAACACTTTAAGTTTAAGTTTCTGATTGTCAAGGTTATATTTCACACTAAAATAATTTTTTTGCTGTTTTTTGTTTATTCCATTCAACGCGAATCTATTAAAGGTGGTATCGGTAAATCAGCTGATTTGTCTTTTTTTTCTTTCGCTGTGTCCATGTGGTTGTCAGCCCATAATGAAACAAGGCGAATTCATTCTTAGTTTTCTACTTTGGCAACTATTTTCTTAGACAATCAAACGTACAAAACATTGTTGTTGGTCTAGTGCCAGCACCTTTAATGAATGCGCCTTGGTCCCATTCAGCTGTGAGTTACAGGGTGTTAACAATGGAAGT
This sequence comes from Anastrepha obliqua, assembly GCF_027943255.1. Lineage (NCBI taxonomy): Eukaryota > Metazoa > Arthropoda > Insecta > Diptera > Tephritidae > Anastrepha > Anastrepha obliqua. Next base: position 180,499,358 of record NC_072892.1, on the reverse strand, counting down.
CAACAAAGAGAAAATTCGGTACATTTTAAAATTTTTTTTGATGAAGGCGAAAATGCAAGTCTGGTCGCTGGAATTGTGAGTGGTGTTTATGGTTCCGATGCTGTAACAGCTAATTACGTGTAATTTTGGTTTCGTCGATAAAATCATAGAAATAATCAAAGTCGACCGGCATGTTAGTAGTCGTAACATCGCCCAGTAGCTAAAGATCGACCATAATAGTTTTAAACAATTTGCACAAAAATTCTACGCATAAAATAATGCGCCACTTTAACCACGTGGCTTTAGATGTGTGTAACATCTTCGTCTGTGTTTCCATTTTCGCCCAGGATCGATCCCAGGTACTTGAAACTTGTTTTTACTGTTATTGGCGGCCCATTAATACAGGGAGTCTGTCGTTAGTCTGTTTTCTCTATGCCAAACGGTAAGTGCAGGTGTTCGTTTTTTTCTTTTCGCCCTTAGGCCCAGGGCTTTTGCAAATGAGTGTGGAAAGGTCCTCGAATTCATTTCAGTTCCTCATAAAACTTATAGGTTTAAAAGAGGACATTTTCGGAGAAAAAGTGACACCCAGATCCTTCTTTTCTACAATGTTAGAGAGAGTAGCAGTTCTTAATTTGTAATGATAGTCAATTGTCACTTTACGTATTTGGGAGAGATAGACTCGGAGGTTTGCCATTATCTGCCAAGGAGCGACCACCATTAAAAAAAAACGTTTCTATAATTTAGTGTTTCCTGCCTGAATTTTCGAATCAGAACACTTGCGAATGAAGAAGGAAACGCAACGATCCTCTTATTGATTTACCTTTGCAAAGTCTTACTTCTTCTTAAAAGTCTTACTACGATAAATAAATTCACCCTTCACCAGTCGCAGTAGCGAGTCTTTTCGTAAATTGACTTTGGCATGCGTTGGGGGCAGTCGCCACCACAGCATTACATGTAGATAGCAAAATACATGCCAGGGATCTATCGCCCTCTTTGCATTACATTTAGTCTTTCCTTACAAAAGATAGAAGACGAATGAAATGAAAGAAAATACAGAAATTTCACAGACAGTAAAAATAAGTGCGGCGCGCCACCTTGAGAAAATAATGGATTTATTTCCCCCCGGGTGGAGCGCAGGGCTCGAGAGATTGTTATCTTACACCGATGAGGAGGCTTTGTAAGTGAAATGATCCAAAGAGCGATGCCGGCGGTAAGGTAGCTACTGGTACGGTCTCCCATGGCGATAAAGTCGATGGTGAGCACCGAAGCTAAAAACAATTTACCTACGCTGACCACAAGTTAGTGGCGGCTAGAGTGGGCGTCCGTCTTGCGTCGAGCGACTATCGATATAAACGTGTTGCTAGAGTATGACCATATGACTGGCAATTGCAGCGTGCAGCCCTTCCATTCAACTAGAAAACCTGGGCCGATCCCGCATATTTTCAAAGGAAACTGATATCTATATATAATTGGCGCTTACATCCCGTTTTGGGTGTTTGGCCGAGCTCCTCCTCCTATTTGTTGTGTGCGTTTGGTGTTGTTTGGCAAATGGAGGGGCCTACAGTTTTAAGCCGACTACTAATGACAGATGGTTTTTAAGAGAAGCTTTTTCATGGCAGAAATACACTCAGAGGTTTGCCATTGCCTGCCGAGGGGCGACCGCTATTAGAAAAAACGTTTTCTTTATTTTGAAAATGAAATTCGAACCCACGTTCTCTCTGAATTCTGAGTGATAGTCACGCACCAACCCATTCCGTTACGGCGGCCGTCGTATTGTGTTTTAGCCTTCATTAAATAATCTGATAGTGTTTTTGGAATTGAAGGCTAGACACATAGGACATATATCAGAATGGGTATTCAACTTTTTGGAGGCTCCTCCATATCCTCATGCAAGTGGCAGCCCACGTGACCTAGTCTATGTGTTTGCGAACCTATCTATTACATAACACCATTTAACCATGGGCTGCTTAGTCCACGTGCTAAATATTTCTAGTAATATCAGTAGTAGTTTAGAGATTCGAGATATCGAAATTCGAGTTCTGTTGCTTTATCCGCCCATCAGTGAATTTTTGCATTAACTGTACTCGCGTAGTATAATGAAGGCATAAAGAAAAGTTATATCCTTCGTGTAGTACCAAATTCTCTTTTACTTGTATTTTGTACATATTTTATAGATAAAAACATCGCTCACAGTAGTTGTTGTATAATTTTGATTACTTCTTATGCAGTCAATCAAAACTTGCTCGATAACGTCGGTCATTAAAAGTCAATTTGTGCTTGGCCCAACCTGTGCCCCACCAACTATTGTCCCTTCTTTTAAGCGGCACGGCATGCAATGTGCAACGATGTTACATGAGAAAAGCAGATTTTCAAAACAGAATAAACAAAACATCAACACAAAAGCTACCACAAAATATTGCAAGTACAAGCAAGTCTCCTCATACGTGCCGCTTGTGGTGGTAGTGAACGCAATGCTCATGCGAAGCCGCAGTCAAAGAGGTATCAACGAAAATATTTCACAAACATTTGCTACATTTTTTGTAAGTTCCCCCAACAACAGCAACAGCGGCTTCAAACGCCGTAACAACGGCCGCTTTGTGCTGGGTCAGTGTTGACCGGAGTTGCAGCCAATTGTTGGCCGCCGCTTACATGCAGTTATCTTCTATGCCCTGCAATTCAAGGTAGCGATGGCGATCACATTGCGGTCGATCGGTGTTTGCTTTGGCGCAATCTCTGCCTTTGCCCGCTCCATTATTTGATGACTGCGGCGATGTGCCAGTGCAGCGATGACGAGTAGTTTCCACTGTTGGCGAGGCGGGTTTGGTCGCTTCCAGCAGTGAATTTGCTGATAATGATGCTGCGACACAGCTACTGACTGCCAACCCTGCCAACGCTGCTGCCAGTGTGTTGCTGTTGCTGCCACGGTGCTAGCTGCCGGCGTTGATGATGTGAATGATAGGAAGTTCAGCGCATATTCGCATGCACATAAATATATACAAAATTATACGTATACGCGCATAATAAGTGCATTAGTATTTGTTCGTTTGGCCTGGGAACAGGCAGCCTTGCAGCAGTAGCCACAAAATGCGGCAGCGCTGGTGTCAGCAAAAAGTTGCAGATCCACTGCAACTGAAAACTGCGCATGCCCACAACAAAAACAGGAAAGACTTAAAGCAAAAACAAAAAACAACAAAAAAAATTATAAAAAAATACCAGCGGAAACCCAAACCGAAGATCAAGCCAGACCAAAGCTAGCCGAGCGTTGCAGCGCAATCCAGTGCTCTGCAACAAAAAGCGCGCAAAATTCTCATTTAAAAATGCCAACGCTCACTTGCCCAGCCAGCCACTTACACACATCCCGCTGGCTCTTGCCACTCTCTACCGATACGTCGCGATGTTGCCGCACATTTGTAGCTCGTCAGATTTTTTGTTGATTTGTCAAATTATTCAGCTGAATTTCTTGAGAAACCCTGTGGTAGCCAGTGGAGCTGGTTTCGTTGTTGCTTTTGTTGTTTAAGAAAAGAAAGGAAGCTTGGTGATGCAATTACAATAAACGAAATCTATGTAAAAGAAATTATGCGTACATTAAGACCAAGGCATGTATGTGTGTGTGTGTGTGTTGTATATGAAATACTTACGCAGTATAACTGCCATATGTGAACTCGGTTTTTCTTCTAATCCCAATGGACCTGGTGCATTGATGTGGCCTGTGAAATCAAGATCAATATGCTGCTCTGCCATTTTTCTTCTGATATTTTTCTTCATTTCTAATACCAGCACAGGACTTCAGCGCATCAAAAACTCAATCCGCTTTTAGTTCATAACAATTTGTCTTCCATTCCGTCATGCTGAACAGAAGTATGAACCAGGCTGCGACTGTGAGGGGGCAACCAGCTTCTCGATGTTTCCAATGGTCGCAAGTTGAGCAGAGGATAGGCAGAGACAGCAGCTACCACCTGAGCTGGATGTCTACTACCTTCACTTTCCATAACACTCATTGTTAGAAAGCAATAGGTCGGGATAGTTTATGGATAAATTGAGGTAGAATTATAAAATTTTTTCCTGAGCGGCACAATGCACACGAGTGAACTCTCTTTGAGAGCAGTGCATCTAAACTTTCTTCAGCCTACCTAGCAGGTATACACACTGCATGACGTTCGCAGTGCTTTTCTTAAATACCAAACGATTCATCTAATCCCAGTGTGTCTTATCTTCCGTTTATCTGCAAGCGTTTAGAATATGGGAGTCTTTCCTTACCCTCTCCTCTATATTACATTACAAATGAAAACGACCCCCTCTACGTATTTCGCGGAGGTTTAAAGTGTAAGAGTGGAATTTTCTGATTCGAGCGAAGATCCAGCTGAGACCTTGAACTTTCTTGTGAAGACTACTGTTGTTGTTGTTGTAACAGTTTACTAAGCGCTGTCGGTGCGGTGTAGTCAACGATCGTCATTGTCTAACCCATCAAACGGTAGGCTCAGGAAGCGCGCTGTTTCGACGTGTTGGGTCCTGAGGGAGAGGGGTGCTAGGCGAGTGGGTTTGACAGACCACGTGAATAGGTGGTCAGTATGGTGCGGTGAGCCTTCACATGCCGGTGATATATTGAGTATGTCGGGGTCTATTCGGGACAAGTAGGAGCTTAACCTGCTACAATATCCCGAACGTAATTGTACCAAGGTTATGCGGGTATCGCGAGGCAGGAGAAGCTTTTCCCATTACGGCACTCAGATTACGGATATCCTTGTATGGACGCAGATAATCCCTCTACATCATCGATCTGCAGTGGCCTGGGACAATGGCCGTGAGTATTCTCAGTTAATCGTTAGAAAGGGTTTTGAAATTTCTAAACCTATTTTTTGTTGTACGATTTTGGCCTCGAGTAGATCCATCGTTATGTGCTCGGTAACCTCCCTTACTCTTAGCTCTTTTCTCCTAAGCTTCTCCTTCATGAAGTGTTGTTCCATAGCAGAGAGGGCTCGGGTCCTCTTAATAGCGAGGCTGCAGCTTCTTTTACCATTGCATTCGCTACTTCATTCGCATTTATACCATGTACTTGTGTCCTTGAACCCAGAATCGGATTCGATTGTAAGTTCACTTGGAGTGTTTTAGAGAAAGATTATGCGGAACATTTTTGGACCTTTGCATTTTGGCGACTGCGAGTATCGAAGACGATGGAACAATGAGCTTTACGACGACATAGACTTAGCGCAGCGAAAAAAGATCCAGCGGCTTCGTTGGCTACAAATGAATACAAACGCTCCGGCTCTGAAAGTATTCGATATGGTACCAGCTGGTGATAGCAGAAAAAGAGGAAGGCCTCCTCTTGTTGGAAAGATCAGGTAGTGAAGGATTTAGCTTCACTTGGTGTGTCCAACTGGCTCCGATTAGCACGAGAAAAAAATGACTCGCGTAAGCAGTTATCGCGCCAATCAAGAAGACGAAGCAGATTGTGCGCTTCTAACAAATTCAGTTTATGAATGCACTCGAGGACCAGTGTGGACTTAACCCCACAGGATGACAGCGCCTTGAGTGCCGCCTGACTATCGCTCAGAATGGCAATTCGCTCATTCCACAGTTTCCTGTCCAAATTGAGCTCTGCACATAGTCAAATGGCAAATTGCTTGGCCGAACTCCTCCTGCAATTTGTGATGTGCCTCTTTATGTAACTACCTTATCCTACAAAAGAAGGGGCCTCAATTGGTACGCCGCCTCCGAACAACAGTTCGTCTTTTATGAGAAGCTTTTGCAGGGCATAAATACGCTGGTAGATCTGCCATTAAATGCTGAAGAGCGACCGCTATTAGAAAAAGGGTTTCCAGCTCTGTCTCTACCAAATGTTAGTCGCGCACAAAACCACTCTGCTATAAATTTCCGAAATTTCCGCTAAAACCGCCTCACACCATCTACTTTTATTTAGAAAAATCTCCGTTATGTGTATGTACGCATACATAACTACTTCTACAAATTTATACTCGCCTTGGCTTCATAGCCAAGCTTAACAAATCACGCTCGTCCTTCACTCTTGCTTTTACAGCCAATCCATTTATTATTATATAACACCACGACGTGTTGCATAATAACGTCACATGTGTCCAGTAAACTACGTATTGGCTTTCTGCTGGTATAACCATCGTTCTTTACCCCGCTGCACAAATAACATTTGACATTTGACAAGAGGAAATGTCAAATGCAGAAACTCAAGTTCTATACTTTTCATTGTCTTCTTTTTTCTGCCTTAGCTTCAAACGTTCCTCACCGCCACGTTTTTTGTTATTGTCGGCTCACCAATATGCCTGTATATGTGTGTGTATGTGCTTGCGTATGAAGTCCTGCGGCATTGTAAAAAAATTTGCGCAAAATTCTTATGGACGGCTGTTGCAATTTACATTTCTCGGAGTAAATTAACATGCTAGAGCGTATCTGCATGCACGGCGCGTTCACTTTTTCCAGCTGCGCATGCGCTGCGACGTTTCTATTCTTGCCCGACGCAGCCAACACATGCTACGGTAAAGTATGTACCAAATTTAAATTCGCCTGTTGGCCTGTCTGATGGTGCAACCACAAATGTTGGTGGACACTTTGCCAATGTTGTCAATGAACCTTCCGCCGGCAGTCCTCATGCTTGGCAGTGCTACCATCTATGTATACACATAAATACATACAGACACACAGTCATACATTTGCAGTTGTAAAGTCTTGAAAGCAAATCGCCCGCTCAAAATAATGTCTTCCTTACAATACGCCGTTTCTTTCTTGTCATTGTTGTTAATCATTTGTTTTGTTGTTTCTGCTATGAGACGCGTTGCATCTTTTGTTAGCCGCAGTGCCGCTCAAAAATGTTGTTATATAAGCGTACAAGTCTTTCAATGCTTTATATTCCATACACTCGCATCTCTTCTCTCAACTCTTCCTACACTCCCCACCGCCTGTTTAATTTTTGTTTTTGTCAATGTCAACGGTTCCTCAAAGCAGCCATTAGAGGCACCCAGATCATTGGCAGCCTGGCCGTTCGTCAAGTGCCCGTTTGATGGGTTGCTGGTGGCGGTGGTGGTAGTGGTTCGCGGCGGCAGTAACGTTTGTGTCAGTGTTGTTCAACTGCGTTGGCGGCATTTTTTTCCAATAAAATGTTGCTTGTCCACATTGCGTTTGATTTTTGTCGCTGCTTTGAGACGAAAACCTATTCCGTTCAATCTGACTAATTGCCATGCGTTGCTGTCAATTGCCAGTGTCAATCAACTATCAAAAAATGAAAAGATTTTTTTGTTTGTTTTTTGACTAATAAGGCTTTAAAGTGCCGCAGTTTCAGTGAAGATGTTGAGGAGTTTGGATTTTCTATGAACAAGACGCCTCGTGCATTTACAACAACAACAGAATAACTGCGCGCAATTTAGGAGATTTCAAACTAAAACTATTACTACTACCAGAGCTGTAGCAAAAGGCATACATAACAACTAAGAACAAATTAAATCTCGTGGATTTATTTTTGAACGTTTTTGATATGTTGTAAAAATAGTTTTATTCGAATAAGATTACCTGTATTACTTTGCTGGCTCTGAAGTAGTCCATCCCTCAACAGATTCCCGCTAACTTCGACCGTTATTTCAGCAACAGCTCCAACAATTTTGTGTTTGAGTGTTTAACCTTTTTTGTATTAACGGCATAACATCGCTCTTTAACGGCACTTCACAGTTTTTGAGCGGACATGGGTCCTTTCGCATGTATTTGTGGCGAATGGGGAAAGAGAGCCAACCAAACTGCATATATGAAGATACTGAGTATGATGATGCGGAGCACACCTTTAAATGCGAGAAGTGGAACGTGAAGAGAACAGGTCTGCAACGAACTATTGGTATATTTACACCTGAAGAAATTATCGAGAAAATTATGATAGATGAAGAAATATAGAATGCCGTCGCAAATTGCGTGGAGGATGTTATCCGAAAAAAGAAGCGTGAAATGGAAACTTGTGCTGAAGAGCATAGGTTTCTCAAAACAGGCGACCCTGGACGCAACGTGAGTAAGTAAGTGTCCTTCTTAGGACGTAGTCTTGGCCCTCTACCTCGAAGCAATGCGGAAGCAGTCCCGGGGTGGAGGGCAAAATCCAAGAGAAGAGGAGGGATATTTTTAGTGCAATCACCACACACGTAGTAGCGACGGTTATTATATGATGTTAAGGCATTTTTAACCCAACCTCACCGCCAAAAAAAAAAAAAAAACAACGGCACCTCACAAAAAACGCTCCGTGAAGACCAACTGACATAACCAAAACGCTAGAACGGATTATCGAATCGGTGTATTTTTCATACTGAAACCAGAGCTCCCCATATCCAATTCTTCATAACTGGCATGTCTTCACTGCGCTCTCCATTGGCCATAACATTGCTGCAGTCGCTGTTGTTGTTGTAGCAGCACAAATATTCGCCCCGCATGTACGGGGAATACTGCTGGTGTGACAGCTATTGGCCGAATATAAACCTGAGTCGTTGCGATAAAGTAGCCCCAGCTGTCGTGGGAACGACGTCTTTACGTCCGCCGTCTTTATTTTCGAAGAAAATCGGACCAATAATGGAATTAGCTGCTCTTTAACTAAGAATAAGTTTTTCCTGTTGGCAACTGGCGCCATTTAGACATACTCGTATTTAATGTGCGATTGAACAAATTCAATTTTGCTATGAATGCTCGGACATTGAGTGAAATCAATAAAATCAATAATGACTTCTCATTTACAGGTGTGGTATTGAAATTCTTAGTCCTAAACCATATATGATACAAGCTCATAGATAATCTTTATAAATGCATAGCTAGTGGATTAAAAAAACAGTGCGTGTAGCTTAGTACTCATAACAGAAGTGAACCTTTCAAAGCAGACAAAGAAAGAGGGAGAGACCCGAGAGAGAATGAGAGTGAGGGAGAGAGAGAAAGAATATATCGCACTTGTTACGTTAAAGCGTAACAACTCAAAATTTCCAAATTTTAGTTTTTTGCAAGAAAACAATGTACAGTGGTCATCTCTACACACTGTAAAAATCATTCAGTGGTTTGTCTAGTCTTTCGTTAAAAAAACCGTTATGACTCTCTTTTTGTTTTCAGAAAGACTTTTTTGTCTCAACTAAAGAGTTACATTTTTAGTTGTCTCCAAGTGTTTGAACAAATTTGTGTCACATAAACTGTAACATTTTGAATTGTGCCTGTTTACAACCAAACGGTTTGTTTAAAATATACCACTAAGTGTATAAAAAAATTTCAGGAAAAGAGTAACAACTCAAAAATGTGTTATTTAAGGGGGAGGTAGGGTTTAGCGCTAAAAAAAAAACACTTTTTTTGTGAATTTTTTACAGAAATATGGCTTAAGATACTTTAATAAAATCAGTTACATGTTATTGTACATCATTTCAATAAGTTTTTAAAAAATATTAATAATAAAATAGTGACAAATAAGCCCATGACAGAGTTTTTTTGGAGATATGTTTTTCGAGAGGTGCTCTGCGGTGCCAATCGGCATTCGTCGTAGAATCATCTGAAACTAAAAAAGTCGAATTTTTCAGTTAAAGTATGACGTAATGCTCCCCCCTACATTAATAAAATTTTTTTTTTTTCATTTTTGTAGTTTTGGTGGCAAAAAAACGTAAAACGAGCATTTTTGGCGAAAAATTTCGCCATATTTGTAAGTGAAAAACAACCTTAAAAAACAAAAAATAAAAAAAAACAATGTAGGGGGGAGGTATTTTTGATTTAGAAAACGTGTGCCAAATTTGAAAAGAATCGGTTGAATAGTTTCGGAGTTGTGATTGGCACCGACTTTTAAGAAGTCGTTTCGGGAAAAACGCGTTTGAAAAAATGACTCTGAGAAATTATCGATGCTCCGCATTCGAGGTAGAGTGCCTACATAGGCTATAGCTTTGAGAGTTCTGCTCCGATCCACTTAAAATTTTGACACAACATTCTTGAAATGATTTACTACGCAATTTATTTATTTATTTACGCAACTACTAAACAAATAAGAACGAAACAACCGTAATATTCTTTTCAATGATATTTTCGTGCAATTACATATTTTTTTCCTTGTAATATATTATTAATATTTACGGAAACAGTTTTTCGTCTCTACTGAAAATGTTCAGATTTTGAGTTGTTACGCTTTAACGTAACAAGTGCGATATATCTAAATAAATACACAACATTTACATTGAATAAAAATAGACAAAATTTACAAAAAACGGAGTAGGGTCGACCGGTGTAGGTAAACGCCGGACACAAACCATGGCAACAACACCGAGCGTTTATAACCCGCACAAACGCAGCGATTCCAGGACCGCAGCAACGGCACAAATTACTGCAAGGCAATACCAAAAAATCGGACGCCGGAAATAACCGCTAAAAAGTAGGCACAAAAAATTGGGATCAAAAAACGCCCTAAACGGTAGGCACGAAGGAGATATAACCTCAAAAAGTAGGCACTAAAAATATATTCCCTATAAGTTTGCACCAACAAACAAGTGCCAAAAAGTAGACAGTGTTATTTCTCACTATAAATTAGCAACCACAAGGAAAAACTCAGGAAAAATAGACTAAAGTGTATCTAAGATATGTAACGGGTGCTCAATCATGAGGTGCTTTTTTCAATAGTTAAAAAAAAAAACAAAAATGTAAATTATGTTCAAAACCTTTATTTATCATTTGAAAAGACATTATTTGACATTTACTTTTTGAATATGACTTCATTCAAATGTTGGCCGCAACTACGCTTAAGGTGGTCCATTCTGAAGGTCCAATTTTCAATCACTCGTTCGAGCATTTCGACTGGTATGTCGTGAATAACACGCGTAATGTTGGCTTCCAGAGCTTCAATCGTAGCTGGTTTATCAGCATAGACCTTGGACTTCACGAATCCCCAAAGAAAAAAGTCTAAAGGTGTGATATCACAAGATCTTGGTGGCCAACTCACAGGTCCTAAACGTGAAATCAGCTGCTCTCCGAAATGACTTCTCAATAAAGTCATTGTTTCACGAGCTGTATGGCAAATTGCTCCGTCTTGTTGAAACCAAATGTCGTAGAGATCATTAGATTCAATTTCAGGTAGCAAAAAGTCCGATATCATGGTACGGTAGCGAGCACCATTCACAGTTACGTTGCGGCCATCATCATTTTTGAAAAAATATGGACCGATGATTCCACCAGCCCATAAACCACACCAGACCGTTGTTTTCTCTGGGTGTAAAGGCAGCTCTTGAACCTGTTCTGGTTGCTCTTCATCCCAAATACGGCAATTTTGCTTATTGACGTAACCATTGAGCCAGAAATGCGGCCGATTGTGTTGACCATAATGCGGTCTAAGCGCACGAAAAACATTTGTCACAGAACGCTGATTTTCATAATACAGTTGAACAATTTGTAGACGCTGTTGCGGTGTGAGTCTTTCCATGATGAAATGCCAAACGCTGTTCAACAAATCCACGATGACAGTTTGCCACAACTCGCGCGCGATCTGTAAAAAAAACGCAAATGAAAAAAACTCTTCTTAATTGATCACCCGTTATAAGGTATAGTTCTCTCTCCTTTTCTTCTACGTTATATCGTTTTTCTCTCTCACGGAACGAAAATGCCCAAAACGTTACATGGCCTTGAAAAACGATCAGCTCCAGGTGTTCCAGTAGTCAGGCTTATTTTTTCTTGACCAAAAATACAATACTTGTAGCTGCATTTTCTCGTAGGTCTTTCAAAAGTTGGCCATTTTCAAGTTTTGTTTATATAATTTCTTTAAGTTTTTGACTTCGACCACTTTCACTTTTGAAATTAAAAAAAACACCGCCAAAGGCTCATTTTTTACGATAGCGTTGAGTAAATTTAGTTTGATTGATAAACTAACTTTTTTTTAATTTTGACTTAGACCAGTTCATAATTATGTTGTGGCCAATTATTACGCCTTACAAATTTTCTAATTTTCACAAATTTTTTCCCTACACTGCCCAGATAAGCGTATTCGTAAACTTTCGCACCTGAGATCAGTGAGCCACTTGAGACAAAAAAAACATAGTTTTAAACTGCTTAATTACTTAAGACAAGAGTTATAAAATTCTTCCTTCATTCAGCCCTTTCTGAGTCTGAAAAAGCACGAGCCTGCATCCGGTTGGCAATTTCCCAAAGCACCTAAAGTTCGTCATAATTACATCGTGGCAGCAACATTTTCAACACTTTTGATATATTACACCTATTTCCTTTCATTGGGATCCATTTTAAATTTTTAATGCAAAAAGTGCAGCGAATGCAATTAATGTTGATGAAAAAGAAGCAGAGTTAATCATAAATGCCTTAAATGGATTTCGACAAAAAAAAAGAAGAAAAAGGCAAAATAAACTAATACAAAAAAGGGAGAGGAGACTTACATCAGCAAAATATGGAAACCATGTTTTTGTTGTTGTGCAGCGCACTTCCTTTCGCCGATCGCAAAAATATGAACACACAATTTGCAAGCCCATTATGAATTTTCAAGTTATTCGTTGGTGCGATGCTGCGATGCTGCAATGGCAGTGATTTTACAGCAGCAACGATTTCGCCGATCCCAAATTGCAATCGATCAAAACACTTGCAGTAGCAGCAGCAACATACAAACAACCCGATATACGAGTAGGGGTATGCACAGGGTGCGTCATCTGAGACTGGTCAATGGAGTTATTAAATAACTTCGATAGAACTCACAAGTTTAAAAAAATTATGTTTTTATCAAACTTCCTTTTTTCCAATTTACTTCAACTAGTTTCAATGAAAAATTTCGTTTCAATGAAAAATGGCGTTTTCCATCGCATTTGCCCGCGACTTGGCCAATATCGCTGCCATTTCGGTTCGAATATGGTCGTTCAGCTTTAATTCGCTAATCGGGACAGCCTCGCAATATCGCAACAAAAACAAAATATCTTGACAAAACACATCCTGGACACTTCCTCTCTCTCTCCCTTTGCCTTGTCCCTATTTGGTATCAGCCCTCCTTGTCCTCATGCGTCAGGTTCCTCTGTCCTGTGTCGTCATATCAACAAGGTGCTGCTCTCTTATGTCCCTTTGTCTCGTATTTAGCCAGGTCGTTTGTGATCTTCCTCTAGTTTTTGTTGTCTGAGTTACGTTCATGGCGAGTTTGTCGATGTGGTCGTGTCCGTACCATCTTAGCCTGCCTTCTCTCATTTTTTCCAAAAAAAATTATTTTTGTGCGAGCATTGTCGAGCATGTCGCGTGTTTATGCCCTTTTCACACATTTGCGGTAAAAAAGTGTGCTAATATTCTTCGATATGGATCCCTATTGACTGCCGCGCCAACGATGGTTTTCAAGCAAATGTTGGCTCAAAAAATAATTTTCGGATCGTGAAGTGCTGTTTCGTGAATGATAAGAAGATGATTTTCAGCGTCTGAAAAGCGGCAATTATGTTTATTTACGGCTTCAGAAACTATGAAATAAACCTCATAAATGGTCACAAAAATTTGCTTCCAAAAGCCCGGCTGAACCACTTGAGTCTGAATGATATCATTCCTGCAAGCCAAGCGACTAGTCAAGAGTACTTTGAATGAATCAGGGATGTAAGTTTTTCGATTTTTACGATCCCCGGATTTTCGGGATCTCATTAATATGGTCTCGGAATTTCAGGACTAGTCCCGGAATTCAAATATTCAAATAAACTGGATAAAATTTCATCAATCTTGTTTCACAAGCTCCCCAACCATATAATAAATAAAACATAAACAGGTTTAAATTATTATTTTTTATTTGATTTATTTACTGACGAATAATGCAAAAGTTAATAATAAAATGTATACATATTTAATAATACTTAATTACCTACATATCTGATAAATTTACCCAAGTTATGTTGAAAAAAGTGCGATGAAAAAAATCAAAAATGAAGGCGACAAAGACAAACGAAACGGAGATGGGGTCTTACGTATCTTACGCCAGCTAACACGCAGGATATGGAATTGGACAGGCAACGGTCTTATAAAGGCGCCCCACAACATCACCAGAATGGCCTTAGATTTGAATGCTCAGTGAAGCATAAACCACGGTGGGCCAAAGAAAACCTGGAAGAGATCCATCCTGCCTGACTTATCCTCCATAAACAGCAGCTGGAACAACGCGAAGAGAAGCCTTGATGGGGGCCTATGCTCTTTAAAAGAGTAATCGGAGAAAAAAAATCTATTATTTATTGATAAATGGATCCGCTTGCACTCATATTATTTAGACATTATTTGATGCAGCACGAAAATTAATATTATATTTCAGTAATTTCGAAAGTTGAACATGAGACACAACAACCCCAGCTTAATTCCACCAAAAAAGTTTGGAAAGGCAAAGAGCTTTTTAATACTAATTTTTTCCTAGATAAATTATGTTTTCTGTTCCATATAAGGTCTTCATGTGCTTTTTGCGGTAAAATGAGACCTTATGATCTTCCGCCCTACTATTTCTAACAACTCCACGATTTCATCGGAACTATTTCTCGGGCTTAGCAAGAAGATCTCCCCTTTGAGCACTCTTTGGAGAGAGCCTATTTCTACCGCTCGGATTCGTAATAGGATGCCCCCTGTCTTGATAGTTCATCAGATTTCTCATTTAATTCTATGCTCCTATGGTCAGGTACCCAGATGAGAATGAGGTCCATCGTGCGTGCTAAAGCATTAAGTTCTTCTTTGCATTGTCTGACGATTTTTGAGCTTTAAAGCTGAAATGGCTGCTTACTGTCTGGCACATACTTCCGATAGTGGTTGTGAATGGTTTCCAATTATGCCGCAAGCATAATTCCAATTATTCTGGTGAAAAGACTTGGAAGTTTCGAGGTCTTTCGAATATGCACAGCCACCGACGCCGCAGTCCATCTCAGATCTGTCAGTGTAAAGTGCAGTTCTATTCTTTTTGACTACTGAACTGAGAACTTTACTAGTTAGTTTTGGGCTATCTAAAATAACACTATGACCAGACAGCACAGCATTCCAAAAACCACCGTAATTTATGCTGAAGGCGGTATTCGTTGCTGTTAGTCGTAGTTGTAAGTCTATTGACAACAGGTGAAGCATGACATTAAGAGCCTCTGCTGGACACGAAATAAATATTCGAGGCTCGGTCTTGACTGATTGAAGGATTTTGAAGTTTCTGCGTTGTTTAATAGTGCAAAAGCATCTCGGGTTTATTTGTTCGATTTACAACGTATTGGACGTTCCGCCTGTTACTGTTATTTTGCTCCCGAGATAACAGAACTCCTGCTTGTCATTGATTTCCTCCTGCCTATGGTGAAATGTGCGACATCATTCTCTAAGCAGTTCGAGATAAATTCCGCTTTGTTTGCATTTATTTTAATCGTAGCCAATTTGAAGTGCCTCTAATTCGGCACGCACCGTCGGCATTTACCGACCAATCGTGCAATTAAATTTCATTTTCTATCACTTTAAAAATCGTAACTGAGGATGCTGACTCACTATTCAATAATTCCCTTGGCCAATTCATTAAGACGACGCACCCTGTATTTGCAGGCATGCATACAACCAACACAAACTGCAAACATGACTGCTACCTATTTTACACCGCCAATAGTGTTGTTGTTGCTGATGTTGTTGTTGCTTTGAGCAAATTACAATATCGCTATAATATTACATCAAGCAGCCCCACTGCAATAGAATATTAAAAAAAGCGCAGCAGCTTTCAAGTGTCCGTAGCTGCTAGGGTGCTACAAGTGCGGGGAAGACGCCACAAATGGAGAGGCGCATGAACAAAAAACTTAATTGCGCACTTCAGTGCACTCGATGCCACTGCCACGTCACGGTTCCCCCATAATTTCATTTTTATTTCAACTACTTCGGTCGCAACGGCTGCCACAGCCACTGCCACTGCCATTGCCACGGCGGTTGTAAGCAGTTGTTGCTGCTATTATTGTAATGCTGTTTATTGCCAAAACGCACACATTCAAATTTGAATGCACTCAAAAATCAAGACGACAGCGGCGACGCCGACCGCGCGGCCAAATTGCGCGCACACACGCGGTTCAACGCCCGCCTGGCCTTGACAAATGAAAATTCAATATCAACAACAACCATAAACAGTCTCGAAAACGAAAGGCGACCAAAGATCAACGACGGCATTTTGATGGTCGCGGCGAATGCGGCGTTATGTGGGGCACGGCTAGCGGACGCAAGTTGCCCGCCGCACACAAGATCGCACACACACGCTGGCACAAAATTACAGTCCAAAACGAATATCGAAAAAATTATGGCAGTGGAGTAGATTTATAGGCCTACCCCAGTCGAGCGTGCATTGGCCGTGGCCGTCTGTGCTGTTGTTGAATTGATGCCGAGTGCCGAATGGCATGAACAGGATGCCTGGTGCCATAGCAAGTCGGACAACGGGGCGCTAAGAGGCAGATGAGGCCAACAGGCCAGGCGTATAGGCTGCCAAACCGGCCGAAACTGAAAATTCGGAGCTAAAAATAAACAAACAGAAAAAAAAACGAAAAACTGCAACGGCTGCAAACAGCAACTAACGAAATCCATGCGAAACCGGCTCGGTGTGAGCGATTAAAGAAACGAAAATTGCAAGAGGGCGCATATTACGGAGCTATGAAAGACGCAGAGAGAGCGGGCTGGGAACAAGCCAGGCCAGGCCGCGCAGGCGGCTGGCACGTATGTACATATGTATGTACTCATAATAAAATACGATCGACTACTCGCTGGCAAACGGCAGACTTCAAATTGAAATTAACTAAAGTGACAGGAGGGAAAGAGTTCCAGTACGTAAAGCAACAGAAAGAGTAAGCAACCGAAAATTTGTGGACGTCACAAAAATCTGCACCGCAGGCCAGCAGCTCTCGGCTGACGAAAACGAAACCAATGCCAAATATAAAATTCAGAAATCCAAACAAAAATAAAAACAAACACAGAGACGTGTAGGAATTCTTTTATTGCAGGCAATAAAACCCAGAAAAAATGATGTGGGGGAAATCAGATAGACGCGTACGTGCTGAGTTTTGCCAACGATTGTACAACATTTTGCGGATACCGAGCCGATAATGGTCACGGGATCCTCGATATTAGGAGATCCTACTCACATTTGCGGTTAGTATGGGAAAGCAAATAAGTCTTGGTTCTACAGAAATATAAATATAAGATTTTTTAGTGCCCCTCAGAATATGATCCTTGATAATATTTACAATAGATGACATTTTTAAGAAAAACTAAAGAAAATCACCAAGGTAACCCATGAAGATAAAAATTAGCTTTTCTTCAACTTCTTCACTCGATTAATATTTAGGCTCCAAAAATCCTCACTTGAGTAGAAATATCAGGGAAATTCAATCAATTCCTAGCCTTACTAGCAAACAATGCTGTAAATTCGCCAACCGAAACGAGAGTAAAATACCACATTTACACGTCGGTGAGCTTTACGTGACCGGAACGGCCATAAGCTCCGGCCAAATATATTCGACCTACGACCGATGACAGACGAAATTGATAGACAAAATTGAATTCATGAAAGACAAAATTGGATTATTTATTTTTTTATCTAAAATCTATTATTCGGAGAAGATAAAAATTATTTTCTTCCAAGTGTTGGATATAACTTTTTCCCTCGACTGTTAGCTTTACGTGACCGGAATCATTCGAATTTATATTCTGTGAAATAAGTCACTTCTGCTGCATTCACCAAATATTTACGAAATATTTACAACAACAACAACAACAGAGTCAAGCATCAATATTGAGTAAACATCTGCATACAGAATCTGTATCCCTGACTAAACCCAAACCCAAGAATCAGGCCCATCCTGGTCCCTAAAAAACCCATTGTATTCAAAGGGAAGTAAAAGGGTTGATAGTCAAAGAATAAACTAGGGAAGTGACAGAGAGAAAGAGATAGGATTGAATAGAGACAGAGACAGATATGAGCGTTTTCCAGATTATTTGGCAAATCTCAAAATATCCTCTAGTTTTAGAGAACGATTTTTACTCATTCTCACGACATCGGAGATGTCACGGAACCCAAAATTCTTAGCCTTGCTCAACAAAAGCAGGACACTCACAGAGAAAATGTTCAGTGTGATCCGGCTGCTCTAAGCAAGACAGGCAAGTCGGGTCAATTAATGATTCCAATGGTGGCCATGGGCCATGGGTTGTGACCTGTAATAATACCGACGCTCAACCGAACGTCTTTTCTACCAAAATTTGAGCTTACCTTCAGATGATAGCGATAAAGATGGCTGATTGTTTTATTGTGCTGAGCATGATTTAGTAAGCTACAACTGAAGAAAGAATTGAACAGGAATAATAAGAAAAAATAAAGATAAAAAAACATATGTTTTGAATAAATCAAGACCTCTAACTTAAGAAAGTCGGCTGCTGATTGAAAGTTTCTTTCCCAGCTTCTTTGTTTTGGATAAGATTTTATTTATTTTTTCGACGCTGAGACTCTAAGCGAGGCCACAGACCAGGGAAGTATCTCTTCCTCTCTGCTTCTGCTCAAGTATCCATTGGGGCCAATGGTAATCGCATGCATGCCTTGTAAGTAACTACAACTACCAACAAGAGCTCAGATAGAGGTTCATAAGTGAGCTATAAGCATACACCATACCTACTATTTATTTCACAAGACTGAGGAGAATCGCATTTCTGGATTTTTGAGCCCTTGCACGTTGGCGATGGCGAGTATCGTAGGCGATGGAACAATGAGCTGTATGAACCTTACGACGCCACAGACATGGTGCGGCGAATAAAGATTCAGCGGCTCCATTGGTTGAGTCATTTCGTACGAATGGGAGTTGGAAAAATCAGGTGGGGAAGAACTTGGCTTCACGTGGTCTGCCCAACTGGTGCCGATTAGCACGAGAAAGAAACGACTGGCGCGCTTTGTTAAACTCGGCCAAAAGCACGTAAGCGATTATCGCGCCAATGAAGAAAATGAAGAAGAGAGTCTCAGAGCAAAAGTCAGTTGAATGCAAATAATTCACACGATGCTCTGGCCATAGGGTGATGTATAACTCGTGGAACCAGTGGGAAATTTGGTAGAATTTTGCTTATAATTTGCAGATTAAACAGTGTATGAACTTATGGTTTCCATATTCAAAATATTCGTTGATAGAATTGAGTTTAAGATTGGCAGCCTACTTCCCTGATTATGATGCCGAGATGTCGGCTTTAACACCCACATTTTATGACGCTTTGTGAGCCCCTAAGAATATGTCGTAGCTCTAAAAGAACTTGAAAATGTTGATACAATTCTCATTTGCTTGTTATTTCATTATCAAATGTGACCTTGTCATTGTAGAGTTTGGCGTTTTTAATGGTAACCTTGCACAGAAAGTTTTGTAACACCGTTGCTATTTGTATTGTTTATAGGGACTTGAAATATCCACCCCGGTCAAGAAACTAGAAGAAATCATAGGCATTTTCATTTTCGTGCAATGAGTTTTCATAGCTTTCTACGTGATCGAAATGGCAGCAGTGTGCCGATCCATTCACTTTGAGCTTTGGTGATGAGGTACCGAGAGTCACGAGCTCCTTTGTTTCGTTCGTCTTTTCAAATTCCATCGTGCGTTGACTCTCTACCGCACAAATTTCGTGGAAGTTGTCCAAGTTAGATTTTTGCAACAGAAAAAATCGACGCGGTGTCTGAACTGATATTGCAAGATTGTCATGTGACGTATTTCGAGGTGTTGATTCCACTCAAAAAAAAAACATGCAAAATTTTATTGAATCCTTGTAGACAATATTTTGAAGAACAGCGAAACGATTTTCCATCAAAAGTATTTACTTCTCTATTTCAAAACTTAAATAGCAGCAAGTAGTTCGAAAATTTGCAGAAAAATACTACCACTCTGAAAAAATTACTTCTACTCTAAACACGAAAGGCAAAATACGTAAACGGAAAACGTGAATTCCAAGGTACAGCTCACTTCGATTGTCCGCAAGTTGTGTGACGATCACTATAACTCATCGAAATTTTTTGAATTAACACAAATTAAAGAAATACAGAAACAATGAAATCGAAAGCAAAAGAGCGAAATTGGCACAAAAAACCAAATAAACTCCAGTGAAGCAACCGGAAAATAAAAACCAACCAAAGCGAAACGAAACTGAAACCAAACCTGAAAAAATAAAAATAAAAATGAAACCAAAAAATACACCCAAAACGAACGAATGAACGAAGCCAGCGAACAAGGGAAACAATCCAAATGAGCCTAAAAATTTTTCGTACAAAATTCATTTACTTGGTCACTGACCGTCCTCAAGGTTTTTCGTATTTTCGCATTTTCGTTTGCCTTTTGCCAAGCCCACCAGCATTTCTGTGTGCGCGCGCGCCCTGGACCCTCACTGCGGCCATGCATGCCGAGAACAGGACGTGCAAATTACAACAAATGAGCGACAATAAAAACAACTGCAAAACTACCACAACCAGCGTGAACGACTGAGCAACAACAGCAGCAAAGAACGTCAGCCATGGCAATAATCAACAACTAATGAAAGCAAAGTGCATATAAAATTGACGAATAAGCCGAAAACGTAAATAAGCAAAAACAACAAAATGCGAATGCAATTTGGATAGCTGTGTGCTGAGAGGAGGAGTAACAGCAGGCGAGGAGAGGAACGCATTAAACGTCGCAAAACGCGGTGAACTCTACCAAAAAACATGAAAAATTATGAGATCACAAAATACACTCAATGAGCGTTACTCTCACTTCAGTGACAACACCAGCAGTAGCAGCGGCAACAACAACAAAAATCAACGACACGTGACGCATGTAACACAAAAGCACATTTATTGCGCCGCTGCAGCAGAGTTCGAAGTGTGCAGCACGCAGGCGTCGCTGCTATAGTCCGGAGCCCCTCTTTCGGTGAATTTCTTTCCTTTCATGGTTGGCAAATTATCCTCCATTTGCACTCAAAATTTGGTGTATGAAAAGAGTTTTGTTGCATTTTTCGGGTTCTCTTACTTATTTTCGGGAGAGCGAATGAGAACTTGTTTTTGTGTTGCACAAAAGTGAGTCCCAAATATGAGAATAGCGACAAAATGCAACCAACAGCCGGCAGTTGGGGCAACAACAGAAGTAGTTGCCGCATCTGACAACCGGCAATTGTGAGTGCCGGCTGCGGCTTGCGGGAGAAGAGTGATTAATTGGGTGACATGCAATTGCCGACATTTATGCGATAAGATGGCATTCATGACAGCGACAGCCAACCGTGGCAGCCACAACAACTATGTACCTGCATTCACACGACTCAAAAAAATGAATGCAAAGCCGAAGGAGGAGGCGTCAATGAGGTGATGGCAGCGTGACTGAATTGTTCAATTTTAAATAATTTTATATCTCAAAATCAATAGATTTTCCACCACAAAATCAATAAACTGGATATCGGAACATTCTAGAAATGAGAAATGCGAAAACAGAGAGCCTAAAGATATTTTAAAATCACTATCAGTCACTGACTCTAAACTAACTCGCACGTCATCCTTCACCGTGGTTATTGAGCTTGTAGTGATGTTAAAAAGCTTGCCAAGAACTTAGTTAGTTCGATCATAGAAGTAGTAAGACATTTTTGAATTGACGACTCGTAATTTCCATAAAATCTATTTTCGTTGCTCGGTTGGATTAGGTTAGGTCCTTAGCGATACCAGATGGAGTTCATTAGTCATGCGTTTTGAAATAGTCCGCGCGCGTACCTGTTTCTATTGCGAATTTAAGGATAATTTTCAATCCACTGCTAAGATATGTTACAATCCAGCAAACTGTAATATCCCCTGATATTTTAAGCGTATTTTGAATTACGCTGGACATCCCTATAGGAGATGATCTACAGTTTCCCTTGATCCCTGCTCCCTACATTTCTTGAACTCCTCTCTGTCCGAGATTCCTATCTTATAAGGGCAATGCTCGTCACCACGCCCATCACACTTCTACAATTTCTTCGTGTTAGTTGTAGTACAAATCGAGTGCGACTGTGATCATCTTATTAACACTTGGTCTGAGTTTTCTTTCACTTTCGTCTAGTTCATCGTATAATGTTCGTATTGACTTTGTTGTTTCAAGGAACTAATAGGCTTCGAACGGAAAAAGTAGATATTAAGAAATATTAGAAAGAAACCTTTTTGGTAGAGGATTAGGTTGCTATAGAAATTTACGATAGGCTAACTCCTTGGGAACCCAAAAAAGAACCCTCTGAAACGTTAAACTGGTGATGTTTGCAGGCATTCTTGTCAATCAGCCTAAACTGCAAAGTCATCTGCACAAGCTCAGAAAATAGTCGAAGGCTTTACTTTTGCGATGCCTTTTTACTTTGAAGATGCAAAAACTTTTTGCACGTGCCTCCCACTTTGTTACATGGAGCCGAAAGCTGGCCTCGGTCACAAAGCTGGACAAAGAGTTTAATAGACTCATTCGTAGAAGTTTTAAGTCGTCTTCGCTGGTATGGGCATGTCCAGAGGAAACCTGAATCAGATATGGCAAAAAACGTGTTAAACATCGCCATAGCGCCGAGAAGCCACAACATAGACGGGGCAAATAGAAAGCGATATGTAACTTACGAATTTAATCACCGCAACGAGCCTGGAACAAAGAATCTGGAGATTACGTACTAGGAGAACTGATCCAAATGAAATGGGATGAGAGCAATGAAGAAGAAGAGGCTGGAATAAGAGGGGAAAAATAAAAAAGGCATAATATACATACATTCGCTCGCTTCACCAAATGCCCTCATAAGTTTCCAAAGTCTTATGCTCTGCATATCATCATCAACATTAAGTAGCGAATACAGCTCAGGATGAGCTTCGGCTTCATCACGTTTCTTGACATATTGAAGTTTCGGTAACTGCTAGCCCCGTTTTTCAGGCAGTGATTACTGCACAAAACGGATACATTTATATAGTGAGTCGGAAGGCAAACCCCCGCTTTGTCTGCTTTGGTTCACGAATGGTGCAAAATTGCCGAGCGTTCTCGGCCGTGTCAGAGACTCGGTAGAGGACTCTCAAAAAATATTTTTTGTGATTGAGTGTTTGAGGGTTGCCCAGAAGAGGTGATTTGAGTATGAAAAAGCAATGGGTGCTATATCAAGTGAATACGCTGTTTTTCGATGGTATTTGTTAAGTTGTTGACCAACGATTCTTTCCTAATAGTAGACTTGTGAGAAGGAGCGTGATCCTGGTACAAAATCCATGAGATTTTTCCACAAATCTGCCTTTTTTCGACGAAATTGCTCTCTGATTTTTATAATATTGGCAATTACTTTAAACGGGTACTTAAATTCTCGGTGCTTTTTGGCAGAAAATTGCCAACGTGTTTCGAGGAAATGTAGAGGTTTTCTACTTTTAAAATAATTATCCAAAAAAAACGTCCCAGATGAGAAGTTTCATAAAAATAAAACGTGTTCTAGGAATTCATCAGCCATTTGGATTTTTAAAAACTAACTTCAGATTTGCGTGGCCACAAAAACTTCCGAATGACAAGTTTCCAGCAGACCCATCATAACCAAAAAAAAACTTTACTGACTTATAAAATCTACTATACTTTTGGGCAATCCTGACAAGTAGTGTCAAAACTGACGTCGGACTCAGTAAGAGCGATCTTATACCGTACACCTCGTGTTTGGTATTCTTTCTATGTCAGAGTAACTTTGGTACAAAAGTTTCTGGCACAGCTCAACACTACGAAGGTCGTTTGAAAAATCCATGCAAGAATAAAAAGTGCTTAATAGTTGGGAGTTGGATAGAATAGAACAAATGGCTGCATTTGCGAGGAGACCCCCTTGGACAAAGAATCTAAATTCGTCCATTGCGATACCATGGGGGAAAATACCATACATGGAAAATCAACAAAAAAAAGAGGGGACATTTGTATCAACCGCTTCAAGCTATTAATGCAATTTAGCAGGTGTGTGATATTTAAACCCGAAATATCCGCAGGTGTAACAAAAAAGGTGACAGACCTGATGTCTAAATCATTGCCCGGCGAAAGCAGGACCTCTGGGAAGAAGGAATTGAATTGCTTCCTCTTCATCCTTCTGCAGAAAAGACTTAAAACAATCCCAAGTCACGCCGCATACACACCGAACGGAGAATATCTGGTCAGGATACCCACCGAATTCCAAATCTGCGACTTTGCTAGTCTTAGAAATGCACTCGAACGCCCCGATCTGCACGTTTGCACACTAGCCCAGGGCTCATTGAATTGCCGCGAGGCCCATCTTTCCAGGCGTAAGCCATAGGTTCTCAGGGGAACCCCAATCTTCTCATTTTGCAATGAAACCATCTCCTGGGCTTTCTGTCTAGCCACCTCATTAGCCAATCACCGTTGTGGGTAATCCTTTTGATTTTTCGACACAGTATCCTTTTAGACATAAACACTTCGCCCGACGCTGTTCTAGGTTGTTGATCCCTTCCGAATAATAAAATTCGTCCAAGTCTGAAAGATAGCCACGCGTTTCTGCAATCACCTCCTCGTTTGCATAAAATTTTTTTTCCGCTTGCCATTTCTTGAAATTGTGGGACAAATAGTGGTCCGAGGTATTCGAGGGAGACAAGTATAAAGAAAAGGGAGGATGTGAAATAGGTTGAAACCCTATTTCCACGACAACTGGTGACAACTGCTGAGGTCTGAGCTGGTACGTTGTCGTGATGGAAAAGAAAAAAATCACTCAGAATAAAAGAAATGCAAACGAATGGTAAATACAAGGAAGTAGACACATCTGGCTGAAACTTTGTTTGTGTTCTTCCAAGAAATGCTATTAACTAAACATTACCTCGATACGACCCTTTGGTGTCATCCCCCTGACTTTGCTTGAACTTTTCAAAGGACCCTCGTGTTTTTATCATTTAAACACATTTGCCACAAACAAGATTTGGTATTTGCTAATACTTCAGGTTGGTGTAAAAATTATATTTCACAGTCTGCAAGAGGGAGTTGAAAATGAAGAAAAGCTTTTGAATTTACTTGCAACGTGGCATTGGCATTGTCATTGCAGCAGCCGAGCATAGATGACTGCTGCGGGCAACTAATGCTAAATTGCCACACTCGAATATTCAGCAGCCACAATTTCACACTCGACTCATCCCAGTGTCCGTAGGAGCACGAAAGCAAACAATAATTGTCGTCAGCCGCATGTGCAGCCAGTAGCATGCAACGACCACAGCTTCAGTCACCAAATTCTACAGTTCACCGCCACTTATTGCATATCGTCATGAATGTCGTCGACGAGTGCTGCCACTTGTTGGTGATTAACTAAATCCCAGCCATGACAAACTACCTAAGCTGATTATGAAGTAACATGTTGCCACTGGCTCACCATATGCGAGTACGA
The DNA here is from genome assembly GCF_027943255.1 of Anastrepha obliqua. Lineage (NCBI taxonomy): Eukaryota > Metazoa > Arthropoda > Insecta > Diptera > Tephritidae > Anastrepha > Anastrepha obliqua. Next base: position 180,474,068 of record NC_072892.1, on the reverse strand, counting down.
GTACGAGCATGTAGCCACACGCCAGCCACCGAGCAGACAACGGGTCGACGTTTGTTCCGCAATGTCCGTCCACCTGGTCGCCTAATCTCGCAACAAGTTCCGAATTTCGCCAGACAACCAAAAAGCACAACATCCAAACATTGACCAACAGATGCTCGCCTATGAACACCAAAATGTGTGTGTGTGTGGCTGTGTATGCGGTGGCAGCAGGTGTTTCCAGTTACCAGCCAGGCAAGCAGCCGGTAGGCAGTTGCGCATTAGGCGGAGCACAATAAAATTAGGAAGTTTAGCATAATTGGACATTTCGAAATGTCTCATGTGCCTGGCAACCAGAAGCAGGCATCCTTTGCTTTGCCGTGGTCGAGGTTAATGCAATGCCGAAATGAGCGACGTCGAGCAACAGGTTTTGACATTTAACCAAATTGCTTCTTTGTGGCAGTACACATTGCATGCAACAAAATGTGGTGATAAGGAAACTGAATTTATTATGTTACAACGTCGTACAATTGGGGAATTATAAGCAGGTAAACACTTATACGTACACACATACACACATACGTTCGTTCTGATTTGATCTTGTTGGTCACAGGCTGCAAAATTTTTAACAAGGCATTAAAGAACCGTAACATTTTTGACAAGTATATTATTTTTGCATACACATTTGTTTTTTACTTCATACCTATGCACATACATATTTACCATAAAAGGTACCTTTCGCGGGGTTGGTCTTCATTCCAAGTTAATATTTGCTATTAAGAAACCAGAATTTCCAAGATGAGTAAAATAATGACGAAAATATGGAGAACAAAATTTGTACTGGAAAATATTTGATTTTGTCAGCACTTTGTGATTATAAAAATTATTGTTATCTTTACTGTCAGGTGATTTTTAGCTGCATGAAAACTATCAAAATCGATAACTTTGGCTTGGCAGCTGAGAACGGCAAACCAGAAAGAAAAGCCTGAACAACGCTTTCAAATTGTGGAAATTTACTTAAAAAAAAAAATTAATCTGAAGAAGAAAATGGAAATTGGAAAAATTAGTCAAAACTTGAACTGATCGAATGTAGACTGACTATGTAACTCGAAGCCAAGGCGGATATATGCCGGATAACATATTCAAAAAATAAATACCAGAAAATTATTTACCTGATTATAGTAAAAAAAATTTCATTCCAAAAATATTTCAGTGTTATCATTTTATGCTCTCTATCTCTTACTTTTTCTTTGCTTAACTCTGCTGATAAAATTTTTACTCATGTCCTCTATCATCGTATCAATGAATATGCAGAGACCATTATTGAAGACTATCAGTGTGGATTCCGCAAGGGAAATTCCACAATCGATCAGTGCTTTGTCCTCAGTCAAATCTTTGATAAACACCACGAATATGAAAAGGATATTCACTGCCGTTTTATAGATTTCAAACAAGCGTTTGATAGCGTCAGGAGAGATAAATTTTTACTGCTTAGCCTAGGAATTCCAACAAAACTTATAAGGCTAATCATCGTTACGCTCACGGATACAAAAGCAAAAGTAATCATCCAAGGGAAGCTCACAGAGTCATTCCCAATTGAATCTGGTGTCAAACAAGGTGATGCACTCACTATTGTTGACGAGGTCGGGCCGAACCCGGGCGAAGCGGGTTTTTCAGCCGAAGGAGCACTTCTTTGTAAAATGCCGCGCTTACAGTGCTTCCTGGAGGTACAAACTGTTTAGCTTTACGCAAAATTTGATAGAGTAACCGTTGCTCCAACGATCGCTGCATTTTCGCCACTGCAAAATCCTAACACACTTTTAAAACAGCTTTGACGAGCGGAGCGATGTTAACTGCACCGTTGCTGCCAGCGAACTGGGACCGGTTTCTAGTGGAAGGGGAAGGTTCAACGATCATTTTCCCCCCCAGCCGATTCGGTTGATGGTTTGGCAGACGCGCGGGAAGGGTCATTACTTTTCAATTAACCCTTCATTAGGCACGTGGTCTACAATCGTAGACCACTTTTTTCAAAGTCGTGCAACTCCTTAAATTTGTCTCTTAAATTACCTAAGCTTTTTAATAGCTGTTTATAATTAATCTCTTTATCTAATTAGTGCATTCAGTGCGGGTTTGACGTGCAGTTGTAAATTTTATCAAGGTCTGAACAGTGCTGGTCTACATATGTAGACCACGTGACTAACGACGTTACTTTTTCTTGCGGCAATATTACTTGATATATTAAATAGTTGAATTAAGTTCAGGTAAGTTTTGCTAATAATTTTTTTACAAAAGTGTGCTAATTTAATTAGTTTCAGATAATATTATGTCTGATTCCGAAAAAAAGACGATTGGAAAGCAGCAAAAATCCTGAAGTATGGGAAAGATGGCTCTACGAACTATCAAGTAGTGAAGAAAGTGATATGGATGAAGAAAACGAGACGGAGGTTGACGAAGATACGGATATCAATGTGAATGCTGCTGAAGAGAGTGACCACGAGACCGAATCGGAACTAGAAGGATCAAGCGATGATGATATTCTTTCAGACGATTCTGGTGCATCTCATCCCCAAAATTTCTATTTAGGAAAAGACAATGTCACTAAGTGGAAGAAAACCAAACCCAATTTGCAAGTTCGTATTCGATCGCACAATATAATCAAACTTTTGCCGGGTACAAAAGGTAATGCGCGCAATGTTGAAACAGAAATTGAGTGCCTAAATTTATTTGTGAATGATTCGGTTATAAGAATAATAACCGTTTCCACAAATTTGTATATTCAAAAAGTACGGGTTAACTTTCAAGAAGATAGAATGAATTAAGATGCAAGAGAAACCGATGACACCGAAATTCGCTCTTTCATTGGCATTTTGTTTTTGATTGACGCTCTTAGAAGCTCGAGAAAAAATCTTCATAAAATTTGGGACAATTCCCAAGGAAACGGGGTTGAATCGTGCTACCTAGCGATGAGCGAGAAACGGTTTCGATTTCTGATAAGATGCCTGCGATTTGATGGCATCAATACAAGACAGCAGAGAAGAGCAATTGATAAATTGGCGCCTATAAGAGAACTTTTTGAAGTATTCCTGGTCAACTTTCAAAGTAATTTTATTGGTAGTGAGTTTCTTACTGTGGATGAACAACTATTAGCATTTAGAGGACGTTGCGCGTTTAAGCAATACATTCCTAGTAAGCCGGCCAAGTTTGGCATTAAAACTTTCGCGATGGTGGATGCAAAAACGTCTTACACTCTTAATTTGGAAACTTATGTGGGAACTCAGCCGGACGGACCATACAAACTTAACAATAGTGCGGAAGAGATAACTCTTCGATTGGTAGAGCCAGTCGCAGGAACTAATCGCAATATTACTGGTGACAATTGGTTCAGCAGCTTATCGTTGGTTAATAATTTGCTAAAGAAAAAGCTTACATAATTGGGAACTGTGAGAAAAAATAAACGCGAAGTTCTCAAAGAATTCCTTCCCAGGAAGAATCGTAAAGAAAAGTCAAGTATTTTTGGTTTTCAAGAAAATTGTACACTAGTGACGCACTGCCCGAAAAAAAACCCGGTCAGTGATCCTGATATCATCTATGCACCATGATAACTCAATAGATGAGCAAACAAATGATGAAAAAAAACCAATTATGTCAGAAATATAATGTTGCAAGGAATACGTGTCATTGGCCAATGGTAATATTTTACAATTTACTAAATATCTCTGATATAAACGCTCTTTGTGTATATAAAGCAAATAATCTCCAAAATAATATAAAACGGAGTGATTTTCTTGAAAAATGCGCTTGGGAGCTCATTCGACCACAAATAGAAGTTAGAGCAAAGAATCCTCGACTACCCAGGGAAATGAGGCAGCGAGCCCATAACCTTCTTGGCATCCCAACAATTGCACCACAACCCACTCAATCACCAAGTAACTATGTCGGACGTTGTCATATTTGCCCTCGCAATATGAACAAATCATCCCGAAAGTCGTGTACTAAATGCGGCAGATTTGCTTGGAGAAATTATATGAGGGAAAGCTACACGCAATGTCTCAGTGAGGAAATATGAGCAGTTTTCAGAAACCACAACATATAAGTTTTGTACTGAACTTTTATTTTTTTATTTAAAGAAGTGAATTTTACATATTTTTGTTTTAAGTTTTACGAATAATAAAAACTCTTTTGTAAACCGTCCATTAGTTATAAGAAAAAACTTTTATGAATTGCAATAAATGTTAAAAAACACATACATTCATGTTTTTATTGAATTTACAGAAGATACACAAATATTTTAGTGAAAATATTACTTTATATTTCTCACATTAAATCACAGAATATATTTATGAAGTATTATTAAGAAACACAAATGAATAACACTTTTAGTCATAATATTAAAATGATCTACGATTGTAGACCACGTAAACCACGTTACAAAAATCCACGTGCCTAACGAAGGGTTAATCTGTATGTGCCTATGCAGACGATATCGCCATTCTTTCGAGGAACACGAACGAATTAAATGAAAAATTTTTAAAAATTGACAAAATTGCCAACGATATTGGCCTCTTCGTTAACGAGTGTAAAGCGAGATACGTGCTGAAATCAAGACGGCACACAAATGCACAGAATCTTCATGTATGTGCATATACTTTTGAAGCTGTGCAACAATTTAAATATCTAGGTGTTATGTTCACCTGTAGCGGTAACTCAACACCCGCAATCAAAGATCGCGCCAACGCCGCCAATAGAGCGTACTATTCACACCTGAGTTTGTTCAGGTCTCGTCTTTTATCTAGATCTACGAAGCTGACCATGTATAAAACTCTTATACGACCAATTTTGACATATGTTTGCGAGGTGTGGACTATGAAAAATAATGACAGTGCGCTTATTGCTAACTTCGAAAGGAAAAATTTAAGGAAAGTGTTCGGACCCATTAAAAATTAAGATGGCAGCTACAGAATTAGGTACAACTCGGAATTGGACGAACTTATCCAAGACGAGACAGCTGTGCGTTTTGTAAAGGCGCAGCGTATGCGGGGGCTAGGTCACGTGCTCCGTATGCCTGCTGAATCCGCTGTAAGGAAAGCCATGACTGGAAAGATAATTGGTGCGAAGGCGAAGGGAAGAACGAAAAACCAATGGACATACGCAATAGGAAGCGATCTCACAGCAATTGGAATTCGCAACTACGAAGGAAAAGCAAGCGATAGAACACTTTGGAGGAGTTTTGTGAAGGAAGCTTTGACGCACCCCGCGTTGTAATGCTGTGAATGATGATGATGATGATCTCTTAAAAAAAACACCATATAAAACTGTGACCGTCGTGTCCGTACATTGCACTATGAGTAATTTAATCAATGTTTATGGCTAAAAAAGTAAATGATTTTCTGTTGATTTTCATATGATTTTCCTTATTTTTTAAAACAAAAATCTTAACCATTGATGCCCGAATTTTTAGCTTCAAGTTTTTAGCAAATGTTTGAATGCAGTTTTCTTCTAAACATTCGCATCAAAGCAAAAGCAATGCAGCTTAGTAATAAAACCCATTTATGCAGTCACAATTTATTAGAAATACTGCCAAATAATATTAGTTTCATTTGAAAACCTAAAAGCTCTGAATTTCTTAATTTACCAAATAAAATGGTAACAGGAGTAGCCTTTGCAGCAACAAACTTGTACACAGTTTTTTTCCTCTCTCAAGCTATGAGACCCAAGCAAATGTTCGAAACAAATATTCACGGGTTGTCTAACCTAAGCGAAATAGCTTCATATAGTAAAGCGTGATCAGATTGGAGTTACTTTTTCCAATAGGATTTCTATGACAGATCAGGCATGACTACCGTCAAACTAAATAGGTCGTTTTTTTCGTATTCAGTGACGTTTCATCGTTTCTTCGCGCGCTCATGTCAACTTATGCTGTACAGTGACGAGGCTAATTTTTGGCTTAATAGCTTCATCAATAAGCAAAATTGCCATTTTTGGGCTCAAGAGTAACCCAAAGCCATTCAAGAACAGCCATTATATTCATTGGAAACAACCGTTTGGTGCGGCCTATGGGTGGTAGAAATCATCTGCCCATATTTCTTTAAAGAAAAGGCTGGCGCCAGTGGAACAGTGAATGGTGAACGCTAACGCGCCATGATAAATTACTTTTCGATACCGGAAATTGAAGCCCGTGATCTCTACAACATTTGTTTCCAACAGGACGACGCTACTTGCCATATAACCGGTAAAAAAATGGATATACTGCGTCGTCGTTTTAGTGAGCAGTTTATCTTTCGTCTCAGACCAGTGGATTGGCCATCAAGATCGTATGATATCACATCATTGCACTTTTATTTACTAACTCTAAGTACTTTGTGGATGAACCAGCTTCGATTGAGGCATTGAATGCCAACAGTACTAAAGTTATTCACGAGATACCGACACAAGTCCTCCAGCGAGTCATTCAAAATTGGTGTTTACAGATGGCCGAATTACGGCGCAGTTGCGAAAGGTAATATCTTTAAAAAAAATGTCATGAATAGTTCTATACAAAAATAATAATGACGGCCTAATAAATTAGAATTTTCGTTATTTTATTTAAATTTAAAATCCGATCCCTCTAAATTGATGACCGTTTCCATGGGGCACTGAGCAAAAACAATTTGTTTTTGCAATAAAATAATCATTGATTAAATCTTTTTACATTTTGGCATAAGAGAAGAAAATAAACGTAAAATAAAACATGTTCAAGGATTTATTTAAGCCTTTAATTGTAAAAACTTAATAATTTAAAAGGGAATGAAACCAATGTCTTACACCCATCCGCCATCTGGTGGTCCGACAACTGGATTTCAAAAACCAATAAACATTGAAATACGACAGCGGAAATGCAAATGGAGTGGAGTGGATGCACTGCGCAAGCCAGCGAACGACATATGTAAGTAGTGTGGCGCTGGACTGGAACGCATAGGAATCGTGCTGCAGGGGATACCCTAAAAGATATTGGCGGCGCAGCTTTAGTAAAGAATTTTTAGAAATTGACGAATTTATCTCATGGACTCAAATTAAGACGAAAGCGAGAAGTCGACAACATTGGCGAACATTTCTTTCGTCAGAATGCACCCAAAGCCGGCTAATATGTGGCAAGCGGGTCGGCAATAAAAGGAGGGCAAGTTCATTATCGAATATAACAGGTTGGCAATAAACTTTTCTATATCTCCGAAACCGCAGGCGGCAGGCGTAGCCGAATGTGTTGGTGCGTGTTTGCCATTCGGCAGTGCGTAGGTTCGAATCTGAATGATAGAAAAAGTTTTTTCTTATAGCGGTCGCCTCTCAGCACGCAATGACAAACTTGAGACAGTATTTCTGCCATGAAAAAGCTCTTCGTACAAAACCATTTGCCGTTCGGAGTCGGCTTAAAACTGTACGTCTCTCCATTTGTGAAACAACATCGTGGCGCACGCCACAAATAGGAGGACAAGCTTGGCCAAACACCTTACGGAAGTGTACGCGCCAATTACTTATTTATTTTAATTTTTAATATCTGCAAAACCGTTAGCTTGCGGGAGCATGCTTATTAAGGCTTTCTTGTCTTTTTTGGTCCGTCCTCCTTAGGAATTTCACAAACTTTTCTAGCCCCCTGTTCATTATAAGTTCTTTGTATTCAGCTTCGGGTTCGATAACCAGGTTTTCCATGGCTTCATATGAATATGCTTTCCTGCGTTTAGGGTCGTCATAACGGCCCGTTGATTCCATGATTGGTTGTGGCGTTCAACTAGCATTTCCTAAATGCAACGTCCCGTTTGGAAAACGCTGTGTGCTAATTTTTTGCGCTCAAAAAAGTATCGATGCCTTTCACTTCATAAACTTATTATTTTAGTATCATTTTTTGCCTAGCTTAAAGAGAGCCTCACTAAGAAGCTCCACAAAGACGCCTTCATTATGGCTACCATCTAAATTATGTTGCAACAAAGTAAAGTAAGTAAAGTAAGAAGCTTTCATTTATCAGCAAAAAATTAATGCATTTAACTACAATTTAGCTGCGATAAACTGTAGCGAATTATGAACGGTCATAGATTTGTGCGACTGTCGGCGACAAAACGGATTCACAGCCCCATTTGATACATTTCTCTACTTATTTCGAAGAACTTGTTGCAAGTTAATGCAATTCCATAAATTTCACTGCCTATTTTTAGTTACAGCTGCTGCTCAAATTCAGGCAGCCTACGGTCGCATACACAAACAAAAGCAAAGCTTCAACCAGACTGCAGATAGCCATAGGCACCTGTGTGGCGCGCAGCTGTCCGCCCGCTGCTGCCACGATTGGCAACAAGATCAGCATGCAACACCTTACGGTCAGGCTGCCCAGTACTAATCATCTCATGCAAAACGGAAGTGCCGCATTTGCAAACAAAATAAATAAATAAAAGCAAAAACGAATGTATGAGTCCGCGAGTGCATCCTCCAAAACGGCATTTCAATACCGAAGTGTTTGCTCTTCCCAGGAAGAAGTTGCAACAGCCGCCAGTTACAATGTTGCAAGGCAGTTGATCAGCAAAAGACGTTATTGCCTGTAAGCGCCCGCGGCAACTGCGACTACTCTGTCTGTCTCTTGCTACACACTGCTCCCAATACCGTGCGACGTGCACCGTGCACCATTTGTGGCGTGCGTCGTTGTTCGCCACGCGTTGGCGCGCATGTGCAGCCTTAATGTGCGCATTCAATTTCCATAGCCACTCGTTGGTTCCACTGGCTGCGTCTACCTCGCTTGCAATTGTTGCTGTTGTTGTTGCTAATGTAAAAACCAGGTTGGCCATGTTGCACACATCTGCTTGTTGTTGCTGTTGCTGCTACTGTTTAAATAATGTTTACATATCTCAATCAGCGCAGATATCACCTTTGCGACCTTACACACCAACATCGCCACCGCCAATGCGGATCCGCCCCTTTCATGACGTACCGTGGCGACGCACCCAACAACAACTGCTGCATACTTAGCCTGTGTTGCTACCAGAGGCAAGTATGTATGTGCAAATGTACTTGCACGTTGCCGCGACTGTCTATTGCGCCAACTGTCCGTCCAATACTCCACCGCGCTTTGTTCATTTTTATTTCCTTAGCAGCTCATCTCCGTCGTCGAGCATCGTGAGTCTGCCATGCGCTGAAATGCCTAACGTTGTTGTTGTTGTTGCTGTTGTTGTTATTGGTGCTGCGCTTGTTGGTCATGAGCTTGGTTGTGTCTGGCACCGTGCCTGGGTGTCTTAGCGCCTTGGTGGCATGGTCTTTCTTGTTGGTCGCGTGGCACACCGGCTCACACTCACAGCCAAACACACACACTCACTCACTTGCCTGCATTCAGTGCCATTTTACAATCTGTTAACAATGGTTATAAATCCATTTGTAGTCGTGGCAATTTATGCCAACACCTATTAAGTTGTTACATTCAATTGTCTGATTTTTTATGATCTCAATGACACAAATCAACACACTCGCAATAGGACTTAGCCGCTTGCGCAACAAGGGCTGCACTAAGCACTAATGTGTATGTGCGTGTGTGTGTGTATGCAAATATGGCGTAACACTTAACTATGTTTGCAAATGGATTATAAATATATTTTATGGAGCATTAATTGAGGATTCCTTCTTTTAGAATTGGCGCACTTGTGGGATTAGCAATGTAAGTATTACTGTAACGAGCTGTCTGTCTTCGTGTTTGGCGTCTTTTGAATAATATCAAGGAACAGTTGAGACCTAAAAGCGATGAACCTCTAATCGCTTATGACGTAGAATTAGGTTAAGTTAGGTGAGATGATTTTTTCAAAGGATACATAAATACTACCATAAATTCAGGGCAAAAGGAAGCAGGAAAAAGGGGCAGCTGAGGGCGAATAACCGCAGGACTATTTATTTACTGTAACCCCTTCGTAACCCCTGTGAACTATGCAGTCCCGCCTACAATGGCCATCAAAATGTTCTCCTACCCTCAAGAGAAGTGTGGGAACGGAACCATGTATGTAAGACAGCTCAATCTATTCATGTATACACAGATGGCTCAAAGCTTGAGGGCAGGATGGGCGTATATTCTGAACATCTAGGATTTTTTTTTTCAAGCAATCGAAAGCCTTAGTCAGTGTGCGATTTTAACACCACTAAAAACACCTCAAGTCCAACGATTCCTCCTACGGGATACAGATTTGGTAATTATGTCTGGAGGCCGTCTAGAGCAATAAGCTCAATCGCCAATTATTATACATTCATTTGCAGTTATTCCTGATGCTACGTTCATCTCTTAGTTGGACCGATGGACGGTATGATGTGAGTGGTGTAGTCTCCAGCCGTCGGAATGTCGAACTGTTAGGTCATTATGCGCGTGAAGTTTTTGGACGGCGAAGAAATTTTTAGGCGTGCAGTTGATTAGTTTTAGTTTGTGTGTGTTGTTGTGGGCTTTGGGGTATGACCACGAGTCCAAAGCTGTATGGAAGCTCAACTAGTAGTAGTCTTGCGGGTAGAGCCATTTTGGCTCGATGTGGAGTTGCATTGCAACCGGGTGCCCGACCCATAGATAGGCTCGAACCCCACCAAGGTGGTTAATGTGGCTATTCCGCACTGCAAATTGGTACCGTTAAATGTTTATTGCGTTTTTGGGGCGCTGATGTACACATTGATTTGATCCGTTGTGCTTTTGCGCACCGTGGTGTCGGATAGTAGCCGAGAGGTACTCAAGTTAAAAAACATCGGACGCTACTTTCATCTATGTAGCATCATTCCCTAACTTCCAAGCAATGTTGTGAAGTTCCCCGATAATTTGAGTTGCAAAAGCTGGTATCGCCTTCCACTTTTCAGCCGACTTAAACATTTTTTGGGATAGATTATTGGGCGTTAGAAACACACCTGTTTTGTGTGCTAGGTCATCGCGTTCCTTAGCGTACCGGCTGCAATAAAAGGCCACATGTTCAGCAGTCTCCCCTTCGTACCAGCATTCTCTGCAATAAGGACTACCAGCCAAGTCTAGGCGATGTAAATATTTTTGGAACCATCCCCGTCCGCTTAAAAGCTGCATCAGGAAAAAATCAACGTGCCCGTGTTTTCGACAGATCCACTCGTTAATCCATGGAATCAACCTATGCGTTCACCGGTCTTTTGGTGACTGGTTCTATTTTGATTGTCATTCAGGGAGTTCCTCTGTCGGCTTGGAATCTTGCGATTACTAAAACCTCTTCTGTACATTTGTCATGCATGTTCATAAGTATTTTCTTCGATAGGACGCAGATTGCATCGTCCGACATTGCCCTATAGGCACATTCGGTCCTCAAGGCACTTGTTCTACTGACCTGCAGTACTTCTTTAAAATGGAACTTTTTTGCTCCAGCCCAGAATGGAGAGGCATACAGCATTATAGAGTCCATCACAGTGGAAATAATTTTTCTCCTGACGCTCGGTAGTCCTCCTATGTTCGATAGCATGCCCATAAGCGCATTGTTATCGTTTGACGTTTTCACACTAACAGCTGGAAGATATTCCCTGGTATGTCTGGAATCAATGTACATGTCAACATATTTTTTCAATTTCTGGAATTCTTTATCGTGGCTACAAACGGATATTGACAGCTTTTCTTTCTGTTTGCTCCAACTGATCAGCACCAGCTCTGTTTCTTGAACAACTAGTTCCCAGTCGACGTTATTAAACCACATTTGCATCCTCGTTGGGGCGCCATTAGATACATGTTACAGTCTATAGACATGTTTATCGACCACTACAAATGCCTTATCGTCGGCATATCCCACTATGGTTAGGTCTGGGGACTCTTAAAATTTTAAAAATGTCATCGTAAATAGCGTTCCATAGCGTGAGTCCAAAAACAGATCTTTGCGGAACACCACCTGACACGCAGTAGTTCTTTGGGCCCTCTACTGTATTATATTACAGTACTCTCTAGCTTAAGGTTCTTTGGTACCGAGAAGCTGCATTCAAAATATTTGTCCAAATGGCCGTATTAAATGAGATGAATGAGCCAGCGAAACTTTTCACCAACTTGACTGATGAATGCGCAAACAATGAAATAGGCAGCCTTACATTTGAAACAAGTAAACTACTTATCTCGAAAAAATTGTAAGAGTAGCGAAGGAACAATAAAACCGCCTGCAGAATCGCTCGACAATTGTGGCCGTCTCTCATTGCTAAACGCACAGAATCTCTGATAAGCCAAAATACGCACAGGCTTAACACACTGATTTCCTTTATAACGCGGGACTGCCTAATAGGCAGACATGCTCAGAGTATAGGCTAGCCAGTAAGCTAGATGATGAAGAGATCACGATCTCGCACCTACCGTGCCATTGGCCTGCACTGTCCATACGTAGATTTATAGACAATTTTTTTAATGACGTTCTTCTCTCGGAAGTTAGGTATCTTGGAGTGATACTTGACTCCAAACTCCATTGGAAGCTACATTTTGAAAGTCGAGTAAAAAATGGGGACTCAAGCCACAGGTCGTACTGTGGATGTACGGTTTTGCCAATTTTAACGTGCCTGGTTTGGTGGGAAGCTCTTCGGAAGGGCTATAATATCACTAAACTGGAGAGGGTGCAAGAACTGCATGCATTGGCATCACCGGAGCATGTAAAACTTGCCCCAGTGCTGCCCTGAATGTCCTCTTGCACTTACTTCCCATCGAATTTTCCGTCATTTCCATCGCAGCTCAAAGTGCAATCAGGTTAAAGGAGATTAAAGCCTGGAGGCAATCTCTCAAGGGACATGGTAGCCATTTCGGGCAGTTAACACCGTATTTCGAACCGAACTTCGAACAGATCTCTCTATCCACAAGCTAGAGTTTAATGCTCGAGCTACGGTAATATTTCCAAATAAGCAGGACTGGATCGAGGGAAAAATCTGCACCGAAGCTTGCGTCTCTGCCTTCACTTACAATTCATGCAATCGGGGGTCGGAGCAGGGGAGCTAGGGAAATATTAACATTTTCTCCGATAGTCATGTCGCGATCAGGGCTCTGACGACGCCATGGTACAGAACGAAACTAGTAAACTCCTTTAAGGAGCTCAAATCTCTTGGGTGTGCAGGTAACATTTCTCTAATCTGGGTTTCAGGTCATAGAAACATAGAGGGAAACGAAATTGCTGATGAGCTTGCCAGGAAGAGGACTGAATTGGCCTCAGACACCTCCTACGCGGTCATCGGCATCACCTTGGCAGTTGTTAAAGGGAAACGGCATAAATTATTGTGCAGGAAAGCGCAGAAAAGATGGAGCTTAATTTCTTCATGTGCCATTTCGAAAATCCTTTGGCCCCAGCACCAGCGCTTTAGTGCTACTTGAGAAGTGCCAGACTGGCACTTCAACCATTTCACCTACCTACACTGATTTAAGGGAGATGAGGGCAAATTCTCCGTGAGACATATCAACGGACTATGAGCCTGAGTGCGTCACACAATAGTCAATTGCTTCCACTTAACCAAACCTAACCTAACCTCCTAGTGCTGATGATAAAAATCATTAGCCGGCTAATATTCAGGCCTGCTATCTACGTATAGTTCAGTAGGGCGTAGTCAAACAATGGAACGCCTGAATTTTGGCCTTAAGAAAACAGGGTAGATCTGAAGTAGATTTTCTTGCATGATTTCACCTGTTTATTCAAACAGCTGCTACAAAGGTGACTCAAAGTAATCCGAGTAGAGACGTGGTGAATCGAAAGCAGTTAATGGTTGCATTTCTAATACTGCTAAGGCTGTTCACTTAGTATTTCCTGTTAATCCCATTAAAATTATTTTAATATACAATTTTATGGAATTTGGGAATTTGAAAGACAATATTTTACTGTATTTAAACCTAAACTGAAAGGAAAAAATCTTCGAGTTCTACGTTTAAAAATTAAGTATGCATACAAATGTATGTGTATGTACATGTGTATGTATGTGAATCCGTGTTTGTTTCTGATAAATTTAATTTTTAATTTTTATTACACGTACACAGAATTTGTTTGCAATTCACATGTAAATTAACAAGAAAATTACTTTGAGTTTGCTAGCCATTTATTTTTTCAGCAAGACGCTGCTACCTACCCCACCAAGCCCTGCATACATACATACCTATCCACCCATGCGCATATATTTACAACTAGGTTTTTTATATTTTTTCATTTCTCTGCTTCGAATTGCATTTTAAAGTGAATTAGCGCAGTTTTCTATATGAAAATAAATTGGTGCAATTAGTGCCGACGATTGGCGGTGTTGGTCAGTGACGAAAAGCGGGAGAGGATGAAGTTCATATATTGAGTGAGCTGGTCAAGTCCACACGCTGCGCTTTGCTAGCCATTTGCGGTCACAACAACAATTAGAGAATAGGAAAAGACTAAAACAAGGCAACAGCCACAATTTAATGAGACGCAAAGGGAACAGACTCTAAGGGGCGAGCCAGCGCGAGAAGAACGCAACAGAAAATATTTACATATGTACTTATAAAGAATTTTATAACGAAGTAATCTGAGAAAAGTGTTGTATCCGCTAGGCGACGGGGGAAGCTGCTGAATTTCATTCGTATGTGGAATATTTCATTTGACGGGCAAGCGGGCACCCGCACGGCCCACCGAACTATGATATTCGCTTAACACGCGGATACGTTGGAACGGCGGTGGCAGCAACGTCCGCAGAAGGGGTCTGTCTTCGTTTGTGACAGCTTTTGTTTCATTAAAATTCGACGAATTGAAATGCGGAATACAAAATCATTGAATCGGCAATAGAGCAGCGCTAGCCAGAATAGTAACAAAAACAGCAGTTGCGGTTACAGTGGCGTCGATGTCGATGTCGGCGACGCGCAAACAGCGACGGCGACAATAAATCGTTTTCTAGGAAATCCAGTTTTGGCTTCTAAACTGGATTTAAAAGCGTTTTTCTACACTGCACTCAGTTTTTTGTTGTTGTTTTTTGGTGTGTTTGTAATCGGACAAGCAGCCACCACAACAACAATACCGATAATAGCAGCAAAAGCAATTACAACAAGTAATCATACAGACAAAATCGCGCGATGCTCGAGAGGCCTACAACACACACAGAATGCGGCAATAGCAACAACAATATGCAATAAATTCACGGTGGCTGCTGAAATTGTTGTTGTTGTTGTTGTGCATGCGACAAGTGATGAATATGGAACTTGGCTTTGACTTTGAGACATGACTTTGGCCTCTGCGACGCGTAAGAGACCAAGTTTGGTCGTTTGTTGCTGTTTTTGTTGTTGCTATTGCTGCTATTGCTATTGCCGTTTTTACTGCGCTCACTCTAGCCACTGCTGTTGTTATTGCTATGGCTGCCGTGGCATGTAAGCGCATTGTGGTCGGTTTTTAGTCACTTCTGTAGGTAACCAACTATTTCCAACCGCCGCCTTTGTTGTTGCCATAGCTGTTGACTGTTTTTTGTCATTCACTCATTCACTCCACATTACATCACGAATGCAACCACAGAATTGGTCAAGCTGCAGCAAATGCTTACCAATTCATACTCACATATTTATATATTCGTTTAGTCACAAATGCACAAATGAACGTCCGCAGGCCAGCGGATCGGCAGTAGCAACATTTGCAGAAGCTGCGCTGTGCGATAGTGGCGAAAAAATGTCATAAATAAATTGCGCCAACAATTGCGAACACACTGTGGCATCTATTAGTTAGCTAACAAATGTGCATACACACGCATACATATGTGCATATGTGTATGTGTATGTTTGCTCTATGTGCAGGATTCGGATTTTTATCTCATAACCCAAGTGACAAAAGCTACTAAACTCCAATGGCTTGTTAAGAAATTTCGAAAGGCCTAGGGGAAGTAGTTCAATGCTGCTAATTTTGGAGGAAAATTCTACTTAAGACTTGTGTTCCCTGGCACCTTCCCTCGGCTGGCCACTTTATTCATTAGGTCATATTGCATTTATTAATATGAATTATTTTTTTTTAAACCATTCAACTACAATGGTTCGTGCAGACTAAAATACTAACCAAAGCTAAGGCATTTTTATGAAATTACTGGAAAAAAAATGAGATTGGTAATTTAGTAAACACATTTTGGGCAAGGAAAAATCAAGCGTAATAATATTCGGAATCTCATTTAGATTTTGAAGTTAACGCGCTACCTTGCATAAGTAGGACTGGAGTTCTTGAGTGTTTTTTTAGCTCCATGAGACCAATGGTTTGACAGCTAAGTATGGAAAATTGAGGTGACACTTTGTTTCAGTAAGATTTGACAAATCATCATGAATCGTTCAACGCTAGAAGTTGTGGAAAATTATATTGAAAAAAAAATTGTTCGTGTAGTTCATGGAGCGAAGTGTTGAAGAAGGCACCGAAATGTCGATTCATATTGTTGTGGTCGTTGTAACAGCATAAGCATTCCCCATACATATACGGGGAATGCTGATAAAGTGACAGTCCTTGGCCGGGTATAAATTCGGGTCGTTCCGGTCGATGTCGATTCATCGTCGTTCTCAACTTGTTGGCCTTTGCCCTTCGACTACATGCAAAATTTTGAGTAAGGCTCTTGGCTTACGTGCGTATAAAAATACAGCTAGTGTGAATGACCAGCATTTGCCTCTTCAGTAACATCTCAAAAATCCACTAAACCACAACAACTGTTAACACTGTTAATAAAAAAGGCAAGGGCAAAATATTATTGTAGACAAACATTTTCGGATGCCTTTATCTTTCTAAACTTTCTAAACACCGAACGCTAAGTGATCAGAACACGTGCGGAGAATCTTGAACTTCCGTACAACCCTCATTGCAGAAGCTGTGGGGATCCTACAGAGAAAGGGGCTGTTGGAACACTTTATTTGCAAATGTCCGGATTTGGTGGATAGGTACTTAAAGTTCTTTAATGCGCCTTTCGGGTATAGCCTGAGATAATTCTTCAGCCTAGATTTCTTTCTCTCCCCCACTACATCAACAGCACTGGATGGCTGTGGATGGTTTTTCTTCGCCTTTTAAATTGTGAAATTTTTCACAGGTAGTGGTCCACATTATAGTATCGAAACGGCACTGTACATGGCTACTTGAAATGTAGCCGTGGCAGTCTTGCCATGTAACCTACCTACCTGTCTCAATCTTGAGTTATTCACCAGCCACGGGAGCTGATGCATTCAGGCTGGTACAGCTTTTTAAATTAGACGTTTCAAGGCTAAATCCAGCTGGGTGAAGCAATGCAAACATTTTTGAAAAATCTGAAATTATTAAGGAAGGCAGAAAAGCCTACTTAAAATGTGAATGGGGAAGGTCTTCCAAAGGGGAAGATCTTCCAAGACGTGTTGGGCTATTCTTCTTCTTCTTAATTGGCGCTATAACCGCTTACGCGCGCCAGTCGTTTCTTTCTCGTGCTAACCGGCGCTAATTGGACACACCAAGTGAAGCCAAGTCCTTCTCCACCTGATCTTTCCAACGCAGAGGAGGCCTTCCTCTTCCCCTGCTACCACCAACTGGTACCGCATCGAATACTTTCAAAGCCGGAGCGTTTGTATCCATTCGGACGACATGACCCAGTCAACGAAGCCGCTGGATCTTTATTCGCTGCGCTATGTCTATGTCGTCGTAAAGCTCATACAGCTCATCATTCCATCGTCTACGATATTCGCCGTTGCCAACGTGCAAAGGTCCAAAAATCTTACGCAGAATCTTTCTCTCGAACACTCCAAGCGTCGCTTCATCGGCTGTTGTCATCGTCCAAGCTTCTGCGCCATACGTTAGGACGGGCATGATGAGAGTCTTGTAGAGTGTTACTTTTGTTCGTCGAGAGAGGACTTTACTACTCATTTGCCTACTTGGTCCAAAGTAGCACTTGTTGGCAAGAGAGATTCTACGTTGGATTTCAAGGCTGACATTGTTATCGGTGTTAATGCTGGTTCCTAAATACACGAAGTCTTTTATAACCTCAAAATTATAACTGTCAACAGTGACGTGGGTGCCGATACGCGAGTGCGCCGACTGTTTGTTTGAAGACAGGAGGTACTTCGTTTTGTCCTCGTTCACCACCAAACCCATTCGCTTTGCCTCTTTATCCAGTTTGGAGAAGGCAGAACTAACAGCGCGGTTGTTAAGGCCGATGATGTCAATATCATGGGCAAACGCCAACAATTGTACGCTCTTATAAAATATTGTGCCTGAGCGATTAAGTTCTGCGGCTCGTACGATGCTCTCCAACATCAGGTTAAAGAAGTCACACGACAGCGAGTCACCCTGTCTGAAACCTCGTTTGGTATCAAACGGCTCGGAGAGGTCCTTCCCAATTCTGACGGCGCTGCTGGTGTTGAGCAACGTCATCTTACATAGCCGTATTAGTTTTGCGGGGTTACCAAATTCAGACATAGCGGCATACAGGTAACTTCTTTCCGTACTGTCGAATGCAGCTCTGAAGTCGACGGAAAGATGGTGTCCCCGCGGTAATTGGCACAGATTGCAGGATCGCCCTTCTTATGGATTGGGCAGAGCACACTTAAATTCCAATCGGCATGCTTTCATCCGACCATATTCTGCATAGGAGCTGATGTATGCACCTTACCAGCTCCTCGCCGCCATGTTTGAATAGCTCACCCGGCAGTCCGTCCGCGCCCGCGGCTTTGTTGTTCTTTAGCCGTGATATTGCTATTCTCACCTCGTCATGGTCGGGTAACGGAACGACAATTCCGTCGTCAACGATTGGGGTATCGGGATCTTCACATTCTCTATGACATGCGCAGCTGTCACCGTTTAACAGCTTCGAGAAGTGTTCCCTCCATAATTTAAGATTGCTCTGTACGTCAGTCACCAGATCGCCCCCCCGGTCTTAAAACCTTCTGTAAGCCGCCGAACTTTCTGGTAAAATTTTCGGGCGTTGTTCCTATTGGCCAGCATCTCAAGCTCCTCGCACTCACGTATTTCGGCCTCTCGTTTCTTCTGTCGGATAATACGTCTCTCTTCCTTTTTCAGCTCTCTGTAGCGATCCCACATGGCTCGCGTTGCGCCCGATCGCACCGTGGCTCTATAGGCGGCATCCTTTCTTTCTGCGGCAGCATGACATTCCTCGTCGTACCAATTGTTTTTTCGGGCTCGCCGGAATCCGATTTCTTCTTCAACGGCGGTACGTAGGGAATGAGAAATGTTGCTCCATTGCTCGTGCATGCCGGTTTGTTGGGCAGTGCTCTCCGAGAGCAGGAGTAAGAGTCGAGTGGCGAATCTTCTGGCTGTCTGTTGTGATTGCAGCTTTTCGATGTCGAACATTCTTTGCGTAGGTAGATGTACGTTTTTTGCTGCACAGAGGCGGGTGCGCAGCTTGGCTGCAACAAGGTAATGCTCCGAGTCGATGTTGGGTCCTCAAATCATGCGTACATCTAATACACTAGAAGCGTGTCTTCCATCTATCACAACATGATCGATCTGGTTTCGCGTTTTTCGATCAGGAGACAGCCAGGTAGCTTGGTGTATCTTTTTATGCTGGAATCTGGTGCTGCAGACTACCATGATTCGGGCCCCGGCGAAGTCGATCAGCCTCTGTCCGTTACCGGATGTTTCGTTGTGCAGGCTGATGGAGGATGGTTCCATGTGTAGAAGTCCACGCAAGTGGGCAAAGTTACTGATCGCCATTCACTTGGGAGTGGCCAGGACGATTCTTCTACTTATGGTCCAAGCAGCTCACAACGGCTGGGATTAGCCCACGTATCTTCTGGGTAGCTTCCGAACACCCGTTCGGGAGTGAGCTAACGTGAGAAGGCGAAGCATTCCAGGAAAGCTGGTTGTGCGCTGGGTTTGGGACCCGCCACTTAAAAATCCCCCCCAATGAAAAGAATTGCAAAGCCTCGGATGAGAACTGCCTTTACTGATGACGACCCCTGCAAACGAAATAAGGAATATGATTTGAGGACATGCACCTGGAATGTCCGGTCCCTTAATGGGGAAGGTGCCTCTGCCCGGCTGGTTGATGTCCTCGTGAGAGTAAAGGCTGACATCACTGCCATCCAAGAGATGCGATGGACGGGGCAAGGTAAGAAAACCATAGGACCTTGCGACGTCTACTACAGCTGCCATGTAAAGGAGCGCAAATTCGGTGTCGGATTTGTTGTGGGAGAGAGACTTCGACTGTCGTTCACTCCGGTGGACGAGCGTCTCGCAATAATCCGCATCAAAGCGCGTGTTGGGCTATTACGGTGTTATATATGTACCGTTAGAATTTTCAAAAAATCAATTTCTATTTCTATTTTATTTTCTTAGTGTACGTATATTTACTCGTAAGAATACAAACAGAAAATTTAATATCGTTCCGCTCAATATTTTCGAAGTTACACGCAAACTTGAAAAGGCGTTTCAGAGTGCTTGAAAGTTCAAGGCCGGAGCGGCAGCGCGTTTTTCTCAAAATGGTGTTTTCACAGTCGGTAACCAACATTACTCGAAAATGGCTAAATTGATTGGTCTCAAATTTTAACACGAGCTTCTCAAATATATTTTTTAGTAATTAATCAAAGATGTTTTCTCACCGATTAATATTTTTTTATAAACAATTTAAGGCAATATTTTGGTAAAAAATTAATTTTTATTTTTGAGAAATCGCTATCGCCAAAAAATTTTGTTTTGCTTATTTCTCCGATTAATTACTAGATTTAACATTACTTTAATGAAATCTGCTTGGTTTTTTAATTTCAAAGGATCCAGTTCAGAGATATAGTGGTCACCGCAAAACGTCTTTTTTGAGAGGAGCTCCCGGAGATCAGCTGCAGCTCCTTTCCAAATAAATATTTTTACTAATACTAAGTCTTAAACTACCGAATACTGCTAGTGTTTTTCAAGCAGAAGTCTTTGCGATCCTACAGGCATGCAAAATGCTTAGGGAATGAGGGAGCGAGGGAGATATTAACATTTACTCCGATAGTCAAGCCGCGATTAAGGCTCTGATGACGCCATGGTGCAGAACGAAACTAGTAAACTCCTGTAAGGAAGAGATCAAATCTCTTGGGTGTGCAGGTAACATTTCTCTGATCTGGGTTCCAGTACATGGGAACATAGAGGGAAATGAAATTGCTGATGAGCTTGCCAGGAAGGGGACTGAGTTGGCCTCAGAGACCTCCTACCTGGTCATCGGCATCTCTCTGGCAGTTAAAAGCGAACTGCACAAATTATTTCTCAGGAAAGCGCTAAAAAGATGGAGCTCCATTTCTTCATGTGCTATTTCGAAAACCCTTCGGCCCCAGTACAATATACGAAAGACTCAGAAAGTCCTTTGGACTCCTCACCATTCAATTTCCAAATTCTTAGCAGTGTTTACTGGCCAATGGACGATCGACACAAACGCGGGAAACTAGGTTTACTATTTAACCACTATTGCAGAAGCTATGTGCGACCTTTCAGAGAATCAAGCTGTTAAGAATTTTCTCTTGAAATGTCCAGTTTTGTCAGCTAGACGATTAAGGTCACTGGGCGCTCCGTTCTTCGACAGCCTGGGACAGTGCGCCAACCTAAATCCAATCAATCTCCTCCATTATATGAACAGCTCTGGCTGGCTGTAGATATCTGCCCGTTGGGGGTCTCAACATGGTACTGAAACGGCGCTTTAGTGCTACTTGGGGAGTGCCAGATCGGCAATTCAACCATTTCGCCTACCTACCTACCTACCTAAGTCTTGAAATACTTCTAAAAGATAACATAAAATGTGTAAAATTTTTATGTCAATAAATTTAAAAGTTTTCTCAAACAAAAGTCTGGAAAATTCGTTTTTTTTCAGCCTTCCAACTGGCATCGTAAGCGATTTAGTAAATTTAAGGAAGAAATCAGAGAAGTGTGCAACAGTTTTTGAAGCCTAACTCACATTTGAAACGTCTGCTTCGCTTTATGCCAACTGGGAGATCACCACCTAACAAACATTTAGTGTGTCTGCAACATTTACAGCCGCTAAATAAAATGCCATAAATGATCGAAGTGATTTTCAGTAGTATTTTGTTGACAACCGTTTCTTTGGTTGTTTTTGTTGTTGCTTGAGTACTGAGCTGCTTACTGCAACAGCCAAAAGCGTTGTTAGCAAATGGCAAGATGACAAGATGGCATTAACAGCAATGTACAAAAGAACAACAACAAACGGCAGCAAACAACAACGCTGCGAAAAAACGCTACTTTTAAGAATTTCAAATGCTTTCTTGGTAAATTAACTAAAAATGCTGAAAACGCCGCTTAGCTACCGTTCGTTCGCTGCCGTTCTCTGCCGTTCGCTTGTCGACTGGCAAACACAAGCAACGCTCACCAACCGCTTGCCAGCGCGCATGCACGAGTATGTGTGTATGTGCACATATCGCAAGCAAACAATACATAAAAAGCGTAATTTCCTATTTTACTAATGTTGCCATTAACGATGTGGCTTAAATGCATTTTTAACTCGGCTCATAATTATGCTTAAGTTTTGCTGTTGTCGCCAATTCTGCGGCTCTATTGGACGGTCACTACTCGCCACTCGCCGCCCCGTACACCAGCGCCACTGCAAAAGCGGTATTGTAGCCAGTTGCTGTTGTTGTTGTTAACTTGTTTTGTGATTTTATAATTAGGTTTTCATTTGAAATCGCAACTGGAATTAGTTAGTTTTATTACAACGTATTTTTCTTATTCTGGTTCTCTTTCTAAATCATGTCGTTTTTTTTTTGTTTGTTTGTGTTTTGCTTATTTCTCTTACATTTAATTTTTTTGTTGTTTTTCATTAGTATCACGCAGATGTGTGTGTGTGCGTGCGTCTTTGCTTTCATTTGGTAACAATATTTAATTCTCCATCAAAAAGCATCTAAGCTTTGGCGTAGCGCCCGTTCTTCATCTGGAAAGTGTGCGCTCCGCGATGCCATGCGTCGATTTGGGATGCAACAGTTCTTGGAAAAATTGGAACACTGCGCGACATATAGGAGGTATGCATGAACAAGGATTACTAACTAACTGCTGGTGCACGCATGCATACACACATACATACATACATACATACATACATACATACATACATACACACATACATATGGACATGTTTAGCCATGCATTATACGCCTTATTTGCCTGCTTTTTATTGGTGTTGTTACTCCACATACTTAGATGGTGGAAATTACAAGTATGTTTTTGGTTTAAATATCTACGCTGATTACATTTAATTGCTCGCAAGCGAAACTACTTAGTGTGCGTGTGTGTGTGTATGTGTGTTTATACGTATTACAAAGTTGCACGCGGCCGCCATTCTATAAAAGGGCAGCTTTGTCTAAGCGCGATACAAAGAACAATAAAATAAAGGAGGGAGACTGTTTGGGCTTAGTGGGTGCCACAAAGCCATATATCGGGTGTTGTTTCTTAAGGGCTTGAGAACCTAAAATAATAATACAAAAGGGAAGTGTAGTTGGAATGAATTCTTTTTTATTACAATTTGGCATTAATTTTTTGGCATAATTTCATGGCATTTGTTTTCGAATATGAAATCCGACATATGTCCGCCGCGTCTACGAATAATTGCAGCAGTCAAATTTTAACCACTTTTGCCAATAAATCTGGCCGTATGGCGTTATTAAATATAGGCCTCCAACGGTTCAAGAGTTGCTGGTTTGTTGGCATAAACCAATGACTTAACAAAGCTTCATAAAAAGGGTCAGTGCACAGGAGTACTTTTGGAAAAAAAATTACACCAAATTGATTTTGCAATAAATCGATTGTCAAGCGCGTTGCATAACGAGTTGCTCCGCCTTGTTGGAACCAAATGTCGTTGATGTTTAACTGATTAATTTTTGGAAACAGATATTCAGTCGACATGGCTCAATAGTACTCGCTATTCACCTTAACGACAGCTCCTACCTCATTTCGAAAGGGTTCAGTTTTTCCAAAGTAACTTTCCACAATTGGGAAGCCTTGTTCTGGTATTAAACTATTCATGAAGGATTTTCAAACTTTACTGAACAGAAATCTCACAACTTTGCATACTCATCTGTCAAAACATAGCTATCCATATCGATAGTTCTCATACAGCTAAAAGAAACTCCTGATATAAAAATGCTTCAGTCCAAGATTTAAAATTATTTTATTTATTTTTTTTTTTTTGTGTTTTATTTCATTCAAACAATTGTTTTTTTTTTTTTGGAAGCTGCAGTAGATGAATAGTGGGGTAACACAGCCACGCACTTCAAATGGTGGCTTTCACACTTCATTGCCTATTCTTATTTAATAAGCTATTCAGAAACATCAATAATATTGTACTAGTGATGACGTATTAATTACGAAGATATGAGGGTTCCATTGAAGGACTATATACAACATTTTATAGGAGTAGCAGTTCCGCAGGTTCTTCTTAATAAGTTTTCTAGACTATCCGGTTTATTAAAGCTCATACATAGCCTAACTAATTTTGAAATATTTCAGAATAAAAGCATTTTTAAGGTCGGCAACGTATTTCGAAGGAGGACAACGAGGATTGTTTGAAAAGTCCGTGCAAGCCCAAACTGGCAGGTTTCGAGGTTACCACCAAGGTTCAGCCAGATCGGTATATTTCTTTGTGTTTCGCATTCATTTGAATCGATGAAGTCGTGTGATTTACCTTTTCCATCACGACAATGCACCAGCTCACGCCTCACCACTTGTGATTGCAAAATTAAGGAGCCCAACTCGTTTCACATGCCCCCTTTTCTCCAGACATGGCTCCTCGGACTACTATTTGGTCTCCAATTCGAAGAAATGGCTGGCGGGAAAAAATTGTATTCAAACGAGGAGGTGATGCAGAAAGAATGGCTATTTTTCCGACTTGGACAAATTTTATAATTCGGAAGAGATCAACAAACCAAAACAGCGGTGGACAAAGTATTGAAGTCTAAAAGGAGACTATCTCGAAAAATAAAAAATAAAATCACAACTACTATTTTTCAAATATAGTAAAATTCGTGATATTTTTGGTCGAAATAATCGTCCAAATGAGTCGACAATTTAAAGGTTGATGAAAAAACTTCAAGAAACTGGTCTTGTCGAGAATAAAAAAAGAACTAACAGATCAAAAACTGCACATTCTATTGAGAATACTGCTGCTGTAGCCCAAAGTGTTGCTGAACAACCTTCAACCTCTCAAACTCAACCTTCTAAACAATTAGGCATTCATAAATGTTCTGTTTGGCGACTTTTACCCCAAACGTGTCAACGTGGTGGACATTTAAATTATGTAACTTTTCACATACAATTTTTAAATCCGCGTTTTGAATAAAAATAATGAAACCTGAAAAAATCTATTGTAATTTTGAAATGTTTTATTTTAAAACAACATATGAGCTCGTCTTTTGAAAGACCCTTTACATGAGTTTCATGAAACCATGCTCTACTTCCACTGTCAAACCGACTTTTTAGAACAGAATAGCAGCCTCTATAAAGTGCATCCTTGGTAGGCTAATTTTGTTGAACAAAGTCAGATTCCAGCACGACACGTTTAAATTTTTTTATAGTGATTCAATGTCGCCAAATTACGAAAATAGAATTTTTTTTAAGTCACTGAATGATAATGCCTCCACATTTTGATAAGTTTTGTTTAAAAAAATTTTAATTATTATTTTAAAAAATTTAATAATTCTTTTATAAAAATTTATTTCATTCTTTAACAAAAAGTACCTAAATTTAAGTCTCGAACCTTGCGCAAAGTTTTTAAGCACTCATCCAATATACGTTAGAGTTTTACACTTCTCATTCAGAATTTTTAGAAAATTTTTGCTCCACAACGTCAGGGAAAAACATTTGAAACAACATCAACATCAACAGAGTCAGTCTCAGTCTCTAGCTTGCTAAAGTTGGTAGTGACAGAACCTCGCTCAAGAAGGCGACCTGTGTACTGGCGGACGTCAGAAATCGCAGTGCTCAGAAGAACCTGCTTCCGTAATAGAAGAAGGTCCACCAAGGCCAGACGAAACAGAGAAGCAGAGGCGGAAGGTGCTGAT
Source organism: Anastrepha obliqua (assembly GCF_027943255.1). NCBI lineage: Eukaryota > Metazoa > Arthropoda > Insecta > Diptera > Tephritidae > Anastrepha > Anastrepha obliqua. Next base: position 180,448,183 of record NC_072892.1, on the reverse strand, counting down.
TTCAGAAGGCAAAAATGGGAAGAACTTCGAAGGGATCTAAATATCAACCCTTGGAGTCTGGGCTATAAAATTGTTACGGGGAAGCTAAACACCAACTCCACAGCCGTACATTTAGACAGTGATGCTATCAGCAAAATAGTGCACAGACTGTTCCCCACGCACCCTAAGCTGTGCGGGGACCGAGACCCCCAAGGTGACGAGGAAGTGCTTAAAACCGCTGCAAGAAGCCTCAAAAGAAACAAAGCTCCAGGCCCAGATGGCATCCCAACTGAAGCACTCAAACTTGTGGCTGAAAGCCTACCAGATGTGATGCTCGACGTTTACATTGCTTGCATTGCTCAAAGTATCTTCCCTAAGCTGTGCAAAATACAGAAACTGATGTTGATCAGTAAGGGTATGGGTGGCCCAGCGCAACCGTCAGCTTGGCGTCCACTTTGCATGCTGGACAGCGCCGGGAAATTGTTTGAGAAACTCATACAGCGTAGACTTGCAGAGTCTGTTGAGAGAGCAGGAGGATTGACAGCAAGGCAATACGGTTTCCGATGCGGAAAATCAACCCTTGGCGCAATAGAGGAGGTAGTAAGTAGCGCTTAACGCAGACGGCACTACCCGAATCGCGTCACCGTCTTGGCTACGCTTGATGTACAAATGCCTTTAACAGCCTACGATGGACAGACATTATAAAGGCACTACGAGAAAGGTTTCGAATACCTGCATACCTGATAAGGACTCTCCAGTGCTACTTGAGCGAGCGCGAACTGCTGTACGACACACCAGATGGTCAGAAAACAAAAGCAATAACGTCTGGCGCAGCTCAAGGATCTATACTCGACCCCGATCTCTGGAATTTGAGCTACGATGAGATATTGAGCATAGAAATGCCAGAAGATATATACCTAGTGGATACGCGGACGATATAGTGGCGGTCATACCAGCTCGGGACACTGAAGACGCTAGAAGGAAGCTGAACCAAGTCATGATAAGGAGGCAAATATGGCTTGAGGACCACGGCCTAGAACTCGCCAAACATAAAACCGAAGTCATCCTTATGGCACGAAGTCACATGCCACTCGAGGTCAGCATGCAAATTGGCGACACGTTCTTAGTGACCCAAAAAGTAGTAAAATACTTAGGTATTCAACTTGACTGCAGGCTTACTTTCTGGACCCAGATACGGCATGCGGCTACCAAAGCAGCAAAGGTCACGGGTATGCTAAGTAGATTAATGGCAAACATCGGTGGGCCAACACAGAGTAAAAGAAAGCTAATTTTGGCGGCCACAAGCTCAATTCTCAGGCGCTGCAATTTTCGTGATCCCATCGACCTCATGGTCCGGGAACGAATGGATGCGTGGGACTCCAAGAAGAAACACGTAATCACTAGCTTCCCAGAACTGAGACGCCAAACCATGCTACGGTGGCAAAGCCGATGGGACACTGAACCGAGTGGCAGATGGACGGCGAAAGTTATTCCATCAATTGACAAATGGGTCCAAAGGAGCTTCAGGGAAGTGAACTACTTCTTAACTCAGTTCCTCTCGGCCCACGGATACTTCCGGAGTTGCCTATACCGTATGGGCAAGGTAACCGATTTCGAGTGCATATACTGCGAAGCACCGAGCGATGACGCTGAACACACGTTTTTTATTTGTCACAGATAGCTGGCGGAGAAAAATGGTCTGAGGGTGCAGATCGGCCTATACCGTATGGACAAGGTAACCGATTTCGAGTTCATATACTGCGAAGCACCGAGCGATGACGCTGAACACACGTTTTTTATTTGTCACAGATAGCTGGCGGAGAAAAATGGTCTGAGGGTGCAGATCGGCGACATCGCACCGAGCAACATAATCAGCAAAATGCTCGAACGCGGGGACAACTGGAACGCGGTAAAGAAATACATTGAAAACGTACTACGAAAAAAAGATTGACCTCGACACAGTGCAACAAAGCGAAGCCGCACAGATAGAGACACAAGAAGACGAGCCTATAGAATAAAAGCTGGCTACAAATATGGTGGACCTAGACATGGGTGAATAGAATTTGTCCTTTATGGATGCCGTTCTGGGCCCTCCCGAAGTAATATAGAAAGCAGTTCCACGAAGGGTGTCTCCCCAGAAGGAGAGGAGGGATCGTTTGAGTGACCACACCACGCGACGCAGTAGACGATGGTCGCTGTAAGTGCGAAGGCATTTTGGACCCTACCTCACCCACCAAAAAAAAAACCTTGCTTCATATTAATTAACCCTAGAGACCTAATGCGCATATGCTAATTCTGAAATGTTCGTGATTATTCGTAATTCTCGTGGGATGTTTTGTTTTTTATTTTTTTTTTATTTTGTTTTCTTCTCTTTGAGTCAGATCCATTTCTTGAGATCCAAGTATAGCAGCAAATTCCTTATCTCGATGTCTGAGATTTCATTAACTTGCTGTAAGAAGGGCTTACCGAAAGGGCGAAGTCTTGGTCTATCTACACCTGGACATTTGCATTGATAGTGGAAGAGACTTTCTTTCACCCCTTCCCCTTCACAGCTTCTGCAGGTGGGATTGAAAGGGAGGTTAAGTCTGGCTGCGTGATCCTCTGGATGTTGTACGACGGCCATGTTTTTCTTGTAGTGCTACACGTATTTATTTACTTCCACCTTCTTTCGGCTAAAGCATAGTAGTGCGAAGCAATGGATGTTTTTATTCTGTTAAAAGGGGTAGCAACCTTCACCGCCTCTGTTATGTCTAGGTTCGAACCTTTTCCTGACCGGAGACCCATATCAGAGTAATTTGAAGCCAGTGAACAAGCAGCTCTAGTTCCTTTCTGCTCTGTAAAACTAACTTGGATTAAATGGAATCGGAATCTAAGGCCTTAATAGCTGCTTGACTGTCTAAAAAGATAGCTACTCTTGCACCAACTTCCTTGTAGAGTTTTAGTGATTTGCATGCTTCTCTGCTTGGACTTTAAAAAAAAGGACTTCTTTGCCCCCAAACTATTATAGAAAAATTTTTAAATAATGATCTCTGGCAAACTTCCCTTGATCAAAGAAGAGGAGAAAAAAAGTAAACTTGATGTTTCTTCCCCCCCATTGTCTTATTTTTCTCAAGTATTAAAGAACTAATTCAACTGTAGCCCAAGTTCTTATAGTTGTATTGAGATGCCAAGCAGTTTAAGTAAAACAAAAAGCCCTCTCTACTACCCAAGACCTCCAATCATAGTAAAGAATACTTAAAAAACTTTCTTTCGAATTGACTTTCTCAATAGACTTTTTCAAACGTTCTGCAGAACTTTTTAAAATATTTTGAAAACGAATTCCCTTTCCACTTACTGCTGTTATTTTACATAAACGAAATTAGTAGACTTTATTTTAAAGCTCTATTCATTAGCGGATAGGAATGACAGTTGACAAGAGTTACGCCAACAATCGAAATGATGATGGATGAAGTCGTCGTTGGTGTTGACGAGCGCGGACATCCTCAAAAACCTCCAGTCAAAGCTCACATCGTCAAGTGCGCACCGCACAGGGGAGTTGAAGTGGTACGCACTATTCCACCCTCATCCCCACTACCACCACCGACCTGACCGTTGGAGCTGGCAATATTCTCTACATGCAGTTTGCACCAATTGGATGCGTCTACTCCTAACGCTGACCAAACAATCTGCACCACCCGCGCTATCACGCTGCGTCACGCAAACCAAATTCTACGGCAGCAACAACAAACAATGGATATACATGGAAACAATTCAAAAGTTGAGTGCTTTTCAAACAACAAAAAAAAAACAAGCAACCAGAAAAAAACCTGCAATACACCACGAATGCAACAATGCGTCGAGTAGGGCCAAAGAGTGCGCAAGCAGAGTGCGGGGCGGGGCGGTGCGGGAAAGTGCAGCGAAAAAATGAACGAATTGAAAAATCCAGAAAATTAAAAGCAAAACAATGCGAAGGCAAACAACGCACTGGTTTACGCATGAAGAGATTTTGGTTGCGGCTGACTGACGAACTTTCCCGCTGCCATCAATGCCGCACGTTGCATACGTTGCAGGCATTGCAGGCGTCCAATTCGTCCATGTTGCAACCGCATTTGCTAGTGATATTTTACTATGCATTTTGCTGTAATCTCGTATTGTTGTTGTTGCTGCTGCTGGTGCGTTTCTATTTGTTGTTGTCATTTCCGCTGTTGTCTGTGGGAGATGTCAGATTTCGTATTTTTTCATTTGGCATTTTTTCATTTTTCATTTTCCTCGGCCCTTTCAACGACCCTCCCCCAAACCTGCCTCCTTTAGTAAACAAGCCTCAATCGCTGCTCTCCTCTTCCCTCTCGGATACTCTCAACGCAACGCATCACTTCGCATCAACGTCAACGACGCATTCAAATCTGTTTGATGGACGGCAATTTCGCTGTTAATATATTTGAATTGTGTACGCAATTTCGTTGATGTGGCATGGCGCACGCACTCATACATATACTAAATATGTACTGCATCCCTACTAGGAAAAACCCAAAGTAGAATGAAAGCATTCTACTTCAGATATTCGTATTTAATGAGAGAAATCATTAGTCCGTCATTGACTAGAAAAGGACCAGTAATACCTACTCTAGGGTCTGAAACTTACTCAGTCAAGGTAATGAAAGGCTGCCCACATGGAGGTGTTTTGTCACCATTTCTGTGACCTTAAGTCAATGATGATCTCATAATAAAACACCAGGAGACACACTATGATGCATAAGCATATCCAATCGATGCTGACGATCTCGCGGTCATTGTGTCAGACAAATTTAGAGCTAAAATTTCTAGCATCATAAACCGAGCGCTGATCCTCCTAAACGACTGGTGTCGTGCTGAAGCTTTATCTATTAATCCCAGCAAAACAACCGTTATTTCTTTTACAAATAAATTTAAGTTAGATCTTGGTACAATAATTGTAGAACGAACTATTATGAACTGCTTCAACGAGGTGAAGTATTTAGGTGTTGCCTTAGATAAACGTCCAAATTGGAACTCTCACCTCGAAACGATGATGGGAAAAGTCACTAGAGCCATGTAAGCCTGTCGAAGCCTTTATGGCAGAACATGCGATCTAGATTCTAAAATAATTAATCGGATGTACGGTATGCCATGATGATTAGACCGATCATCACCTATGCCACCCTTGTTTGATGACCGAAAGCCATCAACAGAAAAGCCTGTTTGACAATAACTGATGCCATAAATAGCTCTCCCACTGTTGCTTTAGAAGCTAAAGTAGGACTATCCCCACGAAGTATTTCCCTCACAGAATGTGTAGCCAGAAGTGCATTAAAATGCAAATCTTACTTGGAAATTCAAATCTTACTTGCTCATACCGAGATAACAGAGATACAGAGTAGTATATAGTGGAAAACAGATGGAGAGGCAGCCAAGCTGCCCTTAGACAGCCCCCCAACCACTTCAAGGGTTGTAGAGTCCTGTAAATCCAGGCTGAACTATGTCGGTAGACAAAATGGCCTGATGCTAACATGAGTCCCGGGGCACGTGGGTATCGCGGGTAACGAGATCTCTGACTCTTTAGCCAGAATGCAACTCCCTTCTCTAGCCATCAAAGCCACGGTTAGCAATCGGGTTACTCTAACCCACAAGCGAGATTGGTAGGCTGAGAGAGGTTGCAGATGGACAAAACTGATGTTACTTGTCCTGTCCAACCGACTGTCACTGTTCCTTCTGTCACTAAGCAGAGAAAACTGTAGGAGGCTCATTGGACTGTTGACGGGCCACTTTCTATGGGCCAAGCACATGGAAAATGTGGGCATCTTACAAATGCCTGGCATGTGGAGAGGAGGATGATACGGTGGACCACTTTCTGTGCGTCTACCCCGCCTTCGCTCGAATCAGGTTTGAGATCTTTGGTACTGATGTGTTAAGAAGCGACCACCTTGGCTCCTTGGGACCACAATATTTACTCAGATTTCTTCGGATAATTGTGTCTGGGTGCTGTACTTGCTAGCCTGCCCTGACAAAAAAAAAGTAGATAGAGATGAGATAGAAGAACTTATAAATGGGCAAAACATAGTTCACTTCGTGAAGTTTTCGATGGCTAAAACACGTACTTCAAATGAATGAGAACAGAATTGCAAAGAAAACTTTTAACTCTTACATTTTGGGCAGCAGAATTGCGCGGATGGTCCCTACGAAGGTGGGCAGATGACATGGAGGCCGACCTGCGTAAAATAAACACACGAGAAAACCATACAATGAGCTGAGTAATAGTAAAGGGAACATTGTCTCATTTTTTAGGTGTCGTTACCGATCATTGTCCGTTAGATGCCCATGCGATGAGGCTTAGAATTCCCTTAAGTCCTTTCTGCAGAAGTTGTTTGAAGTGCGAGGTGGAGTCATCCCAACACATTCTCCTCAGCTACCCTGCTCTTGTCGGCCTAAGATTCAAATGTCTGGGCTCTAAATTTTTTGTTACACCTGGGGATAAACCAGGTTTACAAATTATGCACCTGGTGAATTGCACCAATATATGGAAGGAGTTAACGTAGTTAATCACCGTTCGGTCATCATTCTCTTTCTTACTCTCGTTTTGGTTTTTGTTTCGCTTTCCCATACATATCGGACTAGAACTATTTTTGGCTACTATGAGCTGCTACCATATCGCACTTGTTACGTTAAAGCGTAACAACTCAAAAAGAAAAGGAAAAGAGTAACCACTCAACAATTTGTTATTTTAGCGCAACTACTAAACAAATAAGAATGAAACAACCGTTATATTGTTTTTAATGATATTTTCGTGCAATTACATATTTTTTCCCTTGTAATACCTATATTATTAATATTTACGGAAACAGTTTTTCGTCTCTACTGAAAATGTTCAGATTTTGAGTTGTTACGCTTTAACGTAACAAGTGCGATATATTAACTGATATTTGGTTGATGCATGACCGGACAACAATTGACATTCCGTCGGACATCGCCGTGTTAGAAACACCACTTGATAGCACGGAAAAAATATAGACCAGGAACTGATTGGGCTGAAGAGCGAACTACTAGTATTCTACTCGTATTTCATAAGTAGTACTTTTTCCTGCAGGGATGCCGCACTTGCGAATATTTACATGTGTGTGCCCATGCTTGCAACAATCAATTGTGGCCCGTTGCACTGCACTTTGTTGGTTTTAAGGATGAGCTGCGCCTAACTGCGTATGCGATCCTGCAGCGCAATAACAACATCAACAACAACTACAACTTAGCTACCACAGCAACAATTAAGATTAAGCCCAGAGGAAGCTGGAGCAGTGCGAGCAGCTTGGCGGCATAGAATGGCAGCTTTGGCTGGCTGGCTGGCTGGTTCGGTGGCTAAATGCTTGGAGTTGGTTGAATCTGCTAACGCATTCACATCTGATGACAATTAAATGCATTGCAATGCAAAATTGCCAACAACAACAAGCTCGAAAATAACAATGCGACTAGCAACAAAATTACCAGTCAACCAAACGAAGCGTGCAGCAAACGGCAGCACCATCTGACCGGCAAATACGAACAGCCAACAGCCAGCAGCAGCAACAAGCAGCATCAGCTCGATTGCGACAAAAAGCCAGCCAACATTACAGTTATACGCGCATTTTAAGCTTTTTTGAATCATTTCTCCCCTTTTTACTAACACAAACGCACAAAGCGCAGAGTTTCATTTTACGCCCATTGCTGATGCTGTTTACATTACTATATTGCAATTCTTGTTGCTGTTGTTATTGTTGTATTTTTTGTTGTTTAATTTACAACTTGAAAATCCGCAATTCAGTGCAGTTAGCGTTTGATTTTAATTTTGAAATTGTTTTGTTTTGATTTGTTTTGTTGTTGGTGGTATTGTCGTTGCTGCCGCTCCCTTTGGCCATAAATGTTGTTTGCTGCTGCCACCGCTAATAACTGCGATTCGCTTGTTTTGCATTGTTTTTGTTACACTTATTACTGTGTCTCCGCCGCTGTTGAGTTAATAGCAACAAATTAAGTTTGTTAATTTATTAAATGTGCACTTAATTACATATTTTGCGTCGCTGCTGACAAGTGCGCTTCGTCATCGCTCCGGTGAATCTCCAGTGCCTGGTGATTGTTTGATTCTCTTGTTGTTGTTGTGATGCTTTACCTCGTTGTTGAATGAAACGCTTTTAGAACTCTGACGTTGCATGAATTGCAATTCAACGAGATTGTTAGTGTAATCATAGAGAAATACAAAAAATTCGGGTTTGATGCCTTAAGTACCTCAGATAAAGTTTTGATGCAATAACTGAATATCTACAATCATATTTATACGAGGGTTGTCTTTTATATTTTGCGTTTTGCAACACCACGCGTTTATTTACTCCTTCCTATCCACAGTGAAGCATACGACAACAACAAAACTCTTAAATCTATCCCTATCAATTGCGGCGCCGTAGCCGAATGGGTTGGTGCGTGACTACCATTCGGAGAGAAAGTAGATTCGAATCTCGGTAAAAGACCAAAATGAAGAAAAAGTTTGTTCTAGTAGCCTTCGCCCCTCGGCAAGCAATGGCAAGCCTCCGAGTGTATTTCTGCCATGAAAAAGCTCCTCATAAAAAATATCTGCCGTTCGGAGTCGGCTTGAAACTATAGGTTCCTCCATTTGTGGAACAATATCAAGACGCACGCCACAAATAGCAGGAAGAGCTCGGCCGAACACCCAATTATAAATATATTTATATATATCCAATGATATTATTTTCATTTCATTCCAGTTAAACAGTGTATAAGTTTATTATGAGGTAAATTATTTTTTCGGGTATGATTTTGCATCAGAGTGCAGCCCAAATAGCGTCGTGTTGCGTAGTATCCAATGCCGTTTTCAGTTAAGAGCTTTATTTATTAAATATTTCTGCAGTGAGTTGAAAAATTCATCTCGCACAAAAGATGGAATTAACTCGTGAGCATTTTCATGCGATGATTTATTATGATTTTCTACTGGGGATTATAGAGACAGGAATACACTGATCAACTTAATTTGATTTTTGGCGTTGGAGTACCACGACGAGTTTCAGCGAGGTCGTCGATCTTTGCAGGATAAATTTCGTGAAAGCCGCCTAAAAACGGTTGTGGTGCCAGAAGCAATCGATGCTGTGCCCCAATTGATAACGCACAATCGTCATGGAACATATCGTGAAATAGAGGCATCCTTGGGCATTAATGCCTGGGTATAGAGGCATAGAGGCATACATACAATATTTCATGCAAATTTGGTGTCAAGAAACTTGTTTTCGTTGGATGCCTCATAATTTGACAACTGCTCTAAAGTGGACTCGTAAAGGGTGACGAATCTTTATTATTATTATTCCATACTCCTTTAGGAGCTTAAGGATTCGACAAAAGTATTCCAAACAATTATATTTCTAGACATAAATCTTAGTTCATTAAACGATTTTCCAGCTTCATTGCGGATAGTCCTTTGCCAAGTCATTAATGGTCTGCCTCTTCTTCTCGTTCCTTGCGGGTTCCAAGTCAAAGCAGCATGCGGTATTTCCTCATAAGGCTTTCGCAGAGTATGCCCTATCCATCCATATTTTCTTTTCTTTATTTCACTGTTGATGCTATTTTGGTGCGTACTTCTCCAGAGCTCCTCGTTTGTTATAACTCTTGGGTTCTGAGTGTTACACAACTATTTGTGGCCACACGTTTTCCCAGAATCAAGGAAAACCAACCACCAAAGACTAAACATCCTCCCCCAGACAATGCGAGCTCTCTCGTATCGGGTCACACAATAGAGCAATCGGAGCAGAGCGAATTAATAGGTCAAACGCCTTACAACCCTATTTTGGAGCCTTCTGATTTATTTTTGTTCCAGAACATCAAAAATAAAATGCGAGATCAACAGTTTTCAATGCCTGAGGGAGCTTTTGAAGCCTTTAAACAGCTCGTTTTAGAAGAAAATTTGAAAATTGGTTCAGGCGAATGCAGAAGTGTATTGACTTCAAAGAAGAATATTTTGAAAAACCATAAAGCCATTTTCATTATTATTTTACTATGTTTTCATTATTGAGCGCTAAATATAAAAAGCAAACCTGGTCTATGCAGGGTTTTCTAATAGTTATAAGGAGTCATTGTTAACCGGCTATGGCAGTCTTGCTGTTTTGGTAGCGCCTGTCTAATCTGGTGCTTGTAAGTATTATTCAGTCAATTATGCCAAATCAGCATAGCAGCACAGGCGAAATTATAAAACTTATGAATGAGTTGAGGTTATGATTATCTAAAAAGTTTACCTCGCAGTCCATTCTGTTTGGCTCACTTAGGAAAATATCATCCAGGTTTGTTTTATCTAATCGTCAAGCAAAACTCGAAAAAGTCAAGTCATTAAATAAGCCTTAGCAACAACAAAAGAATAATTAGGAATTTAATTAAAAGCCTCGAAAAATGGCCAAAAACAAAAGTTAAAATATTTAGTTGAGGAACTTGAGCTAGAAAAAATTAGTTACTAAGAAAACGTATCAAAAAAAGAAAATAATAAAATATATTAAAAAATAATAATATAAATGCATGATCATTTAAACTTAGACTGCCTGAGAACCAGCGATCGCACTTCCAGTAATGATCCTTGGATGCTGCTGAAGAAGCTGAAAATTCCCAAGCCTCAAACGGAGCGTAAACTAAATTATTAATACATTAAGCATGAAAGTGAGTACAAAAGCATAATTTAACTACTACATATACATAATAAATACATACATATATGGGTGTGTAGGTGGTTAGTTGTGTTAGTTCGGTGAATATTTCATTCCGGTTCACTGAGTGCCTGAAAGTAAGCTGAAAAGTTGAAAAGTTTCTCTTCTGTAAACTTATGCCGTGCATAGAAAAATCATAATTAACCCAAATTAAGGCATATTTTTGCATGGATGCAACAACAACAGCAAACATAACCAACAGCATTGCGTTACGCAACCACCCACCCACCCACTGAGCGATGAAGTGGATGAAAGGATGAGTGCATACGCACGCACTCACGCAATAGACCGTCGAGAATTAAAAGCAAGGAGCGTATCGTAGACGGACGGACGAACGAACGGATGGATGGGCGCAGGGTAGAGATGATAAAAGTTTAGCTGCGTATCTAATTCCGTGCAGCAGAGCAGTGATGAAGAGAATGCGTACTGAATTTTCTATTTTTATTCATTTCGCTCTTAAAAAAATTTATTTATTTTAGCTTTGTCGGTCGGTCGCTCAGTTCGTTGGTTAGCAGGCTGGCTGGCTGGTTGGTTTGTGTTTTCCAACTCGGCCTCGCTTACTGCCGGATGCGTGTGCAGCCGTAGGGGTCGGCCGGCTGGTGTGGTCGGTGGGCGAGTGCGACTCATGGTTGAGGTATCAAAGCGAGCGTCACGGCAAAGTCACCGGCAAGCTGCCCATGAATGTGTGAATATATATAATTATATATGCAGACAACTCGTCCTCGGCGTTGATCCAGCATCCTGTGCGTGCGCCTCGAGTGCTCAACTGCCTCTGCTTGCATGTGTGCGCGTGTGTGTGAGTTTCAATTTTATATAAATATTTTTATTTTTTTCGTATTTTTATTTTATGAATTTTACTGCAATTTTATTCTACGCAATCCGCTGTCCCACCGCGCACAGCACTTCGTCGGCCACTTCTGCCACATTTGACTACTGTGGCAAAAATGCGTAATTTTAATCAACAGACAAGGCAACGCAACGCATCTCAATGCAATGCAACGCACCGCAAATGCTACAACAACTGCACAAACAGTTAATGGGTGGAAGTGGCTACTTGAAGTGTGGGTGCGGCTGCACTTGTGTGAGTAGCCATGCATTATGGACAGACGCACTGCAATGCGTGCTGAATGGACGAGAGAATTAACCGACTCACTGACTGACTGGCTGGTTAGTTGTTTGGTTTGCTGTTTGTTTGTGTGCAACACGCACACATGCACACATGCGTCTACTCAGGCGCATCTATTTCAATTTGACTTTTGTAATATTTTTGCAATTTTCAAAAAGTAAACCTTCCTGTTTTACTTTGGTTTTTGTTTTTGTTACTGTTTTCCTCACACTTTGGCATTTTTTTTTTTTTTCAAATCAACTTTTTCTGATTTTTGCAATTTCCATTATCCTTCCATCAGTTTGCTGCGACTTCTTTGTTGGTATTTACATAAATATACACAATTTTTTGTTATCATTCTTAATTAAAAACAAAAATTAAAAAAAAAACAAGTATGTGAAAAAATTATTGTTGGTGAATAGTCCCATTGAAAGGCACTAATGCATCGGTCGGTTGGTTGGCTAGTTTGTTTGTTTAACTATAATGGTATTGGCCGTAGGTCCTTTCCGCTTGGTTGTCCTAATTAGAAATAATAAAATAAAATACCAAATCATTTTAGTGGTGCGTACTTCAACTACTTAACTCCCAAATATAGCGAAGCATGGGTGCTGAGGTAAACAAGCCCCACTAATTGAGCTGCATTTCACTCTCTCGAGCACTAGCCCCGAGAGAGAGAGAGATTGAAAAAGGATTTCCGTAGTGAAAACGGAAATGTAAAATTTTAAAACAGAGGAAGTCCAAAGAGTATACTTCACGCATAGCTCTTCTTTTTCCATTTCGAAACCGAGGCCAAGTCGAAGTACCACATTTGAGCATTAAAATCCAGCGGGTTTGGGCAAAAATGGTAGCAGCTGCTATTCTTGACTAAATTTGATACTAAACTGAGCAAGAGAGTTTTCCCTCGCCAAAAAAAAGTCCACATCTTATAAAATCTTAACGAGGTGGATTGATAATCTGACATGTAATGCTACAAAAAGAATTTGGCCAAAATAGGACGCCAAACGCTTCAAGGCGCTAACGGAAAAACATACGTGCTTTGTTCACAAGCTTAAGTTGACATGCTCAAAGATTTAAAGTAACTCATTACGACTATTGTTCAAGCTGAAAGAATGAAGAGGAGGAAAAGTCTGTTAGACACCTTCTCCGTTACTGTTCCGCGTGGCATGGCTCATCTCAAATGATGGCCTTAGAGATAAACGTATCAGCCAGATCAACGGGTTTGCACTCAAAGCAAAGTAATTTAACGAGGAGTAGCAGGAAAGCTGTTACTGTGGTATCGCAATGGATCGGCAATGGCCTAAGAGAGTTGGTTTAGAGACCGACTGCCACTTCTACCTACCTATTATCTTACCATGCCCGCTCTATTGTACGGGAAAGAAAATTAGATTAGATTACATTATTTATGAGATTTGCACTTCGACCTCATTGTCTTTTGTACCCTCTGCTCATCACAGCACCTCATCCATATCCAGTTCCCCTATTAAACTCATGATAAAGCTGGGTTGGTGGGCTTGATGGTGTGTTGTTCTATAGAAAGGGCGCGCCTGCTACTAATGTCGAGGCCGCAGTCTCTCTCGCCAATGCGACCGCTTTTTCGTTCCCAGTTATATCTTTGTGTCTTGGGAACCAAATTAGCCGGTTGAGATTGTGCGTTCCTAGTAGATTAAGTTTCTCGATACACTCAAGGACCACTGAAGAGAATGGCCCTCGATACCCAAGGGATCGTCCACTATGTACCAATTAGTCTTATTATCGTGATGTACATCCATCTCAGGATTCTTGGACTACAGCTTCTTGTTATATATATATATATATATATATTATTGGTGGGTACACTCTTTTTGCGTACACTCTTCCTATTTGTGGCGTGCGTATTGATGTTGTTCCACAAATGAAGAGACGTACAGTTTAAGCCGACTCCAAATGGCTGATAGTTTTTATGAAGAGCTTTTTCATGGCAGAAATACACTCGGAGGTTTGCTATTGCCTGACGAGAGGCGACCGCTATTAGAAACAACTTTTTCTTCATTACGTTCTCTCTGAATTCCGCATGATAATCACTCACCAACCTATTCGTCTACGAAGGCCGACTTTCTTGTTACACGTGGCTTTTTTTGGACGGGTTTATATCCAAACCCAGTGCAGCACACCATCTTTTTGTTAGGCTTAAAGCTCCTTGTAGTATTATATATCGCAAAAAGTGTTCTCGAACCTGCCTCTCGCTATAATTACAATGTCATCCGCGTATCCCTGTCAGCGGATTCCATTGTTTGTCAGCAGGTCCTCTACTACTAGGCTTCACAGGACGGGAGGTTAGACTGTCCGCTGGTACGATTTCAGCTGTCCTCAGAGACTCTATCCATCTGCAGATGGGTACCTGCACGTTTCTCTTCTCTAGTGCGCGACATACCCCTGAGTGGGAAAGTTATCGAAACCTCCCTCGATATCGAGGAACAGAGAATTGAGAACAGAGAACTGTTTCCTCGCAGTCAAGGGCACTCTGGATCTCCGTACATAACTGATACAGCGCAAAGTCCGTAGACCTTCCTGCCCTGTACGCATGTTGCTTTTGATGACGCAGAAACTTGGACGATGACAACAATCAAAAAGGAGACCCTTGAAGTATTCTCGAGAGGCCTCTGTGATAAACGTATATACCTTTGCATAGATGAGCTTTATGACCACATAGACCTTATCATGCCATACGAATTGATACAAGGACCCACCCCTGAAAGTATACAAAGAATAAAGAAGGACTCCCTTCAATTGGAGTTGTTATAAAAATGAAATGAAGAAGGACTTGATGCATCTAGTTAACATCAGTTGACGCGAAGAATAAACGATAACGAAACACCATCTCTTTTTAGTTTCTTCTGTTGAAATCCAGCGGACTGCATGCATTGGATGAGTCGAGAAGTCACTGAAGTTAATACTTGTATATTTGGGAACATGATACCCATGAAAAAGTCACCAGTTCGTGAAAGAGGGTAAGAAGAGGATCGCTTTCGTGACTGAAAGCTGTTTTGAAATACTTTTTCGATATCCATGGTATCACTCAACATGAGTAATGCTCCTACTGGAAAGACATTGATGAGGCCGTTCTATGTTAGAGTCCAGGAGCGACAAAGGGCACGCAGACTCCGTTTACGTACCGAATTCGCAAAGAATGATCGCATCTTGCACCACCAGAAAAGATCAGCTCATATATAATTGACGCGTACACCTTCTTTTTTTGTTTTTGTGGTGTCCGTCTTGATATTTTTCCATAAATATAGGGACCTACAGTTTTAAGTCACCTGCGAACTGCAGATGATTTGTTTTTGTTTATTTGTTTTATAAGGAGCTTTTCCAGGGCAGAAATAAACTAGAAGATTTGCCAATGTCTGCCGAGGAGCAACCGCTATTAGGAAATGTTGTTGTAGTAATTGGTGTCTCGTCTTCGTGGTTTCGAACCAGTACACCTCCGAATGGTAGCCACGCACCAAACCATTCGGCTACGATAGCCACTATTAATATAACTTGGAATACTTGGCCATAAGATACTTATCACATACAACTCCTAAATATTTTTAAGTTAAGAAAACGGTCTAGAAAAGCACTCAGTTTTTTCATATAAGTTAAAAGCACTAGAGAAGGAATTCATGCATTTGTCCACACATACAATTTGCATAAGCCATTTTTGATTGACTTTAGCTCCTTCCCATTTGGCTTGCAATTCCTTTACATTTTACAACATTTTTATCGTTTTTACATAAATTTTGATCCGTTGTGCACTTTTTTTGTGAACCTTTCTGCATTGCATTGGTATTTACAAGTATTTCATTTAAATTTTTTTTTCGTTTTTTCATTTTTCTGTTTGCTATTACCTTGCGCACCAATTACCGCTATGGATGAGAGCAATTTCGTTACATCCGGCCAAGACGCAAACTATTGAATGTTCGCTACTCCCGGACAGCTGTGCTACTAGTCGTAGAACCACAATTTGTTGTTATTATTGTAAATGTTGTTATAGTTGTTCCTGTTGAATTTCTTCTTGTTCCTCGTTTTTTTTTTTTTTTTGATACTTTAAATTCACTCTGATCGAATGATATTTCGTTGGTTTGAGGTTGTTAACTTCGTTTTCAGCGATGCTCTCCACCTCCTCTGTAAACTAAACTAGTTTTAATAGTTTCATTTTGCCACAGCACTCACATTACAAAACGTTGGTTAGATTGAGGCAATCACTGAGGCATGATTGAGCTTCCTATCAATTTGCTGGGCCACTGACAAGGTTGTCGTTTTCACTAAATATTTGTACATATGCACATACATTCACACACACACACACACACCATCTTAAACATGCCACAGGGAAATCGAAAATTGCTCTTGAAGTTGTGGCTAAGTAAATGGCTCCTTTTGCTTTGTACCCACAACACCGCTGATTTGGGCAGATAGGCCAGGCATTACTCGGACTGGCCAAAGCCACTTTGGATGCTGTTTCATGGTTCTTTAGCGGTGTTGACCATTTCTTTGAACGTTAACTTGGTTCGTGATTTGCCCGTTGGTTGGTCGCTTGATTAGTTGTTTGGCTACTTGGCGTTTGACAACTGTCCGTTTACTACTTCCTATGGATACTCGACAGGAATTTTGATAAAATGTGATAATTCGAGCGAAGGAAATTGAGCAACGTAAAGACTCGGCAACTCATATTCTTAAAAGAATCCCTGACGCATCCATTAATTGGAATTTTTATTTATCATACGAATTGAAGGGCCGTTTTCTCAACTAACCTCTAGTATTACAGCTCACTTTATAATGCCGACAAATTCTAGTACATTTTCGGTCTTTTAAAGTCTTTTAAATTGTGTATGTGTTTTTTAATCTGTCGAGAGTATTAACTTGGTTGGCTTAGGTGTTACAATTTAAGCCAAATTTAATTTTAAATTTCGAATTAATGTCACCATTAACGAAGCCTGACGGGCTCTTATATTTATAAAGCGGTTGACAGAAGAACAGAGGGATCCACTTCCTACGAAAACGTCATTTAAAACCTTAGTAACACCGATACTTCAATATGTTGGAACCCGCTTTATCAAATTTAAATAGATAAACTAGAATACATTCAAAAACAGCATTTACTTTTTGCCTTCAAAAATGTCCAATGGCATTCGCTGTATATTCGATCTTCCACCATACAATAAGTTGTCATCTAAAGCTCATCAATTTTCCCACTCTTGCTAGTGGTAAAATGTGCTGGGAATAATATCTATGGTCAAACAGTGTCAATTTCCATCTTACTTCTTATGACGGAAGTTAACCCTAATATTCCCTTTCTAGCATTAAGATAGTTGGAAATCTTAGTTTTAGGTTATTTAAAGCAAACAACGGCCATAATGTAGCATTCCCATACGTATTGCAAGATTTTTGCCCTCATTTCATCGCCTTTGACATATAAAGAAAACGATGCTATCCTCTCTCAATAAATGACTGGGATCAAAAAGTTACCGGATATATAATATATATGCCAAAAACAAGTTTATTCCTCAAAAGTGATATTATCACCTTCAAAGTATTCCCCATCAACTGCAATGCACTTATACTAGCGTTTGATTTAGCTCTTTAAACATTTCTGGAACTCTATTTTCGATATAACCATCAGAGCAATCTTTCAATTTTTCATTACGTCCTTTCAACTGTTAAAACGCGACACACAGAACAAATTGCAGGGCGTCATATCATCTCGTCTCCAGTAGTGATGCGCAATTCCGCAAACGAGGCTCTGGCGACTGAGAAAAGGCGGGATAACCTTAACATCTACGCAAAGGAAATACAGTTGCAATAACCCGAACACTAAGTTCAGATGCAGAGGCCTAATCAGCGCTTCATCTTAAAAAATGCAATTACCGAAACCGAAGCAACATTATGTTGCTCCTTAATGATTTATTTATTTATTTAGTTATTTATTATTATATATTATAAGGTTGTCAAAAAAGTCTTGCGGTATTTCCGCAAGCTTGTCTTTGCAAGCGCGTAGTTCTAGTTGTATTCGTCGCATCGGTTCACGCTAGAGCTTTTTGGAAAGCTCTTTTCACGTGCTAACACGTGTTTGATTAATTGTTGTTTGCTTTTAGTCGTTCGTGAGTTATAGCGTCGCAAACATGGAGCAAAATAAAGAGAAAATACTCATGGTGCCAATAAAATTTGTGCAGTTTATGGACCCGATACAGTTTCCATTTCCACCGCACAACGATGGTTTCAACCTTTTCGTTCTGGTGCAGAGGTGATCGAAGATGCGCCACGGTCCGGAAGGCCTGTCGTCGAAAATTGCGATAAAATCGCTGAATTGATCGAAAGAGACCGGCATAGTAGCAGCCGTAGCATCGGCCAAGAGCTGGGCATGAGTCATCAAACCGTTATAAACCATTTGAAGAAGCTTAGATTCAAAAAGAAGCTCGATGTATGGGTGCCACACGACTTGACGCAAAAAAACGTTTTTGCCCGTATGGATGCATGCGAATCGCTTCTGAATCGCAACAAAATCGACCCGTTTTTGAAGCGGATGGTGACTGGCGATGAAAAGTGGGTCACTTACGACAACGTGAAGCGCAAACGATCGTGGTCGAAAAGCGGTGAAGCTGCCCAGACGGTGGCCAAGCCTAGATTGACGGCCAGGAAGGTTTTTCTGTGTGTTTGGTGGGATTGGCAGGGAATCATACACTATGAGCTGCTTCCCTATGGCCAAACGCTCAATTCGGACCTGTACTGCCAACAACTGGACCGCTTGAATGCAGCACTCATGCAGAAGATGCCTGATCTTTGATCAACAGAGGCCGAATTGTCTTCCATCAGGACAACGCCAGGCCACACACATCTTTGGTGACGCGCCAGAAGCTCCGGGAGCTCGGATGGGAGGTTCTTTTGCATCCACCGTATAGTCCGGATCTCGCACCAAGTGATTACTACCTATTTCTGTCCATGGCGAACGAGCTTGGTAGTCGGAAGTTGTCCACAAGAGAGTCCTGTGAAAATTGGCTCTCCGAGTTTTTTGACGATAGGGAAGCGAGCTTCTATAAGAGGGGCATTATGAAGTTGGCATCTCGTTGGGAACTCGTCATCGAACAAAACGGCGCATATTTGACTTAAATCGCATTATTATAACCAATTTTATGAACAATTGAAAATTCAATAAAAATACCGCAAGACTTTTTTGACAACCTTATATTTCAGTCTACAGAGAGATGTTTTTCAGACTAATGCAATTAATTAAATTTTGTAAAAATATTAATTTTAAATATAACATTAAAATCTATAATATTGCTGTAATTATTACGCAATCGGCACATCGCATACTCGATTCGTTCAATGCTTTTGTTAGTTAAATGAACAAGCATACGATTACACTGGTTAACAAAATTTAAACTTTTTTTGTCACACAAAAATCACTCGCCTTGTTCATCACTCACAGCACCTAAATTTGTTGGAAAGAAATCCCAATGAGAGTCCAGCATATGTATTTTTAAAAACATATGGCACCCTAAAGCTTTATATGACATTAAAAGCTCATTTATTAATTTTTTGTAATTTTCCGCTTTATAGTTTCCTAGAAAATTTTGAACAGCGTTCACGAAACTTTTCCAGGTACGTTTTTCTTGATCATTAAATTTTTCTTCAAAATTCCTCTTTAATTTTTGCTTCGCTGAGTTTGGGGAATTTTTCTTTTAGGTATAAAAATCCACTGCTATCTTTGGGCATAGCCTTTACAACATTTTTTATCAAGCCGAGTTTTATATGCAACGGTGCTAAAAATATATCATTAGGGTTCACTAAAGGATCATTCTTAACATTTTTACGGTCTGGAGTAAGTGATTCACGTTTGGGCCACACTTTCTTTATGTAGTGATTTTTTCCGTCTCTACTGTCCCATTCACAAATAAAAAGCAAAATTTTTTATAACCTAGTTGTGGCCCAAGCAAAAGAGCAATGACTCTAAAATCTCCACAAATTTTCCAAACGTGTTGATTGTATTTAATTTTTTCAAGGAGAAATCTCATATTTTAATAGGTCTCTTTCATATTAGAGCCATGAGCAACCGGTACTAAAGGGAGCTTGTTTCCATTATATGTAGAGTCAATGAACAATCGCGATGGCTTGGATCATATTCAAAATTTAATAAATTCATCACAATAGGAACATTATTACAATAGACTAAATCATCTGCTTTAGAAAAGTAAAGTTTTGTTTCATCGTCACGATGTCGAAAATATGTAACTTTCGTATCAGAAGAAAGTAAATTCCAGTCATTTAATCTAGACCCCAAAAGTTCAGCCTGTTTTTTTGATAGATTCAAATCACGTACTAAATCATTTAAATCACTTTGTGTCAATAAATTAGGCTTCTCTTCTGAAGTTGACGGTTCATAACTTGAGTCACTTTCATGCTGAATGAGAACAAACTCCGCATTAGAAACCGAATCTTGACTTTCTGGTTGATTTGGAATAGGCAGTTCAGCACTGTATGACATGGGTCTGACGACCAACGATAAGTTTGGATACTGGATAGTGTGTTTAGATTTGGTAGTAACACCTTTTGTTTGAGTTAAACAAAAATAAAAATCACTTACATGATCTTTTGGTTCAGTCCAAATCATTGCTATAACAAATGGTAAATGTCGATGCTCTTGTTTAGCCCAACCTAATAAAAGTCTCATACACGTTACACAACATATATGTGGAGCCCAGGATCTATCTTTATATGACAGAGGAAATCCAAAATAATCTAAGTAATCTTAATTAATGGCATAAATTCTCGACGCTGAGATGTAAAAGTTATTAAAACACTTTCGTGGCATATTCACGATGTCATTAACATAAATAAAATGGAAATTAATTAAATGCAGTAGTTACACAGTTGCCGAAATGAAGTTATCTTTCCCTTCAATATTTAGATGAAAATGTATACGACCAACGTAAATATAGACGTCGAAGAATTTATTCGTAACGTGATTGGTTGAATTTCTATAATAAAAATCGAAATATAACTAATTTTATATTAACGCGCGCGTTTGCACGCGTAACGTAAAATAATTCAAACAAAAACGCGCATTGAGGTTGAAAATTAATATATAACTGTCACACAAAAACTGGACGTGACTGGAACGAAACTTTTTTTTAATGTAGGTATGCCAACATAAACAATAATCATTACTAAGTTCATCTGACATAAACAGTGTTGACCAGTGCTATTTATAAGACTATGAGTTGAGATATGAGCTTGGAAGAGATTGTTCAACTAATTGCAGTTAATATTGCCATTGATAACATTTTAAACAAAAATTAATGAGAAGTAAATTCTTCTATCAGACAAAAACCGTAGATCATATAATTTCCGTCTGCCGATATAATGAAGATGATCATTTGGCCAATCAGTCTTATTCCCAGCGAATTTGTTAAAAAATGTTTGTGCCTTTTCGACTTTTTTAAAATGGACTTCGTAGTATGGATTCGAGCAATATTCGAGGTGGCTTCTGACTAAAGAATGTAAAGAGGCCGAATAAGCCTGAACTAAAGTTTTAGAGACAATAGAACCGACTTTCACAAATAATTTCCTGTTATTGAGAAAGCTTGCCGAGAGTTCTAAGAGTTTTCCCCTGATGCCATAATGTTTGAGCTTGAATAAAGGAGCTGAGGGATCCACTTTGTCAAACGTCTTTTAAACGTCTGTATATATAACATCTAACTGGGCATGGTTATTGCATGCTTTTGTTATTTATAAGAGGTTGGGGCCATATTATAGTAAGCTGATCTTCCAGACATGAACACGTGATTTGATTTTTCATCACATATCTTGTCTCTAAACTGTAAAATAATTACTCTAATTTCTCAATCTTTGATGCTTCCATTTCAGGGGTCAAAGCAAACACTAAATACATTTCTCTCTTTTTTTTTGGTCACGGCATTTGTTTTTTTTTTCTTTTTTTTTTTGGCGGAACAGACTAGCAAGTAAAGCACTCAGACACAATTAAGTCCATTGTACTGCACACTCGGGTTACCTTTTTAATTTTCTTTAAATCTACCCGACCTGCGAAGAAATCTGAGTAGATTTGTTTTGCCACGGAACCAAGGTGTTCGCTTCTTAACATATCTACGGCTAACACTTATTCAATATGCCTTGGCACAGACTGAAAAATAGTTACTCAAAGTCAAAGACTATAAATAATATGTAAGTGAAATAATAAATAAGTGAAAGCGATATTTCTGAAAAATATTAAAAACGAAATGGCAGCAACATTAGTCAAGAAAGGGACGTCCTTTCTACTTAGAGGCCCAGAGCCATTTAATGGCTTAGAAAAGGGCCAGGGCCACCTCTTATTCAGGAAGCAGAAAAATGGTAAGGAAGATTAGACTGGGTAAATCCACCGGGTTTATCGCGATCAAAATGAATGACAGGTAGCTTTAACCAAAGAGATTTAAATATTTTATAGAATTAAATAAGACAAATTTTGAATCATCATAGGAATTCTAACAGTCACTGCAGATTGAATTATCATCTTACTAACATGGCAGCCACCGTAGCCGAATAAGTTGATGCGTGACTGTGATTCGGAGGGGCACAGGTTCGAATCTCTGCTCATGGAATACCAAATGATCAAAAAAGTTTTTTCTAATAGCGGTCGGCCCTCGGCAGACAATTGCAAACCTCAGAATGTATTTTGCCAGCGGCACACACAACATATTTTTCTAGTGGAGGAAATAAAACTAAAAAAAAAAATTATAGTAATATTAATATTAAAAAACATGTTTTTTTTTAAGGGTTATTATTTTAAAATACGCAAACTTATACCACAATTTGTGTATAAGACATTATTACTTTTTTTTCAATTAAGGAGACTTGATACAAACCTTAGAAAAATTGATACCAGCCAGCTAAAGGTAATGTAATGTTTCTTAAATTACAAATAGAGCGTCCCAAGAATTGAAATTTTTAGAAAACTGAGTCCTGTTGGAATTTCATTTAGCATGCAAATAGACGACACGTCCTTAGTAACCCAAAACGTAGTGATATACTTAGGTACTCAACTTGACTGCAGGCCTACTTTCTGGGCCTAGATACTGCAAGCGACTACCAAAGAAGCAAAGGTCACGAGTATGCTAAGTAAATTAGACAACACAGAGCAAAAGAAAGCTAATTATGGCGGTCACAAGCTCAATTCTCCTGTGCGGCAGCTAAGTATGCGGAATTGTGCTAAACTGCAAAGCCAAACGTAAAGCACTGGAGGCTGTGCAACGAACAGCAGCACTCAGAGTTGCCTCAGCCTACCGCACTGTCTCAGGCGCAGCAATTTTCGTGATCAGCGGGCAGATACCCGTCGACCTCACGGTTCCGGGAACAAATATATCTATTGATAAATTGGTCCAAAGGAACTTCGGGGAAGTGAACTACTTTTAACTCAGTTCCTCTCGGGCCTCGGAAACTTCGGGAGGTACCTATACCGCATGGGCAAGGTAACCGATTTCGAGTGCATACACTGCGAAGCGCTGAGCGATGACGCTGAACACACATTTTTTAGTTTTAATAGATGGCTCGAGGAAATAAATGCTCTCAGGGAGCAGATTGGCGACCTAGCAACATAATCAGCAAAATGCTCGAACGCAAGGACAGCTGGAACGCGGTAAAGAAATACATCGAGAACGTACTACGGCAAAAAAAGATCGACCTCGACACAGTGCAATAAAGCGAGGCCGCACAAATAGCGACACAAGAAGACGAGCCTATAGCATGAAAGCTGGCTACAAATATGGGGAACCTAGTCGTGGGTGAATAGAACTGGTACCTTATAGATCCGAAGTAATATAGAAAGCAGTTCCGGCGTCTCCCCAGAAGGAGAGGAGGAATCGTTTAAGTGGTCACACCACCCGACGCAGAAGACGACGGTCGCTGTAAGTGCGAAGGAATTTTGAACCCACAAAAAAAACGTATATTGCAAGGCAGATAAGCCGCTGTTATGAATAATATTTAAAAGAAAGTAATTTTCGATAATAAAAATTTATGTTACTTACTTTTATCTCAAAACTTAAGTAGCAACCCTCATATACAACTAAATCTAATTAAAATGCGTTCCGCAGTAAGATTCCAGGAATGCACAGAACTTTACAAAAATTATTTTGTTTTACAATATTTCGATGTCTGAGTTGACCTCCGTTTCGCTATTACTTTTCCTACTTTTAAAGTTTACGGTTTTTTTTTCTTCTAAGCAACAACAAAATTAGTTCGCCATTAGCACTAAAAACTTTGTAAAGTTCGTAATCTCCTGGTCGTAATGTACGCAAAATTATTTTACAACAACAATTAAGTTTCAATTAAATTGATGTAAATGCTAATAAGGCTAACAAGCCATGCCTCTATACCTTGCCAACTGGCGAGAGGTGCGTGAGTAAGAGAAATATTACAAGTGAAAACATGTCAGGAAGACAATTAAGAATCTTAAAATTAGATGTAGAACTTTGCTTCCACCGCTTCTTTTACAAAAACAAATTGATTACATATTCATATCACGGCGTACTAGCCAGCATTTACCACTACCTTTTCCATTTTACCATTACCTTTTACCGCACGAATTTTACCTTTTTAGCGCGCGAATTCTACACAAAAAGACATGCCATGAAACGAAGCATTTTTTGATTTTTTCATAAGAGTGAAAATTCTGATCGGTTATGCGTTATCGAGTGGGAAAAACCTGTAGTCGGAAGGACAGCATCTGGAAAGTTCGGCGAGTGAGGTAAGACCTACAATTTCAGTGTGTCTAAATACGTCTTCCCAGCTTAAGCATCCGAAAGCCGAGAACTATTAAGCTGGAGTTTAACTTTGTCTGTCTAACTTTGGCCGCCGTAATCGATTGCGTTGGTGTGTGACTACCATTCCGAACCACTAAGGCTCGAATCTCCTGACATGAAACAACAAATAATACAGGGCCCGCCATCTATCGTTACGGATTTGAACTAGGTATTATTTGAAGAATGGTAACACTTAGCTGTCATCTGATTTGACAGAAATTTAGTTTTATTCTTCCGCTGAACGAAAATGGTTGTGTATACGCTCAAAGAATGCTGGGAAATGTTGCGACATTACATTGAAAATCATGGTAATGTTGCAGAATGTCTACGAAAATTACGTACGGCAATGGGAAGAAGAAAAGCACCGAATGAAGCGTATGTGCGTTACTTTGCGTTTAGCCGCCTCGGAGCTGCGATTTGACGCCGTTGGATTATTATCTTTGGGGTGCCGTCAAAGACCAGTGTTATGCCAACAAACCAGCAACAATTAATGCACTGAAGACCAACATACGCGATGTCATAGGTGAAATACAGCCGCATACAATCGAAAATGTGTTGAAAAATTGGACCGATCGTATGGGATGGTGCATGGCTAGCCGAGGCAGCCACATGAATGAGGTTGTGTTCCATCATTAACCGGAAGGATTGTACTTCAAAATAAAAAAACAGTTTGGAAAAATATTGAGTAGTTTCTTTTTTATAGCATTTTTAATTCCGTAAAGTTATATGGCGGACCCTATAGAAAATGTTTTTTTTTTAATACCGGTTGCCCTAAGGAAGGTAACGGCAAACTCTCGAGGAGAACCTCGGTCAAACACCTAATTGTTTATTTTATGATTTCGTCTAATATCTATCGTATCCAGTGAGAGTTCGTACACTCTCTCTTTTTGCAAGTAGAAGCCTATTTGAAGTTCTTCTTGATGCTTGGCTCTGCGTTTGACTCCCTATTCTTTGTGTGGTGAATTCCCTTTCCTGCCAGTCTTCTATAAATTCCTATATGTGGGTTTTGGCGAGCCTGCGAAAGGATGTTGGTTCATGTAATTTTGAGATGGTATCTAATTTCACTTGGCAGTCCACCTGCTTGTTGCCATCATAACCTACATGTCCTGGTACCCAGCCCAGCCAAACACAGTTCTTCGCTCTCATGATTTTGAGGACAGCGAAGCATTATTCAACGACTTTGGATGCTTTTATGTAAAACTACAGTGCTCATAAGGCTGTCGGAATGTCTAACGAAATTCAGATGCGCTTCGAAGTTGTGCCATCGATGGCTTTCTCTGCCGCTGATAAATTAGAGCTTGGCCGTCAGCGTGAATGCATACGCGGCCTTTTCTTAAGATTTTCCCTGCTTCAGATTAGTGTTGCAGAAACTTTTTTCCTCGCAAATTATAATGCGATCTAGAAACCCTTCCTTGTTTTTGTCTTTAAAGTAAATGTTCACAAGTAAAAACTCGATTTTCACCGTCTCTCAGCTCCAACTCGCACCCATAGTGCTTGGTCCTGAATCGTTTCCATGACTTTACGATGTTTCGAAGTGGAATTTTAAGTTGATTCTATAGAATGACCCAACTTTGATCTCACCTTCGGCCATATTTGGCCACACAACCTCAGTTCGGTTTGGATTCAGTTACAGACGAAAAAGAGTCGAACATTGGCTGAACATTTCCGTAAATTTTTTTGTTGAAAAATTCTATAAACCTCCCACGGGCAGATATCTAACACACAGCCAGTCAGGGCGATTGATGTAACGCAGAAGGTTGGTGGAATTTAGGTTGGATCACTGCCCCATGTTGTCGAAGAAAGGAGTTATTCATTACTGAAATCTAAGCGCCACTTTGAAAGACCCTTTATTTCGACAAGCGCTTACCACTTACCACAGCTAACCATCTGAAATGGGCGAAAAAAAATGTTCATGCCAAACTATGTATTAAAATTATGCTCAATTTGCGGGTGTATACGCAAATGTATCCTATGAATGTAGCGCGAATAAATTTGCAATCGGTTGCACAAAAAAGGCAAGAATTGAATGCATTAAGAATATTATAATAGAATACAAATCAGAGAAGAAAACAGTAGCTAAACGAAAAATTATAATTCTATGCTTAGTTTGTTATTTGAGTATTAAAATTCAAAAGCTTACGAACAACGACGTAACTACCACTTGTACACGCATCTAATTGTAAGAAAATTAAAATGTGCGCAATTACCCAAATACATACACATGCACATACACACATACGTACACATATACAAGCATGCATGTGGAATAGAATTTACAAAACAAAAACAGCTAATTCAACTCTCAACTGGTTAACTGCTTAACTGGCTGCTGTTCTGCTGTTCTGCCGCGCTGACTTAACCACCTAAGTAAACGAGCGAACAGGCTAAGTACTCACAGCAACAGCAACAAGAAGCGGCGCATAATTTTTTGTGTTTACATTGCAATTATTTGCAGTTGAGTTGGCAACATTGTTGACGGAAAATTATGTTGCGAAACACAGCCGTTATGCTTGTAGTTTTTGCCGTTGCCGTTGCCGTCTGCCGCTTCTTGTGCTGCTAGTTGCTAATTTTTCGTCTTTCTTGCCTGTTTATGTAAGCAAAAATGCTTGAGAAGCAGCAAATATGCGCTTTGTTGTTCTGGCTCCTCCCCATTACACTCCACCGCACGCTTACATGGCATTACATTTATTTTGTTAAATCTAAAGTAATTCTCAAAATATCGTTTACATATTTAATTGCTCATGCGGCATGCACCGAGCATTAACTCTGATGTTTTTTCAATATGCAACAATAAAAACAACAGCTATATATAATTATGGTAGTTGATGTGGCTAATACAGGGTTGGCACAATAAAACCGCCAGTTTAGCTAATAAATGCATGCAGCACACCACTACACATACACCATGTGCTCCTCTATTTATTTGTAGCCAGATAAGCAGGTGTGTAAATGTTTGTATGCCGCATTGTAATTTGACAGCAAGCGCAGCTATTTTCCCAAAGGCCTAAACGGTCGACGGAGCTGAGTATGCGGGCTTACAGGCACACACCTACATAGGTAGCACTTCCTGAACTTGCGCTTTTTTGCTCAAATTTGTCTACACACACACACGCATATGGCTTTACCCCATCCCAATTAGCTGAGAGTCATTTCCACTCCAGCGGCACTGCATCTTTTCGGTAAAACTACACAGCGCGCAATTAAAGCAGTTTAATTGTTTTTTCGTAGTAATGCATATCAACACAATAACCCCCCCTGTAGTGTCCCCCGTGCAACCTACATTAGTATGTGTTTACATGGCCGCTCATAATTTACTCACCCGTTTGCATTTTTATGTATAGTCAAACATTCATAAACGCAGCTGAATATAAGTTGTTGCCTAATTGCATATCTATTATAAAAACATGCATTTGTATGTGTGTACGGGGGCTATTAATTGTTATGTAATTGAGACTTATACTTATAGTATTAACAGAATCAAATCGCTGATCGAAGTTCGCCGTGTGAAACTTTGGTGTCAAAATTCAAGGCGAATTGAATACCTAAAGGTGAATTAGAGGTACCATTACCGCAACCACATAAATCTGCTGACCAAACTAACCTAGGGCAACACTGTCATCGATAAGAGATGGCATACCATAATGTCGTAGTCGTAACCGTAACCGATTCAATTGGTCTGGAATGTTGGCTTTTCGCCTTAACAATAATCAGCTGATTGTTGCTTTTTCGCATTGTGGCATACGAGGTGTATTCAAAAAGTATCGCGAATTTTGTGTTTTTTCAAAAATGATTTATTTATTCATTAATATCTATTTTGTCCCCTTCAAAGTAATCCCTATGAGATACTATGCACTTGTGCCAAACTTTTTTCCAATCTTCGAAGCACTTCACAAAATCATTTTTTTTTATCTTGTTCAACACCTCCTTCGATGCCGTCTTTATCGTAGCGTATCGTCGACCTTTCATGGGCCTCTTCAGTTTCGGGAACAGGAAAAAGTCTCAGGGGGCCAGATCTGGGAATACGGTGGCTGTGGCATCATTAGTGTGTTGTTGTTGGCCAAAAAGTCGCGCACAAGCAGCGATGTGTGAACAGGGGCGTTATCGTGAAGCAAGAGCCAGATTTTGTTCTTCCACAAATCCGTGCGTTTTTCATACAGGTTCTTTGATCCATCTTTTTGCAGAGGTAGACGAAGACGAGACGAAACACGTGCAAGCAAAGCAGCTGTCAACAATTAACTGAACATTCAAAATGGCCAAACTCGTCAGCATGAGGGAGAGACATAACTACGAACATATCGCCACAAAAAAATCGAAACTCGAATATACGTAACCTGCGAAAATTCAAAATTCGCGATACTTTTTGAACACACCTCGTATAATGCTATATATTAATGAATAAATTACTAATTTCCTCGTCACTGCTCATGTTGTTACATTTTCTTCAGTTTCTTCACTTTCGAAATGAACAAATAACACATGGGCTGAAAAGTTCCGGGTCTAACCCAAAGATGGCACTAGTTTTATTGCATTCACCTTTTTTTCAATTAGTACTAACCTTCAAAAGAACGCTGTTAAAATTTCATGATATTCTATTCATTAGTTCGTGTGTTATTCTGCTAAAAGTGGCGCTACTTTTGCTTTTTTTGAAAACAATGGATCAAAAAGAATTTCATAGAGACACCGATGATGCACAACGAAGAATTCAAGAAAACATCAAAAAAATTCCAAAAAGAAAAGTGAAGTTGCGCGAGTTGCCTGGCATCGTAAAGATATCAAAAGAACATCTAGGCTTTATTTTGCACGAGTATTTGACTATAAGAAAGCTTTATTCAAAGTGGGTGCCGCGTTTGCTCACTGTTGGCCAAAAACAAGACAACGCACGGTGTCACAAGTCAATCAAAACAGTGACAAAACTAAGTGAACTGAACTTCGAATTGCTCCTACATTCACCCTTTTCGCCATATTTGGCTTTCATTGATTACTGGCTGTTAGCAGACCCAAAAAAATGCTCGTCGGTTAAAAATTTCGCTCCAATTATCGCTGAAACTGAGGCTTATTTTGAGGCAAAAGTTAAATAAAAAATAATAAAAATGGCATTGAAATGTTAGAGCGGCGCTGGAATGATTAAGTTGTCTTTGATGGAAATTACGTCGATGAATAAAGCTAATTGTGAACAAAAAAACGTGTTTTCTTCGTTAGACCCGAAACTTTTCAGCCCATGTGTTATATGACAAGATATGGAAAGGCTACGGGTAAGGTTATGGCGTCATGGTATGGCACCGCTAATTTAACCTTAAGCTGGCGCCTTCCGAAAACCGTTTATTTTTCCAAATTTGACAAGTGTGAAAACACGGACTAGAAAAATACCTGCAATTCCTGCGTTTTTATGCGGATAAGGCCATGACAAGAAAGTGTATAATTTCTTGGGTCTAGTAGTTTCTTATGATTTTGCCTACTATTCATATTCACAAGGAAGTGATTTCATATATTCTCGGAGCATGACGTCGCAGCGAATTCGTAAAGCGCAACCTCTTATGGTATCATTATTGGTCAAAATTAAAGCCCACTGCAACATCTGAGATTGCACACAACAAAAGCGATGGCGAAGTTCATCCTGAATGGATTTACTTTTAATTTTACGCTGCCTCTGACGACAAAATCTGCTCTCAGTGAAAATGTAAACAAATATTCTTCGCAAACATTGTCTCATATGCAGAAATGCCTTGCGTATTGTAAACATGATATTAAAAACTTTCATAATTTGAATTAATCGAAAAAAAAATGTGAATGCATCCTTTCGCTGATGCGAATTTCATTTCGTTTTTGGAAAAGTTGCGACGAATATCATTTGACGGCTCGGCGAAGTTCGCTCAGCAATTTGATTCAGTTTATACCAGGCGCTTTCGATTCGCCTTCTCTGGGCTCTGCCCGCTTGACGGAAATATTTCTTGTAAATGCAACAACAAAGTTATCGAGCAGTATTCGACACTTCCTAGTATGGTTATACTTTACAATTATTTTAAATGGTGCCAACTCTGTTTCAAGAGAGTTTCATTAATCCACGTTCATACAGCGAAGCTTTCGTTGCCGCAATATTGCGAGTTCAATTTTGGTGTTGCCTGTTGCCTTCCCACTTCCTGCATTTGTTAGTTTTTAGTCTTAAGTCAAACTACAGCATTGAGAAGAACGAGACCATGAAGGGTGTTGATAGAACGCTAGCCTCACAACTAACGAGTTGAAGCAACAAAAGTTGCCCTGTATGAACGCAGTCTTACTAATACTCATTAAGTGCTTCGTACCATATTTCAAAAAAACCAATAACAATGGGCCAAACCACTTCCATTTTCCAGGCGGAGGTCCGCGCCTTAGAGCTGTGTGCCAGAGAATGTCTACGGAGATATTAACATTCTCTCTGACAGTCAAGCAGCTCTAAAATCGCTGGATAGCTTCTCACTCCAATCAAGGCTGATCTGGGAATGTTTTAAAATCCTCAACACCCTAGCATCAACAAACTCTGTTACCTTGGTGTGGGTTCCGGGACATCAGGGGAATGAAGGGAATGAAATTGCGAACACTTTAGCAAAACAGGGGGCAAACATTTGCTTCATAGGTCCTGAACCTTTCTGCGGGGTAAATAACAGCTTCAAAAGCGCCTTTCTACGTGAGCAGGTACAACGAGGCCTAATCGACTACTGGAGAGCCCAATCGGGCACGCGGCAGTCGAAAAGACTCATAGATCCAGAATGAATAAAGGCAGAAGCAATCCTTAACATAAACAGAAAGGGCATAAAACTTTACAGTGAACTACTAACAGGACACTTTAAACTTAATTATCACATGAAAAAGATAGGCGCGATAGAAAACGATTCCTGTAGACTCTGCAAAGAGGCACAAGAAACATCAGAACACTTTCTATGCGACTGCCCAGCAGTGGCACGACGCAGACCTAATTACCTGGGAAATGGGGCTATAGATCCAAACCTTTTGATGGAAATTATGCCTACAGCAGTTTTAGGATTTACTGACAGCCTAAAACTGTTTAAGTAGGCTATATGGCTGCACAAATATCTCTTCAGGTCGCAGTGCACAAACAGCGAATCAATAATAATAAGCGCTTCGAAACAAATGAAATTTTTGGTAGTTCTGGACGAGTATGGTAATAAAACAAATTTAAATACAGTAAAAAACATCTGCGGTGATAGAACCGAGATAATACCGAGATAAAACACAGGATAGTTGACGTATAGGCCTGTTTCCATAATTCAAAAGAAATGAGGTCCGATGATGCTGTCATGTCATGTCACCGATCAGTCAAACAAAAAAAATGTTTAACTGCTTTTGTTAATTAAGGGAACAGATTACAGTAAAAATTCAAAACAAAAATTTTTTTTTTCATAAAATGTTAATATTTATTTATTTATTATTTATTTAATATATGGAAAATAACAATAAATTATTATTTTACAATAAAAAAAAAGAATATGTCAAAAAGATTTTAGAACGTAAATTTAAGTATTTCTTATATTATGGATGGTCAGGCCTGGCGACCCTATTCTTTGCGTTCGAGCGCTGTTAGAGGTCTAGTTACGTTGCCGACTTTAGACGCGAATTGGAGCACACGATAACTGGAAAAGTTATTGACGGATCTCCCTGAAATTTTGCACACTTTTTTATGATATTACTTTCTATGTGGATTTACAAGTTTTCCAAAATTTTTCGAAAACTTAATTTTTTCGAAGCAAAAATAGCAAGAAAATTCGCCCCAAAATTCATTTTTTCTTTTTGAAGCATTTTATTCCGCGAATTTTTTTCCATTTTTTGTTTGGTTTTTTTGTATTCAGGTCACTGACGCCAATGCTACAATGCCCGTCGATTGAGAAGCCCGCTGCGACATTCCATTTAAAATGATTAAATTAAAAAAAAAAATTATGTTATTTTAATGTATAAATTAACTGTATGCCAATTATGAAAAAAATATGTTGACTTCTTCATTTTAAATAATTTTAATGAATATCAGGGAAAATATGGCCCTTTAAGGCTTGTAATTTTTAAAAACTGATTTTAAAATAATATTAATTCTGTCAAAATATATTTAAAATATAAGGTTGTCAAAAAGTCTTGCGGTATTTTTATTGAATTTTCAATTGTTCATAAAATTGGTTATAATAATGCGATTTAAGTCAAATATGCGCCGTTTTGTTCGATGACGAGTTCCCAACGAGATGCCACCTTCATAATGCCCCTCTTATAGAAGCTCGCTTCCCTATTGTCAAAAAACTTGGAGAGCCAATTTTCACAGGACTCTCTTGTGGACAACTTCCGACTACCAAGCTCGTTCGCCATGAACAGAAATAGGTGGTAATCACTTCGTGTGAGATCCGGACTATACGGTGGATGCAAAAGAACCTCCCATCCGAGCTCCCGGAGCTTCTGGCGCGTCACCAAAGATGTGTGTGGCCTGGCGTTGTCCTGATGGAAGACAATTCGGCCTCTGTTGATCAAAGATCAGGCATCTTCTGCATGAGTGCTGCATTCAAGCGGTCCAGTTGTTGGCAGTACAGGTCCGAGTTGAGCGTTTGGCCATAGGGAAGCAGCTCATAGTGTATGATTCCCTGCCAATCCCACCAAACACACAGAAGAACCTTCCTGGCCGTCAATCCAGGCTTGGCCACCGTCTGGGTAGCTTCACCGCTTTTCGACAACGACCGTTTGCGCTTCACGTTGTCGTAAGTGACCCACTTTTCATCACCAGTCACCATCCGCTTCAAAAACGGGCCGATTTTGTTGCGATTCAGAAGCGATTCGCATACATCCATACGGGCAAAAATGTTTTTTTGCGTCAAGTCGTGTGGCACCCATACATCGAGCTTCTTTTTAAATCCAAGCTTCTTCAAATGGTTTATAACGGTTTGATGACTCATGCCCAGCTCTTGGCCGATGCTACGGCTGCTACTATGCCGGTCTCTTTCGATCAATTCAGCGATTTTATCGCAATTTTCGACGACAGGCCTTCCGGACCGTGGCGCATCTTCGATCACCTCTGCACCAGAACGAAAAGGTTGAAACCATCGTTGTGCGGTGGAAATGGAAACTGCTTGCAAAGACAAGCTTGCGGAAATACCGCAAGACTTTTTGGCCAACCTTATATATATACAGCTAAATTTCTTATGATTAACTTGTGCGAATGCATCCAGTGATGCGACCGCCAACAAAAACACAAGCTCAATAGAATCAGCGCGAAGTCCGACTGGGGTTTTTCTTTTAAGCCTCTTATGACGATGACCTGCTCTCATTAGACATGATATCAAAGTATTTGGCTGCAAGAATAATTTCTCTTAATAGCGGGTTGCTGTGTTTTTTACAATATTTCGGTCGGTTTTGACCGAATCTAAAACCTTGCCCAACTAGCTCGGTTGGTTACTTTCTGGAGCCAGTTGATGACACCGAGTGCTACCAGGTTATGGCACACTTGATCTCCTCGAATTGGATTAAATCTTCCTCTTCATCCACCAGTGGATTCCTCTGGGTACCCGCAGAGGACAAACGATTTTTCGGAAACTTTTTTTCTCGAACGCTACTCCGTGTATGTTGACAGCAGCTACTTTGTTTTACTCTCGTTCACCTCAAGACCCGCTATTTCTACTTCGATCTCCAGACTGGAGTACGCTGAACATACGGCACGGTTTTTCAGGCCGAGAATATCTACTTCGTCAGCATACGCCAATAGCGTGAGTGACACTTTTGTAGTAAATTGTGCCAAGCGGTCCAACTCAGCAGCGCGAAGAGTTTTTCCAATATGAGGTTAAAGAAATGACACGAAAGGGGATCGCCTTGTCTGAAACCTCGTTTGGTATAGCTTGGTATTTTGAGATCCCTTTGAATTTGGACATTTGAGACATACCAAAGGTAATTTATTATCACCCTGAATACTTCAGACTGAAATCTCTGTCGTATTTCGATATTTGAGTTGGCTGCAGTACCCCATAGCTGGATACCGAATGCCCAAATGTGTTTTAAAATGGCCTTATACAAGAGAAATTTTGTGCTGAAGCAGCAAATGGATTTTGTTATTTAGTAACCAGTAGAGAGAAGCAAGTTTTAAGCCCAAAGCATTTCTTTTTTTGGTCAGAATGTGAGTTTTGAGTCCATATGGATACCTAAATACTTAGTTTCGTTCGACTGTGGGATCTCGATGCCATTGAACTTTACTGAAGAATAATATTTGTGGATGAATTGATGCTTGATCGAACACCTGGGCACCTGCGGATTGTGTTCGCTCCAATGTGTTCGCAATTTTGCTCGTTGATGTAGCCGCTGAGCCAAAAATTGGTCTCATGCGAAAAAATGATTTGTTAGCCAAAATCCGAGCCAAATATTCATACTATCGTGAAATGATGCAAGATAAAATAGCGAATGTTACGAAGTTTTTTGACAGCTAGACATGATTGAAAACTTAGACAGCTGCTGAATCGTAACAACTAGAAAACCTATCATTACTATCTGGCCATCCTTTAGTAGTCTAAATATACAATAACGCAAATTGAGCCTTTTAAACAAACTCATTATGAGTTTAAACTTTTCAACAATACTCGACAAGTGCAATTAATTCAAATCATTGTAAATTATGCAAAAGCCACACTTTCAATACCAAAAGCCATCAGAAATGCTTGCATACATTTTTCACACACCTCTTATCTAAAACTTCAGAAGATAATAAATCACCTTTCAGGCAGCTCAAATAATTCACAGTTTTTACAATTGAATTTAAATTCAACTTCCGCAATAAATCTTCCACTAAATTTGTACTTCCGTTCGAAAAGTTTCTTCGTAGCTGGTTTGCCAGCACCTCACGCCAAGCGCATGGCTAGAAAAGAAGGGAGTTGATCAAAAAATGCAATAAATTCGTTTCTATGCAAGGAGATGTGCACCTACGCACGTACGCGTATGTATGTATGTGTGTGTGTGTGCGTAACCTTATCTGGCTACGCGTAAATCGCACCGAAAACCTACAACTTCCGCTCTTCATTACGCGCCGTTACGCACTATGCACTTTGCTGTGTACCGTTGTATGTTTGTATGTAAGCAAAATTCATGCGTTAGTTTGCTTTGTAAGCGCTAAGAAAGTTTTGCGTTATTTTCATTACGCACGAAAACCAAGCCAAGTGCGAACGGTGAATTTAGCTCCTAAAAAGCGCACCAAACTACACTACCACCATAGTAAATGTGAGCTATGTGTGTGTGTATACACTACATTGTATGTAGAAATATTTGAAAAAAAATTCAGTTCCCAAGCAGATCCTTGAGCTCCACACTTAACGACTCACTCGGGCGCCGTCGTCAGTTACCACGCAGCCATTCACACACTTCCACACTTATAACTCACCTACGCAAATTCCGCAAGTATTCATATGTATGCTCATACACATGTATGTGTGTAAATATGTAATCGTATAGTGCGTATGAATGCATTCTTCAAATTTACATGCAGTTTTAGAACCCTAAAGTTTCTGCATAATTATTTCGGCGCTCATGCAGTTTTATGTGTGTATAGAGGCGCACATGTGCGGGTGCGTTGCGGATAAAAATTGCACGAAATGGCGTTAGTTTACTTTTCCTGTGGTTGCGTGCGTGCGTGCATGAGGAACTTACACCTTATTTAGTCCAACTTGCGAAATTCAAAAGTTACTAAGGAAAATTGATTTTCTATTTTGTGATTTAGTGCCTTTTGATGGACTAGAAACGACTAAGTCTTATGTTGCAACCTCATTAATCAAACTAAATAAAATAAATAAAAGAAAAAATATTTGAAGAAAATGGAAATCAAGGTACTACAGGGTCCGGCACTCGAAGTGTGACCAACTTCAGACCACTCGCGCAGCTGATTCCCGCACCTGCTGTTACTAGAGCGCGGAGGCATTTTACCGACAGTAAACGCGAAAAAAGAAAAGCAGTAATGGATTTCAAAGAGGAAAATCACAACCAGCGCTTGTTCGTGAGCTCGAGCACCTTAAAGTAAATCAAGTGTTTGTTTATCGCACCATTACTCGTTGCAATGATACTGGTAGCATCGTGAAACTTCATGGAGGTGGTCATCAAAAGACTGCCACGTCACGTGAAATGGTTCAAAAAGTGAAAAGCGACTTGAGCGAAATCCCCACGAAGTGCCAATCAAATGGCGAAAGAACACAGAAAAAATATATAACCGTAGTATCCGCCGCATACTGAAAAATGATCTCAAACTATCGCCTTACAAGATTCAAAAGGCGTATGATCACACCCCAAAGCATCAACAAGTCAGACTTGAGAGAGTGAAGGAGTTGCTTCGCTTGGCCGAAAACGGTCAATTTCCCAACATTGTGTTTTCTGAAGAGAAAATTTTTCAAATTGAGCAGTTCGCAAACTCTTAAATCGATAGGGTTTATTTAACCGATCGTTCATACGAGAATTTTACTCATCGAGGCAGCACCCGTCACAGGTAATGGTTTGGGCCGCTGTAACCGCAGATGGGCGCTCTCTAATCGTTTTCATCGAGCCTGGCGTCAAGGTAAACTCGAAATATTATCGGGAAAGTATTCTGGAGGTTGCTTTGAAGTCATGGGCAGACAAAAATTTCGGTGGGTAGACCATGGACGTTTCAACAGGACTCGGCACCGTCTCACATAGCTCGAGTGAACCAAGAATGGCTAAAAAACCAACGTTCCGGACTTCATAACGTCCACACAATGGATCTCAAATTCACCAGACACGAATCCGACGGATTATTCTCTTTGAGCCATTTTGGAGAGCAACGTCCGCATTAAAAGATTCACCAGTCTCGAGACGTTGAAAAAAGCTATTGTCCGCGAGTGGGCCAAAATACCTGTAAGTCACATTCGGGCAGCTTGCGATTCGTGTCTGGGCCGTCTCAAGGCCATAGTCAAGGCAAAAGGTGGTCATATCGAACAAAAGTAAATTGATATGGGCTTTTTAATTGGTTACACTTCGAGTGCCGGACCCTGTAGCTATGTTTTCCTTATAAAAATGTCACCGTCATTGGGTTGAATTTTATTGCGATTCTATAGTAAACGAAATAGCTATATGGAACAAACCAACTTCATATTTTTTTTCTAAAATAGCTGCGTAATATTTTCTTGAGTTGCCTTATAATGAAGTTAAACGTGTGCACGAACTAGTGTTAACGGTAGTTCCAAAACGACGCCGTTACAAAAACGACTATAACCAGGCGGCCATTAAATCAATGAATGCGGCTATACTAAGATCAAAGGTTGCACAGGAATGCCGAGCAGCCCTAAATGATATTATCGTCGTATTCAAGGTCAGCCTTCTTTAGATTCCCGAGGCACAGAGATATTGAGGGAAACTGTAGAGCTGATGAGCTAGCCAGAAAAGGCACTGCTCTTCAACTGTTCCTGATAAAAGTACCATTGGAATACCATTGGCCACGAGTAAATTAATAGTAAAACACAACATTATCCAAGAGACCAATAGGTCATGGGAAGAAGAAGGTACATGCGTAACAGCCAGGCTACTATGGCCGCAAATAAACAAGAAAAAGACAAAGGAATTGCTTAACCGCTCAAGAGAAGATATCTCGAAGGTCGTGGCTTGTGTCACCGGTCACTGGCTATTTGGCAGGCATTCCTTGAGACTAGGAGTATTCTCCCATGAATATTGCAGAAGTTGCAGAGATGAGGAAGAGGAAGAAACAGTTGAGCACTTCCTTTGCAATTGTCCAGCCCTAGCTAAAATCAGAGCAGGTTGTCTAGGTAAACACTTTTTCAATTCTCTTTCAGAACTATCTGGCGCGGGTATAGGACAATCCTGCGCTTCCTAAGAGCCTCCAAATGGTTTCATGAAGATAAATAAACAAGAATCCAGTGTCGCACAGTGGCATCTGTGAGGTCTAAGTGAGTTGGTCATACGGACCGACTACCGCCATAACCTAACCTAACCTAACTTTCATGTTAAAATCATTCCAGTTGTACGAGAATATACTAATGTTGAAGTACTATTAAAAGAGCTTAGTCTTACTTTGTACTATTGATACAAATAAATAAATAAATAAATAAATAAATAAATAAGAGAATCAAACTAATTTTTGTAAAGAAAAATGAAAATAATATACATTTTTTTGTAAAGTTTAAGTACTAATAAACAATGTATACTTTTTGACGTGATAACGTCTTATAATTCGATTTAGCCGGCTGCACGCACGAAAAAATGTATCGTTACCTTGCTCATTTGTCGTTACCTTGTTCATTGCCGTTACCTTGCTCATTGTCGTTACCTTGCTTATTGCATTGAATGAACTGCAAGCGAAAGCGCGGAACGAACGACAAAGCAAACAAAGCAAACGAACGGCAACGTTCGACATCTTGCTCTCTCTTACTTAAGTGAGCGTATGTATATATGTATGTATATGCGCATATGTACATATATAAATTCACGTATTTGTATTTGCATATGCCTTCTTATTGATTATTATTAATTTGATTTACTTGAAGAATTTAAAATAAAACCAAGTTTGTTAATAATACCTGTTGTCTTAATGTTATTATTATTAATTTTTTTATTATATATGAAGGAAAAAATGTATGGTAATATTTACCATATACCTTATAAGATATGTTGTATACTAATATATGTATATAAACATGCATATACATATACAATTTCGCGCAATTTTCAAAAAGAACAAATCTATATGTAAAGATGCATACAAATCATATGGACATATCAAATATACGAATCTATTCCGTACGCAAGCATCTGGCTCTGTCCTACTTGAGTGAGCATATATATGTATGTATATGCGCATATGTAGGTATATAAATTCACATACTGCATATGCCTTCTTCCTGTGTGCATGGTAATGAACCATTTCTCTGTTGAGAATAGGACGATGATAGAAAAAGTAGGAAATGAAAGGGAGTGTTTCGAGTATAAAGTGTCTTGAAAAAGGCAAATCGATGATGGTGCCTCTTAGGGTTGTTGACTTCTTAACGTCTGATGCACAATCGAAATTGAAGATATCTTTCATGAATTTGATAAATGTTTCGTCATTTTTCACGTTTGTGTAAATGTGACTTGACCTATTCCATTGCAATTCCATTTACCTCCTCCTCTATATCCATACAAAATATCTATCAAACAAATAAAATTAAAATTTTGAATTGAATAAATTTTGAAAATTGTAACCCTTACATCAGTATTTTCTTATGACGTTGTCACGTTAAACTATCGTCAGTAAACCGACTTTACAGACAACCTCTTTTTTTAACAGTTTTTTAGCGCATTTTTGGCGTTGTTGGACGTATGTAAATCCTTAAATGCTGTGAATAAATATGAATCAGTACAAAAACAAGTCAAAGATAAATAAAGAGTGCTATTTGTTGCTATTGAAATCGAAAAATTGAATTTATTTTCTATGTTGAAACTCATTCTTGGCATACTGTACATACACACCTACACGTGCAAGATTTGCTCATTTAAAGCATTAAGATGCTCTTCAGTAATTTAGTATAACTTGATTTAACTGTCTTATAACTCAGAATTCAGTAACTAAAACTAAAGTGAGTAATGAGACAACCATCACAAATTTGATCAAGGAATTAGGGTATTCTTGGTACGTAAGACCTATGTATGTGTGTTCCCATGTATTCATAAATGTATTTGAAATACCCCAAGTCAGCGCTGAATATCCGTTGCAATGTGTAAAAGTTTATACATATAATATTTATATTTTAAGCTGCACGTAATATAATTACCCAACCGCGACGAAGTTAGTATACGCACACACACATGCATACATAGCTTTACTGCAGTCATTATGTGCACACTTTTATATTCTATGCCAATAAAAGTTCGGTCATTTAAGCCCATTCCATGTTTCCATTGCTTACGCACTTTGCCGAGTACGGCACTCCTTTCATGCCCGCGTCCAGCAGTCGGAGTGCACCAACTCGATTTGTTTGGCCGCGTTTCGAGCCCATCGATGCCACGCAGCAGGCCATTCGCCCTACCATCGCGCACGCCACCCACAAATTCATGGTAGAGGGAAACTGAAAGGCTCGCCTTGGAAGAGCGTGCAAATGCTGTCTCTGTGTTTTTGTGTGTGTGTGGAATATTGCACTAATTTCGTTGTTGAGTTTATTGTGTGGCGAAGTTGCGTTTTTGTTGCATATTTAGTGGGGCACGTAGCGCGTTGCGCGTGGAGGGAGCACACATACAACATATGTACATGCACACACACACACTTATGCATTATGTAATATAGACATTTTGCGAGCATTGGAGAGGGGCAGTGCAATGCACTCTATTCATTGGGTTTATTTTATTGTTTGCCCATACAATTCCGCAAATATAAACTACGCAAGTGTGTGTGTGTGTGTGTAAATACACCTTCGAGGCTCTTTTCACGCCACATTGGAAATTTTCCACAAGAACACCCTTTTGCGCAATTTTATGTCAATGCGTTTTTGGTATAACTCAACCACTCACACTCGTGCACTTTTGTGCCACAATCCGCAATGCACGCATACTCACGCACACATACACCCATACATGTGTGGATATAAATGCATTTGCACACTTAAATAGATGCTTTCTTTATAAATAAATAAATAAATAATGCGTAAATTGTTGTAATTTTAGAACGGGCTCACTTTTAAGCACCAGCACGCATTCACTTACACACACACACACATGTGTACTAGTGTATGAACGCACCTACACACATAAATATGCGGGTTTTGCGTATGGAATGCAAATTACCTTAAATTTTATTGACACTAAAAATATGACTTGAATGCGTAAATTACTTAATTTCATCAACTCACCATGAAAGCTGTGGGGAAATGGGGCAGAAGCGAAGCAGTTATGTGCACACAAAAATAGCTTAAGCAGGTGTGAGTATGTGTTTGCATATTTGTAAATTCGAACTGTTTTAAGGCACGCAATTTGTTAGTGACTCTTGAATTTCTTCCTTTTTCACATTCATTATTCTATTCTTGTAATAGCAATAATTTCAAAAGTCAACAAATTTTAGATGGATAAGAGTTTATTAAGTAGCAAGCAGGGGTTGGGCTACATTTCTCTTTCCAGATTGAACCATCCTCAGCTTTTGACAAGGTGTAAAAGGTTGTTGATACCTAAAGTTTATAGATCATCCATATTCATTAAAAAGTAGGATCTTAAATATCTGTTCCTGCTTATGGTTAGAGCCGGCCATGTGCAAAAAAGGTGTTGAATTGTTCGCAAATCCTCCACATTTCTACAGCTACGACAGAAATCATTCATGTGATGCGTGATTTTCTATAAGACAATGTCCTGTGAGGGCTCCTACTAAGGCCCTAATTTGATGCCTACTCAATTTTATAACATTCTTCGATAGACGTAGACTTAGCTTTGGCCATGTTTGCCTAGCAATTTCACGGGTATTAGCACTAATCCATCTTTGATTTACAGAATTGATTAGTACGTCCATAACAGGCAGCTTACAAGTTGCGAG
This sequence comes from Anastrepha obliqua, assembly GCF_027943255.1. Lineage (NCBI taxonomy): Eukaryota > Metazoa > Arthropoda > Insecta > Diptera > Tephritidae > Anastrepha > Anastrepha obliqua. Next base: position 180,406,066 of record NC_072892.1, on the reverse strand, counting down.
AGGTACCCCCATAAAACGATTTATGTTTGGCATACAGGTACCTTATCCTGCAAATTGGTCAGCTCTACAGTTCTTACAAATTGGTCACCCTTTACAGCCTACAATGTAAGACACTCCTTGATGCTCTTTGGAATGCATCCAGAGCTCGCAGCTTGGCTGTCTGATAGAATGCAGTTGATGATATTATGTTTATCTCTAACCATTTTAAGGCTTAATGAATAGCGTTTATTTCCACTTAAAAAACACTACAGTGATCCGGTGGTATAAAGGATGCACTAATAAAAAGCTCCTCGCAATATAACCTTAATCCTATACCGGTATCCATTTTAGATACGTTCGTGTAGATCTTAACGGGTATATTGGGTAATAAAACTTAATCCAACATCATAATGCTTATATAATTATCCCAAGATGCCACTGATTTTAAACCTTACAGACAAATTTTGTGTTTGATCTGACAAAATCTTAGGGTTTGACTCGTCATGAAGCTTTTTGGTGGAAAAATCCCACGCGGGTCGTGAGCTCATTTTAAGTACCTACCTTATTTTCGCTGATTTGCTGTTTTTTCACATACTCCAGGCTGGACAGGCATATAATATGGCTAAATTGTCTAAAATATAGGCTTAAAATATTCGTTTATTTTCATAGCTCAAACCAGAGCGTCTATTTACATTCTGTCAAATTGTTCAAAAAAACGCAAAATAATTTTTTAGACAACAAAATTTATTTTGTTGTTTTCAAAATAGGCTCCATTCGAAGCAACACACATATGCCAACGATTCGTCCGGTCATCAAAGCACCTTTTAAACGCGTTCGAAGAGATCTTCTTCAGCTCCTTCAGCGAACTCTACTTAATGGCCCCTATCGACTCAAAGCGAGGTGAATACGGTGGTTGTTCGATGATATTTGTCGAATTTTTGGTCAAAAAAGGGTTCACAATATGAGCCTTAAGAGACGGTGCGTTATGATGGTGCAAGGTTCATGAGTTTTCTTTCCACAAATTGGACCGTTTCCTACGCACAAATAATTTTCTTTATTTACCGTAGAACCATTTGGAACGAATTCCGAGTGCTCAACACCATGAAACTCAAAGAAAACGAGTAGCATGACTTTCACTCTTGACCGACTTTGACGTGGTTTTTTGGGTTTCGGCTCATGTGGATATCACCATTCAGCCGCCTATTAACTGGTTTGCATGTCGAACTCATATACCCACGTCTCATCACCTGTTATGACTGTTATGATGCGCTGGATAAACATTGAGTCCGAATTCACTTGCTCAGCCACCTTCTTCCGATGAATTTTTTGAAAAAAGTTCAACTCTCTTGGAACGAGTCGAGCATCCACGCGTCTCATGTCCCATTGATGGTGTAAAATGTTGCGAATTGATTCGTGAGACACGCTAAGCTCACGAGCTACCTCCCTCAAACTTAAATGATGGTTTCGCAGCACCATTTCCTTGACTTTGTCGACGTTTTCATCCGTTGAAGACGTTGATGGGGGACCAGATCGGGGCAAATCCTCCACGACTTCTCGGCCCTCTGAAAAAGCCTTATACCACTCAGAGACCCGTGTTTTTGATAAAGCACACTCGCCATAGGCTTTCTGGCACATTTTCAACGATGCGGCACACGAGATCCCATTCAAAACACAAAATTTGAGACAAATTCTTTGTTCGATGTTTTTATCCATAGTGAAATTCGCGGAGCACACCTGCAGTTGACTGATATACCATAATTGAATGCCAAAGCCAAGCTAATTCACAGATCGCGCTCAAACTCTGCGACACTATAGAGGACAGTTGTACCAACATTTCAGCGAAAAAAAATTTAGGCATACTTGTATATGTAATGCGCGCTTTTTAAATGAACAACTCCCGATATTTTTTTGACAGAATTTATTGAGGGATATTACTTAGTCCTGCCATAAGTTCTGTTACAAGCTAAGTCCGTTATGGATATGAAATTATAATACTTTTTTAATGAAATTTAACGATATAAATATTAAAAAACAAAAAAATTAAAATTTTCATTCGAAATGGTCACCATTTGCTTTTAAGCCTTCAAACGGTTAGACCATTCAGCTCTTGCAGTGCGCAGGGTTCCCATGGATATTGACGTTGCTGCTCGAACTAAAGATTGTTTAAGGCTCTCCAAATTTCTGTGAGGCAGGCCATGTTCTCCAATTCTGATCACAAACTGTAATCCAATGGATTCAGATCTGCATTTCTGCGGCAGATCAGCATTCTGCGGCTATGAACCCAGGAATATTGTTTTTAGCCACTGCTGGGTGGTTTTTGCATTATGGGCTGGAACGGAATCCGCCTGAAAGATCCAAATTGAAGAGAGTAGTGCTCAACTGCTTCACCACGCCTTTTAAGACATCCTTCTGGTATACTTTCGCCCCGGTCTTAACTACTTTTTCCCAGAAATGAAGAGATGTTACGTCTTTAGAAGACACTCCTCACCAAAAGATTGCGGAGGTTGAATGGTGGCCACGCTGAACCCTTGGAACAACTTTTGTCTTTAGAAGATTTAGTGTAGATTTTCTCGTTTTGCTTATTAAAAACTTCTCATCTGTGAAAATAATATTTTCATGGCCGTTGACCGCGAGCCCCCGAAGAAGCTGCTTGCATCTGTCGAGTCTAATTTTCTTTAGACCCGTCGATGACCAGTTGAGCGACGGATGGATTTCATGTGTAGACCAATTCTAATTAGTCGTGACGTGGATCTGGTCGATACATTCTTTTCCTTGATTATGATTTTCTGCTTTCTACGGGGATTTCTGCGAATTCTTTCTCGAATGGCTTTTATGGCTGCACTGGTTTGAACCACGTGAAGACGACCACTGCTTTTTCTGTCTGTCACTTCAGACGTTTGTGAAAAATTATTGATAGTGCGGTAAACGAACATTCTGGGAATACAAAGTTTTTTCAGCGATTCGTAAATCTCACTTGCACTTTTGCTACTTTTTATGTAATGCAATCACTGCAATGCGACTTTCTTTAGCTCCCCACACGATTGCTAACAAGCGAAATTCGCCACGAAACTGAGTATAATTTATGAGTAGACAATGCATACGAACGAATGAGATAATAATGGAACTTTTTTCTGCGAATTTATTCTGACAAGACTAAAATAATAGATATTTTAAATAAATACTATAGAGTTAATACATCTTTATTTCAAATACTATTAAATACTAAATACTGTTGTATTAACTATTTATTTCAAATAAATTTTTATTTAATACATACCTTTTTCGCACCACAGCCGAGCAACTCAATCAAAAATGTCTTTTCAGCTTGTCGCTCCACTTGGGTCCTAATTGGAAGTACTTTTTCCAAATGATTGTTTTTAACAGATCAGGCATGTCTACTGTCAAACTAAATACATAATTTGTTTCAGTATTCATTGACATTTCATCATGGAAAGACTTTCGCCTCAATAACGTTTATAAATCGTGCAATTATATAATATTACGAAAATCGACGCTCAGTGAAAAAAGTTCATCGCGCGCTCAGGCCAACTGGTGGTATACCTAACCATCCTTCAGAACGCACTATTCGCTCAGAATAATTGAGAATAATTTTACATTATTGGATGATACTCGACCGATTAGACCACATACAACCCGAAGTGAAGATAATATTGCGGCTGTAAATGGGAGTTTTGCCGGAGAGGCGGAACAATCGATCCGACACCGATCTCATTAATTTGGCCTATCTTAAGGGACTACTTGGGCTGAAGAACAACAACAAGCCGGCCAATCTTCCAAAGCGTCATAATTTCAGTAGTTGAGCTCTGGAAGCACTCGCCGAAAATCCGCATTTTGAGACTAGAATTTTGTTCAGCGATGAAACCTATTTTTGGCTTAATAGTTACGTCAATAAGCAAAATTGCCGTATGTGAGCTGAAGAACAACGCGCAGCCATTCAAGAACAGCCATTACATCCATTAAAAACCACAAAGAACCGTTTGGTGCGGCCTATAGGCTGGAGGAATCATCGGCCCATATTTCTTCAAAGACGTGGCTGGCGTCAATGCCACAGTGAATGGCGAATGCTGTCGCGCCATGATAAACAACTTTTTAATGCCGGAAATTGAAGCCCGAGAACTCCACAACACGACAAGATGGGGCTACTCGCCATCCAGCGCGTGAAACAATGGATTTACTGCGTTGTCGTTTCAGTGAGCAATTTATCTCTTATCTCGGACCAGTGGATTGGCCACCAATATCATAAAATATCACACCTTTGGACTTTTATTTGCGGGGGTATATAAAGTTTAAATGCTTTTAGGATAAACCAGCTTCGTTTGAGGCATTGGAAGCCAACAGTACTAAAGCTATTCCTGAGATACCCAGCGAGGTCCTCCCGCGAGTCATTCAAACTTGGTGTTTACAGATAGCCGAATTACGGCGCAGTTGCGGTCAACATTTAAAAGGGATAATCTTTAAAAAATAAATTTCATTAATGGTTCTACACAAAAATAATAATGATTGCCCAATCAATTTGAATTTTCGTTGTTTTATTTCAATTTAAAATCCGAGGCCTCTAAATTCATCTTCTTCTTCTTAATTGGCGCGATAACCGCTTACGCGATTTTGGCCGAGTTTAACAAAGCGCGCCAGTCGTTTCTTTCTCGTGCTAACCGGCGCCAGTTGGACACACCAAGTGAAGCCAAGTCCTTATCCACCTGATCTTTCCAACGCAGTGGAGGCCGCCCTCTTCCTCTGCTACCACCAGCTGGTACCGCATCGAATACTTTCAAAGCCGGAGCGTTTGTATCCATTCGGACGACATGACCCAGCCAACGTAGCCGCTGGATCTTTATTCGCTGCGCTATGTCTATGTCGTCGTAAAGCTCATACAGCTCATCGTTCCATCGTCTGCGATATTCGCCGTTGCCAACGTGCAAAGGTCCAAAAATCTTACGCAGGATCTTTCTCTCGAACACTCCAAGCGTCGCTTCATCGGATGTTGTCATCGTCCAAGCTTCTGCGCCATACGTTAGGACGGGCATGATGAGAGTCTTGTAGAGTGTTAGTTTTGTTCGTCGAGAGAGGACTTTACTACTCAGTTGCCTACTTAGTCCAAAGTAGCACTTGTTGGCAAGAGAGATTCTACGTTGGATTTCCAGGCTGACATTGTTATCGGTGTTAATGCTGGTTCCTAAATAGACGAAGTCTTTTACAACCTCGAAATTATAACTGTCTACAGTGACGTGGGTGCCGATACGCGAGTGCGCCGACTGTTTGTTTGAAGACAGGAGGTACTTCGTTTTGTCCTCGTTCACCACCAAACCCATTCGCTTTGCCTCTTTATCCAGTTTGGAGAAGGCAGAACTAACAGCGCGGTTGTTAAGGCCGATGATGTCAATATCATCGGCATACGCCAACAATTGTACGCTCTTATAAAAAATTGTGCCTGAGCGATTAAGTTCTGCGGCTCGTACGATGCTCTCCAACATCAGGTTAAAGAAGTCACACGACAGCGAGTCACCCTGTCTGAAACCTCGTTTGGTATCAAACGGCTCGGAGAGGTCCTTCCCAATTCTGACGGCGCTACTGGTGTTGAGCAACGTCATCTTACATAGCCGTATTAGTTTTGCGGGGATACCAAATTCAGACATCGCGGCATACAGGTAACTCCTTTCCGTACTGTCGAATGCAGCTTTGAAATCGACGAAAAGGTGGTGTGTGTCGATTCTCCTTTCATGGGTCTTTTCCAAGATTTGGCGTATTGAGAATATTTGGTCGATGGTAGACTTTCCAGGTCTGAAGCCACACTGATAAGGTCCAATCAGTTGGTTGACGGTGGGCTTCAGCCTTTCACACAATACGCTCGCTAGAACCTTATAGGCGATATTTAGAAGACTAATCCCGCGGTAATTGGCACAAATTGCAGGATCGCCCTTCTTATGGATTGGGCAGAGCACACTTAAATTCCAATCGGCAGGCATGCTTTCATCCGACCATATTCTGCATAGGAGCTGATGCATGCACCTTACCAGCTCCTCGCCGCCATGTTTGAATAGCTCACCCGGTAGTCCGTCGGCGCCCGCGGCTTTGTTGTTCTTTAGCCGCATTATCGCTATTCTCACCTCGTCATGATCGGGTAGCGGAACGACAATTCCGTCGTCAACGATTGGGGTATCGGGATCTTCACTTTCTCGGTGACATGCGCAGCTGTCACTGTTCAATAGGTTCGAGAAGTGTTCCCTCCATAATTTAAGATTGCTCTGTACGTCAGTCACCAGTTCGCCGTCTTTGTTCTTACAGGAAAACACCCCGGTCTTGAAACCTTCTGTAAGCCGCCGAACTTTCTGGTAGAATTTTCGGGCGTTGTTCCTGTTGGCCAGCATCTCAAGCTCTTCGCACTCACGTATTTCGGCCTCTCGTTTCTTCTTTCGGATAATACGTCTCTCTTCCTTTTTCAGCTCTCTGTAGCGATCCCACATGGCTCGCGTTGCGCCCGATCGCAGCGTGGCTCTATAGGCGGCATCCTTTCTTTCTGCGGCAGCATGACATTCCTCGTCGTACCAATTGTTTTTTCGGGCTCACCGGAATCCGATTTCTTCTTCGGCGGCGGTACGTAGAGAGCGAGAAATGTTGCTCCATTGTTCGTGGATGCCGGTTTGTTGGGCAGTGCTCTCCGAGAGCAGGAGTGAGAGTCGAGTGGCGAATCTTCTGGCTGTCTGTTGTGATTGCAGCTTTTCGATGTCGAACATTCTTTGCGTAGGTAGATGCACGTTTTTTGCTGCACAGAGGCGGGTGCGTAGTTTGGCTGCAACAAGGTAGTGATCCGAGTCAATGTTGGGTCCTCGGATCGTACGTACATCTAATACACTAGAAGCGTGTCTTCCATCTATCACAACATGATCGATCTGGTTTCGTGTTTTTCGATCAGGAGACAGCCAGGTGGCTTGGTGAATCTTCTTATGCTGGAATCTGGTGCTGCAGACTACCATGTTTCGGGCCCCGGCGAAGTCGATCAGCCTCTGTCCGTTACCGGATGTTTCGTTGTGCAGGCTGAATTTTCCGACTGTGGGACCAAAAATTCCCTCCTTGCCCACCCTGGCGTTGAAGTCGCCAAGCACGATTTTTATGTCGTGGCGGGGGCAGCGCTCATAGGAACGTTCCAGGCGCTCATAGAAAGAATCTTTGGTCGCATCGTCCTTCTCTTCCGTCGGGGCGTGGGCGCAAATTAGCGATATGTTAAAAAAACGTGCTTTGATGCGGATTGTTGCGAGACGCTCGTCCACCGGAGTGAACGACAGTACTTGGCGACGAAGTCTCTCTCCCACAACAAATCCGACACCGAATTTGCGCTCCTTTACATGGCAGCTGTAGTAGACGTCGCAAGGTCCTTTGGTTTTCTTTCCTTGCCCCGTCCATCGCATCTCTTGGATGGCAGTGATGTCAGCCTTTACTCTCACGAGGACATCAACCAGCCGGGCAGAGGCACCTTCCCCATTAAGGGACCGGACATTCCAGGTGCATGCCCTCAAATCATAGTCCTTAGTTCGTTTGCAGGGGTCGTCATCAGTATAGGGAGGTCTCATCCGAGGCTTTTTTAAAGTTTTCATTGGGGGGGATTTTTAAGTGGCGGGTCCCAAACCCAACGCACAACCAGCTATGCTGGAATGTTTCGCCTTCTCACTTTAGCTCACTCCCGAACGGGTGTTCGGAAGCTACCCAGAGGATACGTGGGCTAATCCCGGCCGTTGTGAGCTGCTTGAACCATATGCAGAAGAATCGTCCTGGCCATTCCCAAGTGAATGGCGATCAGTAACTTTCCCCACTTGCGTGGACTTCTACACATGGAACCATCCTCTAAATTCATCACCGTTATTTAATAAGTGGAGTTAAATAATAAGTAGTTTTCTATCGAATATCTCGAAGCGGCTAAGTTTATGATATTCAATAACCAAATTGATCAAAAATGACCCAGATAATAATTCCTAATTGTATGTGCGTACTCGTGTTGCAGTCCAAATGTAGAATAGAAGTTCAAGGTTAGTTGCTGCGTATACAGAGATGTGTATAAATATAAATCACTTCAAAAATGTATACAACTAAAATGAATAAATTATTATTATATACTTCAAAATGTATTTATACACAAAGTACACAGCACTAATTTATTACATATCTATGCATCTATAATACATTTGCGTCTAATATTTTCACTTTCACTCAGTCATCTAAAAATATTTGCATACACTTAACGAAATAATGGCAGGACCAAGTGAAGTACATAAAAAAATTAATTTTTAATTCTTAAAGAAATGTATGACATTTTTATTTTTAATATCAGCTTATCTTAGTTTTTTGATGTAACCAAAAACCCATTTAAAGTGTGGACTTAAACAATAAAAAATAACTAAATAATTTCACGGTACGAAATAATAATAAGGCCAATATTTATAAGCCAAAATTTTATAGAAATTAGCCGTTTAAAATTAACGTCAGGATTTGTATATTTTTGGTTATGAGCCTTTAAATCAATCAGTATTCTTACGGTATTTTGGTCAATTTGACCCCAGTCAGATCCGATTACATCGTTGAATTATTTAACATTGTTAAATTGTCGCCCAATTTTGAAAACTTGTTGTTATAGGATGCACCAAAGATTCTCTATTTGCTGGAGGTCTGCACTACAAGCGGGTCATTCTAATAATGAGATACAATTCAATAATGGATACAGCTCCTCTAGTGGGTATGGCATAAATCGGGTGCTAGTGAATTGGATTCGTTCGATGCTGACCCTAAGAATCGTCACGGTGCGAGCAGAGGAAGATCTGCTGGTGCGATCCGGGGTTAATAGAGGTTACCCCCAAGACGGTGTGCTGTCTCCATTGCTCTGGTGCATGGTAATCGATCCTCTACTCACCACCTTAAATGGTGCGGGAGTCTACGCGCAAACATATGCGGACGACGTTGCCTGTTTGGTAACGGGCCCTTCGCTTATGAACATCTGTAGAAAAATGCAGAAATCTCTGGGTATGGTTGACACTTGGTGCTGTGTGAATGGGCTATCGGCAAACCCTACCAAAACTGGTATTGTCCTTTACTAGACGTAAAAAGCTTGATGGACTCGTTCTGCCTAAGCTAAAAGGTATCACAATCCAGTTGTTCAAAGAAATCAAATATTTTCGAGTAGTCCTCGAGAGTAAAGTGCTTTGGAAGTCACATGTTGAAACAAAGACATCCAAAGCACTGACAGCCTTCTGGCAGTGCAAGGTGTCTTTGGGAAAACATGGGAAAACGTTCTCTTAGCAAGATCCTATGGATCTACACAGCTATGATGACCTATGCATCAGTGGTCTGGACGAGCAGACTCTCTCTCTCTCGTGGGAGTCAGAAGGACCTTATAGAGACTGTAACCATATGTTGTCCCTGAGATTTTCCACCTACTTCAGGCCTGGCCATGAAAGGCCATCTACAGGCTGAAACACAATGGAAATTGGCACGGCTCCTGTACGGCATTAGACAACAGAGACTGGACTTCGATGCAAAGATTCTCTCCATGTCCCTCGACACCATGGCATCAGAAGTCGTACCTGAAAAAAGATGCAGTGCGGTGCTGCCAGAGGCTCAATTGTGGTCAAACTGTGAAAATGAGTCCGGCGAACACTGTTTTTGCATTTCCATGGACGGCTCGAGGACCAAACACGGTTCCGGCTCTGGTGTTTACGTGGAATCCAGCGATACAAAACTATACTTTCCTCTTGTAATGTATGTACACATCTGTGTTTAAAGCGGAGTTATATGCTCTTCAAGAAGCAATGAACTTTGTTGGCGAAAACAGGTGGTGAGGCAAATCTGTATGTGTCTGCAGCGACAGCAGAGCTGCGCTCATGGACTTAGGCAGCCGTCCAAGCCCTTCAAGGGTAGTTCAGTTCTGTAAATTCAAGCTGAACTATGTCGGTAGAAATTATATCCTGACGCTAACATGGGTCCTGGGGTACGTGGGTAGTGCGGGTAACGAGCTCTTTAGCTACGACTAGCTCTGAGACCAATTTTTTTTAACCCGTAGCTTGTATCATGTGAGTTACATTATTTGGAAATAATTAACGCCCAAACAACTCCCATGAAGAGGTTCTTGCAGTCCGTTTACGGACGGCGATGATTCTATGCTATGGGATGTACGCAGGTTTTCGCGGCTGAAAACCAACCTGCTGTCTTCGCAATGTATCGCCATTTTTTTCGCTGATATGATTAAGGATAATTTTACATAGGAATTTGACCTACATGCCCTACATCCAGTCTGATGGGAACTCTTCCGCGTGCCATATATTCTGGAATAGAGGGAAAAAATGTATTGTCCAATCCGCTTGTCTTTCCTGATTTCATGCCGCTTATAGCGCGCACTATTTCAACTATTTGTGCGTGAACAGAGCTAACGTGGGATACTTTTTGAGTGCGACGGGGTAGAATTACTGTTTCAGGCAAGGACTCTGCAGCTGCGGTTCTACTAAAGACTTCTTCGAAGTACTCTAACCCACAAGCGAGCTTGGCAGGCTGAGAGAGGCTGCAGATGGACAAAACTGATGTTTGTTGATGAAAAGGTGGGCATCTCCGACAGTGCTCTCTGCCCAGCATGTGGAGAGGACGAGTACCACTTTCGGTGCGTCTGCCCAGCCTTCTCTCGAAGCAGGCTTGAGGTCTTTGGCACTGCTGTGTTAAGAAGCGACCACCTTGGCTCCTTGGTACCACAAAATCTACTCAGATTTCTTAGGAGGTCGAGTAGTTTTAAAGAAAATTAAAAAGGGAACCCGAGTGCAGTGCAATTGACTTAACTGTGTCTGAGTGCTGTACTTGCTAGTCTGTCCCGCCAAACAAAACAAAAAAATCATGCCCTCGTTTGAGTTGTTCTTAGGAATCAGTTTTAAGTTTCCCGCGTTTATCTTTGGCCCTGTCATTATTTCGCTAAGTGTACATGAATTATTAAGCATTCGTGCGCGTAATTCATGTTGATTACCTAAACAGTTATATACCAGAATTTGGTTAACTAATACATACACAAAGCAAAGATTAATTAAGTGCTGATGAAAAACTCCATTTACATATTTTGTGGTACTGGCATCCGCTGCGTACAATTTACTCCTAATTACACACACACATACATACATATACCTATTTACATTCACAAAAGCATTTAGAGATGCCAGATAAAAAGCAACAACACGCATATCAAATCAGCTTAGAACACAAACAAGCACATGACTGCACACATACACACGCACAAATGCTTGAAAATTGCATCAACTAAAAATAAGCACAACAAACCACCGCCAACCACCAACCAGCCACTCGTTCGGCCATCCAGCCATTGGGCCAGACGGCCAACCAGCCAAATACATAACTTTAGCATCACAATGACCATGAACTGAATTCCAAAGTCAATTGGAATTTTTCGGTTTAGGCTTGGATGCGCGTCGCCATCTGCACCATTGTTGCGAATTTTGTGAATGAATGAATTTGCGCGCAGCCACAACAACAAACCACAAATGAAATTTACAAATGCCAGGCACAGACACACGCAACCGTACACACATACATACATACATATATGTAGATAAAAATGAATGTGCAATTCTAAGTTGGCACGAATGCATGAGTGTGAGTGTGTGTGTGTGGTGTGTGGCGCGCATGCATTTGGCTGTACGAATCTATAAGCAAAGCGCCGCCAGCATTAGCACTAAGCTCCATCTAATTCATTCGTGCAGCTGCAATTCATGCAGTCACGCGCATGTGTGTGTGGGTGGAACCAGCAGGAGCTGCTGCTGCTGCTGGGGCAACAACGCCTGCAAGCGACTAGTTGACCGAATGGTGGCTGCACTCAGCCGCTGATCATCTAGCGATGCCAGTGCGAACAGGTAAATGTTGCCTGTTGCACGTTGCATATTGCCAGTATCGCACATGTGGCATGGTCGTGGCGTGGTGTGCTTTGTTGTTTTTGTTGATTATGCTATTACTGCGGCAACAATTGTATGTTGTCGTGCATCTGCAATTCGGCATCGGCGAACGCCAGGTTGTCTGGACTCTGCACTGCATAGAAGTAAGAGATATTTCCATGTATATTCACATATATGTACATATGTATGTATATGTGTGTATTTATGTGTACGAACGTTCGTGTGTTTATCGGCATACTTAGCAGTGGGCTGGGCAAATGTAGGTTGAATGAAAGCGAAAGTGTTGCACGAACAAGCGGTTCAATTACAAGTGTGTTGCATGCGGCTGCAAAGTTGAATCTGATACGTGGAAAGGAAAGGGAATTTTAATTCAAGGTCAAAGGCAACAAACGCTTAAGGGGCAAATAAAATAATGTAGTAGTAGTATTTGAATTATTACAAGTTTCGCTAATGTATTTCATTTTTAAATAAATTCCTTCAATAAATTTCTTTCCAAACCCTCGTATTAAATTTAGAAACTGATTAATTTTCTTGGACAATTATTTTTATTTTATTATTTGGTAGGAACTCCTTCTTCTTCTTCTTTTTTTTTCTTGTTCACTCATCTCGCCAGCATAGGGCCTCGACAAAACTCAGTCTTGCGTTGGTTTCGTTAAGGGGGGGGTAGGGTCACAAAATCGAAATTTTTTTTCTTCACTCATCTTATAGTAAATCATTTCAAGAATGTTGTGTCAAAATTTTAAGTGGATCGGAGCAGAACTCTCAATGTTATAGCCTTTGTAGGCACTCTACCTCGAATGCGGAGCATCGATAATTTCTCAGAGTCATTTTTTCAAACGCGTTTTTCCCGAAACGACTTCTTAAAAGTCGGTGCCAATCACAACTCCGAAACTATTCAACCGATTCTTTTCAAATTTGGCACACGTTTTCTAAATCAAAAATACCTCCGCCCACACTGTTTTTTTTATTTTATTTTTTTTAAGGTTATTTTTCACTTACAAATATGGCGAAATTTTTCGCCAAAAATGCTGGTTTTACGTTTTTTTGCCACCAAAACTACAAAAATGAAAAAAAAAAAATTTATTCATGTGGGGGGAGCATTACGTCATACTTTAACTGAAAAATTCGACTTTTTTAGTTTCAGATGATTCTACGACGAATGCCGATTGGCACCGCAGAGCACCTCTCGAAAAACATATCTCCAAAAAAACTCTGTCATGGGCTTATTTGTCAATATTTTATTATTAATATTTTTTAAAAACTTATTGAAAAGATGTACAATAGCATGCAACTGATTTTATTAAAGTATCTTAAGCCATATTTCTGTAAAAAATTAAAAAAAAAAGTGTTTTTTTAGCGCTAAACCCTACCACCCCCTTAATCTATTTTGATTTGTGACAGGGTAGGAGATTAGCCTGCCGCTACCAGTCTTAAATAGTGGAAATGCACACCTGTCGTTGCTTAAGGGGTAACACCACTGTAGAAATTTCAAAAAATGGATTTTTTTTTTATAAGCTTAAAAAGTTCTTTGAACCTTTTAAAATACAGAACAAAAAGTTTTATACGTTACCGAAGTTTATTTCATAAATATTTTAAGCTTTTAACCAAGCGTTAGTGACTGCTACCTAACGACTTCTCCAAATTTCCAAACTTTAAACGCGTTTTTCTCAAAACACGTTTTCTGAAATTGGCACGCAGCATAACTCAAACAATTTTAAATATTTTCAATCAGGTTTTTCACTACGTCTGTATAATAACCTTCTTAAGAGAAGAGCGTAGGGGATTTTCGATAGATTAATTTAAACGATTGTTATAATTATTTAAGTGCCGTTTTTTTAGTCCAAAATAGAGTTTTTTCCTTCAAATGCTTGCTAATTCCACAAAAATAAATATTTTTTAAATCCCCTACGTGTTTCTCTAGCTATTCTTATCTAGATTAAGAAAAAAAATGTTTCTTTGTTCCAGATTAAAATTTGCACCCTCTGTGTTGCGTGCCGCGGAGCTCCTTCAAGAGAAACCACATCACAAAAATGTCTCCAATGCCGCCATTTTGTAAAATTTTTCGATCAAACTTTGTAGTTTTGTATTTTAGTATATAAGTAATAACTTCCCAAATCAGAGTGATTATTTTCCCTTTCCTTCTATACAAAAAAATTCTTTAAAAATCGTGTTTATTTTACGCGTGTACAGTGGTGTTACCCCTTAATAACAACGCCTTCTTACTGATTGAAGCGCCATCTGTGCGTCACATTTTTCTGCAGAAAGGATCGGACAGATGGTTGAGGACTTTGCTGGCGCCACTAATGCAATGTGTAACTGTGTGTTTTTCTTTGTTTTTGCTTATTTTATCAGCCACAATAACTGACTGCACAATAGTAGAGTGAGGATGGAGAGGATACGTTTGGCTTTGGGAAGTGAGTTTTCAAAATGTTTTTGGAATAGAAAGGTGTTAGAAAGAGGGAAATCAGGTAAATGCGGGGACCCTGCTTCACGTGGGATTCGAACCCACAACCTCTGGGATGGCAGGCTAGTGCACTTACGCTAGACTACCAAGGCCGGTTCTTTATTATAGGATGAAATCCTGTTCTTCGAAAATGTTTATATAAAAAAATAATACTTATCGATAGAGCTGGATGTCCAATACTCGTTACAGCATTTGAGAGACATCCGAATGGCCTCGTAGTCCTCAGCTTGCCCGTCATTACTGATTGAGCCAACTTTTTATCGGGGGTGCGTAGCACATGATTTTTACATTAGCTTCTCCGTTCAACCAAACAATGTGTGTCGCCTATTCCTCTAATCTCTTCGTTTCTCATGAGATCTCTGCGAGTATGCCCTGTGATTGATCGCAATGTTTCCATCTCAACCTTGTTCATTGCTTATTGTGTTATAGTAGTATCTGCTCGGGTTTCAACGGCACCGGTGAGTACAGGTCGCACGCATGTTTTGTAAATTCGAACTTTGCCTTTTAAGCTTAGCTGCTTATTTCGCCACTTTACATCGCATAAGCATCCAGAGATTCGTACTGCTTTGTTCATGCGGTTGTTTACTTCGGCTGTTAATTCTTTCGGTGACGTAATTAGGGTACCCAAGTAGCAGAATTTCATAACTTGTTCGTTACTCTTTCCATACACTGTGAACACATTGAATAAGAGCGGCTGTTTAGGTATTGTCATGGACTTCGCCTTGCTTATTGATATCTGCTGAATGCAGAAGCAGCTTTCTCGAAGGCATACAACATTCGCTGATGGTCGTCTTCGTGGTCCAATATTATAACTGTGTCATCGGCGTAGTACATTATCAGGAACTCCAGAACACCTTTAAAATTTCATCTGGGAAAGTATCAGTCTGAAAATGTAATTTTTCAATCTGCTTAATAATTATAGTTTACTCAAAAAATTTTCCAAGATTTTGAAAATTGTAAACCAGACCTTTTAAAAACTACTTCGTGGAAAAAAATTATGCACATAATCAAACTGAAATACTATCTGCCATATACAATATCAGAGAATTTTGACTTACATGGGGCTTTTTTAATTTCGCGGAAATGTGTACCATATTTTTATGTGCAGAGATCAACTTAGACAGAAACCTCCGGAATAGGCGAATTGCCATTCTGAGCCGTGTCCATGTGGTTGTCAGCTCAGAATGAAACAAGGCGAATTCATTATGTGTTTTCTAGTTTCACAATACTTTTCTTTGACAATCAAACGTTCGGAACATTGTTGTTGGTCTAGTGCCACCACCTTTAATGAATGTGCCTTGGGTTAAGTTCTCATTAGTCTTTGAGTGAATTGAATAACTGAATTAACCGAGAATGCACAATCGTATCCGGCTCATATGAATTCCAGGATATAGAAACGAAGTAGCAGTTGCATTGCTGAGACTGCACCCTCGATATTAATTGGACACGAGCCCTTGCTTGCCATGGGACAACACACCATCAACGAGGAGCTTAGAATGGAACAGCTAAGGCTGGATTCGTCAAGGGCTGCGCCAGGTTCAGACAACTCATTACCCTCCTTAAGAGCAAACTAAGAATGTTGACGGGCATTCTCACAGCTCACTTCAGATTGCGCAACCATCTTCACAGGCTTGAGGTATGGTCCACTGACACTTGTCAGTTATGCGATCACTCCCCGCAGACTCCAAGCACACTTTCCACGCAAATAAGAGAAGAGGATTAGATACTTCAGCCGGCGGAAACTGAAAGAAAGGCACATGCACTCGGTATTATCTAAGGTTTATTGAGAGAGCTGGACTTGGATAAGGTACTGTGATAGGTACAGCGAACAAAAGGCCGTGGGGTCGGAATTCATCAACTTGGCGAAGGGAGTTTAGAGCAGATTATAACATGGCAATCAAAGGAAGCGCTTGAAACACATTGAATTTGGATATGCTTGTTTTCTGAGGTTTAGGTTATTATTTTTTTTTACTGGTAACAGGGTGACTGGTCGACCGGACCGAAGCAAACCATTATACCCAGTAGCACCACTTTCCACTCTCTGTGCCACTTGCAGGTTTGCGTTTTCAACGTTGTCGAGTTCTCATGAAGCAATTCCATGTGATATGATCCAAATATTTTGAATATTCGTCAATTCTGCTAAAAATTGTATTTTTATAGGCTTAAATACTAACCTATAATAATTGCATAATACGTAAACTGAAAAATTATGACGAAAATTCAATAATTTTGAAATTTATTCAATCTGAATAATTTTGTTATAGAGCTTGTCAATATCAAATATCTTCGGTTCTTTTAAACATTTTTACACTTTTTTTATTTACATTTTTTTTCAATTTTTTTTATGATGTATACTTAAAAAACACTTTAAAAAACATTTTTTTCGTCTTTTTTGAAAAACACCCAAGAATAGAAAAAAAATTAATATTATATATAAAATTTTTTCGCAAAAAATTTAAAAATATAAATCATAACAATATTAAAAAGAACCGAAAATATTTGACTTTAAAACTCTATTCAAAAAATGTTCAGTAATTAGTGCGTTCGAAATTAGTCGGAAAATTCCCCTCGACTACATCCAAAACTTCGATATTAGGCATAGTAGGAAACTGCTGGGCTTATGACCTGGCCACACAGGGAACCCTCGGCACAGTTTTACTGCAAAATGGTAGGATTGGGATTCCCTTGAGAACCTGTGGTTTGCTCCTGGAACTATGGCAACTCAGCGAGCGCTGGGTTAGTGCGCAGCCGTGCAAAGTCGCGAGATCCTTCTGACCACGGGTAGATCTGGGGCGCTGGAGGGAAATTCTGAAGCTAACAAGCCGCAACCCTCAAGTTCGAGAGTGTCCTTACCGGGCATTGTCCGTTAGTTGGGCGTGCGGTGAGACTTGGTATTGTCGCAAGTTCTTTCTGCAGAAGTTATGGACAGGGTGGCATTATCTCAGCACTTTCTCTTCAGCTGTTCTGTTCTCGTCGGGCTAAGATTCAGGTATCTGGGATCTCACTTTTTCGGTACACCTGCGGATATTGCGGGTTTAAAATTTAACGTAACAGTTAACGTAAAATGTCACCGTTTGGTCATCATTCTCCTTCTTCTTTCTTCCCTCCTTTCGGTTTTTGTTTTGTTTTCCCCCTCTGTTTCTCCTCTATATGGCATCCCAATGGACAAATTTGGACTAAGAATTCTCGCAATAAAAATTAAGCAACCCCAAAAAATTGTTTCTCAAAATTATAAATATTAATCCCAGTTTCTTACTGATTAACAAATGGATGGAATTTGAATTTCAAATTGATAAATTAAAATTACTTAGGCCATAGAAGAAGTGACGTAAGCAGCTGTTCTCCAAATATCCGCATCCCATTTTCCCCTGATTCTGATTCATCTTCACAAAGTGGAGCCAGGAGAATGGAGAATTTCATCCGAACTTTGTACAAACAAATAAATACCCGAAACAGCTGTAAGCCATTTCACAGCTATTAGTGTTGGAACAACAGTTTTGTGGCAAAATTTCTATGTACTTCGGTTTGTCGCAGCAAGCAAACGCATGGAAAATTTGATAATTTCACAAACTTTACCCTTCTATTGCAAAAGCAACAACAATGCAAGCACAACAACAAGGACACTAAGCATTTCACTGAGCAATGCACCCGAGAGTCGAGTGTTCACTTGTTATAGTTGCAGTTACCAAAAAGTTTTAAACTGTTTGCAAAATTTGCGAAAACCACAGCATCATTTCGTATATGAATCGTACGAGGGTCGCCATTTATATTGTGAGCCCAATGTTAAAAAAAAATTTTTTTTTGCTATTTTCCTTTGTGGTTCATGCTGTTTTGCAAGCCTTCGAACAATTATTTTATGCGATTTTTCTGTATTTGCCTTTAAATAGAAAGAAACCGCAGGGGGCAGCATCAGATCTTTACGGTGAGTGATCCATTAATTCGTTGTTCTAGATGTTATGCCTTGGTCCGGCTCTGAAAGTATTCGATGTGGTACCAGCTGGTGGTATCAGTAGAAGAGGAAGGTCTGCTCTGCGTTGAAAAGATTAGGAAGAGAAGGGCTTGGCTTCACTTGGTGTTTCCAACTGGCACCGCTTAGCACGAGAAAAAGCGCCTGACGCGCAAAGGTAGAATTATCTACATTTGGCGGTGGTATTCAGCTTCAAGCTCATACGAATTATTTCCATATTCGTTACCTGTTCGTAAGTATATGCGTATTTTGACTCTTGGACTCCAAATTTTTGTGGGAAAAACATGTCGCATTGAATCCTACTTACGAAATTTCTTCTTTCTCTCTGGATATGTTGTGTGGCTTTCTGTAAAATATGTGGTATATCACCTAAGAAAGTGCCATGAATTTACACTGCAATGTACGTTCCTACATAGCAGTGTACTCTGCAAGGCCCAAGAGAGGTACTCAGTACTTTAACCAGTTTACCAACTCTAGATTTGTGCCTTTTGTATGAACATTTTGTATGGTATGAAACTTCAGTTCTACATAGATGCATTTTGTCTCGCATAAAGGTTCGACATTTGCCTCCTTGTGTATCGGGCGTTAAGGGGCTAGAAGGATTATTGTCGTAATATCCGACCATAACTAACGGTTTTTACTATCAGAACTAGGTTCAGGATAGTGTAGAATTTTACGAATGAGTCTGAATTAGACTTGGATCTGGATAAGAGATACTTCATGAGCAGGGTTACATCAAACTTGTATATTATCTAGAGTGCGCACTACTGCCTTTGATTAGAGACTCTATAGAATACGTTCCCACGACAGTGCATAAGTTCTACCCTACTCTAACAACCCAGCTGTATTATCCGCCAATGACTGTCATTTAAGCAGCATTTACCGAAAATATGTAGGTGGAGAAACCATAAAAATGCCTTTGTTTATTGGGTACCTGGTCATTGAAGCGCATAGAGAACAATGCTGCTGATGAAGTTACCAGGTGGGGCTCTGAAAGGTGGCTAGTACAGAGAACAATCTTGGTATATTGAAACGTCAGTGAAGTAGTATATCCACAAGTAGGCCTTTACCCAGCATAAGATTAGGTGGCAAAACGTCTTCAGCATTTATCTATTCCCTAAACACGAGATTTTAGGCTACTTGACGGTATTTTAACCGGCCATTATATAAGTACTTATATAAGTAAGGGTTTTCCATTAGGAGGTGTTATTCCCGTAAAAGATCAATGGTTTCGTTGCTTGTGTGGCACGTAGCGCCGTCTTGTTGAAAATAAACGTTGTCCAGATCAATACTATCCAATTCCGGTCAGAAAAAATCGTTAATCACCTTTCGACAGCGCAATCTATTCACCGTAACTGTTGCTCCAGCTTCATTTTCGAAAAAGTAAGGTCCAATGACTCCGCCGGACCATAAACCACACCAAACAGTCACACGTTGGAGATAGAGAGGCTTTTCAACAATAACTATTGGATTTTCTGAACCCCAGATCCGATAATTTTGCTTGTTGACGAAGCCACCGAGGTGGAAATGGGCCTCATCACTCAAGAAGATTTTTCTGGAATTCCGGATCATTTTCATGCATTTCAACGACCCAATCAGCAAAGATAAGACATTGTTGATGATCGGCCGGCTTGAATTCTTGTTTTAACTGGACTTTATAAGCCTTAAGACTCAAATCTGTATGCAAAATACGGTGTAATGACGTTTGTGGAATGCCTAATTCCAAAGAATGACGAGGAATGGGCAAACCTGCGTTTTCTTCAACACTTTCGGCTACAACAGCAACATTTTCGGCTGTTCTTGAGCGACTTGCACGGGTTTTATTCTTCACATCACTAACTTATCCCAACAACTTGAATTTTTTCACCAATTTCTGTATTGCGGTCCGACAAGGTGCTTCACCATTTTTATAGTGAATTTTAATAACTTCAATGCGCTGTTTAAGCGTGTATCGTTCCATTTTTATTAATGGCGTAGTTTCTACTGGTCAAATATCAAAAAATTACAGCTTCAAAAGTGGCATCTACCGAAATAGCGGACTATTCAAAATAGCACCACAGGGCAGCGTCCGTAACCGAGTAGGTTAGTGCGAGAAGTGCATGGCTTGAAAAAACTTCTCCGCACAAATAGGAGGAGGAGCTCGGGCAAACAAGCAACACAGGGTAAAGGGTATTTTTATAGAGCCTGAGAACTTAAAATAATAATAAAAAACTGAAATATTTTTGGATTGAATTTATTTTTATTATAGTCTGATAGATAATTTTGGCATTTATTTTCTAAATGCGATATATGGCATATGTCCGTCGCGGCCACGAGTTACATGGTCCATTTGATCAGGCTAATTTTTTTTTAAATAAATCTGGATAATAAACCTAAACAACGCAGCGATGGTCAATTGGCTGTAATTCTTGCGCGAGCTGTATTTTATAGGCCCTTTAATGGACGCTTAACCCAAGATCCTAACCCAACACGTTGTCGAAAAACCAACAAGCGAGTCAACATTTCGGCGAAACTAAGTAGTATGTGAAACTAATGGCTGATTGTCTCAATTCCAAATTTCACATCGGTTCTTGCACAACATCAATGTTTTCTGACCCAACAACTGAATTAAACGATCTTCACTTACTCTTTTCTTAAGGGGTTAGGGGTAGTCAGAGGGCCCAAAAAATTTGCTTGTCAATTGCTTTATTTTACTAAAATAAAAACATAGCATTAATACATCATTTTCCGACTTGACTCTAGCAAACATTAATAATTGTAAGAGTCATCGCTGTTTGTGTGGAGCCCGTTTCTCCAGAAGTGTCTTGCGATCTTCACAAGTCCTTGCAGATTCCTCTAAAATCAATCGGACAAGAGAAATTAGTTTTATTAATAGATAATATTGTGCCTTATCGAAGCTTTTTTTAAAAAATTAACAATATGGGGCCTCAGGAAATATTTTTTAGATTTTCGAGAAAAAACCAGCCAATTATTTGTTTGGAAAAAAATCGAAATTTTTGGAAATAAATGCTTCGATCAGTCACGAGTATTTTATGTTTTTTAAAAGCAGTATACATTTTATTGAAATCTACTAAGCGGTTTTTAAGTTACAGTGATCACCAGTTCAAAAAACATAGTTTTAAGAAAAACGCATTTAAAGTTTTGCTATCGAGTCGGAGCGCTCTTTGTTAATTCTTGAATAACTGGAAAAGTATATGTCGGCTTCACTTCAAATTTTCACACAATATTTTTAAGACATTATACTTTAAGAAAATGCAAAAAATCCAATTTTTTGAAAATTCTGACTACGCCTAACCTCTTAGTAAAAAGCACAATCGCGTTATAGTTCCCACGACAGTCGCATTTACATTATCGGAATGACCCGGATATACACATGTACATATCCTTCAAGCTCTTCTGTAGAAGTGTCAGCTACTCAAAATGTATATAGTGGCCCTCGTAAGCAGAATATTCTAGCCAGCAAATTCGGTAAGCAGAGGAGGCACATGTACGAGTACGAATGCATCTCAAGACTAAGCCACGTTTGTGTGCTTATTTTCAGTTATCACAAAGCAAATGAACTAGTGCTATGTACATATTTTCTACAATGTTGTTGTTTAACAACAAATAACTAGTCAAAAGCGAGGTACATACATATGTTCATATAGAAGTTTGCATGTTTGATTTGGGTATTAAACCGAAGATTAGTTTCGGTGTAAATACTTTTGCTGTTGTTTCTGTTATAGGATATGTTTTAGCTAACTCAAAGTTGATGTTTTAAACGAAACCGCAATTGTGGCTTGACTATTATAACTTACAAGCCATTAGAGGTAAATATTTCTCAAAGTCAAAACATCTGCATAAATGTGAAAACATTTTTATTGGCTTCATTATTTACTGCTTCTGTTAATTAACATTTGCAATATTTGAAAACTTATTACAATCTCTGTTATATATTAACAATATGTAATTTTTGTACAATTAGGGTCAATTATGTTCTTTTACCAATGTAAGAAGAATCTGTTTTTTTTTTTTTTTTTTTTTTTTTTTAATTACACTGTAAATCTTATAGTTAGATCAGTCTGTGAGTCGCTTTTATCTTCGTTTGATATTTTCTGTCAGTACTATGTATTTTCCACATTTGTTTATTTTGGTGGACTGATAGTCGCTGTACCGGGTTGCCAATATTCGACGGACCCACGTGTGCATGTTAAATCAAAGCAAAACACAATTTTTTTGATGTTGACGATAATAATCATTTTATTTGGTTCAAGTAGATTTGTTGCCATCACTTTTTGAATATGATATCTCTCAAATGGCCGCCTTGAGCCTGTACGGCGTATTGTGCCCGTTTTGCAGCATTTTCCATAGTTTTATCTAACATTTCTGCTGGAATAGCGGCTATTTCCTCACGGATGTTATTCTTGAGCTCTTCTATGGTCTTTGGCTTATTAATATAAACCTTTGATTTTAAATGTCCCCCCCCCCCCCCCCCCCCCTCCCCCCACAAGAAGAAGTCAGGTGACGAACGCGGTGGCCAGTTAAAATCGCTATTTTTCGACATCAAACGACAAGGAAACAATTTCTTCAAAAAATCGATTGTGGCGCGAGCTGTGTGTGGTGGAGCGCCGTCTTGTTGAAGCCAGAACTGCCTCATACGCTTTCGACGAATAATAGGCATCACAAAAGTGGTTATCATTTCGCGATAATGCTCCTGATTGACGGTAACAGCTTAACCATCTTCATTTTCGAAGAAAAACGGCCCAATAATCGTTTTCGCACTAACGTCGCACCAAACAGTGACTTTTTCGTCGTAAAGAGGTACCTCTTGAATTTCGTGAGGATTTTTAGTGGCGTAAATACGGCAATTTTGCTTGTTTACCGTCCCATTCAATAAGAAATGAGCCTCATCGGACATGATGATTTTGTTCCAAAATTGCTCGTCATCTTCAGCCATATACGCACGTTGAGTTTTCACAATTGACCTCTTTTGTTGAATGTAAATTTCAACCATTTGGGAGCGCTCGCGTGGCGTGTACTGTTCCATGGTAAAAATCTGCTTGGACTGACGCTTCCAACGCGGTATGTCATTAAGCGATCTCTGTCAAAAGATACAGGGTTGCCAGATGGGTCCGTCAAATATGGGCAACCCTGTATATGTTTAGTGTTACATTTTGTGATTGTTTCTTGGATTGTGTCTACGTTTAAGTCACGATGTATGGCTTCATTGGAAATAACATTTGTTATATTTCGTAATATTTTGGATTGTGTTCGCTGTATAAGCTGAAGATTTGTGTTTTTAGCCGTTCCCCATATTTCTATTCCGTATTTCCAAATAGGAGTAATAATTGTTTTTTATATAATCACCTTATTATAAAGTGATTAATTTCATTTCTTTTGTAAATGATATGCTGTTTCCAAGTTAGTTTTTCGTCAATAGTTATTCCAAGATATTTTGCTGCTGGGCAGATTTTTATTATGTTGTTTTTCAAAGTAAGATTAATTTTGATGTCTTTTTGTTTGTATACATATATAACGTGTATAGTTTTGTCATTAACTTCTATACCCCATTCGTCAAACCAGTTTACTGTATTGTTTATTAATTTTTGAAGTGTGAAGGTCGACAGTTTTTCGTCATTGTTTGATGCCATTAATACAGTATCATCTGCGAACGTTGATATTCTTCATGAATGCATTGTCGGAGTTGGTACATCTGCGGTGTACATATATTAGCTATAAAAGAAGTCATTGTACACTGCCTTGCGGTACTCCAGCTGTCATTGGTAGGATATAGGAATATTCGTCTTCATATCTTAAAGTTCATAGTATTTTTGTGGCAAGATTCGTTTCAGCTTATGTGTAAGTCCTTTAAGCCAAACTTTATCAAAGGCCTTTGCAATGTCCAAGTATACAGCTACACAATATTTTTTGCCATTCATATCGTTATGTATTTTATTGACAACCCTATGGATTTGTTGGACTGTTGAGTGTTGCCGTCTAAATCCGAAGTGATGGCTTGGTATTACTTTTTTGCTGTCAAAATTGGTTATAGTCGGTCGAACAATATTTTAATAATAATAATAATAATATTTTTTTAAACACTTTTGAAAGTATTGGCAATAAGCAGATGGGCCGATATGAGGCAGTTTTGGTGGCATCTTTTCCTGGTTTGGGTATGACGGTAATTTGAGAAACTTCCCATAGTTGTGAGAAGTATTTATTCTCTAGCATGCATATATTATTTCTTATGAATTGCAATGCTATTTCAGAT
The DNA here is from genome assembly GCF_027943255.1 of Anastrepha obliqua. Lineage (NCBI taxonomy): Eukaryota > Metazoa > Arthropoda > Insecta > Diptera > Tephritidae > Anastrepha > Anastrepha obliqua. Next base: position 180,381,461 of record NC_072892.1, on the reverse strand, counting down.
AACTTTGGAGCTTTTTTATCGTTTAGCTTTCTTATTTGATTTTTAATTTCACTTATGGTAGTCTTTCTTGTTTTGGTTTGCTGAACGTTTATTATGTTATCAGATTCAATGTTAATATTTTAATTATCCATTTCGCTTCTAAATGTGTCTAAGAAGTTTTTGGCTAGTGTATAGGCTTTTTCTTTGCTTGTTTTTGCCCATATGCCGGTTTCTGTTTTGATAGGAGTTTTATGTACTACAGCGCCATTAAGTGTTTTGTTGCTTTCCATAAGGAGTAATTTGTAGATGCTGCTGTTCCCAAGTTCGCCAAACAATTTCGAAGTTTACTCTCCTTGTGTTTTGTAAGCAATACTTTTAGCTCATTTGCCGCCTTATTAAGTTTAGTTTTATCTGCTCCGATTTTCTCTTTAATATTAGTTGAGATATTTTCTTTATTTGTCATTTTCGGTGTTGGTGTAGAGGAAGCAACTGCTTGTATTACGCTATCATTGAAATATAAATTAGCGGAATCCATTTCATCTTGAGTTTTCCGTGATATATTTATTTGAGTTTTTGTTCCATTTTTTGAAAAGCATTACTTCCAGGCGTTTTTAGCATAATTAGTGGTGAATGGTCTGAAGATAACTTGATTTTATTGTCAGACTTCCATATGATATATTTTCAATGATGCAGAAGTCAATTAAATTCGGTTGCTTTTTTTTTTGTATCCGTTGGCCAGTAGTTGGACTAAAATAATACTAATTCAATCTTAACATATATATACAGTTTGTCAAGAATATCTTTGCTCAGTGAAGAAAAATTTAAAGTTCTAGCTTTGATCGAGAATTCCAACAACAAATAAAAAAGCAAACAAAAAATAGAATTTTAAATTTTTCTTCACTATGCAAAGATTGCCGACAAACTGTAATATACTTCAAAAATATATGAGTTGGCTGCAGTACCCGATAGCTGGGTACCATATTACCAAATGGATTTTAGAATGGTCTTATACTAAAGAAAATTTTTGTTTCTTGTTTAGTAGCCAGTAAAGAGAAGTAAGTGTTAAACCCAAAGCTCTTCTTTTAGTGAGGATGTGAGTTTTCCAAGTGAGTTTTGAATCCAAATAATTGCGTAAATACTTAGTTTTTTTGGATGGATATCCCATATCGATGCCATTGAGTTTTACTGGTGGGCAGTGCTCACGTCGGCTTGTAAATGTTACCTGAACCGCTTTAGTCTCACTCGCTTTAGTTCCCCACTTTCGCAGCCATTGGGTAATGTCATCCAGACAAGTTTGCAATTTTAGAGATGCTTTATTCGCGACTTTATCTGCAGCTAGGGCAGCTGTATCATCTGCAAATGTTCCGATTAGGGCACTTGAAGGGGCAGGCAGATCATGCGTGAATAACAGGTATAATATGGGATCTAGGACGGAGGCTTGAAGCACACCAGAATTTTTTGGTGGAGATTGGTTGCTTCATCGCTTTGTTTGACAATATAATAATATAATTAATTTATGGTTATATTGTATATATCCCCTATAAATAATAATAATAATAATATAATATATGGAAATTTGTTGGGAGAGATTTTTTTACTTTGTGAAGCAAGGGAGGCTTGAGAGATGTCGAGTCGAGAAAAGCTGCTGTGCAAAATTCTTTCGTTCGAAAGCGTTATTTATGTCTTCGACGAGTCGGTGCCCTTGCACAAAACATAAGACTCAAAAGTGTGTTTAATGAAGCACAAAAAACTGTTAACATTTCAGTGCTAAGACTCGATTTGGAGGTCTTGTGAAAACTAAATAAAATAATATTTATAGTTTCAACAAAAACACCCAAATTACTCTAAAAGTGAATATTATTTCAAGCACGAAATTATTTTATAATTATTATTTATTTAACTCATAAAATTTAATATGAGGCTGATTATCTTTACTCACAAAAACTACATCAATTTTTTGTCCCGCCGAATTGCACTTCTGTATTTAAACGCTTTAATAATGTAATTATTTTTACAAAGCACATAATTTTACACATCTTGCATATCTACAAGTAGGTTGAGTTAGTTAGCTGTATCTGGCTGATCTGAATAGATCTCACTGAACAGAGCTCAGTGTTGTTGGAGTCGTGTTAAGCATAGTTTGTGTCTTGGCGAGTTTTAATAAACAGTTTAAACTTTTGCCAGCAATATCCTTCAAAGATGAAAAGTTTACGGATCGCAGACACTTGTAACGAATTCTGCTTAGAGCAGGGCAATGGCAAAGGAGGTGTTCTAACGTACCCTTTTCTTCTGCCTCATTTACACGGGTCGTTCTGGACTAATCCCATTTAAGCTACGTGATATGGAGGAGACAATGATCAGGCAGTACTACAAATGTTTAACATTCCTTCCTTGGTAGTTTGAGAATAACGTGAGTTGTTTTTGTATTGCAAGTAGCATTATTTTGGCAATCCTACGGGAAACCGAGGTTTCCCATATAGACTGTGCTCCCAGAGTTAGTTCTTCGTCTAGTTCAGTCTACAAAACTGAGAGCGAAGGATATATATTCGACGTACTCATCCTAGGAAAGCGGGTGCCTGCCTTAGCAAGCTCGTCAACTCTCTCATTCCCCTCTATTCCCTTGTACGCTGGTACCCAGTAAATTATGACCTGTCTATTCTTGCAGAGTTCGTCCATTCTGGATCTACAGTGTTGCACGCATTACGAGCAGCCATTATGGCTTTAATAGCAGTTTGACCATCGATGAAGCTGTTTGTGCGAGTGTCGAGGGAGGTAAATTCCAAAGCTAATTCAGCTGCTTTTGTTGGGGCATAAATTCCATAGATTGAAATAAACTACAGTGATTAGAAAACCTGAAGGACTTTTGGCGATCAAACTGCGGGCAAAAGACAGTTGCTCCTACTTCTTCATTTTGAAGCCATCTGTAAAGAAATTGTATGAATAGTATGTGGAGTCTAGACCTTTCTGCCATCCATTTTGCTCTATAATGACGCTAAGCTTTTTGTCAAATTTAACGCATGGAAATTCGTAGTCTGACCTTCCGTTTGAATCCAGAATGTTGCTTTGGCCAGAAGGGCTCTGTGTCAATTGTACTAAGATCTTCATTCTTAGAGAAGATCTTTTGGCTGAGTTTCTTACTACAGGGTGGGCCAAATAAGACCTACTAATGTCAAGCACAAATAACTTTTTTATTTTTTGACATATTTATTTTTCTCTTTTTGTAGGTTATAATTGAATTGTTGAAATTTATTATGGAACCCTACAGTACAACACAACGCGTTAAGATTATCGAGTTTTTCTATTCTTACACAATTAGCCACTCAGATTAATTTTTTAAATGATATCTTGATGTCGGATGAAGCGCATTTCCATTTAAATGGTTATGTCAACAAATAAAACTGTAGATTGTGGGGCTCTGAAAATCCAAGGGCAACACACCAACATCAGTTGCACCCATCTAAATGTACTGTTTGGTGCGGTGTTATGGCCACTAGAGTTATCGGTCCATATTTCTTCGAAAATGAGGTTGAAACGCCGGAAACGATTTCAGGAGCTTCTTACAGAACATTGATTGAAAACTTGTTGCGGAGAATGGCGGAGCAGTATCCTAATTTGTGGTTTCAACAAGATGGAGCAACTGCGCATACTGCTAGGCAAACTATGAACCTGCTGCTGGACATTAGTAGGTCTTATTTGACCCACCCTGTACTAACTTGATCGGATGCCTCTTTCTATTATATTTCTTTACGGGGTAGTATCAAGAAAAAAACATTTTTTTTTGTCCTTCTTATCCTCAGCTAAGATAATATAGAACATTAATTTACATAATTCTCAATTCTAAAAAATGTTCTTATTCATTTATTTTTAACGGTAGTAATCGCCTAAATGACTGGTTGCCGAAATATTTCGAGAAAATCAAACAATTTAGTGGCTGACAGAGTAAAAGTGCTGAGTGAACTTAATTTGTTTTATCAAGCGTACACAGAAACGTGCATACAAACATTTTTTTATCATATTTATAACTTTTCTACTCAGCTACGATTAAATTTCACAGAAATCAAATATAATATTAAATACATACATACATACATACATATTAAATTTCAATTATATTACTCATTCATCTCAGCTATTTCATTATCACATTTAAGGCTTTAATTATTGTACAAACTAGAGATAATAATTAACTATGCATTACTCATATAAAGGGACTGTTATTCACAAAGTATGTATTAGCCTCATTTTATATACACATGAATACTCTAAATCTGAAACTAATTAATTATCAACTTTTTCTAGCAATTACAGTACTCCACGCGCCACAAAAAACCCCCAATCCTTCAACTATGCCCTCAATAGAGGTTATATGCTCAAACTCATCACAATATTCGGTCTGACGTCCCACACCCAACTGGCCATGTGCATTCCAGCCAGCAGCAAACAATACACCACAATTCATTTGTAGAATCGTATGTCGTGCGCCTGCAAATACTTTTACTGGCACACATTCCGCTGCTACGACCTCTCCCTGTGCTGCGCTATCAATTTCCTCAACATCTTTGGTGCGCAGGCACTTGCACGCTGGTATTTCCACAATTTGTGGTAACACAAACACTGCTGGCTCTTTAAGTTTTCCCGAAATCGTGGATTTAAATATGCGTAAACCTAATTGTCCGTTGGAATTGAAACCCCAGGTATAGAGATCGCCAAAAGCGGAAATAGCCGCGTTATGCCAGCCTCCAGCCGCTACAAAATTTATCTGTAAACAAGCGAATTTAGTTTGCGTTTCGTGTTTTAATATAGAAATGGTAGCTACTTTCACGCCCGCGAGCGCTTCTATCAGCACCGGCGTTTCCTCTACACGCAGCACATCCTGACCCAATTGTCCTCGACTGTAAATACAATTTCATTTATAAAGTTACTCAAACGGGTAGAAACAAATGTATTCACTTACAAGCCGTTGCCCCAACTGTAGATATCGCCATTGGCGCTAAGCAGCAGCGCATGTTCAAACCCACATTGTATTTGACGCACACGAAAATGCTTTGGGAATTGATGGATTTTACTGGGCACGCTGTAGACTGCATTTGTTGCACTAACAGCAACGGTGATGTTGGAACCACACGCGATGTGCGTAATATGCAAACGTTCTGCTCGCTGCGGTGTTGGACGCGGTTCGCCAAAAATAGAGCGTTTCTGCGGCAACGTTTGCACTTCGGCATCAATCTTCACCTCCTCTAGTTTCCCGTCGATTTCGGGGCGGACTTTAAACAATTTGCCATTTTCGCATAGCGCAAGACAGAACTTATCACAAGCGGCCAATTGTGTAATGATATCTGCACTTCGTATGCAAGTTGTAGATTTTGGTTTACCAGATAAAAAGCCTCGCAATACGAGCTGATTTTCTGTGGCGTAAGCAGTGTAACTCCAACTGACAGCAACTAGCAAATTACCATTCTGAAAGTTCGTTAACTTTTCGGAAGATATATCTAAAAAAAAATCAAAAAATATTGTTATAAAACATAGAAAAAAGCATTATACACAAAAAATCTCGTTTGCACCTATAAAAGTATTTTCGCTTCGTTGACGATCGCCGCCGAACTGGCCAAATCCATTGAAGCCACTAAAAGCAAACATTGACATTATGTTGCAAACTAAATAAGTTCGTCTCTCCAAAGTAGTTGATGACGCGCACTCATGCGGAGATTAGTGAGTATCAACTACAAAACAAAGTACGCGGTTGTCAAGATACGCAGTTCAAACATAGTAAATAGAGCACCATTGTACCTACGACCGCTAACGTTACTGCTGCGCCTCCGACCTCTGTCAAATTTCAAGCCTCCTCGCTATTACTTTGCTCCCTTTCCACTTGTAAGCTAAACTTCCGCTGCATGCACATACATGCATACATACGTATGTCGCAGATAATGAATGGTATGACGGGCCGTGGTTTGCCCTCTCAGTTAGTCTACATTCATTTGCCAATAGAAACGGTTATATTTCCTTTGGAATAATCCGCGCTCGTACAGAAATTATTTTCTACAGGAACTATTTTGGTTCAACGTGCGGCAAGTTGTTCCCCGCTTTTTATCTACTCCAGCATCTCTTCAAGAAATGGCAAGTAATTGTGAATGTGTAAATTGATGTGATTATTACGAAACATACCACATAGCGGATTTATCAATAAACTGCGACATTGGAAATTGTGAAATTTTTAACTTTAGTTTGTTTATTTCGTGCGCGTTGTCACGGAAACGAAAAAACTTCCTGCAACGGATGGGAAAGTTAACACACCGCAAAACAACAATTTTTATATAAATATAACAGCTGTTTGCCCCTGTCAAAATATTCATGGCCCACATTTGCCCACAGTGGTGTGGACTGTATTTGTGGAAGCCATAGCGCTATGTGGTGAAAACATTTAGAATTGGCGGAAGTGAAATTTAATGTCGTTAGCAACATCAAACGTCATTGCCTCGTTATTTGTTTTAAATTGTACAGTAATTAATAAACCGGTTATAGAATTGATCGTTAAATTTCTTCAATAGACTCTTGAAACAAAGCACATTAAAAAGTTATATTTGTTGTGAGCAATTTCAGTGACTTGCTTTATTCAAACAGATTAGAAAAAAATGGAAAATTATAATGTTAACCATGAAGCAATAATTAAAGGTGATTTAAGAAGTTGAATTTTCCCCACGCGTCAGCCATCGCAAGCTATTTAATAAATCCATGATGTTTTTGCCATAAAACGTGGGCAAGAGAGGGCGTTAAGTTTGTTAATGTCGCAAAAGACGAAATGAAAAAAAGATTGGGTAAAATCGAGGAGTACTACAAAGTTTGAGTGCCTTACATTTGGATTTTGAGACCGGGTCAGATCGGAAAAGTTGTCCAGTGCCGGAAGCGAAATTTTGCATTGCTGGAATGAGGCCGAGACGACATATCATTTGGTTGACGCTTCTACGTAAACAGAGTAAATTTTGATTTAGATCATATACTCAACCCCGCATATTTCACCTGGAAAAGAATTGGTCAGTCAAATAACGGATGATTTTTTAGCTATTATCTTTTTAAACAGTTCGTTTAAACAGCTGACGCACGTTTCGTGTTTTGTTTCACTGTCAAACATCTTCAGTTTGGCCTATAATTTAACCATGAATCGTCTTGCAAACGAACAACTCTTGCAAATCTTTGAATTTTATTAGAAAAATGCGTGTTCTGTTAAGAAAGTTTATCGCGCGCTTCTTCCATTTTATGGTCAGTTTATTCGACCCACTGAAGCGGCTATTCGAGCTATTGTGACTAAATTTAGAACCAAATTTACATTATGGGACATCAAACCACCAACACGCTTACGTAGAGTGCGAACTGAAGAAAATATCGCAGCTGTATCGGCCAGTGTAATGATGACCATCAATTATCGATTCGTCGCCGTTCGCAGCAATTGGACTTCTGTTACTCAACAACGTGAAAAAATTTGCGAAAGGATTTAGGTGTGAAACCTTTCAAAATACAGCTGGTGCAAGAATTGAAGCCGAACGACCTACCGCAACGCAGAATTTTTGGTGAATGGGCTCTTGGAAAGTTGGCCCAAGATCCACTTTTTTATCGAAAAATCGTGTTCAGCGACGAATTTCATTTTTGGATCAGTGTATGCCAAAATTGGACGTAAATAAGCAGAATTGTCGATTTTGGAGTGAAGATCAGCCAGAAGAATTGCAAGAGCTACCAATATATACAGAAAAGGTCACAGTTTGATGCGGTTTATGGGCTGGAGCGCTTCCGTGAAATGTTATCCAACTTTTTTTTGCCCAAAATGCAAGAGCTTAACTTGCATGACATGTGGTTTCATTAAGACGGTGCCACATGCCACACAGCACGCGTAACAATGGACTGGTTGTGAGGCGACTGCGGTGAACATTTTATTTCACGTTCGGGACCTGTCAATTGGCCACCCAGATCGTGCGATATAACGCCTTTAGATTATTTTTTGTGGGGCTATGTTAAAGCTCATGTCTATTCAGACACGCCTGCTTCAATTAACGCATTGGAAGACAACATTAAAGCATTTATATGTGAGATACCGGCCGAAACATTGGAAAGAGTATGCCAAAATTGGACTAAGCGGATGGACCATTTGAAGCGCAGTCGCGGGCAACATTTGCATGAAATAATCTTCAAACATTAAATTATAAGGACTATACTATCGATTTAAATAAACATTTCATGTATTTTTCTGGACTTTACGTGTGTTTTTTTTTGAAAAACTTTCCTATAGTTTTAAAAAATCAGTCTTTACTTTCTAAAGGGCAGATTAGAAAGTTGAACGACCCAACCAAAACAATTAATTTATCTGTGGATGATATGGCACAGGCAATATCCAATATGCGTACATGGATTAACATAGATCTTCTGAGAATAGGGATTTTTTTTCATATATACGTAGTCTTGCCATAAGTTCTGTTACAAGTTAAGTCCATTATAGATATGAAATTATAATACGTTTTTCAATGAAATTAGTTTTATTTAATCATGTCAATATAAAAAAAGGTTATTTTCATTCGAAATAGTCATCATTTGCTTTTACACAGGCCTTCACACGATTAGGACAATCAATTACTGTAGTACGCATTGTTTTCATGGATATTGACGTCGCTGTCGAACCAAATATTATTTGAGACTCTCCAAATTTCTGTTATGTCTTCGACAGGCGTTCTCCAGTTCTGACTACAAACTCTTCAATTAATTTTAGTCTTATCTAACCGAGCTACTTCCCCTCACATCAATCTATCATTTAGATTACCCGACTACTGTAGCGTATTCCAAGCGGAAGTATGCGCTATCTGGTATGCTGCGAAAACTCTCTTAGAAAATAGAATATCACTAGAGGATATCCGCTTTTTCACCGACAGTCAAGCGGCCGTTCGAGCACTCAGCTCCTGTTATACCCACTCAGATGTGGTTCGATCCTGTCTCTTATCTCTTAACGAGATAAGTGTTCAGAATTCTGTCAGTGTGTTCAGTTATCTGGATACCGGGTCACAGTGGATTCGAAGGTAACTGCAAAGCTGATGAGCTCGCAAGAGCTGGAGCTGCGCAATCAAATGTTAGTAACTTACCCACAATCCACATTCCGCTCTCAACATGCAAATTGCTCATTAATCGAGAATTTCACAGCATTGCTGATCGGAGGTGGCAAGTGGAAACTACTTGCGCTACGACCAGACAAATCTGGCCATCCTACAATCTGAAACAGACAAAAACCCTTATAAGTCTTTCGAAACACGAACTAAGGCATATAATATCTCTCATCACCGGTCACTGCCTTTTGGGCACTCACGCACGTCGGCTCGGGGTTCCTCAAAACGACCTGTGCAGATACTGCGAGGACGAAGATGAGGAAGTATCGAGCAGACACTTGCTGTGCAGTTGTCCCGGTCTAGCCAGAAGTCGACTCGCTCTTCTTGGCTCTCCAACAATTGACAATCTTTCAGTACTCGCGAACCTGAAAATCGAATCTCTCATCAAATTCTCGAAACGAATTAATATCTTTGACCAAAATCTACAATAAAAATCTCGGTTAGGTGGGGAAATCATATAACATAATGAGCTCTAGGGCAACACAACGGACCCAACTTGCGGTCTATGTGGCACTCCGATGCGGGGTCACCCTTAAACCAACCAACCAACCAACCGAGCTACTTTTTTTAGCCGTCAGTGAAAATGATTACATCCTTCTCAGAAAATCTCGCACAACTCTTCACCGATGAGACGGTGCATTATCGTCGTCTGTCAGATTAAGCTTACGAAGACTTAAACTCGGCTACAATGGCACACACACAGAATTAAAATTTTCATTCGAAATGGTCGCCATTTGCTTTTAAGACTTCAAACGATTAGGCCATTCAGTCCTTGCAGCACGCACGGTTTCTATAGATATTAACGTCGCTGCTCGAACTAAAGATTGCTTGAGGCTCTCCAAATTTCTGTGAGGCCATGCTTTCCAATTCTGATCACGAACTGTAGTCCAATGGATTCAGATCAGTACTTCCAGGCGGCCAACCTGCTGCGGCTATGAACCCAGGAATATTGTTTTTTAGCCAGTGCTGGGCTGTTTTTTGCATTATGGGCTGGAACGGAATCTCGCCTGAAAATCCAAAGCTCTCCATTGAAGGGAGTAGTGCTCAACTGCTTCACCACGCCTTTTAAGACATCCTTCTGGTATACTTTCGCCCCGGTCTTAACTACTTTTTCCCAGAAATGAAGAGATGTAACGTCTTTAGAAGACACTCCTCACCAAAAGATTGCGGAGGCTGGATTGTGGCCACGCTGAACCCTTGAAATAACTTTTTTTGCGTCTTTACAAGATTTAGTGTAGATTTTCTCGTTTGGCTTGTTAAAATTTCTCATCTGTGAAAAGAATACTTTCATGACCGTTGACTGCGTGCCACCGAAGAGGCTGTTTGCATCTGTCGACTCTAATTTTCTTCAAACGCGTTGTCAAAAGACGACCAGTTGAGCATTTGCCCAGTTGATACCACAGTATGGTTCTGGATCGTGAAAATCTGCTACCGCCACACCATAGCGAGTTCATCAACAATTTTATATCCTTTTATTCCAGTGCTATATGTACCGTTGTTTGAATGTTGAATTTCAACCTGAAAGACGCTGGGGAATTTGACTTGGAGATTTTCGTCTTGGGACCATAGATTCTCGCACTGACTCCAGTATTTGTTTCCGAACCGTCTGTGAACCATCGGGATCGATCCAAGATCCTCCCAGTGCTTATTGACCACGAGCTGAGATTATGATTTCAAATATACAGTTAAAAACGCAGTAATAGTAGTACCAATAATGAACACTGCGCCACCCAACAGCGGTAGGAGAAATTAGGAAGATACAGGGAAATTGTGTTCGCACCAAATCACTATGTACCACTAAAAAGTTTTACTACCCTGTTCCCCCCCCAAGTATAAACCTCTTAGAAAATCAAATGATTTAAATATAACCAATATAACCATAATATAATGAAAGTAAGCATAGGTGTTAAGTGAGCTTTTGCACTTTCGGTTTAGTTTACTTGGACGATTTCGAAAAAATTTTTCCCTAATTTTTTAAATTTATTTTTAATCCCTATAGTTTTATTCTCAACTTTTTATATTATTCATTATTTTACTTTCTATTTTTCCCCCTTTCAGGGCTTGTTATCATTATTACGAAAACTACGCCCCAGCCCCGATAAAGAAGCCAGAATACTGTTACTTGGCCTAGATAATGCGGGCAAGACGACAATTCTGAAGCAATTGGCATCCGAAGAAATTTCTACGGTAATTTTTTTATGAACCACATAGCGATTGTAACTCTTCGATTTCTATGTGTGTATGAACATATGTCCGCACATAGTCTGTATGTTTGCTCATTTGCCACAGGTGACGCCAACAGCTGGTTTCAATATAAAATCCGTGGCGGCCGATGGTTTTAAACTCAATGTCTGGGACATTGGCGGTCAATGGAAAATACGGCCGTACTGGAAGAACTACTTTGCGAACACGGATGTATTGGTAAAAGTTGCAGCATAAAGAACAACAACAACAACATTATAAATGGCAATGGCAAAGAAATAAAACATTTATTTTCCTCTTTCTTGCTTTCTGCACAGATTTACGTAATTGATTGCACAGACCGTGAACGGTTGCCCGAAACTGGAAACGAGCTCTTCGAACTGCTCATGGACAATCGTCTCAAGCAGGTGCCATTGTTGGTGTTCGCCAACAAACAGGATCTGCCAAACGCACTTACCGCGTCTGAGGTAGCCGAAGCGGTGCAATTAGTGCGTTTAGAGGAGCGCACCTGGCAGATAATCGGCTGCTCAGCGGTCGCTGGCACAGGCATCAAAGTGAGTAGCAAGCACGAATGAATAAGAAATGAATTATTTACCTACTTGTCAGCACACATACATATGAATTTACTCTGTTTTTAACATTGCAGGATGGCATGGATTGGGTCTGCAATAATATGAAGAAGTGAACTACTCTATTTAATTTATTTATGTGTGGGTATGTGTGTGTGCATGCACTGCATACGCATGTTCAGGTAGTATTTAGGCTATGAACTCACTTTTGTGCAAGAAATAGCAGATAACTCAGCTCTTTAAGTACTCAGATAAATGTGTTTGTGTGTATGTATTTAAGAAAGTGTCCAATTAACTGATAATTTTAGTTCTTAGAATACATTTTATTTATAATCATTTAACTTTTGAAGTGAGTCTTCAGTGATAAAAAAATAAAATACGTCAAACTCAATACCAAAAACAAACAAAAAACTCTAACAAAAGCCTGTAAATCGTGCTAATATAGTAAAATATAATAAAATAATTCAATTGATTAGTTGAAGCTTAAATTGTGGTAGTCAAGTTTTGTTTATTGTACTAATAATTTGAATCATACGGGCATCGAACGTACTCGATTATGGCATTCAGTTCAAAATATACTTAGTATTGCCATAAATTCTGTGACAAATTTTACAATGCATACGGCGAGAACAAGTTGGCGAGAAAAAAATTCCGTTATTTTCGTTTTTTTTCGGCATTGCTACTCATAAATTATAATCAGTTGCGTGGCAAATTTCGCCAGTTAACAATGAAGTGGAAAGCTAAGGAAAATCGCATTGCAGTGATTGCAAGACATAAAAAGTAGCAAAAGTGCAAGTGAGATTTACGAATCGCTGAAAAAACTTTGCATTCCCAGAATGTTTGTTTACCGCACGCTCAATTGTTTTCACCAAACGTCTGAAGTGAGAGACAGACAGAAAAAGAAGGGGTCGTCCGCTAGTGGTTCGAACCAGTGCAGCCATAAAAGCCATTCGAGAAAGAATTCGCAGAAATCCCCGTAGAAAACAGAAAATCATGACCAAGGAAAATAATGTATCGACCAGATCCAAGTCACGACTAATTACAAAATGGTCTCCACATGAAATCCATCCGTCGCTCAACTGGTCATCTTTTGACAACGGGCCTAAAGAAAATTAGACTCGACAGATGCAAGCAGCTTCTTCGGGGCACGCGGTCAACGGCCATGAAAATATTATTTTCACAGATGAGAAGTTTTTAATAAGCAAAACGACAAAATCTACACTAAAACTTCTAAAGACGCATAAAATGTTGTTCCAAGGGTTCAGCGTGGCCACGATCCAACCTCTGTAGTGGTTTGGTGAGGAATGTCTTGTATAGGCGCTACATCTCTTCATTTCTGCGAAAAAGGGGTTAATACCGGGACAAAAGTGTAACAGCAGGATGTCTTAAAAGGCGTGGCGAAGCAGTTGAGCACTACTCTCTTCAATGGAGAGCGTGGGATCTTTCAGAGAGATTCCGCTCCCACCCATAAGGCAAAAACCACCTAGTAGTGGCTAAAAAACAATATTCTTGGGTGCATAGCCGCAAAAGATTAACCGTCTGGAAGTCCAGATCTGAATCCATTGAACTACAGTTCAGATTCTGGATTTGTGATCAGAATTGGAGAGCATGGCCTGTCGAAGACCTTACAGAAATTTGGATAGCCTCAATCTTTAGTTCGAGCAGCGACGTCAATATCCATAGAGACTGTGCGTACCGCAAGGGCTGAATGGCCCAATCGTTTGAAAGCTTAAAAGCAAATGGTGACCATTTCGAATGAAAATTTAGGAGATTAAATAAAACTAACTTCATTAAAAAAAGTATTATAATTTAATATCTATTACGGACTTAATTTGTAACAGTACGTATGGCAGGTCTAAGGATGTACCCTCTTTTCACAAAAATACGAACTTTTTATAAATAGGGAGAAATAATCACACGCGTGTGTCACATTTTGGCCGAGTTTAAGTCTTCGTAAGCTTAAGCTCACAGACGACGATAATGCACCGTCTCATCGGTGAAGATTTGTGCGAGAATTTCTGAACGGGATGTAATCATTTTCGCTGGCGGTTAAAAAAAGTAGCTCTGAGAACATTTTTGTAGTGATTCGCAGAGTTCTTCGGCACATCAATGATATCAGGCATGCCCCAGATTAGATATATTACCAGGTATTTTTTTTAGCTGCACGAGAACTGTCGATATCTATAACCATGGTTTGACAGCTGAGGATGGCAAACTGTGCTGAGATTTCTGATCAGTAAGGTTTGGCAAGTCATCATGAATCGTTTAAGGCCAGAGCACGCTTCCAAATTGTGGAAATTTACTATGAAAATAATAAGTATGTTCGGTGGCAGGAAGGAGCTGTCGTTACAGTGAATGGCGAGCGCTATCGGGCCATGCTGGCTGACTTTTTGTTTTCAAAATTTAATCAGCTAAACTTCAACGACAACATTGGTTCCAACAAGACGGCGCAACTGGCCATACAGCCAGGTTAACAATCGCAAAATCTATTCTAAAAGGTAATCAAAATTTGGACTGATCGAATGAACCATGTAGCTCGTACCTGCGGAGGGCGTATGGCGGATGTCATTTACAAAAAATAAATGCCATGAAATTATCAGATTTAAAAAACATAATCATTCCACCAATATTTCTGTTTTGTATTATCATTCAAGTTCTCAAACTCTTTACAAACCCCCAATGCAATCCTGGACATGACAAAAAAATGTTCTGACTCTAGTATTCCTAAGAATGCTGTCGTTCTTCCAGCAAGCAATCGATTTGATATCTTCTGCGGAGGAGCAGGCCTTCATCCTCCTCTGCTTCTCGTAATACTTCTTTTGTAAATTTGAAGACCTGATAATATTATTTAATTTGAATAATACTTCACCGATTTTAAATTATTGTTATTGTCTATGTTGAAAATCCAATTATTGCACCATGACAAAAAAAATTTATTTTTTAAATACATTTACACGTACATATATTAGTTTTATACTCTCAATATAGGCTAAATTTTGTTTTTAAATATAACTAAAAAGCTAACTAACATTAACTAAAATTATGCAGCCACAATCATTTTACATTCCGATCGCAGCTTTGTAGATCAACATCACATCCACAGCTTCCACTTTTTTTGCCATTTTATACTCACAACTCATTGTGCACGTACTCAGTGGTCACTTTAGCCTCGCCCTCATGGAAGCCGCTACAATCGACTGGGTACTTGACCTACAAAGAACGGATAAAGAGAGAAAACACACGCACACAAACACAAGTTAAAACATAGCTATTTACAAATATGTGGTAGGTAGAAAAGTAACTGTAATCTTTATCAAACTTATTTAATCAACGCAATAAAACGTGGAACTGTGTTATATTCTTTGTATAAATTAGAGGCGTTTCTGGCATCGCCAAGTGCTAATTAATATAATGCACGTTCATGTGTACTTACCTCGCAGTTCTCGGGCGCATTTATCACACCAAACAATGTCCAGAACGGTGTGCCAGTTTCGGTGCTAATGAATATGGACGCTCCCATGCTGCCAATTTTCACGATTTTCGGACTGACACCTGAAATAAGGCCATGCGCATTTCCAGCTGCATTCCGTTCGGGCGAATTCAATTCACATAGCACGTAACGGTCACATTGCGGCGATTTCAAGATAAATCTGTAGGCGCGATGAACTTTCAGCACGGGTTCGATGACCTACAAATAAGAAGAAGCATGTTTTAGAATAGAAAATGTATTAATGAAACAAAGTCCAGTGCTTTTTGGATGACTTTCTTAGGATTTTGGACAAATAAATAGCATAGTCCAGACACTAACAGACAAATGGAATAGATTGGCGAACTAAGTTAATTAGTCAAGCGGTACAGTGCAGTAAGTCGAAAATTGAAAGGTCAAAACTATTAATACTGAATACCGAAATCGGAATGAAAAATCAAAATTAGATTTGGCGAACAGTAAAAATTTTGAAAAACAAAAAAAAAACAAAAATTAACAAAAATTTGAATCAATATCAGATTTTCAGTGCTAGTTTATCTGGCCCTAAGCCAGTCGTTGGCCGTAGTAACGAAATGTGTTGGTGCATGACTACCATTCAGAAGTTCCCGGAGACGAATTTCCGGTTATTTTTTTTTTATTGAAACGTTATAAAATTTGTATACATTTCATGGTATTACGCCTTGTTTAAGCTAACAAGTAACATTATTCTATCCTTAACATTGAAATTTAAAAACAATTATAAATATTTTACAAACAATTATGCAGTGTTGGCGACTAAATCTCGTGGCTTAGTTTTTCGAAGTCTTCTTGTGCAGACCGTTTTGGTAAGCTCACTGACCTCCGGGTGTGTGTGCTCTTTCAGCCTGGTTTCATGCTTATTTGCAAGAATTGGGATTATATCAGCGACTTTTTTCACCGACAGATCATTGTGCAGGTCGTGATTTCGCACATACCAAGGTGCGTTGACCATGTCTCTGAGAATCTTATTCTGCAGGCGTCGTACAGCTTCAATGTTTGATTTAGTGGTACATCCCCATAATTGAATGCCGTATGTCCATACCAGCCTAACTGCTTGGTTGTATATTAATAATTTGTTCTGTATTGGCAATGTAGACTTTCTGCCAATTAACCATTTCATTTTTTTTTAATTTTTAAGTTAATTTCAGTTGCTTTCATTTTGACATGCTCTTTCCATTTGAGCTTTGCATCCAAAGTTATACCCTAATATTTTGCTGTATTACTATACGGAACAGTAGCAGATGATATTTTCACTGGGTTATAGGCTATTTTCTTGTTTGTAAAGTCTACGTGAACAGACTTGCTTTCATTTAGTTTGATTCTCCAGTTTTCAGTCCATGCGAAAACTTCGTCTATCGATGGCTGTAACTTTCTAGTTGATTCATTTGCATTATTTCCATAGGCTAAGATACACGTGTCATCAGCAAAAGTGGCTATCTTACTTGTATTTGAAACAGGTAGATCTGCAGTATAGAGCAAATACAGTACTGGCCCAAGAATGCTGCCTTGTGGTACACCAGCTGCAATTTTTTTAATGTTTGAGTATGCTTGGCTTTGTTTCACTCTAAACTATCTGTCTGTGAGATATGATTCCAATAGCGCAGTATATTGATATGGGAGCATCGCTCTGAGCTTGCGGATTAGACCACATTTTATCAAAGCCACACTTTATTTGCTTTATTGGCTTTATTGGAATATTGCTGAACACACTCGATTGTTTCTATGGTCTCTTCTATGATGTGTACTATACGATGTATCGTTGAATGATCTATCGTTGAATGTTTTTCTCGAAATCCAAATTGGTGAGATGGTATTAATTGTTTATTAGAAATTATATTCCGGTTATGAAACACCAAATAACGGCAAACGTTTTTTTGCGATGGATTTTGCACCATGAATACGCACAGTGCCATCAGTATCCATGAATTTTTGACCAAGAATGAAACAAATACCATCCATCTTACAACAGCAATCGAATTCACCTGATATGGCACCATGCATTTTTTTCTGTTTGATGGAATAAAAAAACACTACAGGGACCGCCATAAGGAAGTAATGGAAAAATCCAACACGGCTCTGATGAAATTCGAAATTAATGTTCCAGAAATCCACTTTCAAGAGCTGAATCAAACGCTGGCTTAAGTGCATTGCAGTTGATGGGGAGTACTTTGAAGGCGATAATATCAATTTTGACTTATAAACTTATATTCTGAATTTTCTGGAGCCATTCCGGATTTATTTTAAGTAGGGAACGCGATTTTTGTTTCTATGCAGAAAAGTACTTGAAGCGGCATGTCACGATATTTTGTAGAAAATAAGTTGTTTTATTACCTCTGTGGTATTTTTTACCCAGTAACGACGAACGCCGGGTTAATTTTCCAGTTTTCTAGGTTTTTAGGCCCTTTGCACTTTTTTGACATTATTTTTCGTTCTATCATGCCAACGAAACAAAATATGAAGTTTAGTACTCAGGAAAATTTTAAATTTATATTACAAGCTGGCAGTCAGCACGTTTGTAACTGCAAATTATACCGTGAAAATTATGCTTAGATGCGCCACATTATTATTGTTATTGCCACTATTATCGTTATTATACAATAAAGGTTACAAATTTTCTTCGACTTATTTAACTATTATTTTCTATTATTTCGCTCGACAATTATTTGCTCTACCCACAAGTATTAAGGTCATTATTCAATATTTACACTTCATGCACAAATACTCTCCAGAGCAGATTTCTCCTCGACATATACCAAGTGTTATACTAGTAGGCACATATAATCACAATCACATCACCTCTCACTCTTCTACTCACCTCCAAATTGAGTGTATCGGTTAATTTGTCACTCAGTTCGGTAGCATTGAACTGCAGCAGGCCTCGCGCTTGACCCAATTTCAGCAATTCTTTGGCATAACCCACAGCCGGTTTTACATATTGACGAGAGTCGATCTTCACATTGAGGTGATGTTTGGCCACATGATCGAACAAATTCGAGATGGTCTCACTGGCGCGACTGGGATCGAAGTAGGTAGTCTTTGGATAACCTTGAGATTTTAGAAAACCGTTGAACATCAGTTGCGCAGTCTGGAAATATCTGCGTGGAAAGACAGAAAAAGAGATAAGAATATTTTAAAGGTAACTGTGAATAAGGGAAGACACATATGCACTGCATACACACACACACATACATAAGTAAATGAGCGTAAATAATAAAGGGAAGCTTCGCGACCTGCTCGCAAACAAAGTGAAAGCCAGTACGTACGTAAATAACTACATTTTTTTAACTTGAACTGCGCACATTCTACCAAAAAGATATTTTGTGCTTTTTCCCTTTCATTTATTGGCTGCTAGAAAGTGTTTCTCTGATTTAATGGTGAAATTAACCAGCGGGAAATAAAAGGTTGTGACTTTGTGACTGTGGTTTGCTCTGTCATGGAAGAAACGCTGCTTTAATTTTTTTGTGTTATTTTGTTTTTTTTTCATTTGGTTGACTTTGTTTTTGTATATGCTGCAATATTACTTACTGCATAGACATTGGCTATTTAAATTAGAAATGCTCATTTTCAATTGGAATTTTTATGGTTTCGATATTTAGAGCACATTCGAAATTAGTTTTCATTTAACTTTTCTGGTGCTTGCTTGAGAAGAGTAGGTTCACTGATAAATAAATATGTAGAATCTTAGATATCAGGTCAGTCCATAAGTTCGTGCGTATTTGACCCATAATTTGACTTTTGTACGATTTTTGCATATAAAAAATTATTAGCGGAATATAACGGAACTATTTATATTTTCTTTGATATATTGTGCATTCAACAAGTGATTTCAGTCGCGGATAGAAGCACGTGTTGTTAAAAAATAAAATGGAATCTTTGACCGCGTATAAGAGGCATATTTTGTATTTTGTTTTTATAAAAGTGGTAAAAATGCAACAACTGCTGCTGCAGAAATAAACACTGTTCACGGAGAGAATACCGTGAGTGTAAGGACTGCGCAAAAGTGGTTTTATTAATTCCGAAGTGGTAACTGCGACGTGGAGGATGCCCCGCGTCCTGGTCGTCCTGAAGTCTTTAACTCCGACGCCTTGCTCGAGCCAAATTTGACAGTCGATATGATAGCTCAGAGGTTAAATTCATCGCATGGAACAGTTTACAGGCACCTGGTTCAGTTAGGAAAGGTTTTAAAGCTGGAAAAATGGGTTCCGCATAGACTTTCCGTCGCCAACCTTTAGCACAGAGTGAATGTGTGTTCTCAGCTGCTGCAACGGCTTGAAAATGAAAGTTTTTTGAACCGCATCATTATTGGTGATCAAAAATGGATCCTTTACAATAATCCTGTTTGCAAGCGCCAATGGTTAGATAAAGATGAAACACCAGAACCGACCCTTCACCTCAAGAAGATTCTCCTGTCGATTTGGTGGGATATGGCCGGTATTGTTTATTATGAACTTCTGGAACCAAACCAGACTATAACTGTCGATTATTATTCCCATCAGCTATCAAACCTGTATGAGGCACTTAAAAAAATCGACCGTCTTTAGTGAATAGACGCTAAGTTTTGTTTCACCACGACAATGCAAGACCTCATACCGCAAGCTGAACGAGCTCAGATGGGAGCTAATGCCGCATCCACCATACCCTCCGGATATTGCACCTTGTGATTATCACCTTTTCCGTGAACTTCAATCCTATATGAGGAACAAGAACTATTCCTTAAAAGAAGCTAAAAAAAGGGATATCGAAGTGTATTTTGGCTCCAAGGACAAGCAATTTTTTGAGCAGGGAATTAAAAGTTTGCCTAAATGTTGGAAAGACATTGTCAATAATGAAGGAAAATATATTATTGATTAATAAATACTTTAAGCATCTTTTTTATTCATTTTAAAACCACCTTTAAAAAACGCACGAACTTATGGACTGACCTGATATTTTCTAAAAGCACCAAAAAATTTAAAGTAAAAGAATGCGAAGTTTTTGCTTTAACGAGGCATCTCAGATCCATAGCCAATAAACGAACCCCTCACAAAATATAATAAAGGGTGATCAGATTGTACGCACTTTTTCCAATAGGGGGCAGATCACGCGTGACTACAGTCAAACTAAATACATAATTTTTTTCAGTATTCATTGACATTTCATCATGGAAAGACTTATTCCTCGACAATGTTTACAAATCGTGCAGTTGTATTAAGAAATCGGTGCTCTGTGAAAAGTGTTCATCGCGCGCTCAAGCCAACTTATGGAGTGCAGCGATGAGGCCTTTTTTTACTTAATGTCTACGTCAATAAGCAAAATTGTCGTATTTGGACTGAAGAGTAACCCAAAGCCATTCGAAAACCGCTATTAAATCCATTGAAAACAACTGTTTGGTGCAGCTGGAGGAATCCCCTGCCTATATTTCTTGAAAGACAAGACTGACTTTACACCAGTTGGCAAAATTGTAAAATTTCGGCAAATTTTCAATCTTCTTACTTAGAATTTGTAAAAAAATTTTGGATGCAGTTTTATCACACGGATTTTTAAATCACACTGATTTTTGAGAACTTTTGAGACCGTGTCCGAAGTCTTGTGGATTTTCTCCTTTCAATGCCTACTCCACATTTGTTTAATATGCAAGAAAACACTCAGCACCGTCAGCCGAACAAATTTAAAAAATCAACATAATTTTATAACCAATTGAAACTTGCACTTTATACGAGGTGCAGTCTAAAATAAATAAGACTGGCAACATAAAAATGTTTTTGATGGCGCCATCTTTTTATTGAGTTAGTGCGTTGGAAGTTACATCCCTAGCTTACTTCCAGTGAAAGCTTGGTGACATTCGGTTCAGTGGAAGCGAAGTTATTGCGTCTAAAGTATCAGTATGTTTGTGTCATCGGTACAGAAATGAGTTTCGAACAAAGATCTAATACAAATTTTGATTAAAATCGGTAAAACATTTACCAAAACATTTGAATTGAATCGAAAAAATTTTATGGCGCTGATTGTCTATCTCGTGCCAGAGTTCATGAGTGGTTTACACGTTTCAGAGATGATTGTGAGGCCGTAAACAACAATGAACATACGGGCCACCCAAATTGTTCATAAATTTATCAAAAATGAACCGAAATGAACGTGGAAATTCATGGAATCGGAGTTAAATATCTCCAAAACATCGATTTATCGCATTTTAACTGATCATTTGGGCTTACTGGTCTGAGCACGTTTCAATCCGCACAAGTTAACTATGCCAAATGGAAGGCCCCAGGCGAGCCACCACCCAAAAAATCGCGTTTGAAGAAGTGAAAAATCAAGTCGATGCTCATTTGTTTTTACGATTCCAAGGGAATTATCCACAAGAAGTTCGTGCCAACGAGCCAAAAGATCAATGCAATATTCTATCTTGGCATTTTGAAGCGTTTGTTGCATCGCATTCGGCGAATTCGCCCTAAATACCGCGAAGGAGTAAGCAAGCACTTATTGCATGATAATGCACCATCTCATCGATCCACTCTTCTGACTGATTTTTTGACTAGAAATCCCATGTTAACCATCAATCACTCACCGTATTTGCCTGATATGGCTACCTATGATTTCTACCTATTCGGAAAAAGTGCATATTTGGCGATGAAAGGAAAAAGTTTTGCGTCCGTAGAGGACATCCAAAAGGATTGTACCGACATCCTGAAGCACATTCCGATCAACGACCTGAAACATCCTTTCGAAAAGCTTTTAAATCGCGCAAAACAATGTATCGAGGCCAGATGAGACTGTTGAATAAATAAACTCGAAGTTATCAGAACAAAGCTCCTGTCGTTTCTTTTTTAGCTCAGTCTTGATTATTTTGGACTTCACCTATTTGTACTAAAGTTCAATGGTCTATAAAACTGCATGCCCGAAATTTTTTAAAGACTTCCAGTAAAAAGATACAACACTTTTACTATTATTCTTATCCGAAATACGCAACATTTTCGTGTTCGGGCGTGTGGCAATATTTTCGTAAACGTCGGCATCTATTGAAAAAACATTTTTTTTTTTCGACGGAAGAAAACACTATAAGATTTGTGTCACACAAGCTGACAGACAACGATAATCCGCCGACTCTTAGTGAAAAGTTGTAGGTGAATCGTGAGAAAAGTTATTATTCAACTTCACATTCACCTGATTTGGCATCTCGCCACAAATATCTGTTCTCGCAACTATATTTGAAAAAAAAAAAAAAAATCATGAATGTTGTTGTTGTTGTAGCAGCATAAATATTCCCCAAAAATGTACGGGGAATGCTGCTGGAGCGATAGTCCTCAGCCGAACATAAATCTGGGTCGTTCCGGTAACGTAGAACCGACTGTCTTGGGGGGGCCGTTTGAGGCCATTTAAGCCGCTATTACCACCATTCCAAACAATATTCCCTAATTTTGGTAAACCGAGCAAAATTGTGTACTAAGGCAAAAGACGATTACTGAAAAATATTTATCACAAAATATACAAAAATAGTTTCTAGGTGCGAGTTTCTTTTGGGATATTATTAAAAAAATAGCACAATATTTATTTCCCTACCTAGAGCTCGATAATATAATAACAAAATCTCCTCCATACAACAATAACACTTAATTAGAACTCATTGGGTCTAACTGCTTTTCATTCAGAGCGGCTCGCTGAGCAAATCGTGACAAAAGGAAAATATTTATTTTTCTTATTTGCAGTTTTGGTTAATTGTAATAAAAAGTATGACGCCAAGCGAATAACGGTAACGCCTTAAAGTAATGCCAAAGCCCAGCTTTCGGTGACAAAGTAAGGCACTAGGCTGAAGACGTTGGAGACGCACGTCTGATTTAGTTGCACTGTCATGCATGAGAGGCGGACCAAGCCATTAACGCAGCATATCTAACAGGCACGTCGAAATGTGGGTCAACACTTTGGTAACAGCGAAATTGTGTGCTTGTATGAGTAAGCAACAAAGTCGAAAAGACAGAAGAAATGTATGAAGAAATCCAAAACCGGTGCGGAGAAAATGTGTAAATACCAATGCGAGAACAATGAAAAGAAATGCGACTGCGTGCTCAATTGCGAAAGAATCGGCGCTCTCTATTTTCTTTTTAGGCGTGAGAGAATGAGTAAATTGTAAGCCACCACTGAAGCTAAGCAAATACTCAAGCGCTCAGGCGAAATGTGAGTTGTTTGCGAATTTGCTAATCAGCTGGGCTAACTGTAATTTCTTCAAGACACAAGAACACCTGTATTCGGAAGAGCCCAGTAAGAAAGTAATCCAGCCTGGATTGATTAGCGTGCAAAGAAATAGTCATAGCAATACTTTTTTTAATTTTATGTCACGCCTACTTGCCAGCCAACTCGTAGTTATGGGCCAACCGATGTTCCAATAGTTTCAAGCAACGAAATCTAATTGAGAAACACTTACTTGAGATAGACTTCCGGATTTGCCAAATAGCTGGCCCAATCGGCCAAATAGAGTGTCGCCGATTTGATCCAACGTCTACGGAACGACTGATTGTTCAGCGAATCGAAAAGTTTGTCATAGTCCAATTTTCCATCGCGGCCCTTGAATCCCTGAAGATCACAAAGTAAAAGAAATAATATCAGTTAACCACTCAAACCACGAATCATTGCAGCAACAAACCTACCTTCAATATCTTATTAACGCCCGACTTTTCGTAGAGCGCATCGGCCAGTTCCGAGTTCGAGAAGTGATCCCACACCACATGCAAATGCTCCAAGAATGGCGGCAACACCCACGCATGACCTTTGTGCTTTTCTTGTGTTTGTTGTCCCTCAGGTCCCGCAAACGAGCTAACTGCCTGCATGACCAAGGGTAAGAGACTCATGAAGCCACCATTGTCCTCCGAATCTACATCGACTTCGTTCTGACGCATATTTGCACGATTGTCCGCAGAGCGACGCTGCTGATGATGCTGATGTTGCTGCTGGCTGCCGCCACCATTGTTGGCATTCATGAACACCGAGGCAATTTGAAGTATAGAATCCAAGCCAATGCCTGCATCATTACCGCCATGACTGCGTGAATTAGCGCCCGCATCATCGGCATCTGAATCGCTGTTTGTGAACATTTCGAGAACGTTGCCGATGATGGCGGGATCAAAACCACCGGCGCTGCCACCAGAACGTGCACCATTTTGGCCCGCATTCGCGAGCAAGCTGCCGATGCCGGACAGGATTTGCATGGCACCGGACGCGGTCGCCTTACCTTGACCGGCAGAGCCGCCGCCACCATTGGCCTGCATGAAGCTGCCTATCAGCGAAGCGACGCCTGCGAGACCAGCGCCGCCGCCTGCACCTGCACCGCCCGCACCCCCACCACCATTACCCGTTTGACTGTTCAACGCTTCTTGTATGAACATGGAGGCCATATCGAGCAGTGGATTCGAGTCATCTTGCTGTTGGTTCGCCGAGTGGGTGAAGGATACGTTCACACAAAGCAGTGCGAGCAGAAAAACCGCTTTCCGTAGCAGCAACATGGTGAAGTGGCAGCTACAAATTCACGACAATTTTGGTATTAACTTTCACAATTCGCACGCACAAGCCAAAGCTTTATATTTTTTAGACTTGCCACACGCTACTGATTTTCGTCGGTCGACCGCGACTGCGCGCAACAACTACAAACGTAATAACCGTATGAATAAGCAGATATGTATGTGTGTATGTAGACTTATGAGCTACGTTTGTGGCACCAAAAATCGCAAATGGAGAAACACAACAAGTACGTAATAACAGCTACTTAGTCAGCTATGTATGAATGTTGAAGATATGTAAGAATTAGCACCGCGCATGCGCTAAAGCATCCGTTTAGTTGGCAAGAAGACAAACTACTGCTAAGCGCTTGCACCGCACAAAGACGTTATAGTTTCATAGAGACTTTCTTTCCACTGTTCAACAGGTAAATGAGAAACACTTCTTGGGCCGCTAAAAACACTCAGCCACACGCGAGACTCAGTTAGCAAACTGCGAGCAGCGCTGGTTAGTTGGCCTGAACTTGAGTGGAATTGCACTTTGGCGAACGCCAGGTGCTGAGAATTCATTGTTGGTTAATTGCCGATGAATTGTTGGCGACAGCAAAGGTACACGTCAGTGCTCGGCACTGTGGCTGTGAACAATATTTCACTTCAACTTGGTGCTAACGCAAATGGAATTGTGTGCCTGTGCCCGGTTGTATAGTTGTGTTGCAAGCGCTTTTTCAAGCCGATTCTACTCAACTCAAGCACTTAAAGTGGCTCCGGTTGTTTGCTTCATTTGTGGTTTGCCTACTTTCTTTCAGAATGTCGCTTCTTGGCAATTTGGGCCTCTTTTTATAAAGAGTGTACAGTGGTTTCCACATTGTTGCGGACAGTCACGAAAAAATGTATGTGAGAAAAATTAGTCTTGAATTAGTTTAAAGCAAGGTGCATTCATTAAAGATGGTGGCACTACACCAACAACACTGTTCTGTACGTTTGATTGTCAAAGCAAAGTATTGAGAAACTCGAAAACAAATAATGAATTCGCCTTTTTTCATTCTGAGCTGACAGCCACATGGACACGGCGAAAGAAAAAAACAACCCAGCTGATTTACCAACACCACTTTTAATAGATTCGCCTTGGTTTAAAGGGTAAAACCACACTGGCGGCATAAAAATTAGACAATATTTTTTTTTTTTGTGAAACTATTTGGCGTAGAACTTTTTCACACTTACTTATTCCGCATGAAGCAGTTTTCCCAAGGCACTTTTTGGCGATATTTAACTAAAAGTAGCAAATAAAGAGACGGCCGCCGCACAGTAGTCGAATGATCGGCTTTTATGGGATTCAATTAAAATTTAAAGTTGTGTTAAGGCGTCGAAATTATTTTTATTTTATTATTTTTTCACACAATTTTTAAAAGGTCACACAGGTTTCCCACATTTTTATTCTGTTTACCGAATTCTTCTTCATTAACAAATCAAAACTTTTGTGTAATTAAAGCCGTGAAATTTTACCAACAACAATGATTGTCAAATGAAGAAAAACGACAAATTTAAGAGCATCGCCCCAGAAGCAATTGACGAATTTCGATAAGAAAAATGTTTTTAAGCAAATTAAAACAGATGAATATATATTGACAGAAAAAAATATAAAGAAAATTTACTTACACTTTACATTACTTTACACTTTGCAAAGACGTTTCGCTCGAGAATCCCAATCTTCGGAATATAGGAACTAAGAAACTTAAGTCGCAAACGAACTGTCAGTTTTCGCTCAATGTTAAATGGCATGTGCAATTTAAATAGGTGTGAAAAACTGTTGCGCGGTGTTTCCGCGGCGTGAACTGAGTACTAATTTGCCGTGAAATACATACGAAATTTCACGCATATTTCACGGCGCTGCAATTTGTATGGCTTTTGACAGCCATTTCACGTGAAACGCGAACTTATTGCTACGGTTAAAGGTCAAAATTCTCTTTTTCTTATCGTTAATTAAATGTCTTCAAATTGTCAAATTAGCTGATGTGGGGCTTACAGACAATGGAACATATGAAATTCAAACGTATTAAAGTTAAATTTTTTTTTCATTGTAATTGTAAATAATCAAATTCAGCTGCTACTTCTGCAATTTCTTACAAAATTTAACTTTTTAGATACAATATCGGCCTCCAAACGAGATTTTTTTGAAATATGACAAGATGCGAAAATTCCTTCCGAAAATATGCCTGCCATGAAAACACATACATATATGATACTTTCTAATATTAACCATTAAAAAACTAGTATAGGAACAAACAAAAATTATTTTAAATTTATTTTATTCTTTTGTGTTAAAAAAAACAATGTTTAAAATAAAAGAAATATAATTTTAAAATTAAAAAACTATATATTTAAAACTAAACAGAAAACTTTTTAATCTAATTAAAAAACAGAAAAAAATTAAAACGAATTATGTTTTTTTGTTTATAATTTCAAACTAATTTTTTTTAATAATAACATATGGTAGGATAAGAAAAAAAATATTAGGTACGCAACTAACATAACATAACATCTAACATAACCCTAACTAACGTCATAAACCAAGCTTAGACATATGGTAAACAAACTGTTGTGTCACATTAGTGATTTTGTTTTGGTATCATATACTTTTGCTTTTGTGAAAATGGCTGATTTTGTGCCGAATAATCGTCATTTGTGGGAAGTGTTGATTTTCCTCTTTCATTCGAAAAAAAACGGCACCTGAAGCGCATCGAGAGCTACAAAAAGTTAATGGAGATGCTGCTTTAAGTGAAACAACGTGGCGAGATTGATTCCGTCGCTTCAATGACGGCGATTAATGATTATTAATGTTGACGACCGTCCGCGTAAAGGAAGGCCAAATACCTTCGAAGACGCTGAATTGGAGGCATTGCTCAATGAGCATCCGTGTCACACGCAAGAAGAGCTTCCTTCAGTATTAGGAGTTACCCGCCAATCCAAGCGATTGCATGCTTTGGGAATGATTCAAAAACAGGGGGCTTTGGTGCCTTATGAGTTAAAACCAAGGGATGTTGAACGTCGTTTTTTCGCCTGTGAACAACTGCTCCAGCGGCAAAGAAGGAAGGGTTTTCTTCATCGCATCGTGACGGGTGACGAAAAATGGATTCATTACAGCAATCGAAAGATAAGAAAGTCATGGGGACTGCTCGGTCATGCTTCTACGTCGTTGCCTCGGCCGATTATTCACGCTGCGTAGTTTATGCTATGTACATATTTGGTAGGACCAAGTTGGTGTTATTTATAATGAACTGTTAAAACCAAGCGAAACCATCACTGGGGATCGGTATCAACTCCAGTTCATGCGATTTTCTGTTAAAACATACCTGGAAACACTAAAATGGGAAATCCTACCCCACCCGCCATCCGATGCGCCGTCCGATAATCACCTGTTCCGATCGATGGCACATGGTCTAGCTGACCATCAGTTCCATTCATATGAAGACATCAAAAAATGGCTTGATCCGTGGATAGCCTCCAAAGATGAACAGTTTTACTGCGACAGTATACGAGATCTACCAGAAAGATGGGAAAAAATAGTAGCCAGCGATGGACAATACTTTCAATCATTCAATTGTAACCATTTTTTTTAAATAAAATTGTATTTTCATCAAAAAAAAAACAGTGAGAACTTAGTTGCGCTCCTAATATTTTAAAATTATTTTTCTTTTCCTTTATTATTATCGAAAAAATTAGTTTAAAATTATAATAATTTTTTTTTTTTTGTATAAATTTTTAATTTTCTAATTTAATATAATTTTTTTTTTTTAGTTTTTAATATATTATATAATTTTTTAATTTTAAAATTATATTTCTTTTATTTTAAACTACTTTTTAATAAAATTTTTTGTTGTAAAAATTTGTATGAAAATAAAAAGACCTTTGCCCATTTTTTCTTTAAGATTCGAATCAAATCTCGCAAGATCGACCATCTCGATCACTTTGCGCTGTAGCTACCGAATGAATGGTTTTGTGTGTGTATAACAACTTTTAAGTCCTTTAGTAAAAGTGTAGTTCTCTCCATCTGTGGAACAACATCAAGACACACGCCACTCGGTTAAATATCCAACACTGAATGCACGCGCGACTTACAAGTATTTTAAGATAGTTTGGAGAAATAGTAGATCCATTAATTTTGCGTAAAATTTTTACACAATAGATGATTTTTACGCGGTAGATAAACCCATGTACCGAAAAAATAATGGATTTTCTTTTCCTCTTACTTAATTAAACAGAAGTGTTGAAGTCAGTACTACTACGTCTATGACTATTTCCGCTTTGGTTATCTCCCATAGATTGGGTTCATGTCAGTGGAATCGCAAGTGGTAGGTATGTATTTTATGGCCTCTCGAAAACTCGGTAACCTTTCTTACTTTATGCCCGGATGTTGGCTCATGCATGGAAAAGAATTCCTCACCAATAAGTGTTGGCAACTTAAGAGTTTGTAAACCTAGGCTGTGTTGGTTGTTCTCTTTGCGACAGTATCAGCAGTGCCCATAAATGTTGGCGGAATACTGCTAAATAGGGTTTTGGGCATGTAAATCTCCGCTACGTAGTTCGCTATGAAACTGATAAATCTGACGTAGTGCTCACAGTGAGTTCTCTGTGCAGTCTTTTTCCAATGTTGTAGGCAATGTGACCCGAATTTGTCTGCTCAAATCTGCTATTCTTATACGTTTTCTTCCAATATTATCTTATGTCCTAAACGAAATAGGTTAGTTTTGAGCGATCAAATTGTCTTATTCTATCAACAGCTGATTTGGAAACACCTGCAATATCTCTGCTATCTTGCTTTGGTAATGGAGAATACATTTTTTTCTGTGGCAGCCTCGGCCTATGCTGGTAGACAAAATGTAGTAAAATTCAATTATCAGTATTACAACTACAGTAAAATAAAAAAAAGTAACAGTAAGAAAATGAAAAAAAAATTTAAATGTCTGTAATAATTTGGCAACCTACTGTACTTGGTGCGTATAAACACATACACGATCAGGAGCTTATGCATATACTATGTAGGTATATGTATGTAAGTATGGCTTGCGTTTCAAGTGGCAGCCCTTGAGTAAAACCAGAGAGCGCTGAATTGGAAGTTAGTCTCACACGTAATTTTGGTATTCTCCGCGTAATCAAACGACCGAAAATAGAATTTATGCAAATTGTTCACCTACTTTTTGTGAACACACAAACAAACGCAATGAGAAAAGAATCAAAAATTGGTGAAAGGTAGCCAAGCACACACTTACATACTTTTGAGACAACCCAGCAAACTAAATTTCCGAATAACCTGAATAGCAAAGATTTCGTAAAGATATTCCGCATGGAGAAAAAAATGCAGAAGGTGTGGTCAATATCAATTGGGCGAGTGTTCGAATACGTGAAATGACGTAACAGCTGAAGTTACTTGCTCTATTTTCTATAAAATTAATTATTTTCAGGTTATTAAAAACGTACTCTGATGCTTTCCATTTCAATTCAACCGGACTATTCGATTTTGATGTAACTCCAATATGTTGCTCTCTGGTCAAAATAATGACACACGTATTTTTTTGTTCGCCCGAAAAAAATTGTTTTCAAGATTTTTCGGCAATTTTGTTTTTCGGCTCAAAATCGATTTTTTTAATTATATAAGAATTTTTTTTTTTAATGCTGATAACTTAGTCAAAAATGCACCGATTTTAATGATTCTGAGTTCAAAATGATTGTCATTACTTGCACGAGCGACTTCATGTACAAACAATAGCAAAAAAGTACTATAGTTGAAAATTTTTTATTTTGCAAAAACACAAAAAGTGAGAGCATTACCCTGGAGCCAACTGTGTCGTATCGTCGTCGCGCTCAGCATTTTGACGTCAGTGAAACCACAATGCGGCGCACTTTAAAGGATGATTTACATTTTTTTTCGTATAAAGTGCAATTGACACAAAGAATATTGCCGACAGACCATTCACTTCGCTTGGAATACGACCAAATAGTCGCTCGAATGGTGACACTGAACCCAATTTTTGAAAGCAAATTTTAATGACTAACGAGGCACATTTTAACCTCTCTAGCAGCTTGAATAAACAAAATTACCGCATTTGGGGAACTAAGAATCCACACGAGATCCATGAAACGCCATTGCATGACCGGAAAGTAACTGTTTGGGCCGGCATTTGGGAAAACGGATCGGCCGATGGAAACCGATATCGATGAATGTTGACTCATTATGTCTGCCCGCAAATTCGTGTGAAAGGTTTAGACGGTTACTGGTTTTAACAAGACGGTGCACCATGCCACACTGCGAATGCAACAATTGAATTTCTGCAACGAAAATTCCCGGGGCGTGTAGTGTCAAAAAGAGGCGATATCGACTTTCCCCACAGATCACCTGACTTAACCCTGAAAAGTAAGGTTTACGCCAACAAGCCGCAGACTATTGGCCAGCTTAAGGCAAACATTCGTGCCGAAATCGACGCTATAAAACCCGAAATGCTTGACTAGTGATGACAAACGCAGAAAAAAGATCGCTCTTTGTGATTGCTAATAAAGGTGGAAACTTGCTTGATATTGTATTCAAAAAATAGTTTTAACAAATTGTAAATAACCAAACCAAATAAAAATACCTCACTTACACAAATTAGTGGTTTTTTTTTTCAAAGTTATTCAATGTTTTCATACCGACATAAAAGAGACGCACCCTGTATATTTTAGATAAACGCAACTTCGTCAATCGAAACAAAACCGAAGCCTGAAGCAGCCTCATATACGTCTTTTTGTATAACATACGAATTTAAAAAAAATACGGTTCCTTCATTGGTGTCATACATATACTTATCTGTGCTGCAAAATGCGTCTATAACTGTTCAAGATAGGCAAAAACGCTCTTATTAGAATCGAAATCTTTCTTAAAAAACTGGATATTTCACTTTTATTTGCTTAGTTATTGTTAGAGAACGAACGAGCCTCG
This sequence comes from Anastrepha obliqua, assembly GCF_027943255.1. Classification (NCBI taxonomy): domain Eukaryota; kingdom Metazoa; phylum Arthropoda; class Insecta; order Diptera; family Tephritidae; genus Anastrepha; species Anastrepha obliqua. The sequence goes on along the minus strand of NC_072892.1, from coordinate 180,349,635 downwards.
ACTTCAATTTCAGCCATATTCCGCCAAAAAGTTCAGTTCAGTTTTGGTTCGACTTCGGCACAAAAAAGCAGAACTTTGACAATACAGGTATAGGTATTTCCTCAAATTTGCATTGCTGAAAATTGTATAAAGCATTTGAAATGTTTTTTGAAGAATGATAGCCCACTTTTTATGTGGAAAGAAAAATTTGAAAGATCCATCTGCTCCTCGATCAAGGAGCAAGTGAGCGATTATCCTGTGCTGCAGGTCAGCTCTATGCCGATGGATGGTGCCGCTAGCAAGGTAAAACTGCTGAAATATATTGAGTTCGCAACTAAGTAATTGTGGATTTTTTTTAGAAAATCAAAAGCAATTTTTTCAAGGAACTTAATAACTTTATTCTGTAATGTATTGCCCATTTTGATCAACGACCTTTTGCCACCTTCCAGGCAGCATCATAACCCAACGTTCCTAAAATTTCTGGTTTTTATTAGCAAAAAACTGAATCAGGTACGATGTGATATCATCATCGTTATTGAAATTTTAATCATTCAGGGAGTTTTGTAAGGGTCGAAACAAAAAATAATCAGATGGTGCAAGGTCAGGCCTATATGGTGGACGTGGCAAAACATCAAAACCAAGCTCCAATAATTTTTGCCGAGTGGCCAAAGATGTGTGTGGCCTTGCATTGTCATGATGGAATACAATACTTTTTCGATTTGTCAATTCGGGCCGCTTTTCTTCAACTGCATTGTTTAATTTCATTAATTGTTCAATGTGGAAATCAGAATTGATCGTTCGGTTTGCTTTGACATCCCACCAAACTGACAACAAAACCTCCTTTTGATGAATATCAGCTTTTGATGTTGTTTGAGTTGGTTCACCTGACCTGCTCCACGATCTTTTCCGCTTGATATTGTTGTAAACAACAGATTTTTCATCGCCAGCTATCAGTCGTTTTAAAAATGGATCATTTTCATTAGGTTTCATTAGCAAATCGCAGCTGTTAAAGCAATGCGTTAAATGCGTTTCTTTCAATTCGTGAGGAACCCATGTATCGAGTTTTTGATCATAGCCAAGTTGTTTTAAGTGATTTTCAATGCATGAAGCTTCTCTGCAATCTCACGTGTTGTACTGTGGCGATCCGAATCGATTATTGCTTTGATTAAGGCGTCGTCAACTTCAACTGGGCGACCAGAGCGTTTTTCATCTTTGAGTGGAAAATCACCAAAACGAAATTTGGCAAACCAATTTTGACACTGCCGTTCTTTTAAGGCTTCTTCACCATAAACAGCACATAACTTTTTATGAGCTTGCGATGCGGTTTTCCCTTTACCGAAATAAAAAAGCAAAATATGACGAAAATGTTCCTTTTGATTTTCCATTTTCCCAACGAACGCCAAACGAAAACTACGCAACCGATCAAAAAACTTTTTTTACTGGTTGACAGCTGAACTGCCAACTATCAAATAACAAAATGTGTTTTACATAGTACAAATATCTGCAAACCTAAAAATTCAACTGAAGCCATCTATGAGTGAAATCCGCAATTACTTAGTTGCCAACCCAATATATTGCATATAGATATTTTGTAAACATAAGTTCGTGTTTTGCTAAATGCTGAAATTAATGTGATTGAGACCTTTTTGCCTTGTTTGCTATTTTATTAACAGAAATAAAATATTTTGTTTATTACTTGTCAGATGGGATCCGCTAATTGCAACCGTCATTTTTTAGTTTGAGAACTCACCTTGATGGTTTTTACATACGAAAGGGCCGTAGAGAGCATACCCGGACCCCGGGGGAAAATCCGGGCCCCGGGGGGAAATTGCAAATGCGGGCCCTTTCCAGTGATGTCTAATTCATATAAATACGTATAATCTCGAGTCCGGGCCTCTCTGAAAACTCCGGGCCCGGGGGAAAAAGTACCCGATCCCCCCCCTCTCGTCGGGCCTGACATACGAACTTACCGAAAAGATTTGCTTGGTACTGTTTTGAAAAGATATGTTGAGAGTTGAAAGAGATCACGAAAATTACAGATATTGATAGATGTGGGGTTACCCTGCGGCTGCTATCACATCTCTTGAGTGGCAGTGTTACCAGCCCTTGTCTGCCAGCAACCAGCCAGTGGCCTTTGCCAATGTAAGACAAGTCAAGCAAATGTCCCAAGTCAAAGTTGGCTGCAATAGTTGCCATCAAAAGGTAAGGATTTGACGTAGTGGTTTGATAAATTCATTGAAAAATGGACTTCGGTATGGACCAACTCCATGACAGGGAAAACGCAGACAGTTGCTATCTACATATACAGGGCCCGCCATCTATCGTTACGGATTTGAACTAGGTATTATTTGAAGAATGGTAACACTTAGCTGTCATCTGATTTGACAGAAAATTAGTTTTATTCTTCCGCTGAACGAAAATGGTTGTGTATACGCTCAAAGAACGCTGGGAAATATTGCGACATTACTTTGAAAATCATGGTAATAATGCAGAATGTATACGAAAATTACGTACGGCAATGGGAAGAAGAAAAGCTTTTCGGATGAAGCTCATTTCTACCTCGGCGGGTATGTTAACAAGCAAAATTGCCGCATTTGGGGCTCAGAAAACCCGCACGCACTCGAAGAAAAGCCGATGCATTCACAACGAGTCACTTTTTGGTGCGGATTTTGGTCGAGAGGCATGATTGGTCCATTTTTTCTTCGAAAATGAGCGAGGAGTGCCCGCAACCGTCAATGGAGAGCGTTACCGGGCCATGTTGAACGAATTCTTGTTCCGGGAAATTGAAGAGGAGGATATTGGTGGCATTTAATTCCAACAAGATGGCGCTACTTGCCACACAGCGAATGCTACGATCAATCTGTTGCGCACTGTCTTCGAAGATCGCATTATCAGGCGAAATTCTGATATCGTTTGGCCGCCTCGGAGCTGCGATTTGACGCCGTTGGATTATTATCTTTGGTGTGCCGTCAAAGACCAGTGTTATGCCAACAAACCAGCAACAATTGATGCATGGCTAGCCGAAGCAGCCATATGAATGAAGTTGTGTTCCATCATTAACCGGAAGGATTGTACTTCAAAATAAAAAAACAGTTTGGAAAAATATTGAATAGTTTCTTTTTTATAGCATTTTTAGTTCCGTAAAGTTATATGGCGGATCCTTTATATCTGGCCTTGGGCACTTCTAGTTTTGTCAGGCACCAAGGCGTGCATTCTTTGTTGGGTGTTTGGCCGCGTTCCTGCTCCTATGTGCGTATGTACGTCCTGATATTATTCAATAAATAGAGGGATCTACAGCTTCATACTGACACCAAACGGCAGTTGGTTTTTTATGAGCAGCCTTTTCGTGACAGAAATACACTCGAAGGTTTGTTATTGCCTGCCGATGGGCGACCGCTTTTAGAAAAAACTTTTTTAATAATTTGGTGTTTCATGCCGAGATACTGGATTCCGGGCACTTCCGAATGATGGTCATCTCGGCAAAGAAGTGGCATTACAATATTTTCCACAATTTTCGACGTGGGTTAGTAAGAGAAGAATGCATCGATAAACTAAGGCATTAGTCTAACCTTACTTTTTTTTAGTTACAAATCTTTACTTTTTAGTTCTCTCACTCGCTTTATCTACATTTACGTCAATCCGAAATCTTGTAAACTATCATTCTTGGCGCTACTCCATGCCCGCTATTTTACTAATATAGTTAGTTTGAAAGCAGTCGCGCAATGTGTAATGCTGAATTTTTTTCTAAATTTGGATACTCTAACGCTTTTACTGGAGGGTAAAGAATAATTGTCCTATTAACCTCAGGTTATGGACCGCTATTAATTGCTTCAATTCATCAATGACTGCCATTTACTTGAGCAGGAAGGAGGCCAGTTTTTAAAGCTACTGGTGCGAGGTGTAAAACGCATTCGTGGAGAAAGATTTCTGATTTTTAGCAAATTTTCATTTGTGCATGACCCTACATACGTACGCGTACATACAAAGTATACCAACACATGCAGATTTACTTGCGATCACCTGCAATTTAACCGGTTTATGGTGAATCCAATTGCAATCGCTCCCGGCGTAACTGCGAACAATTTAATTGAAAAGCCAGTGTCTTGCGCAAAATGCTTTTGCTTTCACTGCCATTTCCACAGATTTCCTCCAAAACATACAATTAAGCACACACACACTCGAGCCTGCAAATTTGCAGCAGCGTCACCTCCTACCTGCCATGAACTGCAACATCACGGCAATCGCTACGATTTCTCCCGTTTCGAAATGCATTTGCAACAGTTGCGCGTGAGACGTCAACGCCAACGGATGTGACATAGCCTACATTGCTTGCAAAAACAAATACGCACGATGCAACTAACATTCAAAGAGTTGGATAAAGACATTGCCGTGCGCATCGATGCGCTCTTTCCGAAAAAGGAGTGCTTCATTGAGGTGCTGCCCGGCCATGTGGTGCTGCCACGTAAATTTATGAACATTTCGGAGTCGATACGCGATTTGCCCATCTATGAGGACGATGTGTGGATGATCTCATATCCGCGTACTGGCTCAACGTGGGCACAAGAAATGATTTGGTTACTCGGCAATAAATTGGATTTCGAGGGCGCAAAGCAGATGCAACAGTTACGTTCGCCATTGATTGAGCTGTCAGCGCTGTTCAGCGAGGATCATCATGAGTGGGTCACGTAAGTAGAAGCGCGCGCCGCTAGAAGAATTTATAGTGCACATAATTTTTTTTTTTGTAAATTTTATAGCAACTCAATTGGTAATACCGTTAATGTCGTGCGCGATATGCCACGTCCACGATTTGGTCGTTCGCATCTTACATTGGATTTACTGCCGCGCGGATTTGAAACTGTCAAACCGAAAGTAAGTGGTGGGAAATTTAAACTAGAATAATCAACCCGCTTTTAACGGTAATCACACCTCCCCTCTTTCAGATCATATACACCGCGCGCAATCCCAAGGACCTGTGCGTCTCCTTCTACTACTACTGTAAGTTGGTGCATGGTTTGAAAGGGCCCTTCGATGATTTCTTAGACCTCTTTCTGGATGAACGTTCGCCCATGGGTTCCTACTGGAATCATGTCTTGCCCTTCTGGCATCGCCGAAATGAGCCCAATATCTTATTTTTGAAGTACGAGGATATGAAACGCGATTTGCCAAAAATTGTGCGTCGTTGTGCTGAATTTCTCGATATCGACTATCAACTCACCGACGAGGATTTGACACGGATTTGTGAACATCTGAAATTTGATAAAATGCAGATGAATCCTGCGGTGAATTTGGAGCCTTTGTTGAAGAATGTCGCCGATGGGCAAAACAATAACTCCGAAAATGTTAATAATGGCGAGAGAAGTAAATTCATTCGGAAGGGTGAAATCGGCGATTGGCGAAATTATTTTTCAACGGATGCAACAAAGCGCTTCGATGAGTGGATTGAGAGAAATTGCAAGGGGAGTGAGCTGGTTTTTGAGTATCAGTAACTTAAGTGGAATTGTGTGCAATAAATGCGTTAATATTTATATAAATTTACATATATCTGCATCTAGTGCGTACATATGTATGTACATCTATTTACAAGGGGAAATATGTAATTAAATGCAGTGAACTCATGATAATGTGAACTAATTAATGTCAATGCGAGAGGGGTCAAATTTACAAATGGCGGAAAAAATTAAAAAATTATTTACTGTAAGGTTTTGGTGTTCGTTTAAATTTCTGTGGTAATTTAATCTTACTCTCTTTCAATCAGTCGTTCTTCTGACGACAACGAAGTAGCATGCTTAGTGGTTACGCTGATTTCTTCGTATATCACCAACACAGTCTCATTTTTCGGTGGCCTCTGCTATTATATAAACAAAGAGCTGTCATATCCCGTATTACGTCAGTAAATCAGCTGAATTCTTAAAATTCGCTGTGAGCTGGTTATTATTATAGGCTCTGGCTTTGCCTGTTTTTCTTTACACAAAAATTTGAATACATATTGTACATATTTATACATTAAAGTTTACATATATACATACATTGATACATAAATACATTTTCATATTTAGGGATGTTACACATAAATTTTTGTACATTCCTGTACAATATAATGCATAAGTCTCATATCATTGTTGTGATTGATTTTCTGCTGAAATAGATATCAAACTTTCTGCCCATCGTTTTGGTGGTCTTCTTGGTCGTATTCTTCCTTCTGGTATCCCGCCTCGAGCTACTTTTATCAACCGTATGCTAGGGGCTCGTGTCACATGTCACGAGCATGGATCGTCTTCTGGCTCTTATGAATTTACAACGTCGGTCACCCCTGCCTGCGTTCTTATCTCCTCGTTTCTTATACGGTCTAGTCTAGAACAGCAGAAATATTCCCCATACATATACGGAGAATGCTGCTGCAGAAACAGCCCTGACCGGTTATAGATTCGGGTCGTTCCGGCAGCGTAGAGCCGACTATTGGGGGAACAACGACCTTAACGCCAGTTACTCTGCATAAGTACAAAGTCAAATGAGCCTCTAAATAAAAAAAGCTACAGTCTTTGCGAACACGCAACCGACGTTATCCTTAAAACTGATTTTTCGTTTATTAGTCCATAAAATTTAAAAAGCAAAAAAGTTTAACTTTTTTTATTATTTTTTTTTTTTATTTGAAAAGCGTTACAATATTTTTGAGTGTTTTGAAATTGGTATGCGGTATTTTTGTTATCGCTTTCATCGACACTGCTTTCATTGTTATTTTTTTGTTCCTTGTTCACTCCTCTCGGGAGCATAGAGCCTCGACAAGACTCAGTCTTGCGTTAGTTTCGTTAATCTATTTTGATTTCTGACAGCGTAGATGCCGCTACAAGTCTTAAATAGTGAGAATTTTAAGGATATTTTCCGTTGTTTTTTATTGGTATTGCCTTGCTGTAATTTGTGCCGTTGCTCCGGTTCTGGAATCGCTGCGTTTGTGCGGGTGATAAACGCTCGGAGTAGTGCCACGGTTTGTGCCCGGCGTTTACCGGTCGACCCTTCTCCGTTTTTTATAAATTTTGTCTATTTGTATTCTGTGCAAATGTTGTGAATTTATTTCGATATATATTCTTTCTCTCTCCCTCTCTCATTCTCTCTCGGGTCTCTCCCTCTTTCTTTGTCTGCCTTGAAAGTTTCACTTTTTTATCGCTACGCTAGACGCACTTTGTTTTTTTTTTTGTTTTTTTTTAGAAACATGGAAAGTAGGTAAATTTGGAAAAGTGCGAAAACCGGGCTAGTGCACTTATGCTAGACTACCGAGCCGTTATTAGAAGTTTTCCATTTTCTAATTCGACTGAACATACGCAGATTTTGAAATTTATATGTATATAGGTTTAAGTTTTCAATTGTGAATGTCTTTCAGCGGAACGTAGCCTAAGAAATCAAGCGATAAAACCGAAGAAATGCCATTTTCTGTTATTTTGAAGTCTATAAACTTTATAATGCTCAACGCGTGAACTTAAGATGGTTGTGCAAGTTTTTTTCATTTACTTTCAACCAACTTTTTCCTTTGGGGCCCAAAACAGCTTGACCGGCAGGACTTGAGTCGTAAAAAGCTTTATACCGAATACATTTGGTTTAGTTTGCTCATATAAATACTCGAGCCTGTGATGTGCTTAGTACGCAGTTTTTCCAAAATACCCTCAACTTTATTTGAATATTTGCGTTGTCAGGTCATTCCTGAATAAATTGGACAAAATTGAATAAATTGGATTGTAGACAATTTGCGCAAGTCGTTGCTAAAACCTCCGAATAATACCTTCAACAACGCAGCACTCTCTGCGCGCCAATTATATTGAACAGTTGGCAACAAAATGGATGCCCGATGTTTGCCCTCTAAAGCGTTGATATTATGCATAATTGTTTTTGCGGCAAAGTCCTTCGAAGAACACCCAGTTTTCATTTATAGACTGAGCTGCAATTTCGAAGATTTTCTTACTAACTATTTTGGTGACAATTTCTTTGTATGACCAAAAAACAAATTAACAAATATCGGCCGTCACATAAGAGAACAATTTTCAAATTACTTTAGTTCACCGACTGGGGAAATGTCATGGCCATATACGCCCTCCATCGTTACTAATTTAATAAAATAATGTCATCTTCGTCTTCAGTCATCATTTTCGGCAGACGCCCGGTCCGTAAATATGAAAGCTCATACTTTATCACAAGCCACATCCATGATATCCTTATTGTGGGCCATCCCATAAACATGGGTATTTTCAATAGATAATATTAATTTCGCACATTATTTTAAAATGTAAATGAAATTAATTTAAGTTTGCGGCGATCCACACAAAACCCATAGAGGAAGCCCCTTCGGATAATCGGAAACTACTTTTTTGTCGGATCCGATTAGAAAAAATGGTCGTGTGTGTGCGGGTGTAACGATGCATGCAAAACAGATAGAAAGAACACCTTCGACTAATCGGAAACGACTTTACGGTCGGGTCCGATGCTCTGAAGTTCCGCTTTCCTTTCGAACCGGAAAGGCAGCAAATCGAATATTTAAAATAAATAAATAAATAACTGGCGCGTACACTTCTGTTAGGTGTTGGGCCGAGCTCCTTCTCCTATTTGTGGTGTGCGTCTTGATGTTTTTTCACAAAAGGAGTGACCTAAAGTTTTAAGCCGAAAAAAGGTTTTTCTGAGGAGCTTTTTCATCACAAAAATCGAATGCTTAGGGATTTCTAATTCTCTCCCATTATGCTTACAACTTCAGGTTGTCGGAATCGATTCAGATCAAAGGTTTGCGCATTTTTGTCAAGGGTTTATTCAGCTCAAGCTGATGGCTGTGTGAGTGTTTAGATGAAAAAGTGTAAAGGCCCGTCTACATACAGCTTTGACATTGAGTTGGCATTCGCGTCTTTTTGACAGCTGGCTATGAATACATGCATTCATATGAAGACCTTTACTAAACCTTTTTTTCATTTTTAAGTTTTATTTTAATACTTATTCAACGGGAGAAATATTTTTTCGCCATCGATGAAAATTTCTCTTAATATTTACTTTTTTGTTATTTTTTTGGAGTCTATGAGAAGTGTTGTTTCGATTTTTATTTAACTTTTTTTATAATCTTTAGGTTTTATTTTAATATTCATTATACGGCAGAAACATTTTTTTCGTCGTCGATGAAATATTTTATTTATTTTTATTGTTTTTAATTTTAAATTCATTTTAAATTTTTTTAGTTTTTAATTATTTTATGTCCATTACGGGGCAGAAAGATTTTTTGTGGGTCTATGGGATTTTTTCTTAATTTTTTTTATTGTAATTTATATTTTTTGAGCAACGCCAAAGCAAAGCGAAAAGATGGCCAACTGTCATCCTTTCGCATGAGTCGATAATCAGATGTAAAAATAATAAAATAATAAAAATAAATAAAATAATTTCAAACATTTCAAACCCGAGTTAAGTATATTATAAATTTAGTAAATGCAATTATTATTGTAAATTTTACTAAATTATAAAAAAAATTTCACTAGCTTTATTTTGCATAATTTATCCATTTTTTAGGCTAAAGCGCTGAATTTCTCGCGTTGCATCAAAGCGAAACAATTTTGTTTTGTCCTAAATTGTAATTTTTTTTTAAAGTACTCTGAACTGTCAATTTTTGATTATAGGTTTTGACATTCTAGAGACCTAAAACAAGAACAAAATGCATTGCTCTACTGTTGTTACCTATTTAGCGAGCCTTGGGTAGAGCTAAGAAAAATTAAAGCTGTGAACGAGTTCGTTAAATTATTACCCAACTAGAGAAAACTCCGAAACCACTGGGAAATGTCGGCTATGCAGCGGGCGTTCCGTGTGCAATGATTTTTTTTTAGCAATTTTTATAATAATCGAAGAGCAATGACACAAAATTTAGTATATTGCAAAAAATTACCAATTCACCGTTTTGCTTTCATACTTATATGCATACATTCAATAAAAGCAAACAAATTCAAATTTAAAAAGAAAACATTTAGGTTGTCACACATTTAGCTGCTTTTTACCTAACTTGAAGCTGTAAACCTCCAGGGAAATGCCAGTTTAGGTACTAAAATTTAGAAGCACACAGCCATAATCTAATCTTAAAGTCTGTTCAATGTTTGTATGTCTCGAAGTGATCAAAGTCACCTAACTATACTCAACCACTTAATTGTACAGCAACACTTTATTAAACTGTTTGGGGGTCCCCTTAAGTACTCGATGAAAAAATTATCTCAGTGGTCACAATTAATAACCGATTAAGATGAATTATGAAAGATTTCAGTTTTAGTTGTGCCTTTTTACTAACAAGGCTCATATTAGGTGAAAGTCCTACCTCCTTCGCATATAATTTGATCAAAATATATTGATTTAACATATGGGCTTTTTTATAATTCTTGCTACTTAAAGCTTTTTTTCTGGAAAGTATGATTTTCGACTTAGCCGGTTTTTGGTTGTTGCCACATACATATATTATGTATCTAATATTTCAAATTCAGTTCGATATGCACTTTATAATATTTTATTAAAGCATACCCTATTCATTCCTCACTCATGGCTCATTCACGTAAAGTTTGATAACAATTAGGGCACTAAATTGACCCATTATAAATCGAGATACGTAAACTCAATTTTGGTCATAGATTACGGATATGTTTTCCTCTTTCTTTACATCGTGATTCACACACTACTTATACATGGTGCAAAGAATTGAGGAGATGTGGCCAATAACAGACCGTTATCCGGCTCTCACCGAATTTGACAGAATCAGCTGAGGAGCTGACGTAACTGCGGTCACAAAGCGGTTTGTTTACGAAAATACTAATACTGCGTTGGTGATACACATAACAGAAGTGAAACTTTCAAGGCAGACAAAGAAAGAGGGAGGGAGCCGAGAGAGAGAGAGAGAGAGAGAAAGAATATATGTATATCGAAATAAATTCACAACATTTGCACAGAATACAAATAGACAAATATAAAAAGCGGAGAAGGGTCGACCGGTGTAGGTAAACTCCAGACACAAACAACGTTGGCAACAACGCACAAACGCAGCGATTCCAGAACCGCAGCAATGGCACAAATTACCGCAAGGCAATACCAATAATTTCGACGCCGGAATGGATAGCACTTTATAGTAAGCACAAACACTAAGCAGGAATCGGAAATAAGCGCCAAAAAGTAGGCACCAAAAAAGAAGTCAAAAAAATTAGGACCAAAAAAGGCCCCTAACAATAGGCACCAAGGAAATATAGCGCCAAAAAGTAGGCACCAAAAATAATTTTCCTACGAGTTTGCATCAACAAACAAGCGCCAAAATGTAGGCAGTATTATTTCTCACTAGAAATTAGCAACCACAAAGAAAAACTCAGTTAAAATAGCCTAAAATGTATCTAAGATATATATAAGATATAGCTCTCTCTCTCTCCTTTTCCTCTACGTTATATCTTTTTTCTCTCTCGCGGAACGAAAACGCCCAAAACGTTACATGGCCTTGAAATTTTACTCGCACTTCGTTGACGTCTGAGCAACGAATGATTGGTCTAGTGTGTAGATATGTGTGAAATGATCGTTAGTTGGCTAATTCCCTGGAAGCGGCCACCGAAATTTCCCCATAGCTATGGCCCAAATTTGGTAAATCTAGCACCCTTGCTATTGATACACCTTACAAGGATAGTATAACTATTCTACTGATAATTTTCATCAAAATCACATTTCGCTACATTGCTTCATAAATATAACCCATACCAGGTTATATTTTAACTTTTCAAACCTCTTAAGGTACAAAGAGAACCAAATCGCTGAGCAAATTTCAATGTTGGTATTATTATTTTTTTAGTTGTTGTAACAACATACATATATGCTGCTCATAAATATTTAGGGAAAATGTAGGGCCCAACGAGTTCCTTCAACATCGAATTATTTTTCGTCAATCCAAACATCGCCACATTTATTGAACTCGTACCGTTCGCTTTTAAGTTTCTGCAACATGCATGCAACCCTGCGTCGCACGGTTTGAAAGGTGGCAAACAAAAGGAAAATGCAAGCGTTTGAATGGATCAACGCGCAAGCAAAAAGCATCAAAACACAACGGACATCACAAACGATTGGACGTAAAAACTCGGTGTTTTTTTTTAGTTAAACAAAGTGCAAATCCAGTACATCAGTACAAAGTGACTCATCTTCAGTGAGATCCTCAAAGCAGCTCATATTTCGGCATACTCAACACCAAGTCCTTTGTTGTATCATTAGACACGGTGCAGCAAATCATTTCGCAACAATGAACATATCTGAGGATCAAGTGGGTACAACAAACGATATAACTGACGCTTTCGGTTCGCTTGGTGCGCCTTCACCTTCGAATAGCAGCGGTTATTATGCTGGCGCTAGTGGCGGTAGTGGTGCTTCGGGCAGTGGCGCTATAGGCCAGCTTGCAAATGGTTATGGCAGTAGTTATCACAGTTACACCGCCCGCATGGTCACTGATCGACACGCAGCGGAATATAATATGCGTCATAAGAATCGTGGAATGGCACTTATTTTCAATCACGAAAATTTCGAGGTACCCACGTTGAAGTCACGCGCAGGCACCAATGTCGACTGTGATAATTTGTCGCGCGTACTCAAGCAGCTGGACTTTGATGTGAAAGTATTCAAAGACTGCAGCTTAAAACAGTTGAAGCAACATATAGAATGGGCCGCACAACAAGATCATAGGGACAATGATTGCATTTTGGTTGCCATACTCTCACATGGTGAACTTGGCTATATTTACGCAAAGGATGTGCAATACAAATTGGATCAAATATGGGCCTACTTTACACCGCAGCACTGCCCTAGCTTGGGAGGCAAACCCAAACTCTTCTTCATACAGGCCTGCCAAGGTGATCGACTCGATCCAGGTGTGACTATGAAGCGGGCGAGTCGTACCGAAACCGACGGGGAGTCGTCCATGAGCTATAAAATCCCGTTGCATGCTGATTTCTTGATTGCTTACTCAACTATACCAGGATTCTACTCGTGGCGCAATACGACTCGCGGCTCCTGGTTTATGCAGTCACTGTGTGCCGAGTTGGCAGCCAATGGTAAACGCCTAGATATACTAACATTATTAACGTTCGTGTGCCAACGTGTTGCAGTTGACTTCGAGTCTTGCACTCCAGACAATCCAGAAATGCATCAGCAAAAGCAAATTCCATGCATTACCACAATGTTAACGCGAATTTTGCGTTTCAGTGATAAAACTGCATTGCGTTAAATGCAATAGTTCTTCTATAAATCTATTTATATACATATATATTATGTCAACGAACAAATCCAGCGAACGTGAACTTATAAGGAATTTCGACGTCACTTCAGATTTTAGTCTTAAGTAATATTCAAATTTTATATTTAATTGCTATTGGGCATTTGGTATTTTTCATCAATTTATTCTTTTAGTATAATTAACCTTCATGAAGATTATAAACGAACATGCATTTAAGTGCTACTATATGCTCATGTCAATTTCTCCTTGTATTCTCCGTCCCCTAAATCATTAATTAGGGTGTCGTTTCAAACGGAACTAAGTATTGCATATAGTAAGCACCTTTTAAGTGCTGATAGAAGTAGTTTAGATATTTTTATACTTGTATGACGTATAATGTCCAAATTTTGCATTTCTACTTTTGTAGTCAAGTTTTATCCCCATATGCGTATCTACATATGAGAAAGTCTGCCATGTACTATATTTGTAAGTCCCATTACAAATAAACGCATTTTTTAACATCAACACTCGTTTTTTACATAGAAAATTCCTTAAATGTTTTGCTTAAAGACCCTGACCTCGAGATAATGCCGTTTATGGGGAAGATGCAGTATTCTGTCGTTTCTAACGTAATTGGATGACAATGATATTGAATTAAATAAGTCACCAACACCAAATTTGTGCAAAATCAAACAGTTTTGCACATACACTAATTTCATGAGTTAGAATAGTTTTTGTTGTAGCAGCATAAACATTCCCCATACATATACGGGGAATGCTGCTGAAGTGACAGTCATTGCCCGGATATAAATACGGGCCGTTCCGGTTACGTAGAACCGACTGTCGTGGGAACGAGTTAGAATAGTATTAATCAATGCTTAAACTTACATATACCAGTAAAGTCACGAATCGCAAAGTCAATTAAAAGATTTAATTAGCTGTTCCATTTTCTATCTAAATATATATGTATATGTATTTATTATCTACTGCCAATTGATTATACACAAATACAGCAACACAAGCACATATAGCAAATTAGAGGTGTGGACGTTTTTTTTAATTTTCCATAAATTTTAGGAATAAAAAATAAAGTTTGGTTAAAAAAATTCAGAATATCTTTTGTAAATGCACTTTTTGACTTTCATTGGATTAATTTAATTCGTGTTTAGACGTGGCCGCCTTCCTTCAACTTGCCGACAAGCGCATCTACATCAGGCACCACAGCGCCTGCCTGGCGTACAGGTGGTTCCTCGACGGAGACGATTTCGATGCGTGGTGTTGTATCGATTCCCAAGTCTTTGGGTGTAGTTTTCTTCAATGGCTTTTTCTTAGCTTTCATGATATTTGGCAACGTGGCGTAACGTGGTGTATTCAAGCGCAAATCAGCGCTCAGCACAGCTGGCACCTTAGTTTTTATGGTCTCTAGACCACCGTCGATTTCCCGCGTGATAGTCAAACCAGCATCACTTTTTTCGACTTTATTACAAAATGTACCTTGTGGCCAATCTAAGATGGCGGCGGTCATTTGCGCTGTCTGATTGCTATCATCGTCAATGGCCTGCTTGCCCAAGATTACCAAATCGGCTTTCTCATCTAAGGCTAATTTCGCTAGAATTTTGGAGACGTGAATTGGTTGCAATAAGTCGTAATCTTTGCCCGACACCTCAACATGCACGCCACGATCGGCACCCATTGCCAACGCTGTACGTATTACTTCCTGAGATTGTGTTGGCCCCACTGAAACTGCTATGACTTCAGTGGCGATTTTCTTCTCCTTCATTTTGATAGCCTCTTCCACCGCGATTTCGTCGAAAGGATTCATTGAATGTTTAACTCCCTCGGTGACCACACCAGACTTGTCGGGCTTTACACGAACCTAAAAAAAACATTTTATTAAAATAACGGGCATCAAAATTCTTAAAGCAGTGAACAGAATACATCTTAGCCTAGTTGCTGCGCTGCTGATTACGCAAAACGCAACAAATCAGATGATAAGGGCTAAAAAACAGATCTCATTCAGGAAGAAATTGATTTATTTTGGTTTATGTACCTTCACGGCATAGTCAATAACGCGCTTCACGCCAACCAGGACACGAGCCATATTTTAATCGTTGATTATAAAACTCAAAATAGGCACTTGAGAGAATTAATTTATTCAATAAACTTTTCACGATCTAGTCTACAAAAACAAGATAACAAAAAGTGACAGGTCCAAAGGTTGAGCGCTCAATGGTATTGCCAGCTAAAAAAATGGTATTTCTATCAAAGTCTATCGATTGTTATAATTTGTTTAATTTTCTAAATCACATTTTTAGTAGTAATCTTATAAGACCTTTATAAAAATTTCAAGTTGTTAGTGATAGTCGAATTAGATAAACGACTTCAGCAACTATCCCTACAGGATGTTTATATCGTCGATTTCATATTTTGGAAACTCGATAATTGAGTTTATGTTACTATCTGATGTTTTGTGCTCAAAATAGTCGATTACTCAAAAAGTGACAACAGCAAGAACTGAGCTCCCAATACCGAAGCAGTGATACCGAAGTAAACGATTTTCTGAACGTTCGCGTCACGTTCGAAAGCGGATTGGTTTTTGTAAATTACTTTGTTTACTTTAGCAGAACTTTATAAAATATTTTATCGAATTTCATTTTTTATTTTTATTTAATTAATGTGGTATCTTATCTCGGGCTAGCATAAGACAATGCTCTGAAGAAATTGAAAATACGTATGAGCTGAATAAAAGGAAAAAAATTATTTGCGTATTCTAGGCGTCCAGACAGTTATAAAAAAAAATAATTTTTAAGCAACTCCTGTTAGTGTCAGTGAAATGTCACCGAATGGGACATTTACGACAAATCATTTTCCAAATTTACTTTTTTCGAAAAATCTTAGACAAAGTCAAGCTGGGAATTGTGAATGTGTAAGTAAAAAATTGCTATTGCCTTTGCAAAACTGTCCTATGTAAACGCCAAGTGCAAGGCTGTGTGCGAGTGCATCCTGAATCATTACAAAGCGTCGGTAACGCAGTGTGGAATGACAACATAATTTTTTTTGAATATACTTTTTTAGCCTAAGTTAAACTGTCTAATTAATTTTGTTTCTGCAGTTTTTATAATCTTACTCATTTATTTGATAAAAGCAAGTAAATTCAAATTTAAAAGCCAAAAATTAGGTTGTAAAATTAACTCGCAAGGTTTAGATGCTCTCTTCCTAAATTGATGGAATACTGGAAATCTCCACTGGAATATTAGCATTTAGTGCTTTATTTAAAAAGCGTATTCGATTTAAAATGATTGTGTTCACCCTGTAACAGAACAGCTGGTTTCTGACACGTTAATCATTCAAAACAAATCGAATACGTAAATAAAGAAATGAGCTCCGAAGTTGTGGCAAAAAAACTAAAAATAAGTGAAAATGTCTGTGAGGATAATCCAAATTGCGCACATTGGGTGCAGCGCAAGAAACGTTTCTGTAAAATGACAGTGAAGGCGGGGCAGAAGTATTGTGGGGAGCATCAGCCAGCGGTTGAGTTGCAAACGCCGCAAGATACAACCGCATGCGATGATAACGTGCGCATCCCATGCCCATTAGACGCCAAACATACAGTATTTAAGAAAAAACTACAAAAGCATCTTAAAATTTGTAATGCGCGCGACAAAGGTGATTCCCCGGCTTACATAGAAAAAGGTATAAATACAGATGCGGAAACTAATGCGTGCCCCGATTATAGCAAACTAAGGATACACGATTTACCTGACGAAGAATTCTACAAAATAGTAGCAACTGTAAAAGAGCTTTATGCCAAATATGTCGAAAATACCATCGAAGCTGTGTGCTTGCAGCATAAGTTATTGGACGAGGAATTGGCAAAATCTGAATATGGCCCTGAGGCGAGAAAACACATCATACAGGCAGCCGCACTACTGGGAATACTTGACAGCGAACAACAATTGCAACCAAGCACAAGTTATATAGAGTTTGGTGCCGGAAAGGGTCATCTTGCCTTTTATTTGGCTCAATTGCTGGAATCACTACCTGCTTCTCAGGTAGTGCTTGTTGACCGCATGTCTCTGCGTCACAAAAAAGACAATAAGATCGAAGATCGGTCGTTGGTACACCGCATACGTGCTGACATTGCTGACTTTCGAATGGCCAGTCTGGAACTGCTGCAGCGCACTCGGCGCTGTGTAGCGGTATCGAAGCATTTATGTGGTGCTGCTACAGATTTGACGTTGCGTTGTATAACGCAACCTGGTTGTGAGAATGCAGATAAAAAAGCGCCAGATACTGAATTCGTACTCATAGCACTTTGTTGTCACCATCGCTGCGATTGGCAAAGCTATGTGGGCAAAAGCTATTTCCAGGCACATGAATTGACGAGTCGAGACTTTGCTGTCATTACTAAAATGGCTAGTTGGGCAATTTGTGGCACCGGTATGAGCCGTGAGCGCAGGCGCGCGCTGGAGGAACAATCACAAAAACCCGAAGATGTAGTGGATGCCAACGTCACGCAGCGATTGTGTTTGGCTGAGCGAGAACGTGTTGGTGACATGTGCAAACGTATACTTGACTATGGGCGGCTGCAATATTTGAGAGAGCATGGCTACGAAGCTGTTTTAAAGTACTACGTAGCACGCGATGTGACATTGGAAAATGTCTGCCTGCTTGCAAGAAAAGTTGGGTAAGTATGAAATAAATTTTATTTCGGTTGATTTTTTTCACAATAAACTTTTTTTCAGTGCTTCTAAATGTCACGGGGATGGAAAGGAATGCTCCAGCTCTCAAAATTAAGGATGTCTGTCTAGTTGTTAGCACTTAAATTAATTGAGATATACAGAATTTTAAATATAACACCAAAACTAAAAGTTCGTAGCTTTTTGCGCAATGCCTAAATGTATGCAATAATTGTGTGCTCAATCGCTAATGGAGCATCAAGCAACATCTTGCGAGGTATTTTTGTTATTTATGTATATCTTTTTTTATTTGGTGCCTATCATATTTTTAACAAGTATAATATTATTTTTAAATCGTTAGGTATAATTTATTTCATTGAAATTAAAGCAAGAACAAACTCGGCTGTTTGGGCTTACAAATCTTGTTGATCCCGCTATCATGCACAAGTATGTGTGTGTGTGCATGGCATTGCGATTTCCGTTTTAAAATCCCTTACTTGCGGTCAGTTACTCGCTAGTACCAATTGCAATTAATTTGCAACAATCCCTTCACAACTTTTTTGCACTCACAATTAATTTTGATTCGCTAAAGAGCGCGACTTAACGCCCACACCAACAGGAAACACAATCAAGTGCTCATATTCTACCGAGCGAAAGTATGAATGGAGGCATTAATGAATGAATAGACGTTGAAAGGCTGTAGCAGCTGTGGTTGAGCGGCGCGAAAGTTATAGCAGTTCATGACAAATGAAAACGAAATAAAATTTGTAAACAAACGTCGTCACAATAAAAATAAAAAGCGCAGCAAGTAAAAAATATCGCATCCGGAATGCTATACATTTGCATATCCATGTATGTGCATATGTAGGCATGGTGGTGACATTTGAGATTAGAGCAAGCCAAGAGCGCGCAAATATGTCAATCACTGAGGTGTCTGCTGATGCCTAATTATGGGAATTAGCTGAAAGACAACATGCCCAAGATCAGTGACAAATTATTCGCATTTTAATAACCTGAACCTGCTGAGCTAATTGACGAAAGAGTGCCAAGAGCAACCGAGGGTTGGCGCCGCGTTATTTTTAGCAAAGATTTATCAGTTGCACTTTGCCATCAAAATGCACAAAGAATAAGACAAATATGGAAATTATAAGGTTTCCATGATTTAAATAAGTGATAAAAAATATAAATAAAAAGTACAAATACCACAGAATTTTGAGGGGTAAGGTACGGTGCACTAGAGAGGGCTCAAGGCTAAAGCTTCCAAAGCCACTGGCTCTGACGGACTTAACATGCTGATGCTGAAAAACCTGGGTCCATTGGGAGTGGGCTTTCACGCAAGGGTATTCAACCTGTATATGGCCACGCTCAAAATTCCTTTCCGTGGTCCCACTACTGAAACCTGGGAAACCCCTCATCCAAGGGAAAGCTTATCGCCCGATAACTCTCCTTTCCCCAGCAGTGAAGAATCTTGAACCCTTCTACTCCCACGAAACCCACACGAAACACCTATTCCCAGCCACACATCAGCATAGATTCCGAAAAGTCTACGGCACCACCACAGCACTCACCGCCATAAAAACCCAAACTAACCGCGAGCTTAACCAAAACCGCCCCTGCGAGGGGACTGTCCTAGTGACACTGGCCCTGAAGAAGTCTTTCGAGGGGCACGGTACACTAGACAGGGCTAGTTTACTGGGACGGCAGCCCTTGGCCGGGAAAACCCCGTGTCATTCCGGTAATGTAGAACCGGCTGCCATGCCACAATTACGTTCCGGATACTGTAGCAGGTTAAACTCCTACCTATCCAGAATTGACCCCGACATACTAAACATATGTACGGCATGTGAAGGCACGACACTAACCACCTTTTCACATGCCCTATTCAACCCACTCATCTAATACCCCTTTCCCTTTGGGCCCAACCTGTCGAAACAACAAGTTTTCTGGGCCTACTCTACACTGACAGGGCAAAGTTACTGCTACAACAACAATAACAACTAGGCTTTCACGGCAGTCAGCCACCCCACACTACTACATAGTTGATATCCAACAATCGACTCTCCCTCTGGGGCTGAAGAGGTGGTCCGCGAACTATGAGTATTTGAGTGGTCGGCACTGGTCAGCCATCTTTCGAGACCAAAACTCAAAACAGAGGAGGATAAAGCAAGATGTTCCGCAGGGTGGTGTCCTTTCACCCTTGCTTTTCAACTTCTACATATCGAAGTTCCCTCAGCCACCAGAGGGAGGCTCATTGGTCTTCTATGCTGACGGTTGTTCGATAATGGCGTCAGGCAATGACATCGATGGCTTATGTTCTAAAGTGAACGATGGTTACCTCACCAGCTTTTCTCGCTTTTTCACTGCGAGGAACCTCTAACAATCCCCCACTAAATCCACCTGTACGAAGAAAGTCAAATTACAGCTAAAGGTCAAAGTCGATGACACACCAACGCCGACGGTAAACAACCCCAATTGCTACTAACTTACAAAACCGCAACAAGGTCCTCAAGTCGCTGGCCGGATTCGATTCTGGGTAGGTCTGCTACAATATCCAGAACGTAATTGAGCCTAAGTTGCGTGGGTCACACGAAACAGCTGAAGCTCTTCGTCTGCAATGGGTGGTAGTTGGACTCCGATAATGAAATCATAGGTCGGAAGTTAAGGAACTTGGTGAGATTCACCCTATGAATGTCGCTCAGTGTCTGTCTATATATCGTCCCATCCAGCAATTGCAGTCATAATTGGTCCTGGATCTCATCGGTCTAGTCGAAGAGATGCCTCCCGATCCGCTTGGGTGGTGGGTAAGTTTCTACAGGGGTGATTCCTATGATAAGACTCAAGCAGTGCTTGCTGAGCATTTTGAGTTGTGAAGGTTATGCAAGAGAGACATCAGGAGGCATCCCGCCGCTGTCCTAATAGCAGTATTTTTACAGGTCTGAAGCTTTGTCCACTGGAAATCACTAGTACTAGGCGACCAGACTGCCGTTGAGGAGGGAGTAATATTGCTCGGGTGAGCTCCGAGGAGGAGGTTATATTTGCGTGCCCTCTATGAGCAAGTCTTAAGGTGGCACCACCCGCTGCACTGATTGCATCTAACCGATATTCAGCTTGGATGGAGCCCACTTTGGCAAACGCAGCAGAATCAGGCTTCGGGTCCAGGGTTAGGCTCAATACCAACCCTGATGGAAGTATTGGGAAGTATTGCTCCACGGAGCTGCTCCAGTGACGATAAAAAGGGGGTGAAGTTCAGAGCACGGGACGATAGCCTTTGGCCGTCAAAAGCTCGAGTCATTTCGGTACGTAGAACTGGCTGCAATGCGAATGAACCACCCGCCGTCCGTGTTGTTCTTGTAACAGCTTAAATACCTACTTCCCCATACACTTTCATGGAATACTGCTGAAGTGACAATCCTTGGTTGGATATATATCCGGGTCGTAGTGGTAACCGAGTGTACTATCGCGGGACCATCATTCGTCGTCATCAGCCAGTTCAACTTATTTGGCTAGAAAGCACAACTTGAATTGAAAAGCTGTAAGAAATTTTGAAAAAACTGGATCCGATTAACTCTGCAAATATGAATGAATTACTTTTAAATTTTAATTTAATTTCTGAGTCACTTCTATTCCGTGAGATTATAGAGGGCTCACTAACACACATACAATTTATAGCTATTAAATACTCCAGAAACTTTGTGGTTTCATTCCGCCGGCGAGTCAGTTGATACGTGACTATCGTAACTACTACTACTTTAGTACCGTTTGGTCAGTTCCGGGCTCGGCGCCCACTGTGAATGTGAAGAACGAAATAATGAAAAAAAGTTTTTTCTCTAACAGCGGTGAACCCCCGGTGGGAAAAGGTAAGATTGCTTCTTGTACAAACGAAAAAGAAAGAAAATTATATACTATCCAAGCATGCATTCATGACCTCTCAAAGCAGTGCGTATCTTCTTTTACTGGATGTGGTACCCCTCTATTGCAAAAAAAACCTTATTGCGCAGATAGAAAAAAGTATATGAAAATTTGGTCACAAATATTTCTTATTATGCAACTAAAATATCAAACTACCAAAATTTTGTATACATAACTTACCGGACGAACTATCATTGCCCTATTTCGAGATGTTGTTTAGGTCACAGCAGCTTGAATGGCTGCAGCTAATAAACTCAGCGGACCAAATCAGGTGAATCCGATACATGAGTATCGTTCATCAAAATAATTAACACCTTTGTCAAAAATTCACTCACAAATCTTGACTGATGGATACATTTTTTGGTTGTCTGTCAGCTCGTGGGACACAAATCTTGATTTGAGGTTATGAAGAACTAATGATTCGGTCGAAATCAGATACGCAGATGCCTGAGGAGTACCCAATTTTATTTCAGCGATTTTTAGAGACGAATTTTTGTTTTTTTTTCTTTCTCAACATTTTCTACTCGATGGCGTTCCTTTTATCGCCACTAACTATCTAAAAGTATCTAAAAAAAATTATTAAAAAAAGTATCTACCCTGTTGAAATCTCCCGTTGCTGTTTCGTACAGTTGGCGCTCAGGTTGCACAGAATGGCATTGACGGACCAGATTGCGCAGATTCAAGTGAAAAAATTGGTATACCTTCAATGTCGCTGAAATATATCGAAGAATATACGAAAATAATGGAAAGTAAAAAGTTAGTAAAAGCAAACGGCTACGTAAGTCCAACAGCTGATTTTGTCAAGTTCACTGACAACAGAAGAGCGGCTCTCAGATTTCGAAACCTGAATATACAGGGTGCATGCGGTAGTTGAGGGCGTACATATATGTGGCTAGAACTTCCCCAATCGAAAGAAATGCGATTTGAGTTCAGTAGTCAAAGAACGCAACTGCACTTTACACTGACGGATCGAAGATGGACTGCGCCATCAGCGCCAGTGTATATTCAAAAGACCTCGAAACTTCCAAGTATTTTCGCCTAGAGGAATGGGAATAGTATTGTTCAAGTAGAAGTTCTCGGGGTAAGGGAAGCTTGCGCGATAATTAGAAATCATACACAACAACTATCGGAAGTAGCTATTTTTTCAGATAGTCAAGCAGCCATCTTAGGTTTAAAGTCGCCTATAATTAACACAAAAATCATCAGACAATGCAAAGAAGAACTTAATGCTTTAGCACGCACGACAGAGCTCATTCTCATCTGGCCAACTGACCATAGAAACATCGAGGGAAATGAGAACGGATCCGAAGCGCTGTCTCCAAGGCGTGCGCAAAAGGGAGATCTTCTCGATATTCCAGAAGCAGGCCGTTGGCAGATGGACTAATAAGGATACCTGCAAAATAACTAAACAAACGTG
This sequence comes from Anastrepha obliqua, assembly GCF_027943255.1. Classification (NCBI taxonomy): domain Eukaryota; kingdom Metazoa; phylum Arthropoda; class Insecta; order Diptera; family Tephritidae; genus Anastrepha; species Anastrepha obliqua. The sequence goes on along the minus strand of NC_072892.1, from coordinate 180,326,426 downwards.
GCCCAAATTTAACAACATATTCAGAACTATGTCAACAATAAACGGCCCCAGGCCTTTGGGAGGTCATATCAAAAAGATGGATGCTCTACGACACAGAATGATTAGGAAATTCTCGATGGTTAACTTGGAAGAAATTGCAGAAAAGAGAATAGATGACATAGGCTGATTCAAATTAAGATGGTTCGACTAAAAGTAGTGGTTCTACAAATGGTGTATCAAAAATGGCATCTTCTGTGCTGGGTTGGATGTGTCTCTCTACCACCACTACCACCAGAACTTCCCATTTTTTTATTATTTTTATTTCTGCTTTTTTCCAGATGAAACATGGAGAACCACAACTTAATTTAAGAAATAAAGAGACATGCAGTTATCGTCGCACACATACCGATTTAGAAATGTATAATTTTCTTAATATAAATTTGCCCGTTTGTTCGTTCATAACGTTCGTCGTGAATTGGAAGTATCAGGCGGAGGCAGAATCTGTTGCAAAACGCAAAAAATACGAGCACAGTTCTGACACTGTCCGATCTACAAAATTTATCCAACAAGTGCACGCGAAGGCCGAGTTATCTGATCAAAAGGCCTTCTAAGCAACATCATAGTTATGGTTTTTTTCCTGACAAAAAAAAAAATTGACCAAAACTAAAAGACCAACCGCTGAAATTACCAGAATGGCAGATGGCTATAGTCCAATCATACAGAGGTTTCTGTTGTCATGCATACGAAGTTTCCAGCCACTGTTATGTTATGCAACCCCACTTCTTTACTCAAGAATTTCTAGTGAATTCTGCTACATATGTTGGGGTTCCAAAGACAGTAGTAAAACCCTGGATTGCTGGCATACGCGGTGGCAACACCAAAACCTTTCAACAAGACTGCTCCTTCACACAAAGTTTTGGCGACACAAGATGGGATGGCTGAAAATTTCCGTGACCACGTAACACCGAACTTATGGCCGTCCAACTCTCCTGATCTTAATTCGTTGGATTACTACGTTGGGAGCGTAGTTGAGCGTGAAACTAGTAAGCCTCCTCATAACACCAATTCTTCTTTGAAGGCTGCAATTAATACCGGTATGGTCAATGTGTATAAAAAAATTTAGAAAAATTTCTAAAAACAAGCGATGAGTCGAAATCATATAACTTTATAGCTTTTTTTATTTACATGCGACTAAATGTCTGTGTTTGTTCCATTTTGATTTGAATTATAATAAATTTTTTTATTAATAAATATTTTATTTCTTTTTATTTTAATATTAGTTGTTTTTTTTTGTTTTAGAAAATTTGTCGAAAAAATGTGCCGTTTGGTCAGATAAAAACTGCGTCCACTTCTTAAAGGTTAATACCCAATTCCCGTCCGCCCGTCTGCTGTTACAAGCCATACGTTCGCTGTCTACGAATTTATTTGATTCCAAGAATCAACGGCCAGCTCAAATTAAATTTTACTGAAATGTGCGCGGGCATGCAAAGTCCCGTCCGGAATAGCTCTGTTTTTTTGGAATGGAGGGTATATTTGTATGTACACCAATGCCACACTGGCTTGAATTTCACGCGAACAATTAAACGCGTTGCGGAATGTCTGTCCGGATGTAATAGGTTGCCATATTCAAATGGCGCACCAGCACCAATGGATGGGGAAGGTCATGAAAAGAGCTGCAACCGCCGCTGTTTTTTCAGATTTCACTCAAAGCATTGAGGAACTGAGAGCGTCTGTGCAAATATTTTGCATTCAAATGTTGCGCTTTTTGCTTTTCGTTCGTCTCTATAAATAGCAGTCGTCTGTGCTTACCACGCGACTCCACTGTCTGCTCGAGTTGACCGCTCGTATTTAAGTTTTATCGAACGCTTACCGATATGACGTCAATGCGCCCTACCCACCGCATAACTAAATAAATAAATAACACAAACAACATTGGCGGAGACTGCTAACAGACACCACAGACGTCCCACCGTCCGTACGTGCATTTGCTCACTCCATGTGAACCACTAACTCAGATGCCACTTTCGATTTCATTTGCGCGTAGCTGGCGTTGGCAACAGTTTCGCTACACAAACCGCAATGCAATCGTCGCTTGCCAATCGCCGCGCCAACTGCAGCGTCTCAATTAATTAGCCCATTATTTTCTATTAGAATTATGCAGTTAATTTGTTAGTATAAATTATTCATATTTACACGACGTCCGCCGCCCGTCGCCTGCCGCCCACGATCCGCTGTATTGAGACATGATTTGTCGGTATGTTTGCCTTACTTGGTACACTTTGTGTCAGGGTATTAAAGTTGTGGTTTTTATTAATTACTTTTAAGGTGGTTAATTGGCGCACCGGTATTTCCGAGACGTACTCAGTAACTGACAATTGCAAATGGGCGGTTCGCAATTAATTGCTGCCGCTTACCGTTTGCCGCATTCGCTGAGTTAGAGTGGCATGTAATCACGTGTTAAACGTTCGCCTGATACCACTTAGTATACCCGTTACTTGCCGCTGCAAAGGCATGTCGGTAAGTTTACGAGCGTACGACAGTCTGTGCGTATAGTTTTTGTTTGTGGCGTCACAGTTCCTGTATGCCAGGCACAGCAGCAGCCGCTATTGGAAGGTCATTGCCCGCATCAGATTGTCACTTTCATTTGGCTTTCGCGCGTCGCCTCACGTTTTTTGTGCCACAGTTCGCAAGAAGAAAAGCCTACCTATCCGTCGTCAGTTTTTGTGCCGGGAGAGAGGTGCACCTGTGAGCGCCGACCGGCTCCGCCAAGTCTCCCATAAAGACAACCGCTCGCTGCGGGCGATCGTGGTTTCACTTTCGCACGCTGCCTAACTTGAAAACTTGCTTGCTTTTACTCCGGTCGCACTCACTCTCTTCACCTGCTGCTAAACCATAGGTTGAGGCTGCGGTGGCGGCTCCATGCAATTTGCTATGTCACCATTTAGGCCAAATTGTTTTTCATTTGGCGCTTGAATGAATTGCGCGAATGAGGCGCAGCTCATTCCGGATCTTTGGCGGCCACTTTTTCCATGATTTTAGTTTCCATTGCTTCGTTGCCGGCGTTTTATAGCTCTTCAGGATGTTTTTCTTTTCTTCCAAATTCGTTTTGGTTGCTATTATTGCCATGTTCATGTCGCTTGTTTTTATTGCTGGGCTCTGGATTTGTTGCAATTGTAATTGCAACGCTTACAAGTGGCAGTGAAAGTTTTCTTGACACGGATTACAACTGCTTCGGAGTTCACTGTTTTGCTATGCTCTTCTTGATTGCATTCCCCCGCCGTGGTCGCACAGATTCTCCAATTTTCATTGCTTGTTGCTGCTGACTGGTTTTCGTTTTCACCTTCTGAATGTGAGAAAATCGAATTATCGCATAAATCCGCATTGAAGAGTTTACAGTGGCTTTGACTGGATTATGAAGCGGGAGGGAAGCGAAGCAAAGATTATTTGCTGGCTATGTGACGGTTTCAATGATTTATGGCCTTTGTTTCTGATGCAAAATAATCCAGCCTCTTACTCTACACTGAGCAATTGTAAGCATGTCTTTGGCCTTACATATGCAGATGGTTAGTTGATGCTTGCAACCTATGAGAAATTAGATCAAAGAAACGGGTAAGCAAAAAGTGTTGACTCCATATACGAGGTGGAGTCCCAATCACCCTAATGGAAGAGTCTAGAAGAGCCAAGCGTCGATAGCAGGATATCGCCGAACACGCAAAAGAAGTGTTTTATTTATGCCTCTCAAAAACAAACTAAACCTGCTCGATTTCGATTTTCGAGGTATGTGAAAATGAATTCGTTCCAAGAGTAAAAGTGAGTCAATTGTCCTATTTATAATATCGAAAACAAAGCAGAGTGAAAGTATAATTCTTCTACTTTGTAACGATTTAAATTTAGTAATGCAGACTTTGCATTATATGCAGTGGGATCAGTGAAGTTCAAAGATCTGAGTGCAAAACGAAGAAATTTCTTTTGAATGCGTTCAAGTCTGGATTCGAGGGCTGGATCAAACGCTGGCATAAGTGAGTTGCAGTTGAAGACGATAATATCACTTTTGAGGGCAATTAAAAAGGCTATAAATTCAATTTGGAATAACACTACAATTCAAAGTAAAAATGACTACGGCCGTGAGGCGGCACAGAAACGAGTCGCAAGCTGGCCGAATGTGCCTTGCAGGTATTATGGCCCACTCGCGAACAATGGCTTTTTTTCAGTGCCTCGAGACTGGTGAATCCTTCAGTTCGGACCTTGGTGAATTTGAGAGCCATTGTGTGGACGTTATGAAGTTCGGAACGTTGTTTTTTAGGTATTCTGGGTTCACTCGAGCTTTGTGGGACGGTGCCGAGTTCTGCTGAAACGTCCATGGTCTGCACCGAAATGCTTGTCTGCCCACCGCTTCGATGCAACATTCAGAATACTTTCCCGATAATATTTCGCATTTACCTTGACGAAAGGCTCGATGAAAACTATTGGTGAGCGCTCATCTGCGGCCCAAACCATTACCTGTGGCGGGTGCTGCCTCCTGGTGGCCATTCAATGACTCAAATTCTCGTATGAACGGTTGATCAAGTAAATCCTATCATTTTGAGAGTTTAAGAATTGCTCAATTTGAAAAATTTTCTCGGCAGAAAACACAATGTTCGGAAATTGATCACTTTTGGCCAAGCGAAGCAACTCCTTCGCTCTCTCAAGACTGACTTGTTGCTGCTTTGGTGTAGATCATGCGCCTTTTGGATCTTGTAAGGCTTGACTTTGATTTACACTTCGTCTTTTGATGACCACCTCCATGAAGTTTCATTGTAACGAGTAATGGTGCGATAAACAAACATTTTATTTACTTTAAGATGCTCGAGCTCACGAACAATCGCTGGTTGTGATTTTCCAACCAAATAAAATGCAACCGCAATATTACGTTTGAAATCCACGTTTGGTTTGGTTACACTCCGAGTGCCGGACCCTGTATATTCCGGGAACTTCTTAATCAAAGTGGTATTTTATTCATGCTGGCATTACTAGATATAAATTGTTCCCTAGGCAGTCAGTTTAACGTCAAGAACTGTCACTTCAATTTCAATTCCAAAAACTTTTGAGCTTCAAAATTGAATATTTTGTACTATTACAACAAAACTACATCGTTTATTCCAGGAACTGTAGCTTTAATAAAACTCAGCAGTATTCAGACTGGGCTGGAGCAGATTGTTTTCAATTATCTGCCACACTTCTACGCTTTGGACCGTATCTGTCAATGTCTATGGGCAAAAATTAGAGCATACGCTAAAACAAATATGACTCTTCCCTTTCTGAGTGGATCTATAGTAGTACCTCGAGGGCTTAGTTTAGCAAGGCAAGGACACAATTGCTGCTAGCGCACATACATTCATACATTTTATCTACTAAGAAAACCATATTTCTGAAATACGTTTGCGGTTTTTGAAATATTTTTGAGTTTTTCTAAAATACATTTGGGGTTTTCTGAAGTATAGTTGGAAGAGGCGTACACATGAAATTATGCTACCCGCATGCAATTTGTGAACGCCTATCCAAAAATAAAGCTCCCTTTCAGTCAAATTGGTTCGTAAGAAACAAAAAGCTGCTCTACAAGTGCGTGCCCTAACTATGGAATAAATGTTAGTTAGATGGAGCCAAAGAGGGCAGATGGAGGGCAGTGTTTCTAAACACGCAGTGCTCGGTGTGAAGAATATCAGACTATGTTGACTCTTTTGATATATTGGCGATTCGTAGCAAATAGAGAATAATGTAATCTAATTAGAAGGACGGAGTTCGTAAATTCATACATTCGTAGCTATCGCCATCTATGAATGAATTCCAGTTTCATGGCTGTACTAGTCATTATCAGTTTATAAAGTATAAAAGACCCTGCTGAGAATTGCTGATAGCATTACCAATACACTTCTGAGATCAGCACTGACCCTGATAATTGTTAAATGGCCACCGCTTTTTAGCAAATTTTGCATTTTCATAAGCCGAAAAACAAGTACCAACTTTTCATTACTTTTTACTTTGTGCCCTCTCCACCCCTCATAGAATGCGTAGATGATAAATCGAAGTTGCCATCAGAAGGGCGCGCGAAACGTGAAATGCTTAAGATCGATGATCCTGGCACACTCTCTTCGACACATCGCATGCCGACACTGTAGTCACAGGAGATGATACCTGCACATTTGGATATGAACGCAAAACCTGTAAACAAAGTCAGCAGTAGGCTGTCCAAGGCGCGACTGAAGCAATGCTAAGCGTTGTTTTATTCGATATCAGCAGCTTCGTTCATCGTGACTATGCTCCTGCCGGACAGATAGCGGCTAGACAATTCTAGTATGTTGATTACTTAGAACGCCTGTAGGTTCGCCGATAACGGCTGGATCTTGCAACACAAAACGCGCCGGCCTAGTTCTTCTTCATTGTGCACAAATGTTTGGAGAAAAAGACATTCCACAATTGTCATATTGCCACTCTATTGCACAAATCATCACTTGCTGTTTTTTCTCATTCCCAAAAATGAAGTTGCACCTTAAGAGAAGTCATTTGGTGGCGTATAGAGGGTCAAGCAGTTCAAGCGGTGCTGCTGATGGGCTAATTTTGGTGGATCAAGAAAATGCTTCCAAACGTGAGAGCAACGTTGTACAGCTGTGTATCATACATTTTCCGATAATGCAATTTCCGAAACGTAGTTGCCACACCTCTTATTCGTTCTAAAAGCGCAACTGTTGCGAAAACATACATTTTTTCACAGCTGTGACATTCGTAAATATTTTTTTTCGAGCTCTCAACTATTTTCGATTAAGTTTTTAATTTTGTTCTAAGTGACGAATATAAAAGTTGGTCTCAACCTCACCTTTGGTTTCTGTTACAAAACTAATCCCAAAATGTTTCCTTTTCCTACTGGGTATACAGAAAATTGTCTGTTGTAAAAGACGTTGGCACGAAAATTTCAAAACACGGAATCGGCCCCATTGCGTTGTGAAAACGCGGAAGATTTTTTGTAAAAATTTTCCAGCGATGGATTTTATGGTTTGATTATGTAGGTATTTACTTTGAGTAGACCCAAGCACGGCGCACGAGCGAGTTAGTCATACGGGCATTTACTAAAGCATACAAAGCACATATGTATGTGTATGTGTGTGTATGTTAGTATCAGTCGGTACGTACATATTTTTCAATTAAATATAATTTGCGGAATAATTTGTTGGATTTTCTGTTTCTTTCTGTGCTTTGCTTCTGTTTCTGCTTTTGTTTCGGAGTTGGAGTTTTCTTTTTTGTTTATGTGCAAATTTTCTTCGTTATTTGCTTTACTAACTATTTTTAGTTTTTCTTTCAGTTCGCTCGCGAACAATCCAAAATAATGCCATTGAATATACAGTTTGTGCCATAAATCTTTTCATATGAAAATGATTGAAAAGGAAATATGTTTGAGGTGGATTCCGAAAGCAATGCACTCATTTATTTATTTTTGTAACAAAACAAACTTATTCAATTTTGCCGCCATTTATGAAAAAAGATAATTACACCGGCACACAAAAAAAAAAAAGTGGGGAGTACTTTTGACTAGACCCATATATCCCTATGTATTTTGACGCGCTGAATCCGAATTCGGTGTCCGTTTTGCCCGTACACCCCCAAAATTTTAAGTAAATAGCGAAAAACCGTGAAACCCCGTGAAAAATTGCTGAAAATCGCATTTGTAGACATTGGTAAATGTTCGAAAGTTTTCTTGTGAGTGTATTATACATGATTTTAGTTCATTTTAATGTGCCTAATACGAGTTAGGTGTCCGTTTTGCTTTTAACTACAGATTTTGCATAAACTGTACATATGCGACTCTGATTGCATGAAGAATAAAAAGTATAAAAAGGCGATTTTCAGCGATTTCTCACGGTTTTTCACGGTTTTCACGGTTTTTCACGGTTTTAGCCTATTTAATCAAAATTTTGGGGGTGTACGGGCAAAACAAACCCCGGATTCGGATTCAGTGCGTCAAAATACACTGAAATCAGGTAAAATACACTCATAAGAAAAGTTTTTAAAATTGACAAACGTCCATAAATGCGATTTTCAGCGATTTTTCATGGGGTTTCACGGTTTTTCACTATTTAATCAAAATTTTGGGGGTGTACGGGCAAAACGGACACCGAATTCGGATTCAGCGCTTCAAAATACACTGAAATCAGGTATAATACACTCATAAGAAAAGTTTTTAAAATTGACAAACGTCCATAAATGCGATTTTCAGCGATTTTTCATGGGGTTTCACGGTTTTTCGCTATTTAATCAAAATTTTGGGGGTGTACGGGCAAAACGGACACCGAATTCGGATTCAGCGCGTCAAAATACATAGGGATATATGGGTCTAGTCAAAAGTACTCCCCACTTTTTTCTTTTTGTGTGCCGGTGTTATTTATGGGGGTAGTCAGAGAGAAAAAATTATGATTTTCAAAATTTTTTTTGCTGGTTAATTGCTTTATTTTACAAAAATAAAAACCTAGCATTAATGATGTTTCGACTTGACTTAAACAAAATTTCAAAAAAAAAAAAAAAATAATAAATAAAATAAAATAAAATTAATAATTGAAAAAGTTATCGCTGTTTATGTGGAGCCCGTTTCTCCAGAAGTCCCTTGCGGTGATCATCACAAGTCCTTGGAGACTCATCTAAAATTAATCGGACAGGAGAAATTTGTTTAATTAATAGATAATCTTGAGCCTGATCGAAACTTTAAACAAAATTAACAATATGGCGGCCTCAGGAAATATTTTTCAGATTTTCGAGAAAAAAACGACAATTAATTGTTTGAGAAATATCGAAATTTTTGAAAAAAAATTCCTTGATCAGGCACGAGTTTTTTATGGTTTTCAAAAAAAAAAATAAAAAAAAAAAATAATTGGCGCGTATACTTCTGTTAGGTGTTTGGCCGAGCTCCTCCTCCTATTTGTGGTGTGCGTCTTGATGTTGTTCCACAAATGGAGGGACCTACAGTTTGAAGCCGGCTCCGAACGGCAGATATTTTTATGAGGAGCTTTTTCATGGCAGAAATACACTCGGAGGTTTGTCGTTGCCTGCCGAGGGGCGACCGCTATTAGAAAAATGTTTTTATTAATTTTGCTTTCACCGAGATTCGAACCAACGACCTCTCTGTGAATTCCGAATGGTAATCACGCACCAACCCATTCGGCTACGGCGGCCGCCATGGTTTTCAAAAGCAGTATACATTTTATTGCGGTTTCTAAGTTACAGTGATCACCAGATCAAAAACATAGTTTTGAGAAAAACGCATTTAAATTTTTGCATTGAACTCCGGAGTGCCCGAGCGGCCTTTGTTAATTGTTGAATAACTCGAAAAGTATTTGTCGAATTCACTTCAAATTTTCACATAATACTTGCAAAAAATGCAAAAAAATAAAAAACCTAGTTTTTTGAAAATTCTGACTCCCCTAACCCCTTATTTAAAATGATTTAGAAAAAAGGCAATTAAAAAAAATGTTTACACGACATTGTCTCAAAATTCTTTTCACATATCTACTAAATACAATAAAAAATCAAATAAATATGATGACTATTTATATGTTAATATTTGATGTGACCACCTGCAGCATCCATGTCGGTTGTAACCTCCTGGGCATTCATGAAATTAGTTTTTTAGACCATATTTCAGTAAAATCTTTTCCCATTCCCATTTTATGCACCGTAGTGGTTTTTGTTTGCAGAAAAATTTCTTGTGACTTTGTTTTTCAAATGCCATAAATTTTCAATTGGGTTAATATCTGGGCTTTGGGCGGGATTATCTAGTACTTTTGAGCGATTCTGCAGCAACCGAGACCTGCATATGTGAGACCTGTGCTTCGGATCATTATCTTGGTATAATTTTAACAAACAATTTATTTCGATTTTCTAGGTCAGTGAGTCTAAACTTTGGCTCAATTCGTTTCGAATTCTTAGATTAAATGTCTCAATGGATTTCTTTTGTCAATAATTTTGAACACTCCGGCAAGAACTTTTTAATTGATGCGAAATAATGAATCACTTTTAACCACCTGACCCACGAACTCTAAGTGCATCAGCAACTAAAAATGTCCTACTGAAGCGCTCAATGTATTAACGCCTCTATTACCATTAGACTTACATATAAAAACAATCGCTACTTACAGCGCGGTGCGACTCAGAGACATACATGTACATGTATTACAACAAAAAACACATGTCCGTCGTACAAAATCCAAAGGACGAATCACCTGTTAGGATGTTCTCGACCAAACATTTCATGCATCACTGCAACCCTTACAGGTCATTGGAAGGTAGCGGATCATGCAGCCAGACTCAACCCTCCCTTCAATCCCATCTGCCGAAGCTCTCAAGCGGAAGGGGTGAAGGAAAGTCTTTTCCACTATCTATGCGAGTGTTTAGGGCTAACTAGGGCACGACTTCGCTCTTTCGCTAAGCCTTTCTTACAGCATATTAATGAGATCTCAGATATCGAGATATAGAATTTGCTGCATACTTGGATCTCACAAAATGGATCTGATGATTAATTTCTACCGCGTCGAACACTGGGCGCACAGTGCCAGAACAAATTATTTTTATTGATTTCGGTTTTCAGCTTTTGCCTTAGCCGACGCCCATGTCAAGGTCATCTATCTGGCTCCTTGGGCGTCCTCTAGTTCATGCTCTCTGTGGACTCTAGTCTAAAGCAGCTCTACTGGCTTCGTGCGCTGGTTTGAGCGCTTCTTTCCCGAATTTCAGTGTTTGATTACGTATAATGAGTAGGTCCGGATTTGAGAGCCAGTTTTCGGGCCACCAGATACGGAGAATTCAGCGAAGACAGCGGCTCACAAGCGTTTGAATTTTGTTTGTTACTTTGTTGGATACTCCCCAAGTTTCACAGCGACAGAGCAGAGCTGATTTAACATATTTTTTCAGCTGCTTCGAATATCAAACTTTGTTTAAACTGACGAAATCGCCCTTTACTTTAACTATTCGATGTTCTATGACTCTTTTAGCCCCGCCGCCAGCTGTTATTTGGCTATCAAAGTAAATAAAGCAATTGATGTCTTCTACTGCACGACTGTCTAGTGTGAAAGTTTGCTGTACGTACTAATACGAGAGAGAGATAGAGAGAGAGATAGAGAGAGGGAGAGAAAGAGACAGATATATATATATATATATATAGAGAGAGAGAGAGAGAGAGATAGAGATAAAGAGAGAGAGAGTACTCGCTGCAGGGCCTACAACTCGATAGTTTGATAAGAGTTAGTGCTATTATTTATCAAGTCATATTAAATGGTGGTAGTAGATAGTAGATCAGAATGTTTGTTGGATCCGAAGTATTTCTTCCGGATACCTTTTAAGGCTCGCTTAAACGATTGCCAGCTGATGGGTTATTACCGGACGACCGGCATTGTTGTTTTGTACCTCCTGGCAGGTGTTGGTACGTGAGTTTGCCCTGTTCTGAGTCAGGCCTCTGTAGTCTAGCGTACTGCGCTAGCCTGCTATCCCAGAGGTTGAGGGTTCGAATCCCACGTAAAGCGCGGTCCTAGCACTTCGAAAATTTACCTACTTTCCCTGTTTCTAAACAAAAAATTAAAAAAAATTCACCGCACAAACCCAAAAACTTATCCTTTCTATCCTTACTCCCGCACAATAGTCAGCGCTTTATTTACATTGTGGCTGCTAAAGTAAGCAAAAAAACAAAGAAAAACACACAGTCACACATTGCATCAGTGGCGCCTGCAAGAGGAAGCGGGCAACCGCGATAATAGCGCAGACACACCAAATTTAGCGAAGTCCTCAACCATCTGTGCGATTCTTCTGTCAGAAAATAGTGGCACACAGCTGGTGCTCCAAGCAGTAAGAAAGCGTTGTTCCTAAGCAACGACAGGTGGCCATTTCCACCACTTGGGACTGGTAGCGGCAGGCTAATCACCTACCCTGTCAGAAATCAAATAGATTAACGAAACCAACGCAAGACAAGTCTTGTCGAGGCCCTATACTCCCGTGAGGAGTGAACAAGGAAAAAAGCAAATTCTGAGTCGGGCTTACTGGCTTCCTAAATATCGAGGTGTATTGCTTGGGTAGAGGCTGGCTTGCGCATACCGTTGAATGCAGTATATCCATACTTAGAAGGATTCCAGTTGAATAGAGTCAATATAGGTTTTTAAATGTCGGTGTAAATCATTTTCTGAATCATCTGAATCTGCTTTTCTTAGGCGTCATAGCTCCAATTTCTTCGACCCTTATACGCTGAAGGTTCTGTACACGTAGTTTGTGCGTTTCAAACCTGAGTATGCATCCTTCATTTGTACGTGCGATGCTCCTAGAATTGAACGAATCCAAAAAGATTTCTTACATTTCGTAATTTACGCTTTTCGGATATTTTCTCTACCTATGAACCGCGATGCTTCCTAATTAACTTAAAATCATTAGAGCACAGGAGAATAATCATTTCTATATCTTTCCTTTTCGATTTGATTAGTGGTGCTTTTGACTGCCCAGTGCTTCTTGGCAGGATTTTCTTCAATATTCCAACCAGAGCCCTTCGTAGTTCGGAGTTTTTCTATGTTCGTCTCCCAAAATATCCTGAGTTTAACAAAATCTCTAAATTTGTAGAGACATTTTTCATTTTCAAAAGATCACCTATTGAAATTTTTAATATTTATTTTATTTTTTATAAATTATTTATAAATATTTTTTATTTGTTATTTATCATAAAAAGTTTAATTGCATCTTCTTTTTTATGCCTATTCACCATAAAATCTGTCTAATTAAACTATAATAATCTGAGACTGAGCTTAAATGGAAACAACAGGAGTTTTTTTCTGATAACTTCGAGTTTATTTATTCAAAATAGTTCCCTCTGGCCTCGACATATTGTTTCGCGCGATGTAAAAGCTTTTCGAAAGAATGTTTCAGGTCATTGACTGGAATGCACTTCAGGATCTCGGTACAAGCATTTTGAATGGCGGACGCAAAACGTTTTCCTTTCATGAGAGCCATACCACGTGAATACGGTGAGTAAAAATGGGATGTCTAGTAAAAAAATCAATCACAAGTGTGGACCGATGTGGTGGTGAATTATCATGCAATAAGCGCCAGCTTCCTCCTTCACGCCAAGATCGAAAATTTTATGGACGGTTTGGCCCGTTTGCACGAGAATTCCCTTGGTATCGTAAAAACAAATGAACATCGACTTGATTTTTGACTTCTCCAAACCGATTTTTTGGGTGGTGGCTCGTCTGGGGCCTTCCATTCGGCACAGCTAACTTGTGCGGATTGAAACGTGCACAGACCTCTCGCAAGCCCAAATAATCAGTTAAAATGCAATAAATCGATGTTTTGGAGATATTCAGCTCCGACTCCATGAATTTCAACGTTCATTCGGTTCATTTTTGATAAATTTACGAACAATTTCGATGGAGTTTTCGGTGATTACTGATTTTGGGCGGCCCGTATGGTCATTGTCATTTATGTCCTCACAACCATCTTTGACACATGTAAACCATTCATGAACTTTGGCACGAGATAGACAATCATCGCCATAAACTTTTTTCATCAATTCAAATCTTTTGGTAAACGTTTTACCGATTTTAAAACAAAATTTGGTGTTAACTCAAAAACATTTTATTTTGCACTTAACCTTATTTCATTGGCTTAATAAATAAACACAGTGCCATTTAAAAATTTAAAATAATATTATTTCTCTCTCACGTAATCTGACTATTTTTTCACTTAAGCAAAGATTATTTCACTTTCTATCACAACTCTGTTTGTTGGCGCAAATGGGTTAATACACAGCATCCAATGAAGAATTTCCAATATTCTGCTTTGACTGATCAAAGAAGTTAAGAAACATACATACACGTATACATATATTTTGCTTACAGAGTGCTGCATAGTCGCTTTCATTTTCTAATCAATCGATATTCATTCTTCATAGATCAAAGAGAAAAATAATTTGTAAGGATTTGCGAAATCTTCTGTCAAAATCCGGCTCACCATGTGCTCGAAGATCTCAAATTACATTTGTGCCTTACATGAAATCGCCTTCCATCAAAACGAATTGAGAATCAACCCTTTCTGGCATATGCCTCCTGACAACCTTGCCTCACATGTCAACGCGTGCAGCATACCTACACAAACACACCTTCCGATACGCCCTCACAAGTGCTGGAGTGGCTGCGTGGCATTGATTTTCGATTGGCATCTGGTTGAAATCGCATAGGAAATCACTTTCGCGCACTTTTCGATGGAAAAAGTGTCATACGAAAAGTTGAGTTATTGAGGAGCGAGCGCTCAATGGCTAACAATGCCAGTGCAGGGGAATTTCCGATCGGCAAGATGAGCGCTGACACAAAGGATTATACAATTTTCAGCGGCAGCTGACACTGTCACATGGCACACGCCACACACTTGTAAAAAAAACACAAACAAAAACAAAAATACAAAATACGATTTCTATGAAATTATTGACTTGGCCTTTAATTTTAACTTACCAATGGATCTGCGCAACAATATATAAATGTTTGTATGTGGGTGTGCACGTCTAGGCGATTTAATTACATAAAAAAGTTTTCATAATAATGCATTCGATTTTTTAATAAATATGTATTTCCGGCAATTTGCCACACATTCAACGGGTTCACTGACCCATGGGTTGGCGCGTCTGGTCTGCTCGATCAGTTCGCAATGAAAATCCTTGAACTTTTGTGCCGGCGCGCTTCCATGTCCTGCTGTCTGGTGTTTTCGTTGGTGCTCGGAACGATTTTGTGCGACTTTCTGCCGCCTTGCCAATGAATGATCTATTCAAAAATACCAATCAAACTGAAATTAATAGTGAAAAAATAAAAATTAAAAAATAAAACACCGAGGCGTTATTCCGCAGCAGACGTCACTCAGCCACACGATTGCTCAGTGGATGCCATGCATTGGTCAAATTGGTCTGTCAGTCGTCCATTCATTCAGTCAGTCGTGTGTCCTTTAAAGCCAGGTTCTGTGGCTATGCTGCAATATCAAGCAGCAAAAAGTGTGTATGTATATGTGAAGAACGAATGCTGTTTGGCGGCACCCTCACAAAATTATGGAGTACAGTAGCAATAGAAGCTGCCAAGCGAATCAGGCCAAGCCAAGGGTGCCCGTCAAAGCATTTCAATACAACAGCAGAAATGATCCCACCATTAATTTGTTGGCACACATACACACGTACACCCACTTGAATAAAAAATAAATAGAAGACAACAAAAAAGCGCGCAGTTGAAGCGTATCCCATTTTAGGAAGCAGCAACAAACGTCAGGCACCCGAAATGTTTTTCCATGACATGCCATGAAGTGCCGCATTGACCAGTCAGCCGTCAGTTAGAACCTTTACGTTTGCGCCAGTGAGTGTGCCTTTTTTTATTTTTTGCTGTTTTTTTCTTTTTTTCTGTAGATACAATAATACGCAATGTTCTTTGCTAGAATTCTTACAAAAAATTTCTTCTAATCGTTGCGCGTTTTGCTGATTGTCAGTGCTTCGTTGGCGTTTTTCTGTTGCTGCTGTACAAATAACATATAATTCCAATAAATTTTGCAACATTTCTGAGTGGGTTGATTTTTTTGCTCTGCAAATTCCACAAGCGCATCCCGATCCCTTTTATAAATTGCATTTAAATGCAGATTTTTGGCTTTTTATTAAAAACATATCATTTCATACCAATAAATTTGTGGGCATGCTGGATTTTTTCGTTTGGCCACGCTAAGACCACAGAAACCTCTCGAACAGTTTAACTAAAATTAAATGCCTATTACAAAAATTACTGGTGTTTGTGGCACAAAAACCAAAAAAAGGAAAGAAAAACGCGAACCGCAAAAAGAATAGTTGTGCAAAATACTTGTATTTATTAAAGCGTTTTAATGCTTTGCTTATTCGTGTCCAATTTGGTCGATTAGGCTGAATTGCTTTAGTTTGAATTTCAATTTTGTTTTTTCATTTGATTCGATTTGATTGATCGAAAGTTGCATGCGGGAATGCGATTTAGAATTGTATCCGACTTGAGCCAGTAGGTTTGAGGGCCTTAAATGCCGATTGCTTAATATTTATATAATTTTTTGCTTAGTTGTGCAAATTCCAAAGATTTTATGAAAAGATCAGTGACTAATATGTGTAGAAGTACATGAATGCATTCTATGCACGTTCGTTTTTTATATACTTATTTACATTTTACAGCAGTGATGCCCAAAAACTTGTTATGGGCGAGCATTATGGGCCATTAAAATCAAGATAACCCCGTGAGAGCTGGTAGGATGTTTCAAGCAGAGCTTTGGAGGAAAGGTTTGTTTTCAGCGTTCTGCCCTATTTTATTTATTTATTTAAGTCTATGATTACAAGAACCTTAAAGGCTATATATGTAGATACAGTCCCTCACACCTTATTTGATACAGATACAAGTAACGTTCTATATTTCACAATATTTTACAAAAATGGAAAAACTGAGTATGTATGTAGATTTTTATTTATTTATTTATTTAAAGAAAAACAATTATAAATAATTGCTACACTTAAATCTAAAGCACTGGCTGCCAGGGCCGTCGGCTAGAAAAAAAAAATAATAAAAAAAATAAAAAAAATTTTTTAACATACTTAGGTAATAATATTTAGAACAGAAAGATGTATAAATGTGTATATTTATAGCTGATGTGAGGATATTAGATTATATGCTTATTTCACATAGAGATACGAATACGATACGATAGAATATTAACATTGGTGGCATTAATAAATTTAAGATGATCAGAAGGTTTAGTGTTAGTAAATAGAGCTGACCTGATGTGTTGTTGCTCTGGGCAGTCGTCGGGCAGGTGAGATACTGTGAGGCAAGAGGGACATGGTAGTGCAGAATCGCCGTTAAGTAGATGAGTGTGTGTGGCAATCGTGTGTCCAATTCTTAGCATAACAAAATTTTTTTATATTTTTGATTAGCAGGTTTACAGGAAAGGTCGATATTTTATTTATTTGTTTTAATTATTTCACTTTTCAATCTAAAGCACAAAAAAGTGTTCATGCATTCATTGTAATGCAAAAAAAAAGACATGCAGAGAGTTCATGACACAGTTGGACAAGAGCTACTGATTATTTCTAATTTTTAAAATTTTAAGGTATTTAGTACTTTATTGGGTATCTTTTATTGTCAATTACAGCTTGAAGGCTGCGGGGCATGGAGGCAACCAATTTTTTTGTGCATTCTGGACTAATTTGGTTGAACTCTTCAAGCCTTAGCCTTTTTAAGATCAGATTTGTTTATTGATGCCATATTTTCTTCCGACCACAAATTTTCGATGACGTTCAAATCGGGTGCTTGTGCAGAAGTATCAACAATATGGGGACATTTATATACAGGGTTGGCCAAATAAGACCTTCTAATGTTAAGCACAAATAACTTTTTTATTTTTTTTATTTTTTTTTATTTTGATTTTATTCTTTTGATCTGCGTGTAATTTTTGGCGTACGTCTGATTTCCAAAAATTTAGATTTGCCTTGGCCACCTCGTTCGCCAGATTTGACTGCGCCCGGCTTTTTTTATGGGTATAGATATTTGAAAGACAAAGTGTATCTTAATAAACCAGAGACTATTGACAGCTGAAGTAAAATATTCGAGACGAAATACTGAGCCTTCAATCAGAAACATTAAGTGGTGTAATGGAAAACGCGTTAAAAAGAGCCATTCTTTGTATCGAGAAAAATGGTGGACATTTGTCTGATGTAATATTTCATACATAATTTCCATAAAATATATTCAATGTATAAAAACAATTAACCAAAATAAATGATTATTGCAAAAGTTATTTGTGTTTAACATTAGTAGGTCTTATTTGGCCCACCCGGTATTAACCTTGGTTGTACGATATTATTTGTGACTTGAGCTTAGTGGCCATAACGTCGCCACTGCTGTGTTTTATAGTAGCTTGCACATTTGGGGGTTTGAGCTCCGTATTGGCCTCACACAAAGGCTGATCAATGTAGAAGTATCGGATTTTAAATTGAAATAAAACAACCCAAATTCAAATTGATTGGGAAATCTTTATTATTTTTAGTATAAATAATATATAATGACATTTACTTTTTAAAGATAATCAGCCCTATCATGCAATTCATCGTAGACTGTTTTTCGTAGAAGGTAAGAAACTGTAATCATACAATTCGAACAGCTCCGAACGTACATTCGAAATTCGTAGAGTAGCATTCACCGAATACACTCGTAACGTCAAATCTTAGAGTTTCGTACAATTTTTCTATGACGACGTTAGACTAACGGACAAAACTGGGAACGAGAAATAAAAAGAGAATTTAAAAGAAAACAAATAAAAGAGCTGCAAAATGTTAGTTCTGTGTTAACTGAACTATAAATAAAAAGGAATTTTTGAAGTATACAGGGTTTGATAGAAAAGTAATGAGCCTTCCCGCGCGGAGCGTCTGCCAAGCGTTCAACCGAATCGGCTGGTGGGGGAAAATGATCGTTGGACTTTCCCCTTCCACTAGAAACTGGTCCCAGTTCGCTGGCAACAGCGGTGCAGTCAACATCGCTCCGCGCGTGAAAGCTGTTTTAAAAGTGTGTTAGGATTTTGCAGTGGCGAAAATGCAGTGATCGTTGGAGCAACGTTACTCGATCAAATTTTGCGGCATCGTCCACAAGGAGTTTGTACCTCCAGGAAGCACTGTAAACGCGGCATTTTGCAAAGAAGTGCTCCTTCGGCTGAAAAACCGCGTCGCCCGGGTTCGGCCCGACCTCGTCAACTTTCTTGGACCCTTTATCCCGACAATGCGCCGGCGCACACCGCCTTTCTCTGCACCTCTGCATTGGCCAAGATGGGGGTTCCGGTGCTTCCCCACCCTCCCTACAGCCCAGACTTGTTCCCTCCGGACTTCTTCTTGTTCCCGCGCCTGAAAAGAAAGCTGAAGGGAAGGCGTTTCGACTCCATTGAGGCGATCCAAAAAACTGTGACAGCCGAATTGAACGCGATTCCGGCGGATGAGTTTAAAAAAGGTTTCCTGCAGTGGAAGGACCGCGGTGTATTGACGCTCAAGGGTCCTATTTTGAAGAATATTACTTGTATAAGCCAAAAGGTTTAACAAAGCTGCTTAAAAAAATAAGGCTCGTTACTTTTCAATCAAACCCTGTATGCACTTTTATATGACTTCCACAGGTGTAAAGTTGTAGCAACACGGCAGCAGTATGCCGCTTTGTTGGAGCTAATAAAGGAGAAATCAATCATGGCATTTAGACTGTAGTAGCCCTTCCGGTTGTGGTAGAGGATTTTTGAAGTGAAAACTTCTTTAGAATCGTTGGGAGTGATTTGAGAAAAAGTGAAACGAAAAAAGCGACACTCTTGGCTACGAATATTACATATATACGTAGCGACGAACTAAATAACTTTTAGGCCAGCGCCGACAGCATGGCGCGATAGCCGAGCGGCTAGCAATGTGAGCTTCCGATCCAAAATCCTTGGTTCGAATCACAAGAAAAAAATTTTTTTTATACAGTTATTTTATTTTATTTTATGATATGTTTATGAGGAGCTTTTTTTCATGGCAGAAATACACTCGGTGTTTTGCCATTGCCTGCTGAGGGGTGAGCGCTATTAGAAAAATAGTTTTCCTTAATTTTGGTGTTTTCACCGAGATTCGAACTGACGTTCTCTCTGTGAATTCTGAATAGTAGTCACGCACCAACCCATTCGGCTACGGCGTTTGTTTAATTTTACTGATGCAAAAATGAGGGAAAATATTTGAATAAAGTTTGCTTACTGTTTACACATTTTCCAAAGGTGACGGAGAACCAAAAAAAAAGTCGATTTTCAAACAAATACGAGTGCATATGTGTAATTGTGTTAGAGTTTCGGTCACGCCCCAGCAAAACCTGCGTGCATATGTGTTTGTAACATTCAAAAAAATGTAATTGTGTTAGAGTTTCGGTCACGCAGGTTTTGCTGGGGACGCTCATAATAGCAACCGCGTGTGTATTTTTATATTCGTAAATGTTTTCATTTTTAAATATTTACCGCAATTATGCCGAAAAATAATGCAGAAAAGTGTCGTGAATATCGACAGAAAAAAAAATCAATAAATAGCATCACGGAATTCATTCACGAAAATTTAATAAAGTATACACCAGAAGTATCGCGGATATTTAGAAAAGATTACAATAAAGTTCCAATGATTTTAAGTGGCGATTTTAACGTAAATTTTGCATTGGACACAGCGGTTCCTTTAATTGACGTTCTCAATACAACATTCAATTTAAAAATGTGTAACAATCGCACTGAATCGACAACTCGATCAAAAACAACAATTGACGCGGTATTTCAAAGACATGTTGACAACATCGAAACCAAAGCATTTGTATCATATTTTAGCTATCATAAGCCACTCGTATCATTTGTTGAAATTGAAAACATTGAGGATGAATGATAATAAAATGAAGAAAATAAAATATGAACTTTATAGCAATATTATAATGAACCTATAATTATCCCGCTCCTAATGCTGCTTTCGTCTCATTCTCTCTCAGTTTGTTTTACGGAAGGTTTCACTTCTATCGCGTCTAACCGTTAGACTGGTATTTTTTTTTCTTTAATGGGGGAAATAGTTTTTAGTGCGCCCCATCCACATACAAAATGATGCCAGGAAATCGATATTTTTGATAGAATTCCATCTTGCTTTGCCGTTTGGCCATTGGCACTCATGTCGAGATTTATCCATTGAGGACACAATCGTGCTTGTAGTGACGCCAGTATGTCTTTTAGTATATAGCTAAATGTGGACTGGCACATTGACACGTCGAAATCTTTGCCAACTCCGTGCTGATAGCATCCCTCTGCAAGAAACCGTAAAACAAGGGATAGTAGGAGATCTGAAGTTTTGGACGACGACCTCACAGAGCTTGCGCTGTCTTCAATAAAACTTAAAACGTATGTAAATGCAGCCGATAATCGGTAAATTTTGATAAACCTGTTTTAAACCGTATTCAAGTACACTTTTTCTTTAACAAAAAAGCAAGCACTTACCTTGGTTCGTCCCTATCGAGAAGGTTGCCTGCATTTCTCAATATTTTTCACTCAATTCTGAGACTTCGTTTGCTTCTCTCACTTTCCTTCTCCATTAACACAACCGCACATGTTAACGAATCAATTTTAATTTGAAAATTCAGATAACTTGACAAGAAACTTAAAGATTATTTGGTGAATTGTCTTGTTTACATTGAATTGAGCTGTTGTCGAAATATAAAAATTTTCACATTTGAGTTTGGCAGCACTTTTTTCGTATTCACATGGAACCCACGATTACAATTTTTTCGTATTCGTAGTAGACATTCGTATTTGAAGGCTTTCTACGACGGATTCTATGATAGGTTTGAATACCTTTCAAATGTTGGCCGCAACTGCGCGGTAATTTAGCGGGTTGCTCTTCAGCCCATATATGGCGATTTTGCTTATTGAAAGCAGAATTTACATAGAAGAAATCTTCTTGTTCTTCATTTAGCAAAGTTCCAAAGCTGAAAGAAAATAATTGTAGAAACACTTTTCAATGTACCAGGAATATTTTTTATTTTCAAAAGTTTTAAATAATTCAATTTATTTATTTATTTTTTAGCTCAGTCTACATTACTAAGTTCGTGTTTCTCGTGAAAGGACTGTCAAAATCCATAGTAGTACCAGTGCACGCGTTGCAAACACCGCGCAACATATTTTCATACTTATTTAAAATGCACAATCATTTGAAATTGAGCGAAGACTGGCAGTTCGTTTGCGAGTGAAGTGCTTGAGTTCAAATACTCCGAAGATATGGCATTTTTAAGCGAAACGTCTTCGCAAAGAATGTAACTAATTTGTTGTTTTATTTGTTTAAAAACACTTTTCATACCGAAATTTGCCAATTGCTTCTGGGGCGATGCACATAAATTTTCATTTGACAATCAATGTTGCTAGCAACATTTCACGGCAAGCCAAATGCATGTTGCTGGTGAAATTTCACGCCTGTGAAGTCTAGTGTCTTTCATTAGCTTTCACAGACTAATTAAATCATTTGTCACTAGAGGTCTTTAAAGATCCAGATCTCACGATATATACGCATAGCCAAAAAGTCTGCGTACCACTTACAAATATTTTTAAAATGTGGCCTTTGCTTTTTTTTGCCAGATCCATATTGTATGGTAATTTAAATAGAATATTATTTTTGAAGAAAAAGTTTTTGACAATTTTTCGTGAAACGGCGTCCAAAAATGTATGCTGCTTATAGGCTCAATACAGTAACGCATGTAACAGCAGTCAGTGGTTAAAAAGATTCTGATCCACCAGTACTAATACGGACATGCCTTGAAGATGAGGTCGGCCCATCATCGAAATCATAGCCCGCAAGCAGGAGCTGAAGATTAAGTATACAAAAAACTTCATCTAAATCATATAAAATCACCTAAATTTTAGTAATTACACAAAATCAAAACAAACTTAAATTTTAATAAGCCAATAATGTATTTACTAAAGAGTAGCGAATTTTTCGACTTGCAAATGCACTTTTTTTGCCAATCTGTGTCCACATATTTGGCTCTACGAGATAACAATAAGTTATTGCCAGTTGAAAATGAAATTTTGTCGCCTAAACTACTAGAATAAATTATAATTTCCTTAAAGCTTGTTTGCGCACCCAATTCAGTTGGGAATTTGCTTAATTGAAGTAGATTTATTAGCTGCGATATTGAGAAAAATAACCAAAACATACTTGGCTTTATTCAATATTGTCAAATGAGTAATTGATTGACGCTAAACAAGTATTTGACGGAGGACTGGCTTGATCTACGCAAACACGAAACGTTTCGAGTCACATGTGCAGACGCCACCATACATCCCTGCAGTCAAACGCACTACTTGCGAACTACTTTTCTACCACTTTGCTTTGCAGCTGAATTAGTTCGTTTATATTTAACTTCAGTGCTAGCAACTGGCATTTCTACGATGCGGTGATGTCCTACGAAATATCTGTTGTCCGTTTTTGTATCAGAATTATAACAGTTAGTGCACTAGTCAGCCTCAAGTCCGCTCTCCATGAAAAAAATTAACACTTTATAAGGCTCTCAACATGCCCGTCCTATTTTACGGAGTGTTTGAAAAAAAAATTTGCACGTTTGCAAATGGAAAAAAATGCCGAAAGTCTTGAAACTTGGACTTTTTGGTGTTATTTGAAAGCTAAAACTCCAATGAAGATAAGTTACTAACTTATTTTGTGATAAAATAGACGTTAAACCTTATACTTATATGTACATCCCCTCAAATCACAAGCAATTTGTTAATCCTGCTTTTTCACCAACTTCCACAAATGTGTTATTTTGAAATGCCATAGGTTAGGTTAGGTTAGCCTGGTTGGCAACAAGCCACGCATAGACCTTTTGGTCCCTAGCGATACCAGATGGAGACCAACCTCTATGAATACCTAATGTAGACTTCATGTAGGATGTCAACGCTTTTGGCGAATCTAAGCAGCGCTGGGAGATCCGCTTTTGAGAAGTCCTCCAGACCCTCAAACAATGGGGCTCACAGGCATTTTAAACGCGTTTTTGAGAGAGCGTGAGTACGAATTGAGTCAGTTTTTTGTCTTTAGTTCTAAACCTAGCTGCCACTCGCTTTTTCATGCAGTCGTCCATTTCGTTGTATATAGTATTTAGCGGTATTTATCGGTTTTGGTATGTCGTTCTCTTGTTCAAAAGGTAGTCTAACAGCACTTTTTTCTATCTCATCTACTATTTCGTTCCCCATAATGCCTTTGTGACCAGGTACCCAATAGATATGCAGCCTACTGTTTGCGGCTAGCCTTTCTATGGCCTCCCTGCTCCGTCGAACATTTTTGGACTTAATACAATATGAGCTTATTGGTTTTATTGCTGCTTCACTGTCCACGTACATATATATGAAATGCCATCAAATCATAGACAATGTTTTTGCGTTTTATTATTGCCAAATATATGTATATTTGTTGGACTAAATAGTTTGAATTATTTTATAATAAAGGATTTTCCAATAACAGGTATCATTTTGAATAGTCCACTATTTCGGTAGGTGTCAGTTTTGAAGCTGCAATTTTTTGATATTTGACAAGGAGAAACTACGCCATTAATAAAAATGGAACGATACAGACTTAAACAACGCATTGAAATTATTAAAATTCACTATAAAAATGGTGAAAATTTGGCAGAGACAGTTCGTAAAACACTTTTGGGTCATCGTGAAGCACCTTGTCGGACCGCAATACAGAAATTGGTGAAAATATTCGAGCTGTTGGGACAAGTTAGTGATGAGAAGAATAAAACCCGTGCACGTCCCTCGAGAACAGCCGAAAATCGAAAATATTGCTGTTGTAGTCGTTGTTGAAGAAAACCCAGGTTGATCCATTTCCCAGTTTTTGGAATTAGGCATTCCACAAACGTCATTACACCGTATTTTGCATAAATATTTGGGTCTTAACGCTTATAAAGTCCAATTAACACAAGAACTCAAGCCGGCCGATCATCAACATTTCTACCTCGGTGACTTCGTCAACAAGCAAAATTGTGGGTCAGAAAATCTAAGAGTTATTGTTGAAAAGCCTCTCTATCCTCAACGTGTGACTGTTTGGTGCGGTTTAAGGTCATTGGACTTTAGCTACGTGCCACACAAGCAACGAAACCATTGATCTTTTACGGGAATAACACCTCTTATTGGAAAACCCCTTCACTTAATTTGAAAATAAAATTTAATCATATGTGGGTTAAGGGTTAAAAAATACATTTTTATCCTTAACAAGATGTACTGCTGTACTTTTCTAAAGCTACTTATGATAAGCCCAAAATATATGACAAAGATTTTGTTTTAATATTACGTAAATACGCATCTTCAAGCTATAACCCCAAAAGTGGAAAAATTTAGAAACGAAAAAACTTCATAAACTTATTAAATATTTTTTATGGCTTATGGCAATTTGAAACCTCTTACTAGAGGAAAATATTATTTTCTTCCTCTTTTTCCGCCTCGCGAAAATATTTCATTTTAGAAAGTGCCTACATGTCCCTTTTCGTATTAGTTTTAGCTTATCTACAGGCCATGCTCAGCTCATAGTTTGGTGATTGCTAAGAACAAGCAAAATAGCCGAGAGGCCATCCGAGTCAATTTTCGATGTAGGCTACATCTTCCTAGTACCAAAATTAAGAAAGAAAAAACTATTGGAGGGCAGTGGAATCTAAGCCCAAAATTAGAGCAAAAAAAGTCAGCAAATAAATAAGCATTAAATTGCTGAAAATGAAACAGATAATAGCATGCAACTCTTTGCATCAATTACAAGTTCCTTCTCTGAGGATTTAAGTTCAGAAACTGATACATAATACACAATGAATATAGCATCAATTTATATCTTCGTTTTACTCTCTTAATTTAAGGAAAACTGTGTTATTTTCTGCAGACTGTTTTATTCATATTTTTTTTTTAATATACGTATTGGGTTGCCCGGAAAGAAATTGCCGATTTTTTAAAAGAAAGTAAATACATTTTTATTAAAACTTAGAATGCATTTTAATCAATTATATATTTTCCATTTTTTTCGATAACCTTTGCCATCTTTCCGGCAAATTCATAGAACTTCTGGCCTTTATTGCAAAAAACTGAACCAAGTGCGATTTTATAGCCTCGTTTTACCATTTAAGGAGTTCTGCAAATAACGAAACAAATGGTAGTCTGACAGTGCAAGGTCAGGGCTATATGGTGGATGCATCAAAAGTTCCCAGCTAAGCTCTTTCAGTTTTTGGCGAGCGACCAAAGGTGTATGCGGTCTAGCGTTGTGCTGATGAAATATGACACCTTTACGATTGATCAGTTCTGGCCGCTTCTCGTTGATGACTGTATTTAATTTGTTCAATTGTTGGCAGTAGACATCCGAATTAATCGTTTGATTCCTCTGAAGCAGCTCAAAAGATACAAAACCCTTCCAGTCCCACCAAACTGACATCATAACCTTCTTTTGGTGAATATCAGCCTTTGAAGTGGTTTGTGGTGCTTCATCATACCTGTACCATAATTGTTTTCGATTGACGTTATTGTAAACAATCCATTTTCCATTAACAGTGATAATCCGCTTCAAAAACGGATCGGCTTCATTGCGTTTACGATGCATATCAGAAGCGTTGATTCGGTTTGTTAAATGAATTTCTTTCGATTCGTGTGGTACCCCAATATCAAGCTTTTTTACCAATCCAAGCCTCTTTATATGCTCATGAACGGTTGATTTTGGTATCTTCAACTTTTCTCCAATCTCACATGACGATCCAATTCGATTAAAGCCTTGACAACGTCTTCATTGACATCACTTGACCGACCTGAACGGGGCTCATCTTTAAGTGAGAAATCTCTAGAACAGAATTTGTTAAACCAATTTCGATACTATATTTCTTTTAAGGCTTTATCACCATACAATTCACGCAACTTTTTAATAACCTTCTCTGCGTTTTTTCCTTACATTTCCTGGAAATAATAAAGTAAAATATGACGAAAATGCTCTTTTGTGGGCTCCATATTAAAATTGACGCCAAACAGACAAATATAAACAAAATTACGCGCACTTTTTTTCTAAAGCAAGCTAAAAGTGACAGCTAATAACTGTCAAAAGAAAATATTAAAATAAATAGTCACAAACTGTTCAAAACAATTATCATCGCCGTCTACATGTAAAATCGGCAATTACTTTCCGGACAACCCAATAATTGTACATGTCGACACTAAGTATGCTTTATTTTAGTAAAAGAAGAAATTTGTTTTGCACATACCTCCAATTGGTCCTTTTGAAACTGGTACCCATCTAATCATTCGGGAGCTAATCGAATGAGTTCTCGCATCAAATATCCGTCCACGAACGAGAGTGTTTGCTGAGTAGTTGCGCTTTTCACTACATGGATAGCATATAAATACATACACATGTACGTGCATACGTTTGTATGTACCTTTAATAATAACAATAGACAAGTGAATCAGTAAATTGAGCATATGGAAAACGCACAACACCTTTTGAACGATCAAGTTCAATGTTGCTCATACGATATGTGCGCTGAGGCTGCGCTCCCGCGTGTGCATGCACGTAGGTATGTATATATGAGTAAACACATGCAGGTATGTATGTGTGTATATGAGGGTGCAGTATGATAAACAAGTATTTAGGTGCTTTTCAGTGGGTGCGCTTGAAAAACAGCATTTTCTCAACATTTGAGCCACTGCACAGGGATAGCTGTGATGAGCAGTTTTAGTGGGTCGAATGAATACTCGTAGTCGTGCAACCTTGTGAGCTAACCGACGACGCGTCGTCAACCCTCAAGCGTGCGCTGAGCCCTTGTTGCTTCCTCCGTGAGCGCGCGTGCGCGTGTGTGTGTGTGTGTTTTCAAAAACATGATTTCGCCAACTAATTTGATTCAATTTCGCTTAAATGGAATAATTTGTGCCGTTTCTGCCATTGATGTGTGTTTGTGTGTATGTATGTATGAATGTATTTTAGTTTTTGTTGCCCCAGCTGATTTGCTCATTGCCTCATTTGCGATTGTGCTACAAATAAATTGGGTCTAGTTTACGAGCATTGCGGTTTATGAATTTGACCTTTGTGTGTGCGAGCGCAATCGCAATCGCAACGCAATTTCATGATCAGTGCAAATACATTTGAACACCAGTTAGTGCAAGTGCTTTGCACACACACACACATAGGCAAATAAGAGTATGTGTGTATGTGCGTGTACATTTACTTTGTCTATGAACGGCAGTGCGTGATAAGTCAATCGGTTTGTAGGAAGTCGGCCCAAAGCACCCAAAAACACGCGTCAATTGTTTGTTACAACGAAATTCAGGCAAAATGCGCTGAGCGCCGAAGAATCTTTGCTCAAATTGAATGGTGTTGACACTTTCGAGTAAGGAAATTAATAATAAATGCGTTCCATTTACAGTCGCAGGCGATCTGCAGTGGCTCTATCGCTCTGTGGCCAATTCGCTGATAACAAACGCAACATCATATTGCACTGGAAGCTCTTATGTATGCGTGCGTGCATGCGTATATGTGTGTGTGCATGTGGAAGCGAACTTTATACGCACTTTTATCAGCGCGCGGTTCATTGCACTCGCTATTGGAGTGTTAATGCGGATTACTGCGCTTGCTTTTATTGTTGTTGTTCTTGCACACTTCTTGCTGCACAATCGCGGAACTGTGAAATCGCGATTGTGACTGTGACTGGAGTTTTATTTAATTTTTATATAGGAATTTATTTATTTACTGTTTTTTTTCTCTTTTTTTATAATTAACCCTGCGTCGCATTATAAAGTTCGCCCGATTTTCTGTAGGTTTTTTTGCTTTTTGTGTTTTTTTTTTAATTTGCAGCTGTAAATTACATTAAATAAAGTTTCCATTATCTCGAGTGGTCGTTGGTTGGCGTGAACTAGTACAGCTGTATTTTGTCTCTGTGTCTGTTTTTCAGCGCACCCAGCGCCCAGTTCCACTGTCAGTGCCAGTGCCAGTGCCAGTCGGTGATGCGCGTAATCTCTTTATACGCATTAATATAGGTTTCCTTTTATTTTTTTATTTTGCGTTTTGTAAATTGTGTCTCTTATTCTTCTTACTGCAATATTGCATTGAAAGAGGTCAATTACATTGTTGTTATTGCGGATCGCAATCTGTTTTAATTTAATTTTTTTGTATAGGCGCTCGTAATGTTTTTGTTTTGATTTCGCTTAATGTGTGCAGTGGAGCGGAGGGGAGCGTAGCAGAATGACGCTGAATGTGGTAGACTTCCGCTACGTTTTATGATTTAAATTTAGTTAAGGGCGCCTACATAGAAACTACTGAAACTTTCTAGTTCAATTGAAAACTTGGTTAGGTTGAGGTGGCAGCGGCCATAGATGGATGTCCCCTGGGATAAATATCCCAAACTAGATTAATGGATATTTAGGAGAGTCTTCTTGAGTCGTCCTAAGTCGATTTAGAATTTCTAAATGTGTCTAAATATGGAAGTTCCGAGCTGCCTAGGCCTGTTTCTGGATTGTTCGTACTACATTTTTCAGCTTCCACAGCAGCTTCAGAAATGCACGCCCTGCTATTCTGCATGCTTCTCTATTAATTTGTGTTGAAAGATCACTGCAATGACTATCGACATGCCCTCTATTTTCATGCATGTATGCATCTCGCATTCTTTTCCAATCTAGTTTTGTTTTGTACTTATAAATTTGAATCTCAAACTAGATTAATTGATAAATAGAAAACATGGTGAAACAGATTTTTATCTAACCCGGATTCTTAGTGGGCACACAGCACATAATTCGATCTCGACCTGCCTGGAATGCCACAGCGAAGATGAGAGTGCAGAACACATGACTTTTCACTGCGCAACATTTTACGAAGAGCGCTCCAAGCTCGCAAATGTGCTCGGCGTCGTTTCCACTCCAGATAATCTGGTAACGCAAATGCTGAACTCAAAAAAGAAATGGAAAGCAGTAAAAAAGTGCACAGCAAGGATTGTAATAAACCTCCGAAACATAGAATAGGAGCGCAAAGCGGAAGCAAGGCGAATACGACCGAACTAGTACATCCAACAGATACCCTTCCAAAGAAGCCATGTTACAGCCGATCGTCGTGGCTTTACCTTGATGAAATGCTTTTAGTAGTCCCTGGAATCAGCCAAGAGGGAGGAATGTTATAGTGTTAGTGGTGTGTCAGCACCTTTGACTTTTTTGATTCTAACCTTCTGTGAAAAAAAGTCTAATTTTATTTCCAACGTTCACCAGCTGCCACAGTTTCCCTCAATTTTTGTATGATCCGTCACTCGGCTGAGGTAGAGTATGTTTGACTGGTCCATCTGCTGCAAAGATCAATAACAGTCCGGCCTAAGATTGTAATTGAAAGTGCTCACTATTTACTAACTAAATATGAAGTTGTCTCAAGCAAAAGTTTTGGTTCCGATCTGTTGCACAGCTTCCATAATATCTGGCACTGCAATCTGAAAAACAACCAGACTAACGAAAAAAAGCTTAAGCGTGGCTGGGCTTTGTGAGATAATATCACTCTTTAGAACCAGTAGTCGAACTTAGAGTCATCCATATACCGGGAAGAATGTAATAGCTGTATCGCCACCCTTCCTTACTTGCGATTTTTATGTCGGTATTTGCTCTCAACTACCATTCGGAATTCAGAAAGAACATAGGTTCGAATCTCAGTGAAACACCAAAATGAAGAAAAAAAGAAAAACCCTCCGAGTGTATTTCTGCCATGAAAAAACTCCTCTTAAAAAATATCTGCCGTTCGGAGTCGGTTTGAAATTGTAGGTCCCTCCATTTGTAGAACAACATCAAGACGCATGGCACAAATAAGTGGAGGAGCTTGGCCAAACACCCAGAAAGGGTGTAC
This sequence comes from Anastrepha obliqua, assembly GCF_027943255.1. NCBI lineage: Eukaryota > Metazoa > Arthropoda > Insecta > Diptera > Tephritidae > Anastrepha > Anastrepha obliqua. The sequence continues at coordinate 180,296,029 of NC_072892.1, read as the reverse complement.
GCGTCAATTATATATAATATATATATATTTGCTCTCAGGAATCGAGGTCAAAGCACAGTTATGTGTGCGTAGTTCACAGACGTTTCGGAAACGAATACTGCAGTCGGTGCGAAACACGAAAATTTCCGAACCAATGGGCAAATCGGGCCTAGCGTTTTTCAGGCTGTAATCACATTCACATTCTGTGGGATCGAATGGAATGTACGAATGCTTTAGTAACCTAAACCAACTTATAGCAACAAATAAAATTGTACTTTTCTGGGTGTCAGGCCACCTTGTAATAAAAGGTAATGAAATTGCTGATGAACTCGCTAAGGCGGGGTTTTATTGTTGCAAGTAATCCACATACAAAATTCCTTTCACATCCCAAAAAACTGGTGCTAATACCTCTTTCAGTCACTCGCCGATTTTCCAATACGTTTGCTTGTATTTTTTCTACGATTTCTGCTGTTGCTGCTGTTTTTGGACGTCCTTGACGTGGATCATCTTGGATGCTTGTACGACCGCGTTTAAATGCAGCAACCCATCTTTCTACTGATTGTTCATATAAAGAGTGTACCAACAAAACAAAAAAAAAAAATATCGAAACCAAAACTTATTGAATAACCTAGTATGTCTTGTCTGATCTTCTTATTCTTTATTTCACACTCTTCAATGCTATGCCCAGAACGCAGCTGGGTAACATTAAGGTGATACAGTGGATTTAGCGGTGCACGAGAATGCTTTACCATTCTTGACTTCACAGCAGATTGGCTTTTTGCAGAGTACCGGCTACGTTTCTCCTAATAAAAATCGGCGCCCGGAAGACGTTACACTTATCTGGCAGACAGCACGACTGTCTAACCTGCAGATCCTTGTGCATTTTTATTGGGTGTTTGGCCGAACTCCGCCTCCTAATTGTGGTTTGCTTCTTGATGTTGTTCTACAAATGGACCGCTCTACAGTTTTATGCCACCTCCGAACAGCGAATGTTTTTTTATGAGAAACATTTTCGTGACAAAAATACACAGCCATTGTCTGTTGAGGGGTGATTTCTATTAGAAAACTCTTTTTTTTATCATTTGGTGTATCATGCACGGAGTCTCGAATGCGGGTACGAAGGAATAATGGCTATGCACCAACCCATTTTACTATGGCGGCCGCCAAACTTAGGTCAATTAGAACAGATAATAGTTCTCCATTTTCTCGTTGGTATCCCTTCCTTCCACAGTATTTTTGTCAACTAATGTCAACTATGTCTTAACAATCGGCTTAACAACCGCGCTGTTAGTTCTGCCTGGATAGAGAGGCAAAGCGTGTCTGGTGGTGAACGAGGACGAAACGAAGTACCTCCTGTCATCAAACAAACAGTCGGCGCACTCGCGTATCGACACCCACGTCTCTGTTGACAGTTATGATTTCGAGGTTGTAAAAGACTTCGTGTATTTAGGAACCAGCATTAACACCGATAACAATGTCAGCCTCGAAATCCAACGTAGAATCTTTCTTGTCAACAAGTGCTACTTTAGACTAAAAAGGGAATTGAATATTAAAGTCCTCTTTCGACGAACAAAACTAAAACTCTGTAAGTCTCTCATCATGCCCGTCCTAACGTATGGCGCAGAAGCTTGGATGATGACAACATCCGATAAAGCGACGCTTGGAGTGTTCGAGAGAAAGATTCTGCGTAAGATTTTTGGACCTTTGCACGTTGGCAACGGCGAATATCGCAGGCGATGGAACGATGAGTTTTACGACGACATAGACATAGCGCAGTGAATAAAGATCGAGCGGCTACGTTGGCTGCGTCACGTCGTCCGAATGGATACAAACGCTCCGGCTCTAAAAGTATTCGATGCGGTACCAGCTGGTGGTAGCAGAGGAAGAGGAAGGCCTCCGCTGCGTTGGAAAGATCAGGTGTAGAAGGACTTAGCTTCACTTGGTGTGTCCAACTATCGCCGGTTAGCACGAGAAAGAAACGACTGACGCGCTTTGTTAAACTCGGCTAAAATCGCATAAGCGATTATCGCGCCAATTAAGAAGAAGAAGAACATTCCCTGAAATATTGTGAAAATTATTCTCGTAGAACATTTTAGTCTTCGAATGTCCTATCTAAAACAAATTCCTGGAGTTTTCTTAAACACGAAGTAAAATTTTATCAAAAAGTGGGAAGCTGGGCCTCCACTATAAAATGTTGCCAATAATATTTAATTAATAATTTTTATAACCAAAATTTAAAAACTTTGATCCACTTTAAAAAAAGTTACATGGACTGAAACTTTGTTTTTCTTTTACTTTCTGCCTTGCAATTTGTGTTATTACTCCTTTTAGTTATAAAAAAATAAATTTTCTACAAATTTTTCTTAGTGTTGAAACTTAGCAGTCTGTCGTAGTCGAATGGGTTGGTGCGTGACTACCGTTCGAGAGTGCGTAGAATCTTCGTACATGAGACAGAAAAATGAAAAAAGTGTATTTCTGCCATGAAAAAGCTCCTCATAAAAACACGTTTGCTGTTCAGAGTCGGCTGAAAACTGGAGGCCCCTCCAATTGTAGGAGGAAGAATTCGGCCAAACACCAACAAAAGTGTACGCGCCAATTATTTATTTAGTTTTTTTTTCTTAATGTAGCTTATTAAGAATACTTTATTTGTCTTACTTTTTCTTAAAATTAATTTGCATTCAATTTCAAATGACCACTTGTCTGCCGATCACTGCATGCTATGCCGTTGCGTCTAATTTGCGATCTATTACCTCATCAAAGTTGACCTAATCCAGTGGAGAAAGTTTCACCAAGTGTACGGATCCGCTAACTGCACTGAATGTCCAGCTGTCCATCACAACTGCTCCACATATGTTGCAAAAACATAAATATTGTAATTTATTGCTTGGAAGCTGGCGAAAATCGTGATAGAATCAGTAGCTCTGGGAATCAGCAGCTCAGCGCTGCAACATCTGGGATGTCCGTCAAAGCAGACAATTGAAATTAGCGAGATGACCTCATCGCAATGTCCGTGTCTGGAAATAGGTAAGCATTGATAGAATGATTTATATACGTACGTAGGTATGTATGTAGGTGCTCACACATCTACTCACACACACACCAACTGACAACTACTTAGTCGCACATACAGACACTTAATAAATAACTTAAGTAGGTAGCATGCAGATTAGAGCATTTTCTAATTTAAAACAAATGCGAGATATTCTTTATTCAAAGGCGACGCTAATCAAGCGACCAGTTGACATCAGAATTGTTTCCTCCTCTTTTGAAAAAAACATAATAATTTCATGCAAAGTACGACATGGAAAATAAAAATAAAAAGCGAAATGCATGCGCCCGGGGAGGCGAGGGGAGCGGTTGCCTACATCTCGATGCATACAGACGCAGTTACATAAACGCAAATGCTAAATATGCCAATGGTATGAAGTTAGTGACGATGTGGGAAGGTGAAAGGGGAAGGGGGCATGGTGGCCAACTGTCAATAATAAAAGTATCATGTTGACCATGAGAACGTGTTATAAAATTGAAATTAAGTCCACATAGGTACATAAGAATGTTACCAATGGTAATCGCACTGCAGCGAGGCCAGATAGACGGGGGTTGGCTGGCCAAGTCGGTTGGCTGAAAAGTAGCATGAACACTTGCTGGAGGATTAGGTGTGCGCGAGCTAATATCATTTCTTCATTATATTTGCGTTTTTGCTGTTGTTTGTGTGCCATTTATAAATTAGTTAGATAAATGGCGGTCTGCATAACTCGTATGTATGTACGTATAAGTGCATGTGTGCATGTGTGTCTGTATGTATGAATGTGTGTATGTACATATATTAATTGCAACAAGCGTTGCAAAATAATGCGACTGCAGCATACGAGCTCTCCGGCTGAAAGGCACTTGCGTACAAGTCTCATGAATCATGGAGAAGACAGGCCAACGACATGCTCGAGAATAACAGCAGACTAAGTGCAGGGTGGCGTGTTATCGTTGTTAACAGTGGCGAACAAAAGTTTGAGTCCAAGAAGATATATGAAAAAAAAATCAAAAAAAAAAAACTGAAATGAAAGTTTTGAAATGTGCAATGCAGTTTCGAGCAGTCGTAACCAGGAGGAAATACAATAGGATCAGCCCGTTAAATAACTTGGTTCGACTTCTCGTCTTATAGGCCACCGAATACCACAGGCTTACAGACGTCACGTCGCACTATGATGGTGATAAACTAATGACAGAGAACCACAAAAGCGCTTTTAGAAATGTCTGCTTCCAGATTCTGAGTTTGAGTTACTAGTTAAGAGCGGATCACTTTTGAAGTGGTTTTAGAGGTAAAGGTATTTCGAGAGATTTCATTGCAATTCAAAGTTTATGGGTACAGTTTGGTGTTTCCCTCGGGCTGATAGCACTGGCACGCAAGAAAATTTTAATCCGATTCCTTGTTTCAACTTCTCTTATTATTAAATTAAAGCAATAGGAAACAGGCGTCCAACCACATCATGGGTAGTCGAGTCCTGTAAATCGAGGCTGAACTATGTAGGTAGACATAACAGCTTGATGCTAACATAGGTCCCGGGACACGTGGAATCGAGACCTCTGACTCCTTAGCTAAGATGGGCTCTGAGACCAATTTCTTCTTTGCTTCTGGATCCGTTCAGGACATTATAGTTATTGATTTGAATGTCATGTTGCTGCAGAGTTAATTCCAAAAGACCTGAATATCAAGCGAACATGGAACCAAAGCATGATTTCCAAGGTGGAACATTCATCAGGCGGTCCAAAATTCATAAAATGCATCATTACTGGAAATGATACCTGGGTTAATGAGTACGACGCACAATCCAGACATAAGGCAAGTGAGTGGAGATCTCCGAATGAACCCAGACTGAAAAAAATGAACCACGTCGTTTTCAGTCAAAAAATAATGCCATCTCACAAATTTAATGGATTACCACTGTACCATTTGTACACCACGACTTTTTGGCAGAAGATTAGACCGCTAACAAAGACACAAAGACTGAAGCCAAACTGGATTTTGCTCCATGATTACAGTGCCATCCTTATCCGTGAAATGTTGACCAAGAACGAAACGAACACCATTCAACAGCCATCGAATTTTTTCACCTGATATGCTTCCCTGTGATTTTTTTCTATTTGATCCGTCAAAAAACTACTTCGGAGATTACAAGAAGACCCAGAGCCCGCATTTGGCTACCGAAAGTGAATCTGAAGGGTCCGAAGATCCTCCACGGCCTCAAACTTCAAAACCCTGAGATTCCTATAGACAACTGATCTACGATCAGAAAAATAGCTCGATTGCACTGCTGCTAATTTCTAAAGAGTCCCTGAAGGTACTCGAGGAAAAGAAGCATAAACTTCGTTTTCGTGGGCCAACTTAAGATCTTCCCTTCGAAAACCCTTTGGCCCCAATACAATATACGAAGGCCTTAGAAAGTCCTTTAGGCTGTTCGCTATTCAATTTCCAAACTCGTAGCTGTGTTTACCGGTTACTGGACGATCGGCACACACGCGGAAAAGCTAGGGTTGCCATTTAACCAACATTTCAGAAGCTGTGAGGACCTTCCAGAGAAGGAGACCTAAATCCCATAAATTTTCTTCATTATATCAACAGCTCTGGCTGCCTGTAGATATCTTCAGTACTACTTGGGGAGTGCCAGAGTGACACTTCAATCATTTCACCTACCTACCTTCCCATTTTAACAGCCTGAAGGAAGTACTACCGAAAAATCTTGTACTATGAGCTGTTAAGGCTGGTCGAAACTATCAACAGTTAATGTTACAAATAATAATTAATTAATTTGAAGGCGCGTTCCTCGAAAAACGTCCAGAATGGTACTCAAGACACGAGAGAGTCATTCTACTGCGCGATGATCTACCGTTCCATCGTTTACCCATTGTTTAAAACACCATGAGAACTCTCAGCTGCAAGGTGCTACCTACCACGCACACCATATTCGTCAAATTTAGTGCCTTCTGAATATCGTTTGTGCCACTCGATGGGTGGCCAAGAGTTGTTCAATTTCGATCATCAAAAAGTGGGTATCTGGACCGTTTCGAAAAATACGTCCTTAGCGGTATTTGTTTTTCACCCGAGAGTTGGGGTAAATGGGTAGATAGCAAAGAACGATACTTTAAACATACAACTTGATTTTTTTTGGAGTTTAATTTTTTTTTTTTGGTTTGGATATTTTTTTTATATTTTCATGTGAGTTGATGCGCTTGATAAAGGGGTTATTGGTAATCAGAAGCATGAAAAGTGAGAAATTTTCATAATTTTTTTCGAGAGCAAAATGATAATCCTAACTTTTTTCTGATTCTGTATTGGGTGTTTTTTCTATTTTGTATCGGCTGTTTTTTTAGCTGTATGAGAACTATCGATATCGATAACAATGGTTTGACAGCTGAGAATGGCAAACTGATTTCTGGTTTGAGGTTTGGCAAGTCATTAAGAATTGTCTAACGCCAAAACAACGCTTCTATTGTAAATGTTGGAAAGTTAATTTGAATAAAAAGAAATCTGTTCACGATGTTCATAGAACACTTCGTACATTTTACGTGCGGCTTACACGCTGGCGGCACATTGTTTTGATCGAACAAAAATGTGCCGCCGTCATACGCGTTACGTATCCTAATTATTTAAAAAGCGGAGTTTAATGAATAGGTGCCGCTGGTGTCGGGTAATTCCGATAAATCGAGTTTTTGGTCCGACTTGGGCCAGAATATACATATAGTATATTAGTTTGGGAAAAAAGAAATCCATTATTTTTGCGCAAACTGTTGATCAAATTCTTTAAAACTGTCAACGACTTCCATTGTTAACACCCTGTAACTTACAACTGAATGAAGCAAACAATAAAATAGCAAACGAATTGTTTTATTGTGAAATGTTACCTTGTCCACGAGCATAAACTTTAAGGGGACAATTATGAAAAAAAAATTTTTTTTTCATAAAATGTTAATATAATCCTTTAGGGATATGTCAAAAAAATTTTAGATCGCCAACCGTGACGACTCTATTCTTTACGTTCGAGCGCTGGGAGAGGTATAGTTACGTTGCCGACTTTTTACCTGTCTCTTGAATCTCTTCACCTTTCTACCTGTCCATTATTGAAAATTTGTATGAGATTTTTATTGACAAATTTCAAGTAAATATACAGCATTATAGTTGCTAGAGACTTTGGGAAAGATCCGATGTTGCTGTTAGTTTTCTTCAGTTTAGTTTTGGAGCTCATTCAGTACAACTACTTCAAGATATAAATATAAAATCGAGTTCTTATCCTAAAGGAGATAAAAATACATCAACTCGGGTATCACACCCGCCTTCGAAAAGTCACAAAAGATAAAAAACTCGGAGGAAGAGGCAAACCCACTCAAGCTCTCGTCAACAAATTATCAGTATACTACGGGTTAGCTATTCGTTGAATACGGATGACAAGCCATGCCATGAGTACTGCCCACCTGGTCCTAACAGCTAAACAGCCAAATTTTAAACACCCTGCACCACTACATCCAGATATTCAGCAGCACGTAGAGCCAACATTTTTAGATTTATCACGAGATGAATTGATCGAAAGATGTTTGGGTGGTCATACGCAAAACGCAAATGAAAGTTTCAACTCTACCATTTGACGTCTCGCTCCGAAACACCTACATTCAGGGTCAAAAATTATTGAAATGGTCTAATACATTGCTGCTGGATTATTCAATAAAGGCTAAACGTCGATTTTAGAAACAATGAACTCCTCAAATATAATAATTGGCCGAGAATGTAAATCTTACGCCGAAAAACTGGATGAAAAGAGTAATTCAAGGAAATCGGCTCAGCTCATTAGCCACTAAAGAAACTCGTAAAGCACGTCAATAGCAACTAATTGAACAGAATGAGTTCTATGAGGCTTTAGAAGGACAATTATATGGCGCTAGAATTGCTGATTAATCGGTAAGTCACAAAAATCATTGAATTTTCATGCATTCAAACTTTAGACGCGCTTTTCTCAAAACTAATTTTTCGAATTGGCGTACACGATAACTCGAAAAGTTATTGACCGATCTCCCTGAAATTTTGCACACATCTTTCTTATGATATTACATTCTATGTGAATTTACAATTCGAAAATTTTTCGAAAAAATAATTTTTTTGAAGCAAAAATAGTAGGAAAATTCGTCCCAAAATTCATTTTTTTCCATTTTTTTTAATTGATATAGAAATTATGGCATTAATAAAAAAAAAATTTTTGCCCGCCGATTGAGAAGCCCCGTTTGCGACCTTCCTTTAAGAATTGAGTGTACATCTGCCATTTTAAATAATTAAAATAAAAAAAAAAAATTTATATTATTTTAATGTATAAATAAACTGTATGCCAATTTTGAAAAAAATATATCGACTTCTTCATTTTAAATAATTTTAATGAAAATCGGGGAAAATATGGCCGTTTACAGGTATCTGTCCTATTAAATTCTTTAATCGATTCGTTACGGTGTAGAAGTAAATATGTATATAGAAGTAAATATGTGTATAGAGCCGTTAACTGACTCCGTGGCCAAGATATCCTTATAGACTTCCAACAAATTAAAATACTATTGCCGATGCCGTACTCACGAAATGTGTTTTTAAGGCTAAGAACACATCCCGTAGCGCTTGAGTAAGCGACATCTTACATCCAAACTATACTAGGATATAAGTTTAGTTAGGTTACAGTGACTGTAACCATGCTCTATGAGATGTAGAGGAGTTCACTTAGGCTTGATGGTCCTAGTTTATATTCTAATTCCCCCCCTAATTCTCAATGTGCACTACATCTCTTTAATAACACCGGCAAACAGTATGTCAAAGTTCTGGACAAGGATGGTGATTGTTTTCAGTACTTGAGAGAAAAGTTTCCGGCGATAAGTGATGCCAAATTAAAAGAGGGAATTTTTAATGGACCCCAAATTAGAACTCTTTTTCAGGCTGCTAATTTTATAGGTAAAATGAATGATACGGAGAGAGCAGCTTGGGTAAGTTTAAAAAATGTGTGTCATAACTTTTTAGGAAATAATAAAAAAGGAAAATTACAGCACAATAGTCGAAGAATTAGTGACAAATTACAAAAACTTAGGATGCTTAATGAATCTAAAATTACACTTCCTAGATTCTCACATCGACTATTTTCCTGAGAATCTTGGGGAGTACAGTGAAGAACAGGGAGAACGCTTTCATCATGACATAAGTGAAATGGAGACTAGGTATATGTTATATGTACATATAAGGAAATTGGAATATCAAAATGATGGCAGACTATTGCTTGACACTCAAAAGAGATATACCAAAAGATAATAAGACACGAAAGAGAAATCCTCTCCGTAGATCATTGGAAAATAAAAGAGTTCGATACCACCGGACAACAGTTTGAAAGTTAGGAAAATCATTCTTCTAATTCTTTTTATACGTCATTTTCATAGATTTTACAATTTTTTTGCATTTTCAGATTTTAATTTTGTATTTTGTTCATAAACAATACAATAAAATTTATTTAATTGTGTTTAAAAGATTTTTTTCCATTTTTAGAGCAGCAATTTTCTGCTATTTTATCCATTTTTTGCTATTTTTGCTATTTTATGGTAATTTTCGCTATTTTTTGGGGTTTTTTGCAATTTACTCGTAATTGAAGGCTGCACGGCCCAAACAGACTTCAAATTCGAATTCAGCGGGTCGAGAAACATGCCCGTTGATAGGTGGCGCCCGGTGTACAGACAACTTTTTTTTTTTGTGTGCCAGTGTAATTAATAATGGAAAATTGTGAATGAGTGCGGATTCTAGATCTGCCAGGCACCCTAAGAAGTAGATGTTTAGACAACGATGTCACATTCTAGCGAGAGTGAGACAATGTCAGAGGAAGTATTTAAGACGATTCACCTCCTCTTCGCTTCTGCAGAAGTCTTTAGAGGAAAACCCAATACGTTGTCATGTGTTCCCCGATATGATACAATCAACCGTACTAATGGAAGGCCGGTATAGATTAGTGAGGGCTCTATTTCTGTATTCATTTCTTCTAGGTCAGTCCTTATCTAATTATTTCACAAGTGGGATCCGTGATACATGCGTGATAAACACGACCTGACCCAGAGCTTGTTTGAGTATAAAGGGATGCCCGCATACAGCAAAGAGTTGACTGATTTGAAATCAGTTCACCCTGGCCATGCAATTTTCAGGAATATTTCTGTATCCATGAACCAAGTTAACGTTTATGGCTCTTATTTTTTTCGAATGGATGGAGCTGCAGTTTGATGAATGGCCTGCGCTTTCGAGCCATGCTTAGCGAATTTTTCTTTCAAAAAATTAATCATCAATTTGATTAATTTAAAAAAAAGTGCGGAATACATTGTCACTAAGAATTATTGAATAGAATTTTTTTTTGTTGTGAAGTGGGAAAGATAAAGTAAAAAAAAAGAAATAATTTTTTTAGTTTCACACATTTTTTTTAATATTGAAGCTTTTCAGGGTTCTTATAAACAACAGCTGGCGTTTTGTGTTTTAATAAAGCGCGAAATGCACAACTTTCTGTATTCGCTCAACCGAGCGTTGACGGCATAGATTGCGGGCATTTTATTCATATTTTATTAGTATTTGACCCATGTATCCACTAGATTTTCTACAAATATCTAATAGTAAAGTGTCAGTAGCTACTTATGTTTTGACCGCTAGTGTTCACACCACAAGCACAAAGTGTTCCAATGCATCTGGTACCTGCATCCAAACATACAAACATTGGCAGCATGAAAATCTGTGTGGCTGCAAAAGTGCATTAAAAATACATAAACAAAATATTCCATGCTTAAATACACACACATACATGTACATAATATTAAATTTGAAGTGTAAGGCGAAGACCTTAAGACCGTTGCCATTGTCAGGTTATTAGATAATGCATTGGCGCACCAACCATTAGCTCACCCTCAAGCGCCACATTTCCCGCTCGTTGGCCGAAACAGCTTCAGGTACAAGTTTTTCATTGTTTATTTGCGTAAATCACTGCAACGCCTCAAACATCTCACTTCAAACGTACGATTTTCACGCCTTGAAAGGTCGACGACAGGAGGCCTGGCCCGTGCGCCATTTACGCGAAATACATTTTGCAGTCGACGACGTCAGCAGCAATTCGATTTTTACCCCTTTTTCGGCAGGTTTTTAAGTGTTTATTTTTAGCGTCGAAATCACACACATTTTGTCTTAAAAATATCCCAGCTGCGACTTTTTTTGTGTGCATATTGTGCGCAAACGGTTTACGCAACAACAATAACAACAACTTTGCCAGTGTCGTGTTGGCAACAGAGTGCCAACAGCGCCAAAGTGAATGCATTTCACTTTCAATTGTAATACAGCTGAGATAATAAATTTTTAATTATAGGCAGAATTTATTTCGATTATGTAATCGCGAAAGTGTTTGCGGCCGAGAGTTGTTTTTGTTTTTGTTTTCGTTTTCATTGCTGTTTTTTCTGCTGACTTTGTAAGGACAATCATTCCAGTATTTGGTGTACAGCGCAAACTCGCGTAATAAAAGGAAAAAACACCTAATTTTGATTGAATTAAACAATTAACATAACTCTCACACGAGCGTGCCAAGCCAAATTTGCTAATCTCAAAAAAAAAAAAACAAAAAATTGTATTCAAAAATAAACAATAAACAGTAAAAAAATCCAAAAAGCGGCCAAAGAAATAAAGTTGCCTAAAACAAGATTGTTCTAAAATTTTAGTCAATTGATTAAGATTGGCTGGAGTGTGGTTGTTCTGGCTTTTGTTTGTGAACTTGAATTTAATTTAATGAATTCTTAGTGCTTCCTCTGCAGTTGTGCAGTTGACCTTGCAGTCCCACAGTTTATTCGCCGCACAACTTGTTAAAAAGTAAAGACATCATCTTTTCGCACATGTTTTTTTGTTTTTGTTTTTATTTCTATTTTTATTTTTATTTTACTTTTTCATTTTAATTATTTCGTTTTTTGTCACATTGTCTCTGTGATTAATATACGTGAAATGGCAAATAGAAATATTCTGGATTTATTATGGGAGTAGATATGTATTCAGTTCGTCTGTTGTTTCAATTACTTTTTTTATGGAATTCAGCCTGATGTTTATTATATTTTATTTCGGTAATTACTCGCATGCATTTAAAAGGCAGGTAACAGAAAAATACACATATGCAGTAAAATAAGATCTTTGGTGAAAACCGGTTGCCATTTCTTTAGATGCGAAACTCAGAAGAAGCTGCGCGTCTAGGACAATACTCCTAATTACTGAAATTGCAATTTTGTTGTAGTTAAGCTTAACGAATTTATAAGAATTTTTAAGATAATCTAGTACAATAAAGTCACATGACTCTTGACACCCCGAACTTATTTTTCTATAAAACCCTCTTAAACCTTTCACTTCAGTTCGTTTACGAAGTCTATGATTACAAAAACCTTTAGGCTACTATGGATCTTACAGACTTAATGCTGGTTTCTTAATGAGTAAGTACACAAATTTTTTCTTTGAATAATAGCAAGCAACCCTAGCAGCAAAAAGAGATCTTGGCATGACAACATCGGGATCTAGTTTTCTATAGGATTTATTAATTTTATTAGCTGCCCTAGTAATCGGGTTAAAATAAAAATAATTAGACTTAGCTTCTACAACAAAAAAGAAGTAATGTAAACGTATCCGCTCAAGCAATGATGAACACTAAACTGGACCACTAATAATGTCGAAAACAAACCTGACTGAATGGTTCGTCTACTTGCAAGAGATTTCTGATTTGTCAGCAGCAGCGCGCATTGTAAGATGGATATGTGATAAGTTGGCTGGAAGGCGAAACGAGAGAAATTTCATTGTTCTTGCACAATTCTCTCAGAGTGTGAGTCATAAAAGGGAATCCAGATAATATGAAAATGAAATGGATTCCAACTTGGATCGGACTAGAGAATTAAGCAGCGATTTTCTATCTTTTTCTCTCGTTCACTCCACTCGGAAGCATAGCGCCTGGACCAGACTCTTACATCGTGCACGGTTATGTACTGTTGTTTTTGCATCGTCCCATGTGACTTCGGCCGCCGTAGCCGAATGGGTTGGTGCGTGATTACCATTCGGAATTCACAGAGAGAACGTCGGTTCGAATCTCGGTAAAAACACCAAAATTAAGAAAACATTTTTCCAATAGCGGTCGCCCCTCGGCAGGCAATGGCAAACCTCCGAGTGCATTTCTGTCATGAAAAAGCTCCTCATAAACATATCTGCCTTTCGGAGTCGGCTTGAAACTGTAGGTCCCTACATTTATGGAACAACATCAAGGCGCACACCACAAAGACGAGGAGGAGCTCGGCCAAACACCCAAAAAAGGTGTACGCGCCAGTTATATATATATAATATGTGACGTCGGCATCTACTAGCCCGCGCAACATCGACCTTCTACAAGTATTATTTGGCCAACCGCGACCTCTGCTCTGTTGTGCGTTCCAGTCTAGTGCCATCCCCGTGATGCTATCAGGTAGTTTTCTAAGCGTGTGACCTATCCATCGCCACTTTACGCGTTTGATTTACCATAGGATGGGCTCCTCATTCGTTGATCTTCACAGCGCGTCATTGCTGATGTTGCTCGGTCACAATATTCGTCAGATGATGCGGAGGCATTTGTTGACGAAAGATTGTAGCCTATGTGTGATAGTCTTAGAGACTGGCTGGTTTGGTTATACTTCCGTATAAAAATACTGATTTCACTGATATTCGTAGTTTAGAGCACCTAAAGGTTTGAGAACTCGCCCATACTGTAAGCATTCGCCCGAACGCCATCTTTGCTTCGTTTAGCCTGCAGTTTACATCTTCATCTGCTCCGCCGTCTATCGTGATAGTGCAGCCACGGTAGCTGAAGCTTCTAACAAACTCCACGGGGCACTCGACATTATATGCCTTGCTTTATTGTGGTTGACTCTCACAGCTTTGGTCTTAGCGATCTTGTGATCTCCAGTCCGAGAGTGCGTTCTAGCGTGACTAGTCTCTCCGCCTTTGGGTGCTCATGACGTCATCTAAGACGATGGCGAAGAGAAGGGGCAAAAGCCTTACCTTACGGCTACGTTGGTGGTGAATGGGTCGATATTGGCATTGTGAAGCACTGCCAATTGGAATCTGGTTTGTAAGATCGTGGCTACAAATTTGTAGATGGTGTTGAGCAGGGTTATCCTTTTCCAGTTGTCGCAGTCACGCAAATCGCCTTTCTTGGGCAACTTCACGATAATGCGGGTCGGTGATTAATAGTTCTCGCTGTATGACATCTTCGCCCGCGGCTTTGTTGAGCTTCGGCTTCTTAATTGTACACTTGATCTCTTCTAGATTAGGGTATGATGTTGTTATTTTGCTGCTGGTTGATATGCTGCCTATTTCAAAGCTAGTTTCACTACTAAGAACAATGTTACTAATTGCTTCAAAGTGTTCTTTCCATCTACGGTTCTGACCATCAGTGGAAGTTAGTAAAACACCTTTCAGATCTCTGACCGGCTGATTACTACTACTCTGTTGGTTGATTGGGGGCCAACTATACCACTTCGGCATCGTTAGCAAGATTTTCAATGAACTTTCCCTTAGCGTTTCTGTCCGATATCTAAACTCGCTTCGCCGTTTCTCTGTAGGCTGAACGAAAGAAGGCATCGCTGATCAGTTACCTTTTGAGTTCATTTCTGTGCTGAATGATGCTCAAAGTAGGATAGAGATCCATGATTAGATATTGGTGACTTTTACTGTGCCAATTTTCTCTTGAGCGATTCGCCTGAGCGTGGTCTTTGTTTTTCTAGTGTACCTAGATCTGGTATAAGGATCCTTAAAAAGGCGAGATTGGAGTATGCCTTGGAAATATCATAATTTATTTAGTTAACAAAAGTAAAACCTGAGCCAAAAAATCCCTAGATCCATGAATACCCGATTCTTCGACAGTAGAAAGTTGGAAGTTTAGAATCGAATAATCTGTGGTGTACATTCTTCTTCTTCTCAATTGGCGCGATAACCGCTTCCGCAATTTTGACCGAGTTTAACAAAGCGCGCCAGTTGCTTCTTTTCCGTGCTAATCGGCGCCAGTTGGACAGACCAAGTGAAGCCAAGTCCTTCTCCAGGCCTTCCTCTTCCTCTGCTACCATCAACTGGTACTTTTTGAGTCGGCGCGTTTGTATCCATTCGGACGACATGACCCAGCCAACATAGCCGCTGAATCTTTATTCGCTGCGCTATGTCTGTGTCGTCGTAAAGCCCATATAGCTTATACAGCTCGTCGTCGTCGCCTGCGATATTCGCCGTTGCCAACGTGCAAAGGTCCAAAAATCTTGCGCAGAATCTTTCTCTTAAACACTCCAAGCCTCGCTTCATGGGATGTTGTCATCGTCCACGCTTCTGCGCCAAACGTTAGGACGGGCATGATGATTGCCTTGTAGAGTGTTAGTTTTGTTCGTCGAAAGAGGACTTTACTACTCATTTGCCTACTTAGTCCAAAGTAGCACTTGTTGGCAAGAGAGATTCTACATTGGATTTCCAGGCTGACATTGTTATCGGTGTTACTGCTGGTTCCTAAATATACGAAGCCTTTTACAACCTCGAAATTATAACTGTCAACAGAGAGGTGGGTGTCGATACGCGAGTGCGCCGACTGTTTGTATGATGACAGGAAGTACTTCGTCTTGTCCTCGTTCGCCTCCAGACCCATTTGCTTTGCCTCTTTATCTTTATTTGGAGAAGGCAGAATTAACAGCGCGGTTGTAAAGACCGATAATTGCGGTATCACCCTTCAAAAACCACAAAATTCATAAAAACAAAAACTAAAACCAGGCTAGAAAATCGAGATAGGCTTTATTGTCGCCCGAGTTAATGGGTCATCATGTTTCTCCTCGGATTTCCGACCACAAATACCCATATTTATGAATACACAAAACTTGTTTTATGTGGCGAAAATCGAAATCATCAAGAATTTGAACCACTTTTTATAGGGACCTAGCTAACGTTGTAGATCTAGTAAATCGGTATGGAAGAAAGTTCCCATACACCTTCAAAATCTTATTTTAAGGGACGGAAAATGTTAAAAATATTTCTTAACTTCGATTCATTTATTTACAACCAAAAGTGAATTTTTATTCCTATCTCGCTTGTGTTTTTGTTTGTTGTTGCCCACCATTGCCGAAGCGACCATTCTCCATAGAAAATTATTCCCAATGACTTTCAATGGCAACAAATAAAGTTAATCGCTGAAACTATGTGACCAGGGATCTTAGATTGTCGACTGGACGAACGAGTGCTAGATTAAGTACGACGGGGTGCTAGTGCTGAGATTATGTCTCAATGGCGCAACTCAGAGATGAAATTAAACTAGAGTGAGTAACATAGTAAAATTTATATAGGGTAATTCTTTTAAAGCTATAGGAAAGTTTTTCAAAAAAACACACGTAAAATTCTGAAACATTCATGAAATTTTTATTTAAATCGATAGTACAGTCCATATAATTTAATGTTTGAAGATTATTTCATACAAATGTTGACCGCGACTGCGCTTCAAATGGTCCATCCGCTTAGTCCAATTTTGGCCTACTCTTTCCAATGTTTCGGCCGGTATCTCACAAGCAGGCTTGTCTGAATAGACATGAGCTTTAACATAGCCCCACAAAAAATAATCTCAAAGAGTTACATCGCACGATCTGGGTTGACAGGTTCCGGACGTGAAATAAAATGTTCACCGAACTCGCCTCTCAACAAATCTATTGTTACACGTGCTGTGTGGCATGTGGCACCGTCTTGCTGAAACCACATGTCATGCAAGTTAAGCTCTTGCATTTTGGGCAAAAAAAAGTTGGATATCATTTCACGGTAGCGCTCACCATTCACAGTTACGTTACGATTCGCATCATCTTTGAAGAAGTTCGGTCCAATGATACCTCCAGCCCATAAACCGCACCAAACTGTGACCTTTTCTGGATACATTGGCAGCTCTTGCAATTCTTCTGGCTGATCTTCACCCCAAAATCGACAATTCTGCTTATTTACGTGCCCATTGATCCAAAAATGAACTTCGTCGCTGAACACAATTTTTCGATAACAAAGTGGATCTTAAGCTTTTTTAATAGAACACGCATTTTTATAATTAAAATCAATGATTTGCAAGCGTTGTTCGTTTGTAAGACGATTCATGGTTAAATTATAGACCAAACTGAAGATGTTTGTCAGTGAAACAAAACACGAAACGTGCGTCAGCTGTTTAAACCAACTGTTTAAAGAGATAATAGCTAAAAACTCACCCGTTATTTGTTCCTGATCGTTAAAAAATATACTTGTATAACTTTATTCCACAGAAATGTATGAATATTTTCAACACGTATGCATATCTACATCCATTCGTAAGACTTCATTTATCACGCAGATTCCCGGTAATCATAAATTATAAATATTATATTTATTATACGAGCATTTACAAGTATTCTGTAAAAATACATGCGATATTCCCTCTAAATAAACTAAAATAAAATAAAATACTTCTCGACTCAATCGTCACAGTTCTTTCCGGTCAACATACGTACTTGCGCTGGAGGCACTAGAAATGCATCCGGTGCAGTCAATTTGCTGCTCTCTTCGCATAAACACTTTTTCATTCATTCATTCATTTGCAAGCCACTTTGCGCTTGCCGCCCGCCCATCAAACACTTACAAATTGTGCGACATTAAATATTAATTCATTACTTAATTTCCGCCTGAGATGAATGTCTGCGATTTCGAGCTCGTACAATACGTTTGATAAGTTCAGCTGAGCATCGCAGTGCAGCAGCAGACTTGTTTGGCCGCCAAGCAAATGAAAAGCGAACAAAATAAAGTGGGGGAAAAAAACAAAACGCAAAACTCAGCGATCAAGTGACAGACAGATTGTGACAGGCGACTTTTGTGGGGGTGTATTTGCGAGCCAAAATGTCGCTAATAAAAATATCGAGGAACGGAGACACTTCAAACATGACGAAGGAATGAGACAATAACAACAACAAATTGTTTGTAGAAAATATCAAACAAATAGTAAATTTAAATTTACTCGTACTCAACATAAGTACTTACATATACATAAATATTTGCACACATGCATACATATTTTTATGCAAATTTTTGAAGGGTTTTCCAATAAGAGGTGTTATTTTGATATTCAAAGAAAAATGCTATTTTTTAATATAAATGATCGGATGTTTATTTCATTATAAAGAGGAAAGTATGCCGTTATTGGTGGAAAATAACATCAGGCAAATAACCACCACGACCACGCTTACAGGACAATATCCTTTTCATGAAATTTTCCATAACCGAATTACAAAGTGGCTGCCATATGTCCTCGATAACCTCACGAATTCCAACTTTAAAGGGCTTGAATCGACCCCGGGCTGTTGGCGTAGACCATTTCTTTCACGTGGCCCCAAAGAAAAAAGTCACGTGATTTCGGTGGCCAATTGTGATCACCTCTTCAAGAGATAACACGGTCCGGAAACTTTTCTTGTAAAAGTTAAATGGTTTCGTTGCTTGTGTGGCACGTAGCGCCGTCTTGTTGAGCTCAATACCATCCAATTTCGGCATTCCATAAAAAATCGTTAATCATCTCTCGATAGCGCAATCCATTCACCAATAACATTATTGGAAAACCCTTTACATGCCCACATTTGTTTTTCGCTGTTTTTTCATATTCTGCGACAAATTACATAATGAATTCAAAATTATAATATCTGTATGTATGTATATGTGTGTGTATGCCGTTGTGCTTTTAAAATGCTGAGCGCTATTTGCAGAAACGATCGCCGCCGCCTGATCGAATAATTATTTATTTTCCTCTTAACTCCAGATTATTTGGCATGCGATTTCGATTTATACAGGGTGCTCTTTAGTTCCCACATCGACTGGTCTTCGTGTTGTCTGAGATGTCATTTGTCAGAGCGGAATGCTCCATAACCTCTGCCGACCACTTGGCAATGCACAAGCTTGGAGATAAAGAAAAGACTAACCGGCAATTTCGCAAAAGTACAGTGGGCGTTTTGATAGCGCGCTACCCTCAAGTGGCTCTCTGAAACTAAGATAAACCTGTTTTTCGTCGAATTCCGCTTCCCACGGGACTGCCACCAACCATTACGTATTGGGAAGGGGGAGAGAGGCGATTTATCACCGCAGCTCTGCCTAACCCGTTCTAGTATCCTCAGCCCCTTCATTGTGTTGGCTATCATGTCGCTTGCCAATCTCCAATTTTCACTACTTTCCAGCATTCTTTCAATACTGATTCGGCGGCGCAGTTTTCTCCGAATATGCACCAAAGTGTTCGTCTTGTGCTACCAAACCGCGTGCATTCGAAGAACACGTGGCGTCCCCTCCGCAGTGATCGCATGCAGGATCAAGTTCGTGTTTGAACTGATGCAGCGTGCAACAGCCCAGTGTCCGTGCCCAGTGTGCTACAGCATGCTGCTGAGTGTCCGGGTATCGCTGATGGCACACTGTGCCCAAGAATTGAATTGAAGAAGCTCTAGGGGAAGGACTAAGATTAGCTCGGTGGGGCGTGAGTACCATTTAACCGATATATTATCTATTGCCCAATGCTAAAGATTGTACCAATCTTGAAAAGGATCTTGAACATTTTGAAGAATGGTGTCGCTTGCTCACACAGGAAAAAACCCAATCCATTTATTAAAAACATGGACTAAAAGTCCTGGGCCTACTCGTAACACATAGATGGCATTCGTTTTATTGCATTCACTTTTTTCAAAGACAGCTGTTAAAATTTCATGATATTATATTCATTAGTTCCTGAGTTACTGCCATAAGAGTGACGCTACTTTTGTAGTGTTTTAATTTTACACTGCTTCTTGATGAGGAAAAATACCGTTCAATAGAAGCAATGCCTTGGGGACTCCGCTCTATTAGAAACAACAATGAATCGATAGTTTGATAGCTGACTTCAAATGCGGTCGTATAAAAACGATCATGCACAACGCAGTGCACCTCCAAATGAGGTGGTAACACTAAAAAACAAATCTACAAAATCCACAAAATCGTTTTGAATGATCGAAAAGTGATGTTGCCTGAGTTAGCTGTCATCGTAAAGATATCAAAAGAATGAACTTGGCATTTGGCTATGAGAAAGCTCTGTTCAAAGTGGGTGACCAAAAATAAGAACGTGTTAGTGATGGAGAAACAATAGCAAAACTTCGAATTGCTCCCACATCCCCCGTATTCGCCAGCTGTGGCTCCCAGCGACTACTGGCTGTTCGCAAACCTGAAAAAAATGTTTGCCTGTAAGAAATGTCGCTCGAATGAAGAGGTTATCGCTGAAACTGAGAAAACAAAAACTTATTTTCTTTGTTAGGCCCAGGACTTTGCAGCCCATGTGCTATTATTCAGTACCTAATGCTGAAGATTATGCTAAGGATCTTAGACATGTTCAAGAATGGTGTACCTTAAACCACCTTTAAATACTGACAAATGCTGCGTGGTTTTGCTCAGGAAAAAAAACCATACATTTATCTATGATTATATTTTGTTGCAAAGAGGATATTAAAGATTTGGTCATAACCTTCGATTAAGTACTGACATTCTCAAAACATACCTCCGTTGCTTACATTGTGTCCAAAGTTTTTGGTTGGATTTTTACGTCGTAGTTAAGTGACCTATCGTCTGGTGGCTGCCAATATGACACACTTAGACCTGTTGTAGGTCCATTGTGGTACCAATGGAACTTCTCCTTACACTATCTGACCCTTTACACTCACAAACGAGGTGTCTGATTGTTTCCTCCTCTTCTGTATTATAGCAGCTTCTACAATAATCGTAGTGTGGAACTCCAAACCTTCTGGCGTCGTTACCTATTGGACAATGGCCGGTTAATACGACTATCAATGTTCTAGTATTCTCTTTGTTGAGTTTTAGCAGGCGTTTTGAACGACCACTGTTAAGATTCGGCCATATCAATTTGCTTAATCCACATGTTATTAGGTTTGAATTAACTATTTTAATAGTGTCTCTGTCTATCAGTACGGTGTAAGACTTTTCTGATCCCTTGATCTTGAAAACATTCTACGTTCCTCGGTCTAGTCTGCCGACTAGATTATTGTTCATTAATCTGAAAGCCATAGAAATAAGGTCGAGAGAGCTCAAAAAGTTTTTACTAAATATGCGTCGTATAATCTGCTATGCGCCAAAGGTCTTCCTAGTTGAATGTGTTAAGACAAAAATTTATTGGACTACAATGCCTCGAAGATAGACGAGTCTTCTTTTCGGTTCTCTTCGTGTATAATTTTTTAAAATCCAATACAAATCGCAGTGAGTTATTGAGTTTATTTAAACTTCAAACAAAGCGTTTATTTGTGGATCCACGGCATAGAACTAACTATGCCTTCAATGAACCAATGGCGAGATGCATTCGATTCTACAACAAGTATCCTAACCTCGACTTTAGTCTTAGTTCATATAACTTTAAGCCACAATCCTTTGCAGTCTTTAACTAAGTACCCAAAAACATTTTTAATATGGTCTGTAAGATTTATCTGTAGACTGAAATAAATAAATAGAAGTCATATCCATTGTTAGATGCTTCCCCGAGTTTCAACTAAAATTTGTATTGTAGTTTGACGAAAAATCAAATTCGTCTTTTGTGGTGCCATACAGGGGAAAACAGAAAGGAAAGAACAGAGCTCTGGTCAGGGGTTTCACATCTGAGCCACTATACGAGTATCTGCAGACGTAGCAAAAAAATGAGAGCCAAGATGTGTGAATCTCAGCCCGGCTAGCGCAATAATTCCACTTCATCATTTAGCAGAAAGGACTTGAAGCAATATCAAGTCTCAAGCAGTATGCTATTGAGCTGTGAGACAACGAAATTCGAAAGCTGTGGTTTTGTTAGCCTTAGAGGTTCCCTTGACCGCCTTCGGTCAACTCGTGTCCAGAAAGATCTCGCGACTTTGCACGTTTGCGCCCTAACACTAGGCCACAAGTTTTCTAGGGTACACCAACGCACTTATTTTACCGGCAAATTATCACGAGGGTGCCCTGCCTAGCTAATTCTCCCAACTATAAGTTTCCCGCTATGTGTATGAGACCAAGAACCCAAATGAGCCTAATATCGAAACACTCAGACGCAGTCGAGAAAGAAGTTAGGCATTCCTTGACTAATTTCAAGCGCACCAAAAACGATCCTAGATCAACTTCGTAGAATGGCAAATATAAATTCACTCTAAGGTTAGCTATAATCCGCCGAGCAACGACCACTATTAAATGTGAAAAGGCTGTGTCCATCATTTGACGTGTCACGCCTCTAGTGAGTGATCGAACTTGAAAGCAACCGCATGGTAGTCACGCATTAACCCAATCAGCCAAGGCAGCCGCCATATATTCAATCAATAAAATGTTAATTGCAAAATTAACATTTCAGTTAAAATTTATTGAGCAAAAACATCGACTTGGGACTTAAATCACATCCTGTATGTACGCAAATAATTTACTAAGCGACAGCGGCAGCAGCAGAAGTAGTGACATCTTCTTGCCAGCAGCACTTTCCATCACTTGAAGCACTCGATAAGCATAGATAAGTAATAAATAATATAAATTAAATATTTTAATGTCGCAATGTTACAATGTAACGGCGCTGATGTACGCAACGCACAACGGGGTGCCATGATAAAGTTAGCAGTAATTATTTCATATGAGTATGGAGGCCCACGTAGCGTTGTGTGCGCTTGTACGTAGCACAATCGGTTGCTAGCTGGAAGGTTATTGGTTCGATTTCCAACCTTTCAGAGGGTACTCTTACTATTAACTGATTTACTAAAGTTTGTTGGCTTTATAAATATGGCATAATTAGTAAAACACTATAGAACCGGCCGTACTGCGTATTTGGCAACCATCAAACAAAAGTTATTTTCAAATAATATTTCCAATAACAACGAATTCCCTTATGAAAAATTAAGGGCACAGGTAATGAAGACTGTAGTTTAAAGTAGGTGGCCGCCGCAGCCGAATGGTTTGGTGCGTGACTATCATTCCTTGATGTTCGGGCTCGAAGATTCAGGCATGAAACATCAAATTATAAAAGAGGTTTTTTCTAATAGGCAATGGCAAACTTGCGAGTGTATCTTTGCTGTGAAAAAGCTCCTCATAAAAATCCATCTGGTGTTCGGTACAAAAGTGCAGGCGCACGCCACAAATAGGAGGACGAGCTCGGCCAAACATACAATAAAAGGCGTAACCACCAATAATATGGAAATAAGAGTATAGTTGAAAGAAATGCACGTCAAAAGCCTGGTGATTTACAGGGTCCGGCATGCGCATGATCTCACAACAAAGCAGCTACAAGTCCGACTTGAGAGAGCGAAGGAGGTGGTTCGCTTGGCCGAAAGCGGTCAATTTCCGAACATTATGTGTTTTGACGAGAATTTTTTTCAAATTGAGCAATTCGTAAACTCCTAAAAAGATAGGGTTTATTTGAGCGACCGTTCATACGAGAATTTGAGTTATCGATTGGCCACCAGAGGACAGCACCCGCCACATGTAATAGCTTGGGCCGCTGAAACCGCAAATGGGCGCTCCCTAATCGTTTTCATCGAGCCTGGCGTCAAGGTAAATGCGAAATATTATCGGAAAGTATATTTGGCTTTGAAGCTGTGGGCAGACAAACATTTCGGTGGCAGGCCGTGAACGCTTCAACCGGACTCGACACCGTCTCGCAAAGCTCGAGTGAACCAAGAATGGCTAAAAATTAACGTTCCGAACTTCATAACGTCCACACAATGGCTCTCAAATTCACCAGACACGAATCCGATGGATTATTCTGTTTGGGCCATTTTGGAGAGCAAGATCCAAACTAAAAGATTCACCAGTCTCGAGGCCCTAAAAAATCCATTGCCTGCGGGTAAGCGAAATTACCTGCAAGCCACATTCAGGCAGCTTGCGATTCATTTCTAGAGCGTCTCAAGGCCATAGTCAAGGCAAAAGATTGTCATATCGAGCAAAAGTAAATTCATTTTTAATTTTGTATTATTTTCACAAATTTTTTACTTTGAATTGAATAAAGGTAAATTTCCAAACTAAATTCGTTGCCATTTTATTTGGTTACACTTCGAGTGTCGGACCCTGTAATAAAGACTTTCTGGAAGTATGATTTTGTGTCACTTGTCCATAATGACTCACCATCCCAGCCTATTATATAATGAGCTGAGAAGAATGATCTCATTACAGCAAGACTTTTTTCGGTTAACCCTCGGTTAACCCTCCGCTAGGCACCCGGGACTGGCCAGACTTTTTCGACGTTGAACATGAAATTAACATATTTCTACTATAGCTAACGACTTGAGCTTCCAGGAAGCTTACTAAAATTTAATTTTCTATCGATTTATGGATATAAACTTAGTAAAAAAACAATTCTAGATCCCAACCGATGGTTTTAAAAAAGGTGCCCAACGGCGGGTTAAGAAGAACGTCACGTGGATGCTCCCCACCTGGCATGGATTTCCATCTGTTTTATAAACGTCTTTTCATCTTTAGCGAGCCTTTCGACGGCTATTAATCGATAAACCACTGCTTTATCAATCGGTCGATTACAATAAACAAAATACTACCAAATCAATCAAAATTTTCCAATCACCGAACGAACGAACGCATTTGTCGATTATTTAAGGGGAACCGGTGTTTGCGCATGCGCACACCCACGCGCTACTTTGTTGCAGAAATCTATGCGGAAATGTTGTTGCTTTTTATGGCTAACTAGCAGCCTAAGCAGACGGCGTTGTCGACCAGCCACGCTGCGGCGTGCACTTGTTGCGGCTGAATGGCGTTTAATTGTTCGTGCACAGCTTGTGGCAGCGCCACTCGCTGTGACAATAATTGTTGTTGATATGCTGGTGGAAACGATTAATCGTGTAATTTATTTCGTAAACGAGAACAGAAATAGTAGTGATTTTGCGAAAAGGAAAAAAAATCACAAATTAACATTGGCGTTGCGTAGTTGTCACTTAACACATAAAAATATGCTCATGTGTATGTATGTATGTATGTATGAGTGTTTGTATGTAGGAGTGTTTGTATGTATGCATGCACAAATGCTCTCCTTCTTTGCCGCCTGCAACCGTTCGATTCCCCAGTGTCTTGATATTTGTTGGCTAGACGCGCGCATCATCATTAAAAGCGTGAAGGTAATCCACTTGACGACTTTGGTTGATGTAACTTAAGGAGCAAATAACTGCATTTTGAAGTGAGTTGTAAGAATGATTTATAAAGCTACATAATGCCGATAGTATCGATTGCATAATTAGTCTGTGATCTTTCGCGAACATTTTTCACAGGTGTAGGTATTTGTGTTTACATGCTGTGAATACAAAGTTTTAAAGTTGAAGCTTAACAGATAAGATTAATGAATATTTTGCTATTATTTATACCTATACGTACAATTTATAGCCAACGTTTTTATATATAATTTTTAACCAGCTCTAGAATGACTTTAGATTTAGAAAATAAAATACCAAACTCCTATCACCTGTGAGTGACACTGGAAACTGAAGGGCTAACTCGTCTGCAACCTGCTGTTAAGCTGATTCAAGCTAAACCAATTACCCACATTATCAAGGCTGCGGCGTTATATATATATAATAAGTCTGATCGAGCCTTATAAATATACTTTACCATATTTCAATAGATGTGACTACAATACACTATTTCATAAGACGATTAAAAGCTTCAGACATCTACTAGGCGATTGAAGGATTAAAAAAATATTTGAATTTATTGGTGAACATCGCATAATTACAGGCGACATTTTCGCAATTGACATGTGGATATCCGATGAAAAAGGAATGTGAAAAAAATTCAAAACTAACGGGTGCTTTTTCAGCTATTATCTTTTTTAACAGTTGGTTTAAACAGCTGACGCACGTTTCATGTTTTGTTTCACTGACAAACATCTTCAGTTTGGTCTATAATTTAACCATGAATTGCCTTACAAACGAACAGCGCTTGCAAATCATTGAATATTATTATAAAAATGCGTGTTCTGTTACGAAAGTGACCATTTTATGGTCAGTTTAATCGACCCACTGAAGCGGCTATTCGAGCTATTGTGTCTAAATTTAGAACCAAATTTACATTATTGGACATCAAACCACCAACACGCTTACGTAGAGTGCGAACTGAAGAAAATATCGGAGCTGTATCGGCCAGTGTTAATGATGACTTTCAATTATCGATTTGTCGCCGTTCGCAGCAATTGGACCTCTGTTACTCCACAACGTGGAAAATTTTGCGAAAGGATTTAGGTGTGAAGCCTTTCAAAATATAGCTGGTGCAAGAATTGAAGCTGAACGACCTACCGCAACGCAGAATTTTTGGTGAATGGGCTCTTGGAAAGTTGGCCGAAGAACCACTTTTTTATCGAAAAATTGTGTTCAGCCACGAAGCTCATTTTTGGATCAATGGGTAAGATCAGCCAGAAGAATTGCAAGAGCTACCAATGTATCCAGAAAAGGTCACAGTTTGGTGCGGTTTACGGGCTGGAGGCATCATTGGACCGTACTTCTTCAAAGATGCTACAAATCGTAACGTAACTGTGAATGGTGAGCGCTACCGTGAAATGATATCCAACCCAAAATGCAAGAGCTTAACTTGCATGACATGTGGTTTCAGCAAGACGGTGTCACATGCCACACAGCACGCGTAACAATGGACTTGTTGAGAGGCGAGTTCGGTGAATATTTTATTTCACGTTCGGGACCTGTCAATTGGCCACCCAGATCGTGCGATATAACGCCTTTAGATTATTTTTTGTGGGGCTATGTTAAAGCTCATGTCTGCTCAGACAAGCCTGCTTGTGAGATACTGGCCGAAACATTGGAAAGAGTATGCCAAAATTGGACTAAGTGGATGGACCATTTGAAGCGCAGTCGCGGTCAACATTTGCATGAAATAATCTTCAAACATTAAATTATATGGACTGTACTATCGATTTAAATAAAAATGTCATGCATTTTTCTGAATTTTACGTGAGTTTTTTTGAAAAACTTTCCTATAGCTCTTAAAAAATCACCATTTATATGTTTTTTCATACAATAATTGCCATAAATTTGAAGAATGTTCTTTAATGTCAAATGTGCTTCAATCCAGCAGTTTTTAACTATTTGTTAACTTATGGATATGCATTGGTTGACTATAGGCAAAAATTGGTCTGATTAGTCTGAGGTCGATACTTTAAATTTAACAGTGGTTGATCAACATTAATCTATTAGTTAACTTATGACTGTGGTAACAGTCCACAATGGTATTTATCACAATTTTCTTCGAAAAAAAATATATATTTTTGAACTCTCCTGACTCGCTTCTTTTATTTCATACCCCGATGTCTATGCCATATAGTTTAGTCATAGTGCACTCAAGTAGTTGTGACCTTCAAAAAAGTGGGAGCATTTTTTCGGATATCGACAATATCGCTGAGAATCGAAATTTTTGCGACTAAAGCGTCCCGGTGGTATAGAGCTCGAAAATTGAGGGTATTTTTTTTACAATAAAAAAATCAAAAACGATATTTAAACTTTTTAGGCTTTTTGTATAACTTCTTTTATATACAAAAATGAAAAAGCATACCAAGCGACTGCAATTTGCTGCAGGTTTCATCCACAAGAAGGATGAGATTGCGAATCGCACAAAAAGCTCTATTCTCTACCGACATTCTAACGAATTTATTGGAGCAGAAATTTTATGGATATTTTGTATTTCTTGGCATTGATGATCCACCATCCCAGATCTCAGTACAACCAAGCTTTTTCGATTAACACTCCGTTGGGCACCCGAGTCTGGCCCCACTTTTTCGCCTTTGGATATGAATTTAACATATTTCTAGTATAGCTAACGATTTGAGCTTCCAGGAAGCTTCGTAAAATTTAATTTTCTACCGATTTATGGATATAAACTTAAAAAAAATCCTCGATCCCAACCGAAGGTTTTAAAAAAAGTGCCCAACGGTGGGTTAAGAAGAACGTCACGTGCAAATGGATACTCTCCACCTGGCATAAATTTCCATCTGTTTTATAAACAACGGTGGCCTAGAGCTCGAAAATTAAGGCTATTTTCAGGATTTTTTTTTACAATAAAAAAATGAAAAACGATATTTAAAATTTTTAGGCTTTTTATACAACTTCCTTTACATACAAAAATGAAAACAATTTACAAAATGGCGTGGTTTTGAATTTGACACTCTAAACATCGGGTTTTTTTAGTTTAAAAAATTAGTAGCAAAAAAATACGAAATAATTGAATAATTGAAAATAATAATATGATTCTAGTACGGGCGATAGCCATTGATGTTGTGAATAACATATTAAATTTTCAGACAATTCGGTTGAATAGTTTTTTTTTACAACACCAGCCCGAAAAATGTAGTTTTGAGATAATTGAGTTTAAAGTTTTGAGAATGACAATTTGACAATATATTCTTAAAAGCCAATACTTTCGAAATATCAAAAAAACATTGATTTTTTTTTATTCTAGACCACCGGGACCCCTTAAGTAAATAACTCCAAATTAAGTTAATACCTCCATTACTTATGTGCTTAAGACGAAATAATAGGAACAAAAACAGTTAGAAACAATCCGAACTTATATACTCACTAGCTGTACCTGGCGCGCGTTGCTATGCCACAACTAAAAAAAATTTAAGAAAAATAACTTTAAAGAAAAATCAGCACACAAATATTCAATTCAATTCTAAGCCATTTTATTGATTTTGTTTATTTCGAAAAAATCGGTTGTACGGGGCAGAAGTTGCTACTCTGCAGTGCCAATTGGTGGCGCGTGGCAGCAATGAACATATTCTACAAACCTCCTCCGTGGAAAAATACATATATATATCAATTTCTATAATAATCGGTCCAGTAGTTTTTGAGTTCATCGATGACATACAGACAAACATTATATTTTATATATAAAGATTACTCAAATCATCCTTCATAAGACATTTATGAATTAGTACAAAATTCGGCAATGCTTAACGATGGCATTACAAAAAATGTTTTTCTTTTTTATATTTTATTAACTTATTGAAAGTTAACGAATCTGCCTTTTGTAAGAATTTTAATTGCAATCAATTTGTTGTTGCGGGGAATGCTGCTGGAGTGACAGTCCTTGGCCGGATATAAATCGGGGTCGTTCCGATAACGTAGAAACGACTATCGTGGGTACGTGCAATGAATTCATTTTCATAGTCAGTCGAAGTAGTTCCTTGGAATAGTTCCACCTTCCTCTTCCTCTGCTACCACCAGTTGGTACCAGCATCGAATACTTTCAGAGACGGAGCGTTTATTTCCATTCGGACGATATGACCCAGCCAGCGTACCTGTCACCGCTGGATCGTTATTCGGTACGCTATGTCTATGTAGTCGTAAAGTTCATACAGCTCGTTGTTCCATTGCCTGATATACTCGACGTCATCAAAATTTCTCGCTTCTCGAAACCATACTTTTTAAATCAACCGGTTTTATAACTCAAACACGAATATTAATCTACCCGTTCACATATGGCGGATTAGCTGCATGTCAGGTATCAGTTATCAAGACTGTTTTGAAAGATTTTTGTCCATAGAAATTGGTTTGGTGGAATATTTCATTGCTTCTGGTTTGTTTAATTATTATTGACGATGTGAAGTAACAGCAAGGAGACGGAGTTATGTCTACAAACCTTTTTCTTTGCCGGCAACCATTTTATATACTTTCTGCTTTTACGTATCTCCTTAAATTTGTAATAATAATTATAGATAACACAGAAAATACAGGGTTGTACAGCAAAAAGTGTATTTATAATCTGACACCATTTTATAATCTCGGATTTCGGGAGGCAAATTTTGTGTGGGTAATACCGCTTTTTAATTGCGGTATTATAAGTCAGAATTGATTTTATGTTGATTGTAAGAAACATTACAATAATAATAAATTTTTTATCTCTGGTTGTTATGCTTAGTGAAAAACACTGCGTGGGCGGAGCCACAACCAGCCTCTACTATTTTATATAATAGTTTAAGAGAACTCTTCTAAAACCACTTTTCGTACCATCGTACCGCGTGTGCGCATGAAAATATTTACATACTTGTATGATACGTAGGGATGTATGTATGTATCCATATAGGTATGTATGTTTGTTTATATGAGTTTGCAATCTAAAAACAAGTCAACTATTTGCAGATAATGCAATCGCAACATGCCTCAGCTGGGAGCGTGTTTTAAACTAATAATTGTAATAAAATCAATTTTTACTACGCAAAACATAAAAAATGCAATAAGTAAAGTAAAAACAAAACAAAAAACGCGAACGAATTGAATTGAATAATAATAAAACAGCACAAACTAAACTAGTTTGACACCGAGCAAAGATGGCGTGGTAAATAATTTTATAGCAAATCAAATGCCCATAAAACCAATAATAAAAATATGATTTCACGACAACAAGAACTAACTTAAAAGCGTACAGAGGTTGAAGCGCACAAAACATACAAACAGAAGACAAAGTTGAAAAGTAGCTAAAAGGCGCTGAATTTTTGATTTATTACCCCAGTTAGGGCAGTTAGTGCGACGTCGCTGGTTGCGTCGGCCACGCGATGATAGTGTCGTTTTTTTCACGCGCTGAAGTCCTCTAAGCAATGTATTTAGTCATGAAATTCTAGCATTTGAGTGACATGGAGCAGATCCATAGTTCATGCGTTTTCGCTCTACAGTTACGAGCGCTGAGCGATGAGCGATGGGAGATGAGCGCATACTAGCATGGCATTTCATGAGATAACTATAACAAACATAGAGCGAATTCAAGGTGTGCGGGGTCGTCATATTATTGGGTGGGTGAGTAAGCAAATTTGCATATAAGCAAATGCTAACCTGTTTGCGAATGTTTGTTGCTATGGAATGCGTCTTCAAAAGCCTGAAAACAAAATATGCAAATGCAAATTTTGTACAAAAAAAAAAACAAATATTGCATCAGATTAATGATAAACCAATTCCATTAAAGATTTATACTTTTTTAATGATCATCGGATAAATAAAATTTTTCGAGTTGCCCATAAAGGCGTTTGCTATATTTGGTATTTTACTTTAATTTCTTAAACGTTTTTAAATTTAATATTTTCCATTTTGGTTTGCATCTATGTTTTTGTTGTCTTCCATCCAAAGTACACGTTTGTTTGAAATAAATTTTGAATTAGTACCAACATTTTGACTGCAATTCTAAACTCGTTTTTGATGCCTGCTTGTGTTTCTTTTTCTTACTTTTTATGTCATATTTTTTGCGCCTGTTCTTGTCGCCTCATAAGTAAAATTCATACATACTCGTACATTGGAGCCAATCAAAAAATACTTGTTTAGAATTTTTGTCAAATTAAGCTAATCACATAAATAAGTCAAATATAGCAAAAAATAATAAAAACATAAAATAATAACAAAGACAGCTGTATAAAAATTAGACTCAAATATTAGAAAGATTGCACAGGAGTACCTAACTACTTACGTATTTATGCTGGTATGTGGAATTCTGTTGAGTAGGGAGCTTAACACGTTCCCGCCGGCGCTGTTATTCATGGTCTTCGCCCACAGACGGCAATGTTTAAGTCTTTTCGCTCTATCGGAAGCGACTGCAGGTCATAAAACGAAATTTTTTCGTAAGGGTAGTCGTTTATGGCATCTCATCTCATAGCTACCGTCTAATAAAGTACCATTGGTGGTACGCGCTGCCTAAAGACGCAATCTTGTGCGGGCCACCGGTGGTACGCGCCGGCGTGAACGTGATAATTAAGTTTCTAAATTACACGTCCATATACATACATGTGTGCGATTTGGCACATTCCAGAAATGGACAAACAAATTTTGTGCAACTCATTTATGGCACATAAATTTCAGTATCACTTTGTTAGCTTGTAGAGTCACAGCATGCAAAAGAGCCTGAGAATGACCATAGATTTTCGCGCACACTGGTAGGAATCACTATCGTGCGGCTGAAGAGTTTGAGAGACGATTCCGCTCTCTTCAAATCAATAGGTCGGCCAACTATCAGCCGATTGCAAGAATGATAGAAAGAAGATTGCTCCCGTCAGAGAGTGCGTGACGTCACGTTTTTCCAAGTTGTGCAGTATTGCCAACCATTTGCTCTTCGCAATAAATTTAGGGCTATTTTATACCCAAAATGCGAAAATTTTGATGTTTCGTGTTTGTTTCTTTTTTTTTTAATTTAAAACTACCGAAACTTGAAGTTAAAAAAAACTGTATTATTATACAAAAGAAGGTTAAAAAAGGTCACTCTGAGAAGATTTTAGTGCTAATGAAAATTAGTTGGTTCTTATATTTGATATTTTGAAAGTGCAAATTTAATTTTTGCTCCTTTTAAGATTATGCAAGAATATTAAATATCCCTCTCTCAACTCTTTTTAAGATTGAAAACCTTTTTACACATTTTAAAGGCGTTTGAATTTACTGAATGCAGATTAAAACCATAGAGGTGTAATCGTTTCTTCCGGCCATCAATCCTTAGTGGGACATAATAAGCCACAAAGTACCAAAAAATACTAAAGAAACCATACTGACATCTTTACAAAAAAGAGTACCTTATCTAATTACATAACCTCAATATAGCAAATAAGTCGTTCTCTTTAAAGACATTTTGTCACGCAACAAAGTTCTTTAAGTAATGTAATAAAAATTTGGTGTTTTATTTTCTTTAAATGGGCATTTTAGTGCGTTTTTATATCCAAAGCTAGGCAACACTGCTAAGTAAAGCTAAATAAAACTGAGTTAATTATTTAACTAATTATTAAGAAATGTATATTTTACAAAATTATAAATATTACATTTTAATTAGGACAGGCTAGAAAAATGTCATGAAGAAAGAACTAAAACTCCGATACTAAATAACAAAAAAAAAAAGCTAAATCAAGTTACGAAAATTGTAATCTGACCATACTGGTGCTAAAGCCACGTAACTCATTGTCAAATTCGCTGAGCGCAAAGTAACGGGACCACGATAGGCGCCATCTCATTATTCTTTCCCTCATGGATAGGAATCACTATAGCGCAGCTGAGGAGTTTGAAAGGCGATTCGGTCCTATCGGCCGATTGCAAATGGTGGAATTTGTAACAAATGTGAAGCCAGGATTCAGTGGGATTTATTACCCCACAAATTACTTCAGATCCTTTCAATTATCATAACCAAGATCTGCAAGAAAGCTCATTCTAATGACAAAAACAACGTATAAAAGCTGTCTTTGTCAAAAAAAGTGGCATAAATCAGGTTGAAGCCGCTCGTATATTGAAATGTTGAAAGTCATAGATTTGAAAAACATTGAAATTACTGTAGAAGGAAGAAGATACTGCTATCCAATACATAGAGAAGAGCAGATTCGTGTAGTGGAGATGGAAAGAATAATAAGGTAGCGCCAATCGCTGTGTACGAGTATGTAAAACTATGCTGCGCCTGTCTGGTCGCCTGGAACCAGTGATTTGCAGTGGACGAAGCTTCAGACCTGCCAAAACACTGCATTAAGGACCGTGACAGGATGTCTTCTGATGTCACCTATACAACACCTACATGATGAGGCCCTAATGCTGCCTGTTAAGGAGCATAACAAATTGCTCAGTAAGCAGTTTCTGCTAGGGTGTTACCATGCAGACACCTGCTCGGCACATCAGGAGGCATTTCCTCAACTACGCGGACGAGATCTCAGACAAAACAAACAGACAGCTACTGGAGCGGACAGTGTACAGACAGGCCATAAACGACATTCATCGGGAGACTCTAACCACCTTTTTAAGCTGCGGACCCCCGAATGTCGTTATCGGAGTCCAACCACCACTAATCGCAGACGAAGAGCTCCAACTTTCCCGAGAGTCCCGCGTAATCTTGGCACAACTACGTTCTAGATATTGTAGCAGGTTAAACTCCTACTTATCCAGAATCGATCCCGACATACTAAACATATGTCCAGCATGTGAAGGCACCTCGCGCGACACTAACCACCTTTTCACATGCCCCATTAAACACACTCATCTAACACCCCTCTTCTTTTGGACTCAACCCATCGAAACAGCTAGTTTCCTGGGCCTACCGTTAAAGACAAATGGACTGACAATCACTCAGACCGATTATCAAAATGTCTGATTTGAACACTTGTAAGAGAACTATATTAATATGCTACAACCAATTTATTTTTTACACGATAAATACGTTCCTTTTTAAAAATAATGTAAGATGAAAGAACATTAAATATTTTCCCATAAAATCGTGCAAAAGAAGTAATAATGAAATCCATATTACATAAGTATTTATAAAACAAAATCAGTTCACTTAAAATATAAAAAAAAAATGCTTTCATCATTAGATATGTTGGATACTATGTCAGATATGTCCGCCCCATCTGACGGTTTTTATTCATATTATTAACGGCTCTTATTGGATTTCTTTGGCTGTTTTTGGCCTTTCTTTGCTTTTTCGAGCTTCTTATATAGGGTGATCAGATTGGAGGTACTTTTTCCTATAGGATTTTTGTGACAAATCACGCGTGACTTTTTTTAGTATTCATTGACATTCCATCATGGAAAGACTTACGCCCCAACAACGTTTATAAATCGTGGAATTGTATTACGAAGATCGAAGACTTTTGGTGTCTAGCGATGAGACCCATTTTTGGCTTATTGGCTACGTCAATAACAAAAAAATTGTCATAACCCGAAGCCATTCAAGAACAGCGGAGAACAAATTATCTCTCCGTGGATTGGCCACCAAGATCATGTCATGTCACGCCTTAGGCCTTTTATTTGTGGGGGTATGTAAAGTCGAAACGATTTGCGGATGAACCAGCTTCAATTGAGGCATTGACCGCCAACATTATTAAAGTTATTCCCGAGATAACGAGTCATTCAAGATTGATGTTTACGTACATATGTCCGAATTACGGCGAATACATTTGTATTTTCGTTGTTTTATTTCAATTTGACACGTTCGGTAGTTTTACGTCGTTGTGCAAATGAAGTTTTAGTCAGTAAGTCATTTTTCTACGACCGTTAGTTTGTATTTTTTGTAAACATTTTTCCAATCACAGAAAATTCGATTTGAAAGAAATTTCGGGTATAAGTTTGAAAGAAAAAGTTATTGCAGGAAATGCGTGAGGCGACTATTTCTGATTGGAATGAATTTAATATCTCTTCCTTCGCTGAATAAGAGCAACGACGGATTAAGAAATCTTTTGAGGGAAATCGGCCGACTATTTTGTTAGACCGACTGAAGCATCGACCAATGAGAAGGTCAGTAGTTTGCAGTGGCTGTTCATATTCTACTTTCAGCAACCAAACACCTCTTTATATACCCAGTCTGGTACCACTGAATCCGTTGTGTATACACAGTCAATTTTGCTTACTCAGTTAACAATAGACTATGGAAAATGTTTGCCCCTGCCCATAAATTCATTTATGCAGATTTAATCCGACTGATTTAGAGGAACATAAATAATTACGCTCGAGTTAAATCTATTCTAGTCACTGCCAAATTGCAGTGCCTTAGACTTTGAAATTGCTCAGAAAGCAAAGCAAATTAAAAACGCTTAAGCAAATACAAGTTGAAAAAAATGTGGCGGTTTTAACTTTTATTGGCAATAATGCTGGCACAGGCTGGCAGGCCAGTTGACTAACAGGTCGGCTAAAAACACAAGCCAACAAATTTTATATTTGGAAATCTATTTTGATGCCTGCATTTGTGCTGATGTGCCATAGTTATGTCGGAATTGATCAGAAGTGAATAAAACAAGAAAGATATCCAAATTTTTCTAACAATTTTTGTTTTTATTTTTTTTTTGTCGATAAATAACTTTTGAAGTTTAAGTTTGCTGGTAAATGGACTAAGGAGATCATTGATATTCAAAGTTCATACGGGGTTTATTATTTGACCAGATCAAAATCCTTGTTGAACGGTGTAATACAAGCTAATAATAAAGCCTATATGTGCACATACATACATACACACTTAGATCTATAATAAATATGTGTATGTGTGTGTATCTGCCTGCTGTTAGCCTTGAAAAGAAGTAGCTTCCAAACAATTAGGAGTAATTTCTTCCAAAAAAAAAAAAATTATAGAAAATTGGCAATCAATTCTTAAAATAAACATCTTAAATATCTCTGACATTTTATTGCACCAAATGCACTGAAGATTCTGGTTTCACGTGATGATCACATGAGTGGGGAATTCGTTCACACTCCACCTTTTGATAGATCAATAATTATGCGATTTTTGAATATTTTATCTGTTTGTGTTAAAGAGATATTGCTTTAGACGTATGGAACTTTCGAGAGGATTATCTGTTAAACCAGCTGTTCGAAGTAAACATATGCTTTGACATTTCTGAGTAGTATATTTTGGCAGAGTACTAAACAAAGACTTAAATTCGAAGGTATGAAAATATATTTACTATGTTTCCGAATCAGTATCCACAAAGCACTTTGTCTAATGTTGTGAGGTAAGTGATTAGGCGCACTGCTCGCTCAGTGACTTTGAGCGGCCGAGGCTACTGTCAGTGGTGAGCGCTTTTTGATTTTCCAAGTCAATGTTAATCGCTAAATGGTTCCATGCAATATTGACTTTTGTCTTAAAAATTGGACGGAGGTCATGTGTCATATGAATTGAATCGCTATGGGCTGATACAAGACAGCTTTGAGCACTCAAAAGATCGAATTAATGAGTCACCGCCTTAACGTTTTTCAACGCCTGAAGAAGCTGTTGAAGTCTTTAACCCTTTCGAGCTGACATTCGCACAGGAATCCCGGTATAAAATTGTTTATCGAAGTTGGTTAATTAGGTGATGTATCATTTAAAAATTATTAAAAATCCGAGATACAATAACAGGATGGCGCGGCGGTTGGTGGTAAACCGTCATACCACTCCGGATGTTATGTGGTACAAATAAGTACCGTCCGTCCTGTAAAACATACTTTAGAAATAGGAAATAATATACACAAAAATTTATATATATATATATTTTTTTTTATTTATATTCTTTAAGTTGTTATATTATTCAAAAAATTGTAGTGAAAAATATCTTTATACATAAAATTCACGTATGGTAAGATACGAAGCACGTTTTGCAAAGCGGTACTTTGCACTCTTTACATATCGTCTTAGTGCGAGGCTGAATTTTTTGAGAACTGCAATTGGTACAACGACCTCGTGTAGTACCTTCAACAGGAAGGTGTATTGCCTTGCGTTTGGCAATTTGTGGTTTTGACCGACGAACGGCGGTAGTTTGTAAGCTGTCCTGGATCAATGCCTCAGCTAACGTAACTAAAAACGATTTGAATGGTATCTTTTTCCGGTTGAGGTCATTATAAATAACCTAAGCTTTCACTGCTGTTACCATTTCAGACGGTAAAACAGTTATCCGATTTCCTATCATATTCATAAAGCCCAGACATCTAATCAGCCAAGTCGACTCCTCCCATTATCTCCCTATAAAATTTTATTTGTTTTGGACATTGCACTAGATTTTTTTCTCCTGTTTTCAACGTTTTTATAACATTAGTCACAGAAGTTTCGTGACAATTACTCAATACCAATACGTCTTTCGTGTTGTGACTGATCTATACTTGAATGTCCTGGTGTGTGGTTTGATATTGTGCAGTTCCGAAGTCCGAAACAGTTTTTTTTCATCAGGAGTATTCCAAATAATATTTATTTTCGATGCGCCGGGGTTTCAAGGGACGTCATCAATGTCGCTTTCAGTATCATCGTTACCGCTGTTAGAGCTCAAGACACCACTAGGTAAGAATCTCTCGTCAACAGCCTCATTCTCCTAGTCCACTGAATCTTCGCTATCACGAATGCATAAGGGTATTGATTTCTAAGGAATATAATTTGAGAAGCAATAATTATTACTGTTTTTTTCCTTATTGGGTGCTAAATATAATAGACCACCCTCGTACAGTCTGGCCAGATCATAGTATAAAATATGAAGAAATAAAATTAAGAGCTAGCGGTTGCGTTAAAAAGTAAGTAGCGTTACAACGAATTATACATGGAAAAGTTACAAAATTAATTCCTCTATGCAATACGCTACGAACTCTTACGAGGGTTGCTACATATATTTCTGGCCTAACGATGGAAAAATAAACATTGGTGGTTGTAAAGGGTTTCATTGTTTTCAAAACATTCTCCAGGATGATTATTACATTTGTGCACTCGGTTGAAACAATGTTCCAAGTTTTTTGTTCAGTCGCGTTTCCATGGCGTTTTTTTATTTGTCTGGTATGCTCGTCATACTAATGTCCAAGTATGCCTCAATCTCACGGTATGTGATGGAATGATCTTACTCAATAATTTTACGTCAAAACAACTGATTTTAAACGACTTTCCCGGAATAAGAAAGAAAATACACCCTACCACTTTTTTACGCCTTTTTATTTTTTGTCGAGATGAAATTTTAGAACCACTATAAACAATACTAATATGGCTCACACATCAAAACAATCTCAATGCGTTTATGCCAAAATATGTCAAACTTTCCAATGAGAACGTCAGATAGCTCTTGACAGCATTAGAAGAGCTCAAGGTAAATTACCGGAAAACCCCGGATTAAAATTCGGACAAGGACTGTCAGCAGCATTCCTCATACATGTATGGGAATTGTTTATGTTGCTACAACAAGAAAAACGCATTATGAGGTATTTGATAGAGCGAATTCGCCCAAAAGGGCCAGATTTATGTAAAAAACCCTAGAGGGGGTCAGCTCACGGCTACCACACAGCTACCATTGTGAGTAAATTTTTAACCAAGAAGGAAACAGATGTCATCGAACTACTATCAAATCCACCTTTGAAGTAAGCGATGTTAGTCAATAGAAAGAATTATTGAAAAATTCAAAATTTGAAAATCAAAAAAGCGTATATTTTAAAGGGAATAACTTTGAAGGAGGTACTGTAAATTTCAATGAATAACAATATTTTTTCTCGGTGCTTTTTGGCAGAGCGAATAATTTTCTTTTATTCCCAGAAAAATAAAAAATATTGCTTCTGCTTCAAAATTTTTTTTTGCTCGCCAATACTAATTTCGATTCCTTTTGCTTCCACGGCGCTTTAATGGAAGTTTCAAAGCCTCGTTTGTACCATTGGAATTAATTTATTGCTTTTCAGCTAAAAGCTTTGGAGGAAAGCTAGAAAGTTTCCTGCTCGCTGACTACAACAACTGTCTATACGAATGACAACTGGAATCTGGAACTATCGATAAGTCGATAAGTTAATGAAGCCTAAAATGTACGCGAAAATTCGGTCAAAATATTTGTTAAAATATAAAAAAAACAATGGAATGTGTATGTATGTAAGTATTTCACATTCTCAAATTCCCAATTTTTCACAATTTTTTCATGCCGTATGTAGAGTTTTGTTGCTAGGTGCTTGCTTCCAATTTGTTTGTTCCTTACGAAAGTAGTTGTGCGATTATTCTCGATGTAAACAATTCTAATCTCTAAGCAAAGCTTTATCTTCGTTTGAGGCCCAAGCGCCCATAAAAAGGCTACAAGTAGATGGACGCACTCGTTGTGTAATGGAATACAGGCAGAAAGCACGCGGAACAGCTGGGGTGGCGTACAGTGCGCTTGAAAAGAGTGCGGAGGGTGCATCAAATTGAACGCTAATCGCAGTAACCAGAACGGAATGAGCGGCCACAACAATCCCCAGATTAGCTCAAGTGCACGAGTGTGTGTTTCAAAGTATGTACGAGTTTGTATGTAAAAAAGTTTCAAAATATTTGCGACTGCGACTAGACTTACGGGTTTACATATGCATGAAGTTACACTCGTTTGTATTAGACTTTGGTTAGCGGGGGATGCTGCAGAAGCAGCTGGTGGCTGTCTGGCTGACTGCCTGACCGTCTAGCCTGCATTCATCACACACTCTCACTCACATATACACACACACACTCACACTCTTCGTCCGCATCTGAGTCGATTGTCAAGCCATGCGGCTCGAGCGGCGAATTTATTTATATTTTATTAAAATGTTGATGCGATATTTCACTTTCGATTCTGTGCATTAATTATCGCAATTACGAGCACAAAGTGCGCGACAGCTGTAAAAACAAGGAGGAGGAAAAAATCAAAACAGAATTGCAATAATACGCAGAGAAGCGCTATTTTGCATTTGTCATGAATTTGCAAAAAAAAAAAAAATTAAATTAAATAAAAATGACAAGAATGAAAAAAATCGTAACTGAGAAAGAAAAAGAATGCAAATCATTAATTCCGCATCCACTCTCATTTGTAAGAATATCTTAATTAATATTGTAACATTCTTTTAAGCTTATTTATTTATTTATTTTCTATTTACAGCTCAATTGCAATTTACATTTTTATCTCATTTAATTACAAATTGAATATACAACTTAGAATTATGTGGAATTAATGCAAACGGCTTTGAATAAAATGTGCATCAGACGCACTCTGTGCATGTGTGTGTGTGTGCATGTGTTTGTGATGCTTACGGACAAATCGCAATAATCTTTGAGAAATGAAAAGGGAAATAATGAACGCAATTCAAAAACACAGGAAAACAGTGATTAATCTCACACTTGACATTTAAGGCAATGCGTTGGGGCACAGTGTCATAATTGTCGCAAAATCCCCATGAAATCGATACGAAAGTACAAAAATAATTGTGAAATGCGCTGTGCTGGCATAATGACATAATTCACATAACTTTAGCATATAACAAAAAAAAAAATATCAGGGATAAGTAGTTTCTTCTCTACACAAAAAAATTTAACTAAAAGTTGCCAGGAAATGGCCATCCTCGAATTATGATTAGTTATCTTTATATATTGGTTCGGGAAAAGAAATCCATTTTTCTACTTTACTTTCAGCAAAGAGGAAATTCGGCACATTTTTCAATTTTTCTTATACATAGATGGACGTGTATACAAGGTGAAGTCCAAAATAAAAAAGACTAAGCTGAAATATAAATGACAGGAGCTTGTTTTTTGGTTTTGGTGGGTGAGGTAGGGTTCAAAATATCTTCGCACTTACAGCGACCGTCGTCTACCGCGTCGTGTGGTGTGGCCACTAAAACGATCCCTCCTCTCCTTCTGGGGAGACACCCTTCCTGGAACTGCTTTCTATATTACCTCGGGAGGGCCCAGTACGGCATCCATAAAGGACCAATTCTATTCACCCTCGCCTGGGTCCACCATATTTGTAGCCAGCTTTCAGGCTATAGGCTCATCTTCTTGTGTCTCTATCTGTGCGGCTTCGTTTTGTTGCACTGAGTCCAGGTCAATCTTTTTTCCCGTAACAGGTCCTCGATGTATTTCTTTACCGCATTTCCAGGAGCTTTGATCTGATAACTTCGAGTTTATTTATTCAAAATAGTCCCCTCTGGCCTCAATACACTGTTTAGCGCGATCTAAAAGCTTTTCGAAAGAGTGTTTCAGGTCATTGACCGGAATGTCCTTCAGGATGTCTGTACAAACCTTTTGGATGGCCTCTACGGACGTAAAACGTTTTCCTTTCATGGCCAAATGCAATTTTCCGAATAGGTAGAAACAACAGGGAGCCACAAGAGATGAACACGGTGAGTGTTTGATGGTTGAAATGCGATTTCTAGTCAAGAAATCAGTCGCAAGAGTGGATCGATGTAATAAGGTCCAGCTTCCTCCTTCGCGGTATTCAGGGTGAATTCGACGAATGCGATGCAACAAACGCTACACCCTCAGGGCAGGTTTGTTCCATTGACACGAACTCCTTGTGAGCAATTCCTTTGGAATCGTAAAAACAAACGAGCATCGGCTTGATTTTTGACTTCTCCAAATGCGACTTTTTGGGTGGTGGCTCCTCTGGGGCCTTCCATTCGGCAATTTGACGCTTAGTTTCAGGTTCATGTTGGAACTCGTTCCATCACCAGTTACAATGTTGTAAAGGAAGTTCTCGTCTTTTCTCGCCTTTTCTCGCCTCTTTAATGAGGCCGTTCAAATGTTGAATTTTGAGCAATTTTTGGTCCTCAGTTAACTTGTGTGCGGAATGAAACGCGCACAGACCTTTCGTAAGCCCAAATAATCAGTTAAAATGCGATAAATCGATGTTTTGGAGATACTAAACTCCGATTCCATGAATTTCCAGGTTCATTCGGTTCATTTTTGATAAATTTACGAACAATTTCGATGGAGTTTTCGGTGATTACTGATTTTGGGTAAGTAAGTTTATTGTCATTTATGTCCTATTTACCGATTTTAAAACAAAATTTGATATTAGCTCTTTGTTCGAAACTCATTTTTGTACCGATAGCACAAACATACTGACACTTTGGACGCAATAACTTCGCTTCCACTAAACCGAATGTCACCAAGTTTTCACTGGAAGTCAGCTGGGGATGTCACTTCATAGATTGTTAAATACTCAATTTTGAGCAATAAACTCTCATAAAGCGGAGCTTTTTCCTCATGAGTTAGCCTCTTTGAAGCACTAAATGAGTGATTTAATCGCTAAATTTTATTTTATGGTAAAAGTTACAAATTCAGTATTTCGAATCGTTATCTGTAACCTTGAGAGCACCAAAGTGCACATTTTCGGCGAGCAGAAACGCAGTAAAAAAAATAAGTTTCGTCATTCTGAATTTGCCTACTTTGACCATAAATTGGATATAAAATATGGACCTATATTGAACATTGAATATAGCACTTCAAGAAATCTTAAAAAATATTTAAACATATTTGGTCTTATCAGAGTTCGTGGAACCATGAAAGTTTTAACATATTGCACATCGTACCGATTTCACAGAGTAGTCCATACAAGTGAACGAAGGACAAATTCCGGGGTTTAAGGATGCTTTCTGGGCATTCTGGGCATATAGAAATTTCTATTGAAATGTCGTTGAAATGTTGAAATTCATTCCTCTTCGCCTAAATGAAACAGAAAATTTATTTCGGGCACCAACAGAACCGAAGATATGAATTTCTGAAAATCAATCTCCAAGCTAAAAAGCGGGTTGGTAGGTAAGTAGGTAGAAGTGGCAGTCGGTCTTTAAATCAGCTCACTCAGGCCCTTGCCGATCTATTGTGATACCTCAGGAACAGCTTCCCTGCTACTCCTCGTTAAACCATTTTGTTTTAAGTGTAAGCCCAGTGATCTGACTGACATCTATAACCTTAAGATCATCAGTATCATCTAAGAACTATCGTTTCAAAGTATCTAAACCTAGTGGCATAACATGCAGGACAGTAATAAAGAAGATACCTGGCAACCTCTTCCTCCTCCTCTTCAGTTGAGTTTTTAGGTTTGCAGACGTAGTACAAATGTTAAAGACATTTTGTTATTTGATAGTTGGCAATTCAGCTGTCAATCAGTAAAGTTTTTTCATCGGTTGCGTAGTTTTCGTTTGGCGTTCGTTGAAAAATGGAAAATCAAAAGGAACATTTTCGGCATAGTTTGCTTTTTTATTTCCGCAAAGGGAAAACCGCGTCGCAAACTCATAAAAAGTTATATGCTGTTTATGGTGACGAAGCCTTAAAAGAACGGCAGTGCCAAAATTGGTTTGCTAAATTTCGCTCTGGTGATTTTTCACTCAAAGATGAAAAACGCTCTGGTCGCCCAGTTGAAGTTGGCGACGCCTTAATCAAAGCAATAATCGATTCGGATCGTCACAGTACAACACGTGAGATTGCAGAGAAGCTTCATGTATCACCTACATGCATTGAAAATCACTTAAAACAACTTGGATATGTTCAAAAACTCGATACATGGGTTCCAATGCAAGGCCCCACACATCTTTGGCCACTCGGCAAAACCTGTTGGAGCTTGGTTGGGATGTTTTGCTACATGCACCATATAGTCCTGACCTTGCACCATCTGATTAATTTTTGTTTCGATCTTTACAAAACTCCTTGAAATGGTTAAAATTTCAAATATGATGATGATGTCAAATCGTACCTGATTCAGTTTTTTTCTAATAAAATCCAGAAGTTTTATGAACGTTGGATTATAATGCTGCCTGAAAGATGGCAAAAGGTCATTGATCAAAATGGGCAACACTTTACAAAATAAAGTTATTAAGTTCCATGAAAAAATTGTCTGCAATTACTTAGTTGCCAACCCAATATAATAGTGATATTTCCTGGTGTTTATCTGGTACTTCTCATACAATTTTTTTTTATAAAAATCATGAAAAATATACACACATATAGTATGTATGTAGTTAAACAATTACTCTTAGAGGCGAGTAAAAACCGTAATAGAGCCGACGTTTTTTTTAATAATAACGATTCCAAGAAAAAGGGGGGTTCCCACTTTTAATTATTTGTTTTATTAAATCTATACTTAATACAGTAGAGTTTTTAACTAAATTATGCCCTATTAAATGGAAAGCAATGATTCCTAATCGAGTTTTTTACTGCTTTATGTGGCTTCCTTTAACATGACGAGCGTAGAAAATGTCGATAAAATCACAGAAATAATCGAAAATGACTGGCATGTTAGTAGTCATAGCGAAATATCTACCAAATTTGACGCAAAAATAAAGGCAATTTGATTAATTGATGACTTCGCTGGGCGATACGAAACTAGTTGCCATAGATACTAGTTGCAATATCTGTCTCATCCGTCTCATGCTGGACTGCTTGATGCTTTTCGATGGGTTGGGTACGTAATGCTGTATGATACAATATTCTGTTTACAAAATGCTGTATACAAAATTCTGTATAATATAGAATTCTGTATACGAAATTTTGTATTTCAAAA
The DNA here is from genome assembly GCF_027943255.1 of Anastrepha obliqua. Lineage (NCBI taxonomy): Eukaryota > Metazoa > Arthropoda > Insecta > Diptera > Tephritidae > Anastrepha > Anastrepha obliqua. The sequence goes on along the minus strand of NC_072892.1, from coordinate 180,251,294 downwards.
TTCTGTAAAAAATATTCTGTATTGCCGAAATGCTGTATTGACGAAATTCTGTATTGACGAAATTTTGTATTGACAAAATTCTGTATTGACAAAATACTGTAAGTAAATGATAAGAAATTCAACAAATTTTATAAAAAAAAAGTGCGCACTTCACATAACCCTCATCAGTCTGACTGCGGCTATGCAATCCACCGTATTTTTGCGTAGAACTCCTTTTCGCGTGGGCGGCCTTCGGCCGCGCTTCAAAAAAATAACCCTCATCAGTCTAACTCCGGCTACGCAATCCACCGTATTTTTGCGTAGAACTCCTTTTCGCGTGGGCGGCCTTCGGCCGCGCTTCAAAAAAGTAACCCTCATCAGTCCAACTCCGGCTACGCAATCCACCGAGTTTTTGCGTAGAACTCGTTTTCGCGTGGGCGGCCTTCGGCCGCGCTTCAAAAAAATAACCCTCATCAGTCCGACTCCGGCTACGCAATCCACCGTATTTTTGCGTAGAACTCCTTTTTTCGTTGACTTTTGTCAACACAAAATTTTTTCAATACAGAATTTTGTTAATACAGAATTTCGTCAGTACAGAATTTCGTCAGTACAGAATTTCGTCAATACACAATTTTGTAAATACAGAATTTTTTTAAGACAGTACAGAATTTTGTTTTTACAGAATTTTGTAAATACAGAATTCTGTAAATACAGAATTTTGTCACTGCAGAATTTTGTTACGTTAATTTACAGTATTTCGTACGAAAAGAATTTTGATATACAGCATTTTGTAGGGATCCCCTTTTCGATCAGTGGAAAAAGTGGTAGAAAATTGGACTCATTCTGTATTCACGAGATGCAGTTGAGGTAGCCATATGCCCGAAATTATTTATGACCACCAAATGTCAGTTGAGGCCAGCATATGGCCTGTTTCATTGCTTTCTCGTATTTTATTTGAAAAACAGTTATGCACCTCTAAAAACACGCGTTGCATGCTATATTTCAAACCACTGTACGTGAATTTTTCTAAAACCTTGTGCAACCTCCATCAATGTCAATAATTTGTTTGAGCAAACACACCAATATATTCTAATGAAACGAATGCATTAATAAATATTTACATATATGGAAATGTGCATATGTGTGTGCATGCATGCGTAGGATAGTAGTTGATTTCTAATTTGCTCTGATTCGATTTTTATTACTTAACACATCGAAGCTGAGGTGAGATAATAAAAACACATAGACGAATTATTTTTCATTAAACGCGTTGGGGCAAAGCTATGCAAAATTGTTACACACACACACACACATGCATATCTATTTATGAAACATAAGCATATTAAAGCACTATTTGTTGTAAATCGCATTTTCTTATGTGAATTTTACGACTGCAGCGGCGATAATTAAGTTGTGCGCTTGCTTTGCCTGCAGCGATTTCCGGTCCATTGTACGACCCACAAGCCCAGACGATTGTCCACTTCACGCACACATGCACACATGCTTTATATGTTCATTTGCTGAGACAGTTTCTATTTGGCCACAACGCCGACTCATTGTTTTAATGCAAAATTAACTGGCCATAAATGTAATTGAGACATATTGTGTGCATGGGCTCGTAAAATATTGGGTACATAATCGAATCACATAATAAATATGGATTACAAAAAAGTTTCTTTGAATTCCGAAGTTTATTGAGAACATAAATAATCGCTAATTCACTTCATTATGATTACAATATTTGATCTCTTGATGCACGCGAACTATGCACAGTTACTGAATACTACTCGCTGGAGGAGCAGGTTGAACAAACACCTATCCAAAATCGACCACGACATACTCAATAAATTTCCGCAAGGTGTCCCAATCACCTTTTCACATGCGCGCTTAAAACCTCCCTATTCTTTCTCTATTTGAAATAGGTCGTTTCCTCAGCCACCTTTAGATGGCATCGAGAACGATAACTTAAGGTTTAATAGCAATGAGAAGGGTTTAGTAAGCTACTACAGCAATATCACTCAATAATACCTGTAATGTGGAAATAAGTGACCTAATTTTCATTACACCGCTTCCTATTGACTTGAATGTCTATACATTGTTGTAATGTAATTTCAAAATCTATGTGTATTGAAAAGTAAGCGTAAATCAATGCAATTTCTTGATTAGGGGTAGTCAGAGACCCAAAAAAATAATGGTTTCAATATTTTTTTTTTGCTAGTTAGTTGCTTTATTGTACAAAAGTAAAAACATAGCATTAAAACATCTGTTTCGACTTCACTTTAGTAAAACTTCTAAAAAAAAAAAATTAATAATTGTAAAGTTATCGCTGTTTGTGTGGAGCCCGTTTCTCCAGACCTCTCTTGCAGTGATCATCACAAGTCCTTGCAGATTCATCTAAAATCAATCGGACAAGAGAAATTAGTGTTGTTAATAGATAATCTTGTGCCTGATTGAGGCTTTTTCTTCAAAATTAACAATATGGCGGCCTCAGGAAATATTTTTCAGATGTTCGAGAAAAAAACCGACAATTAGTTGTTTAAAAAAATTTAAATTTTTGAAAAAAATATTTTATAAATTTTATTTAAATCTATCAACCGATTTTTAAGTTACAGTGTTTACCAGTTTAAAAAACATAGTTTTGAGAAAACCGTTTTGCTATCGAGCTCCGGAGCGGTCGAGCGCCCTTTGTTAACTGTTGAATAACTCGAAAAGTATTTGTCGGATTCACTTAAAATTTTCACACAATATTTTTAAGAAAAAAAAATCCAATTTTTTGCAAATTCTGACTACCCCTAACCCTTTAACCCCAATTGATCAAATGTCCGACCCATTATTGTGTTGTACAATATTTCCTAGTAAAGCTATCATCCTCCCCTAAGAAGCTTTGGGCGAACTTGAATAGGCTGTAAGTAGCCTTTCCCTTGAGCCAACACATGGTAGCTCCAATGCAACTGAACTTCAGTATATGCATCTTTGCAAAGAAATGTGTTGTATCATTGCTTATTGAGAGTGGAGACAGTTGTGGAGTGGAGTATTGAATCATAATTGTAGTTTTGTCTTTACACCCCCAGACAGCCATTTGTCACATAAGCCGCATCTAAAATAAGATGCATCTAAAATCTAACAAATAAAGAAAATGATTTAATATATTATAATAGTGAATATCGTGCTTAGACGCTGGTACTATTAACAACAACAATGCTAACAAAATGGTGACTTTCTATTGTAATTTGCCAACCATATGTATATATTATATAAGTAGCATCGGTTATCGTCCGAGCACCGAAATTAAGCAGCGTCGGGCGTGGTTAGTATTTGGATGGGGGACCGCTTGGGAATACCGCGTAATGTGTGTTGATAAAACTTTCTTAATAAAATCCAATATATCATTTTCCTTTTGTAAATAATGGACTATTTAGCAGAAGTCTTCATATCTAAGATAGACTCGCCCAAATATGGGTCCTATAGAGAACCTCTGGTACATCATAAAATTGCAGATCAAAAAAGAAAATCTTAAGAGTGGAATCACAAAATATTGAATAACTAGAATAACAATCATTTGTACTACATATGAAGAAGTAATTAATTAAAAATTACTATTTGCTCCGGTGTGTTTCAAACAAGAAGCTTTCTACTGCAGATAGCCAATTTATGAGGGTTACTGCCTTCATATCTTGTCTTTCGGCCCTTCCAAGCGCTTCGTTTGTATACTCAAGTAAAAAGTGTGTGCTTACCAGATTGCAGGTGTACAACTATTCATTATTTGAAGCTGATCCATGGTGAACATATATCCTTCAATAACAAAAAACAAACTTTCGAACGGCTGCGACGCTCAGCCCACTTTCGATTGATAACAAATCAATCTTCACTTTCGAATGAACGGCGGATCGGTAGATCAAAAGTCATTCGCTATTGCCTTGTGTATTTTTTCTCACTTCTGTAGCCAAACTATTACGCAATAGAATACAATGCAATGCAATAAATGCAACAACAATAACAAAAATCAGTATACACAAACAGGTAATTACAGTAGTAGGAATGTAATTATAATTGAATGCAAGCAAGCGCAAACTGGCAACGGGTCGACGCCGCCAACGACGACGACGACGACGACGACGCATTTCAAGGAAGCAAAAAGCGAAATTCAATAGATTAGGGTGTACTCAGAGTATGCATGCAATTTACTTTAAGAAAGCGTTCTGCTGTAAAAAAGCTGGCTTTCACGTGTGGTCATCACAGAAATCTTTCGCACATTCTTTTCACTTGATGGCGAATTTATATTTGAGTCATTATTACGTTTACCTTTTTATGCATCGTTTTCTGAATCGCCGCATGGGTGATAAGGGAGGCATGATTTGCAATGCAATGCAAAATAAGTGGCATTTTTAGAAGGATTGCCTAATTTTGAGATAAATTGATAATTGATTTGACTGCTGGCAGCTGTTAACTGTCAAAGTTTTAGTTTAGCATAAAATTCGTGATGAGAACCTAATAAAAACCATTAAAAAAAAAAAAATTTTTTTACAGAACAACATTTAGTTTTTGGCAACTGTCTACATTAAAGTTGCATTATAATCGCAACATTTCTTTTAATTTTTGTTTTCTACAACATAAAATAACTGCAGTTAAGATTATTTTTCCAAACTCTTCAAACACTTTAAACTCTTTAAATACTTGTCGAAAGCTCAGTCTGACTGCACCTTAATAATGTAAGGCTACAAATTAATTACTCAGATGTCTAACAACACACACCAAAGCGCAGGCAGACGTACAGTATCACACACAATTTTCTATAAATGCGAAATTAAAAACAAATGCATTGAAAAACAGGTGAATTCGATCGAACGATCGCATGCTGCCTTCTACTCGACGTCTGTGTTATTATACACATTTTTTACACAACATCCAACATGAGTGGTAAAAACAAATGCAGGAAATTTTTAACATGCATACTCGTAAAAAAATATAAAAAAATTAAAAATGCGAAAATGTTAGCTGCGGTTGAAAAAAAAATCAATATCGTGCAAACTTACACGCGACAAAAGTCCGAATGTGGTTAGGTCCAGGAGTTATTTGAAGTACCGCTAACAGTTGTCTATTAACTGGGAACAGTAGCACATATCGTAAACCAACTGAGTACGCACATACATACCTGTAGACATGCATACGTACATACATTTGCGAATACCGAAATTAAAAATTAAATGATTTTTTTTTATCTACAAAAGTGGTTGGAAATCGTTTTAATTTATTATTGTTATTATTTTATATTAGATTTATGATGACATTCGATGTTCTAAAATTGTTTTATTGTTGTACTAGTACAACCTACTACCCTTCAGCTTTAATGCGTTCTCAAACCGAAGGCACGTGTTTGCCTAGTTTGGTGGGAAGGGCTATAACGTCAATAAATTATAGAGAGTGCAAGTCCCACTGCCGCCCTTAACGTCATACTAAACGTACTTCCCGTTAATCTTTAATTCAATCCTTTGCTAAGAGCGCTACTAGGTTGAAGGACGTTGGCCTTTGGAGGCAATCTCCTGTAGGACATGGTAACATTCTGCATTTTGTACAGATCTCCATTCTCAAACTCGGTTTTGAGCGTTGTGCTAGGGCTATCTTTCCAAGCAGGCTGGATTGGAAGGAGGGGAGGGTTTGCACGAACATGTGTAAGTATCTTTGTTTTCTCCGATGGATCCCAGATGGAGTCTGTATTCTGGAGTTGGAGCGGGGTTTTTCTCTCCTTTAAACTGCCGAATACTGCTGATGGTTTTCAAGCAGAGGTCTTCGCGAATCTGCAGACATGAAAAATGCTCAGAGATCGCTGTTGGGAAGGCGACATAAATATCTTTTCCGACAGTCAAGCTCCGTTCAAGACCCTGTCGTCACCATATTGCAGCTCTCTTCTAATCAACTCCTGTAAGGAGGAGACCCAATATCTCGAATGTACAGGAAACATTTCTTATATGGGTTCCAGGTATAGGAACATAGAGGGACTCGAAATTGCCGATGAGCTTACCAAAAAAGCGTCAACACAACCGGTTTCAGTAGTCCCCATCGCAGGAAAACTACACAGTTTCTTTCTTACCGTGTACTATCTCAAACACACTTTGGTCTCAGTACGACAGAAACAGGACGCGGGATCCCCCGCCAATCAATTTCCAAGTTCAAAGTGGTGTTCACCGTTCACTGGATGATCGAAACTCAGGCGGAAAAGTTTGGACTTCCATGCAGCCCCCATTGCAGAAGCTGTGGGTATTCGAGAGAGAAAGAGACTGTTTGTTCATTTTCTTTGCAAATGCCCGTGTTAGACACTTGAGGTGCCTTTGTGTGCCTTTTGGGGATAGCCTCAGACAGTTCTGCAGCCCAGATCCTTTTTCTCCCCTTTACTGCATCAAAAGTACTGGGTAGCTGTGGCTGGTTTTTCTTCCTTTAAGTTTTGTAATTTTTCGCAAGTATTGGTCTACATTATGGTATCAAAATGGCACTGTAGTACCACTTGTAGTGTTCGCGTAATACTCTTGCTCTCTAACCTGCCTACCTATACGATTAGGAACTGATCTAGGTTAGGTTACAGGGTTGCCACTCTCTACATAAAAGTTTGGAGCTTCCATTTATTTACTTAGGCCTGGAGACCCATTGTGATATCACTAGTTTGAGTTCAAGTTGCCCCTCTAATTCCCAATGTAGTGAAATTACTTCGTTTCTTTAATCAACGATGAAAAGCTGTGGATGGCTGTGGAAGGTTCTCCACCTTGGCTTGAACTGTGTGGCAACTATGTCTAGCATCGCATCAATATACTTATAGAGCTAGCCTAAATAAGTTAGCTAAGCGATGAACAGTAGTGGTCTGACAGAATACGCGGCCATCCACAGCTTTTCATCGTTTTTCTAGAGAAACGAAGTAATTTCCATTCATTTTGGGAATAAGCCATTCACATCTTTCTGGGATTGAGTGTCCGATTGAACTAATGTAACTCAGTCTTGGTTCTATAATACCTGCGTCTGCGAAATGTGCCAAAAGTTTATTATATGGTTTGAGGTTCATTTTCATATTGCCCGAAAAAATAAACATTGACTGACTGACCGATCGTTTGTGTTAAATAAATAGATGATTACAGGGCACAGAATCGTTTTAAAAGACTCTGCTAATTATTGTGAACAATGATTATAAATGGGCCACATCGAACTTCCTTCAAGTTGCCATCAGTATAAAATAGTGTTGCCTGTTAAATCCACTAAGGTTAGTTGCTTATGCGGCTCATAATTTTTATTCATCGAATTATATAATCACTTGCCTAAACTCGATTAAATAATCTTTTAAGGTTGCTTTAGTACAATTGAAATATTTCTTTTTACTCTAAGTCAAATTAAATAATTAGTCGAACTTTTAGGTATTTGAATGCGCCAGCGCCAAATAAACAAGCTGAAGTCCAAAATAAACAAGACTGGCGTCATAAGTTATAGTGTCTAAAGTGTCAGCATGTTTGTGTCATCGGTACAAAAATGGGTTTCGAACACAGAGTTAATATCAATTTTGTTGTAAAATCAGTAAAACGTGTACCGAAACATTTGAATAGATGGAAAAAGTTGATGTCGGAGATTGTCTATCTCGTGCCAGAGTTCATGAGAGGTTTACACGTTTCAAAGATGGTTGGGAGGACATAAATGACAATGAACGTAAGCGGGCCGCTCAAAATCAATAATCACCGCAAACTCCACCGAAATTGTTCGTAAATTTATCAGAAAATTAACCGGAGTCATCGTTGAATTTCATGTAATCGAAGTTGAATATCTCCAAAACATCGATTTATCGCATTTTAACTGATTATTTGTGGTTACGAAAGGTCTGTGCATGTTTCATTCCGCACAAGTTAACTGAGGACCAAAAATTGTCGATGCTCACTTGTTTTTACGATTCCAAGGGAATTGTCCACAAGGAGTTCATGCAAACGGGCCAAACCGTCAATGCAATTTTCTATCTTGACGTTTTGAATCGTTTGTTGCATCGCATTCGTCGAATTCGCCCTGAATACCGCGAAGGAGGAAGCAGGCACTTATTACATGATAATGCACCATCTCTTCGATCCACTCTTGTGACTAATTTTTTGACTAGAAATCGCATTTTTACCATCAATCACTCACTGTATTCACCTGATATGGCTCCCTGTGACTTCTACCTATTCGGAAAATTGGATTTGGCCATAAAAGGAAAATGTTTTGCGTCCGTAGAGGCCATCCAAAAGGTTTATACTGACATCCTGAAGGACAGCCCGGTCAATGACCTGAAACACTCTTTCGAAAAGCTTTTAGCTCGAAATAGTGTATCGAGGCCAGAGGGGACTATTTTGTATACATACACTTGAAGTAATCAGAACAAAGCTCCTGTCGTTTCTATTTTAGCTCTGTCTTTTTTATTTTTGACTTCACCTTGTAGAGAGTATAAAGAAAGTATATCTATGAAAGTGTATTTTTTTATGTGAGGCAAATAGAACATAATTTCGCATTTTCGAATCTGAGCGCTACCTTTCAGGTAGGTTAGGTTTGCTTGAAATAGTTGCTGAGAGAGAACAGACTTGGACGAAAATTAAAAAGTCCTTGGTGATACCATTGCAGAGGAAATAAGAAGACTAGGAAGAAAGGAAGGAAGGAAGAGAGGGTGTGAATGTGTATTTGTTGATGACGACCGAATGATGACTGAGTTATGGCACCTTTCAGATAAAGATTTTGTGATATTCTTTATTCAAGCAATGTCATTATACTCATATTTATACAAAAATATGTTATGATGCATACACAGTTTGTGCTAATATTAAACACTGCCAAAATTTACGGCATAAAATACAAATTAGAACGGTCATAGTGTAGATTGCCTAAAATTAGAAGATGACACTCCAAATGGGTACTCCATTGGATTGGAAGATGAATCATTTTGGTCCATAACTAAAAGTATATAGAATAGTTAACTAACTTGGTTATTTCGAACCTTAAAATACACATGTACTTTAGTATGTAGGTACATATGAACAACCGGCTCGACATAGCATTAATTGTATTACGTGTACATACATACACACATTCAGTTAAAAAATTATTAAAAATAAATCTCTGATATAAACTCACCTTCTCAAATTTATTTTCTATATATCACACACCATACTACTATACACCACACATATAACACAAGCGGTGAGCTTCTTTTTAATAAATATTATACTTCAATTATTCAATTGCGGTGCCTAATTTGTCATCGAGTTCTTAATTAAGAAACAACGTCACTTCATTAAAGAAGCCGCCATTTGAAGCAATTCAATACTTTTCTTTGTAAATTTCGGCATAACTCAATTTGCACCTGTGGCTTGCAGCGGTTTTACAGAAGCCTTCTTTTAGCACTTATTATCTACACGAGAGTGTATTAATGAGCTTTTGAATACTACAGTGCGGAACACTATATTCGACAAAATATGTTTTATTCAACCATTCCTTTATATCTAAGCGCAGGAAATACGAAGTAGTAGGGAGCTAAACTGTTATAACAATAGATGGATGAGGGATCCAATGTCATTACTATTACAAATTTATGACCCCTTTGCGTTACCCAGCAGCAACAGAACTGTTTTCTCGTCAAACGCGCTAATTTTGCTTAACATTGGCTTCGAATCGCTTCACGGCCCGGTATAAAGATTATTTACGCCTTCTCAACGTAATCAACGTGAATAAGATCATATCCTTTTTCGGCTGCAATTGACCACGATAAGTCCATTGTTTTGACTCTACTCTAATATCGAGTTTTATGTATAGGGGCGCAACTAAGTTATCGCTGTTTTTTTTGATGAAAATACAACTTTGTTCTGAAAAAATGGTTACAAGTGAATCATAGAAAGTATTGCCCATCGTTGGCTATTACTTTTTCCCATCTTTCTGGTAGATCTCGTATACCGTCGCGGTAAAACTGTTCCTCTTTTGATGTCTTCATATGAATGGAACTGCTAATCAGCTAGTCCATGTGCCATCGATCCGAACAGGTGATAATCGGACGGCGCAATGTCAGGAGAATATGGCGGGTGGGGTAAGATTTCCCATGTCAGTGTTTCCAGGTAGGTTTTAACAGGTTTCTCATGCTGTAGAATCACTTTTTCATGCCTCTCCACGTATTGCGGCCGCTTCTCGCGCAGTGCTCGGCGCAATCGCATCAATTGAAGTCGATACCGATCCCCAGTGATGGTTTCGCTTGGTTTTAACAGTTCATAATAAATAACACCAATTTACTGGCCCCACCAAATGCATAGCATAATCTTCGCAGCGTGAATATTCGGCCGAGGCGACGACGTAGAAGCATGACCGGGCAGTCCCCATGACTTTCTTTTCTTTGGATTGCGGTAATGAATCCATTTTTCATCACCCGTCACGATGCGATGAAGAAACCCCTTCCTTCTTTGCCGCTGGAGCAGTTGTTCACAGGCAAAGGAACGACATTCAACATCCCTTGGTTTTAACTCATAAGGAACCCAAATCCCCTATTTCTGAATCATTGCCAAAGCATGCAATCGCTTGGAAATGGATTGGCGGGTAACTCCTAATACTCAAGCAAGCTCTTCTTCCATTTGCATTTGACACGGATCATCATTGAGCAATGCCTCTAATTCAGCGTCTTCGAAGGTTTTTGCCCTTCCTTCACACTGGCGGTCGTCAACATTAAAATCACCGTCTTTGAAGCGACGGAAGCAATCTCGGCACGTTGTTTCACTTAAAGCAGCATCTCCATAAAGTTTTTGTAGCTCTCGACGCGCCTCAGCACAAAATCAGACATTTTCACAAAACCAAAAGTATATGATACCAAAACAAAATCACTAATGTGTCGAAGCAGTTTGTTTACCATATGTCTAAGCTTGGTTTATGACGTTTAGGTTATGTTAGAATCGACTAGCACACACTGCTGCCGGCATCTATTGACAAACAGCGGGAACTTAGTTGCGCACCAAATAATAAATCAGTGTGTGCTGATAGTTACATAAGGTTAGGTTAGGTGTGGTCGCCCCGGGGATGAGAGGGCTCTCTTATACGGGAATTGAATTCATCCAGTGTGATATCAAGGTAAGGGAGTGAAAGATCGAACGATGGACTGTGATATCCAAACTTGCTGTCGTGAGAGCCAGAGGAAAAAAGCAGAAGAAGTTGTTGAGATGATCCCACCTGTTCTTTCAGACTGCTGCTGCAAGCGGGTACTCGAATTATTACCTGATAGATAGAAGACATTTGATTAGGGCTTGGTGCTTTGACGTTATAGCCTTTTGTGCCTCTCTACATACGAGTATCACAGTACCTCGTTTAAATCCCATTCCCTTATTAAACTTGAGATAGAGTTAGGTTGGGCTGAGTATATATGCTTTTCTTCTTTCTGCTATTGGACGAGATGTCTCAACCTTTTTCGTGCCACAGCACCGTATTTGAGGAGAAGAGGAACGACACGAGTCAATGGACCATATGCCTATCCTGTACCGACTGCGCAATCTAAAATGGACTGAGCAGTCTTAGTTTATCCTTGGGGAGGGTTATGAATTTTCTAAATCTCTTTTGATTGTGCCTTGAGTGCTACCTGACTATCGCTCATATTGCCAATTCATCTAAATTGAGTAACGCTTAACAGCACGAAATACTTTGGAAGCAAGAAACACCGCTTTGTTGGACTATGCTCCAGTACATAAAGGTTATGATGGCAACGAACAAGCAGACCCCAGCAAAATTAGGCGATATCTCAAAATTTTATAGACCAGAAGCCTTTTGTTGACGCACCAGTGAAGGCATTTATCAAATAATGGAAAGACAGGGAATTCACGCAACACCAGAGGCAGGACAAAAGAGTTTATACTCTCCTCCAGAACAACGTCAAATAGATTCTTAACGCTGCATAGAGAGCTTAGGAACTGTCACTGGGTATTTCACGGACATTGTAGTCTTATAATTTCAGGAAACTAGAATTAGTAGAAACAAGCCACTGTTTTTGGGAATTGGATTATGAAACCTCAGAGCACATGTGAATGTACAGCTCTCGTACGACGAAAACTTGAATATTTGGGTGGTGTAAATCAGTTCTAAATTAGCTATATGGAGCAAAAGGCTTGAGGAGGTACTCAAGTTCATCAGAAGCCTCCAACTTTAGGTTTGCATTCAAGCGCAATAGGCCACATAAGAGGTCGCAATACATTAGTCCAATAATAATAATAATAATAACAGCGCCAAGTTTTACCACATCGATGGGACCGCCATGCAGTTTCTCGAGGTGCTCAGATCCCCACGTGGCGAGAAATATCTCACGATTTTACAACTTGATTATTTTTTTACACGTGTTTTGAGAAACGGTCAAAACTTCCCATTTAGGTAGGAAGTAGAAGGCACCTCGGCGACGGCGAGTACATACGATTGAACAATGAACTGTGTGAGCTTTACGACGACATAGACATAGCACAGTGAAGAAAGATGTATACTAACGCTCCGACTCTGGAAGTATTCGACGCGATACCAGCCGGTGGTAGCAGAGAATACGGACGTCCTCCTCTGCGTTGGAATGATCAGGTGAAAAAGGACATGACTTCACTTGGTGTGAAAGAAAGAAATGACTGTCACGCTTTGTTAAACTTGGCCAAAACCGCTTACGCGGTTATCACGCCGCTCAAGAAGAAGAACAAGGTTTAATGGATTACAAAAAAAAGGCCTATTTAAGTTTAAACTTAGGGTCAAAATTTAAAAACTTGAAGCCTCCGCAAAACACAGCTCTGAATTAAAACAAAGATAAAGGCCAATCTTTAGTCTTAGTTGCTAGAGTTGTACACAATACTGTATGCACAAGTATACAAATAAATTTTTATAGTGATGATTCCATTTTTCATTCAAGCATTTTATTTCATTTTATTTCATTATTTAGTGTGATCAGTCTTCACCTCTCTTTGCCTATAGCAAATTACTCAAATAATGCCCGCCCAAGTTATTAATAACTACTTACGCCTGGCCCCGAATTTATAAATCACACATCCAAAAACTTCAAAAAAGATCAAATAAATGTAAGCAAACATTTTGCGCTCCGAACAGATGTTGGTATGTTGGCTTGTGGACTGTCTGACAGAAGAGTACATAGATTCGCTCAGGTACACTATGGCAACCAACTATGAGAGCGCGCGCCAAGAGCGAAAAAAACCAAAACCGAGGCAAACCAAAAACCAAACACTAAATTAAAAAAATAAATAAAAAAATAAATGAAAAAAAAAAATAAGTAAAAGAAAAAAATTCAAAAATGAAAAAAAGCTCACAAATGTTGCAGTTCAATGAACTCTTCGTTGTAGCTTCTTTTTCCGGCGGTCCGACCGCCGAGGTGCGCATAGTTTACTGGTGTTAAGCATTTTGGCAGTTTGAGTCGTGTCTATGTGCGAGTTGGCTGGCAGTTAAATTGTTGAATTGGGCAGCTTGTCTTTTTGTCCATTTGCTTTCAGATATGGCGGCTGCGGTGCTATACTCGCCTGCCGAACGGCTACATTTCAAATGTAGACGAGGCGTCTCATTGTGGGCTTAAAAAAAGAAAATAAAAAAAATAAAAAAATAGAAATAGAAATAAAAACAAAAACAAAAAAATTATAAAAAACTACAAACAAAGAGAAACGAATTTTGGAAGTTGTGCGCATCGATGAAACAAAAGAAGAAACTGCAGCGCTTACAATAATCACGTGCTGACATCTCAGCGTAGACGAGTTTTGTTTTATCTATGGAAACATTTTTATTAGCCAAGTGCTGGGAAGAATATTAAGCTCACTAACTGCTAATGCATGTAACTTCACCAGCTTTTGTACGAATCAAAATTTCAGAATACTAAAATAAACCAAACTCAATTTTGGCTGGCTTCACTTGCAAAGAGTGCAAAGAGTTCTATTTTGTAGCGGTGCAACCGTTGGATTGAGGCTAATTCGCAGGTTCACTTACTTGCATTTGCATTCGTTTCCATTGTTATGCCAAGTTTTGTATTTGCATTTGTTTTTGGTTTTTTTTTTGCAAAAATTCTTTTATTTCACGTACTGTCAGCGCTGCTTGTACGCCGTCTTAGCTGTTGTTGCATTTGGATATTCAAATTCGTGTTGAATAGAAAAGTGCGCTGCGGCAAAATGTTAATCATCGTTGTCGACACCTTTTTAAATAGATTCAGCAGCGCTTGCGCCGGCTACAGTACACTGAACTTTGCTTGCCGAGTGCTAAAACTTCCATCATTTGTCGATTGAATTTTTGTTGATGACGTTTGGCTTGGCATTCGCTCTGGAGTTTCCTCTGTGTCTTCGGTGCGTGCGTGTATGTGTGTGTGTGTGTGCGCGCATTGTGCAAATGTTCTTTGTTTTTGCATTTGATAAACTCAAAGGTGAGTTTTCAGTCACGTGGCAGTGCGATATTGGCAGCAAATAAACAAATTTTTGTATGGCTTCTATTGCTTTAGAAAATTCAAATGAGATAAAGTGATTTTACGTGAAATATGGCAAAACTGTTTGGACGCAGAAATTACACAAAAGTTGCATAGTTGGGAATTCGCTAATGGGCTGCTAACAACTATGCCTAGTAACAAGAGTGAACTTGTAAAGTTGAGGTGGTTTGATGCCGATAACTTTTATGATGTTTTTCCTTTTTTCGGTTTCTGATTTTCTACGTAAATTAAAAAATTTGTTTCCATTTTGAATGAAAATTCAGGAGAGCAGAAATGATTTCCGGCAAATTTTATTGTACACTAATGCTTACGTGAGTATGTAATTATATAGGGTTTTTCAATAGGTGCGCTTCAACTTATTTCCGATAGAGAGGGCGAACGACGAATATTTTTTATTTTTCGCTTGTCATTTGTAAACTTCATTAGTATACATTTCATCATGGAACGCTACACACTTGAGCAACGATTGCAAATCGTGCAAATTTTTTATGAAAATAATCGTTCTGTTGCTGCTACTTTAAGAGCATTAAGGCCATTTTACGGTCCATTTAACAAGCCGTCCCGTTTTGGGGTTATGTGAGCTCATTGGTCTACAGTAACAAGCCGGCGTCGATTTGTAAACTCAGAGCCAATATTGAACGCGAAATTGCTGGAATTTCGGGCGATTTATGCAAAAGAGTGGTCGAAAATTGGGTTCAACGATTGGACTTCGTAAAACGTGCACGCGGTGGTCATGCAAAAGAAATCGAATTTCATACTTAAATGTATATGTTCAAACTCGATAATAAAAAAAAAAATTATTTAAAAATTCAAACCGTTTGTGTTTTATTCAAAAAAGTTCAAAAGTTGAAGCGCTCTTACTGAAAAACCCTATATGTCTTAAAATGTAACTAACGCGCACATTTATATGTATGATTTGTTCAGGGAAAGGTGACTTTTCCAGTTTCGGAGGCTACGCATATTTTGCATTTTTAGTTTATTTTTACAAATGCGTAGATTCGAATCTCCCTGCATGAAACACAAAAAACTTTAGAAAATTGTTTTTTTCATTCGGCTATGGCGGCCGAATTCGAACTATAGTGACCTTAAATTAATGCCTTTTATTTTGTTATTATTATTATTATTTATTAATTTTTTTATTTATTTTTTATTTATTTATTTGACAGAAGTAAATTTCGAATAATAGTGACTTCAAATAAAAAAAAAATGTGTTTTTTTATTGTTTTTTTACACCCCTTCTACTTCTTCTTCTTCTTAGCATAACAATCCTTGGTGAACCATTACTTCACTCACAATCTTGAGTGTCATCTGTCTTTATCTAAAGCTACCTCCTTCCACCAGCGCACGTTAAGCTTTTCAAGGTCAACTTCCGCGTCTTCGAGCCATCTCTTTCCGTAGCGCCCTCTTCTTCGGCCTCCAACAGGACGTGATTCAACTGTCTCCGAGTGGTTCTCTCCGTGGGCATTCTAAACACTCGTCCGAGCCATCTCATTTTCTGAGATTTTATAAATCCTATCACATATTCGTAATAGTTCCAGCCCATGATTTTATCTAATTCGATAGGTACCGTCTTGCGGTCTTACAAGTCCATATTTTTTCGCATTATTTTTCTTTCAAATATGTATAATATCATTAGCTAATTGATGTCAGTAGTTTTTAGCGTCCATAGTTCGCAACCACAGGTAAGCACGGAATGGATCAAGGTTTTGTATATCTTTAACTTTTGGCCGGAAGATAACAATAAAGACTTAAGCAACTTGAAATTAGAGAATTAAGACTTATTTGCTGCTAAACCTCTATCAGTTATTGTCAATGTTGTATCCTTATTGGCTGATATTTTGATACCCAGATAGGTAAATTCTTGGGCACTCTCGAATGCATAGCCTCCGATAAGGCAGGTCATAATGCCTTATGGCACCTTTCTGGTCTAGTGACGTGAAAATTGGAGGCGTTGAAAATTGAAGAAAAACAATCGGTATCAATTGAAAATCATTTTTGTTCATTATATCACTTTTTTATTTCAATGGCACGTGCCATTGGCGTAACTGAGATATGTGGCTATTTTGGGTACCAGATTTACAAAAAAAAAATTCCAGATATTTTATCTGTTTATTGGAAAAACAAAAAAAAAGGATATTTTTTTTCAGGGTCTCGCTCTTAAAAAAACAGAAAAATTGATAATAAAATTATAGCTACGCTCAATAACATATGAAAAATTCAAATCAATGGGTTCAGTTCTTTTTGAGAAAATATCAAGGCCAACAGGGAAAAAATAGTTCGAGAAAAACACGGTTAACGCGCTTATACCTGCGCGTCGTACTCCAAACCGGCTTCGTTTTAAAGGGCTGTAACTAAACTACAACGAATTTCAATATAAAAATTTGCAAGTATATTTCTGAAAGTATAAACTATCATAACGTGAAGTAAAAAATGTTCAGAAAGGTGCCTTAAACCGGAGCTGAATCGGACCATAAACTTAATTAGTTAATTTTAGTATTTCATATTATTTTTTGTAGTCTTATAAACGCACTCTTAAGGGGTTAGGGGTAGTCAGAATTTTCAAGAAACTAATTTTTTGTTTTTTGCATTTTCTTAAAGTATAATGTTTTAAAAATATTGTGTAAAAATTTGAAGTGAATCCGACAAATACTTTTCAAGTTATTCAACAATTAAAAAGGGCGCTCGGCCGCTCCGGAGCCGATAGCAAAACTTTAAATGCGTTTTTCTCAAAACTATGTTTTTCAAACTGGTGAACACTGTAACTTAAAAACCGCTACGTAGATTTCAATAAAATTTATACAGCTTTTGAAAAACATAAAAAACTTGTGCCTGATCGAAGGATTTTTTTTTTTCAAAAATTTCGATTTTTTTTTAACAATTAACTGTTGGTTTTTTGCTCTAAAATCTGGAAAAAATTTTCTGAGGCCGCCATTTTGTTCATTTTGAAAAAAAAAAGCTTCGATCAGGCACAAGATTATCTATTAATAAAACTAATTTTTCTTGTCCGATTGGTTTTAGATGAATCTGCAAGGACTTGTGATGTTCACCGCAAGGGACTTCTGGAGAAACGGGCTTCACACAAACAGCGATAACTTTTGCAATTATTAATTTTTTTTTTTGAAATTTTGGTGAAGTCAAGTTAAAACATGATGTTTTTATGCTATGTTTTTATTTTTGTTAAATAAATTAATTAAGTAGCAAAAAAAAATTCGTGAAAATCATCATTTTTTCGGGCCTCTGACTACCCCTAACCCCTTAAATTCACTTCCGCCTTTCGCCATACTAAGTTTATCATCTGCATATGCACAAAGCTGGAATGGCTTGTTGTATATAGTCCCATTTGGATTGATTTCGGTTATTGCTGCGTGTAGGATTAGGGTGCATATCAATGTTGATAAATCGTCTACCTGTTTAACTTCCTATATAATCGAAAACGACTCTGAGCACTCTCTTTGCTCAATGACCTTCGTCGTGGTATTTGTTAGCGTCATAATAGAAAGCTCAATTAGCTTTTAGCGGGATGCCTATAGACTGCAGCAAAAATTTAATTCTATCCTTCTTTCTATGCTTTTGAATGCTTGCTTGAAGCCCACGAATAAGCAGTAGAGATCAATATCATATTCGCATAGCTTCTCACAAGTTTGTGTCGCTATGAAACTTTGATCTATTGTAGACCAGTTGGCTCTGAAACCTGCTTGGTAATCATACAGAATTTTTTCGGAATAGTCGCGTATTTTTTCATAAAGTATGTTTATAATATTTTTTAAGCAGCCGTTAACACCGAGATACCCCGATAATTACAGCAGTTTGCTCTATCCCCTTTTTGTGTATAGGATTTATCAGGCTTGCTAACCATTCAATAGGCCTATTAGTATTTCGCCATATCTTTACCATCAGGATGTGCAGTTGTGTGTGCAGTTCTTCTCCGCCACATTTCAATAACTCAGCACCAATAACATCAGCACCATTGCATTGGTGATTCTTAATTGTAATGGATAATGGTAGTAAAGGGTTAAGGTATGGGCCTTTACGACTGCGACCATATTGATTTATTGTGCACCCTATGCTGTCTATTGACTGTTAAGTATGCTTATGAATTGTACCAGCTCCTTCTGAGTGAGTGATTGTAGGTCTTCATCTGCAAGCATGAACTTGTTTAAAAACCTTTTCCTTCTATGCGTCAACCCCGGACATTCGATGATGAGATGTTCTATAGACTCCTGATCTTCGCAGCAAAATCTGCAGGTGTTGGTGTTAGTTGTGCCTAATTTATGTCAGTGTGTATTGCAGGTGAAGTGACCCATGAGAGCGCCTCTGAGAGTGCGAATGCTCTTTTTGTTTAACGTGAGAGCCATGTTAGCTCTTTTAGCATTGAAACTTAAGAACTTTTTGGAGTGCCTAAAACCCTCTACGTTGTTCCAATGCTGATTTATTAGAGTTTTGGCCCAGTATTTTATGTTTTGTTTTAGGCTGTTTTTGTTAAATCCAAAATGGGACTAGGTCCGATGAAATGTACATCTGCCCCTTTTTTGGCTCGAAAGTCTGCCTTTTCGTTGCCGTCATATCCCTCATGTCCTGGTACCCAAATTAATGAGACATTGTTTTTGAATGCCAGGTTATTGAGTGCCTTGTGACATTCTAAGAGAGTTTTTGAGTTGTAGGTATAGCTATCTAAAGCTTTTAGAACTGATTGGCTGTCCGAGAGTATTCTAATCTTTACTCTCTTGTGGTTTCTACGTTATGGTTTCTATGATGGTTGTTGCCTAACATTTCTCCAGTTTTACCCTCGCAGTTATTAGCTCTTGGATAGAAGGGCAACATCAATACGCACACCACAAATAGGAGGAGGAGCTCGGCCAGGGGTGTAAGTGCCATTATACAGTACATATATGAGTATTGTGTATACGAGGAGTGTTCAAAAGGCATCGCGAATTTTGCGTTTTTTTCAAAATTTATTTATTTATTCATTAATATCTATTTTGTCCCCTTCAAAGTAATCCCCATAAGATATTATGCACTTGTGCCAACGTTTTTTCCAACCTTCGAAACACTTAAAAAGATCATTTTTCCTGTTCAACTCCTCCTTCGATACCGTCTTTATCTCGTCAACCGTAGCCTGGCGTCGTCCTTTCATGGGCCTCTTCAGTTTCGGGAACAAGAAAAAGTCACAGGGGCCAAATCTGCGGAATACGGTGGCTGTGGCATCATTGGTGTGTTGTATTTGGCAAAAGGTCACGCACAAGCAACGATATGTGAACAGGGGCGTTATCGTGATGCAAGAGCCCATTTTTGTTCTTCCACAAATGCGGGCGTTTCTGGCGGATTGCTTCGGCCAATACCATTTTCTTCACTTCATCAATTTTTTCGTCTGTTGTTAAAGTGCTCGGGCGTCCGGCATACTTTTCGTCGTTCACATCTTCTCGGCCTTCTGAGAACATTTTGTACCACCGATAAACATTGCTTTGGTCCAAAGTAATATAGCAACATTCGGAATGCATCCGCGCACTTAATTTCGTTTTTTATACAAAATTTGAAACAGGTTCTTTGATCCATCTTTTTGAAAAGGTAAAAGTCGAAGACGAGCCGAAAGACGTGCAAGTAAAGCAGCTGTCAACATTTAACTGAACATTCAAAATGACCGAACTCGTCGGCATGAGGGCGAGACATGAGTACCAACATATTGCCACAAAAAAATCGAAATTCGAATATACGTAACCTATGAAAATTCAAAATTCGCGATACTTTTTGAACACACCTCGTACATATAAAAAGAACCATAGTTAGTATTAATCAGCTACATAATGAAACAATATCAACCATCTCAGATAATTTATTAGTGTTATTATTATATAACTATACAAAATTAATCATCCGAATAGTTTTTGAGTAACTCTTTTTGCAAATAAAAAATAATATTTTGAGTGATGGAAATCATTAACCTTTATGTGCTCCATTGATTGTCTGTTTGTATACAGCAGTTGACTGTTCACAAGCGTTCACAATATTATTGACATCTTCCGAAGATTATTAGTTTATCATAGATGTTTTTCAGTTTCTCAGAAAAAAATAAGTATGACTTGCTAAGTCTTCAAAGTTTAAGGAGGCAACAGTTAGTGTATCTTTTATCTTTAAACCAAATGCAGCTCAAAGGTCGTTTTGGAGGCTGGTAAATGAAATTAAAATACAACCTTGATCAAAAAGTTTCCGGCCAAGTTACGCTCCAAGTCAACTGCTATGAGTTCTGATTTTTTGTTTTTTGTTAGGCTGCCACATCTGTAATTAACATTTCTACTAAAATTTTATCGCCATTGTTTGACATTTGTAAAAGTTACGCCATCTTGAGTAGATCTACCTCTGCACGTGTTTTCCATTTATCACAGTTTTAAAAGCGAATTTGAATTTGCAATAATGAGTTTGTATTAAATTTTGCGTTAAAAATGGATTTAATGGTGAAAACAAAAAACAGCCGACAGCCGTTTACGAGTGGCAGAAACGCTTCAGAAGAGATTGTAAGTCCATCGAGGGTGGCAAGAAATGAAAGAAAAATTAATTAATAAACGCAAAGAACTTGAGCATTGTATATGACCTCGTTGATCGCCAAGCGTATGAGTACGACACGGAATCTAGACAGCAGACGAGTGAGTGGGGAGCTCCGAATGAACCAAGATCAAAAATCCAAGTACAACCGGAACGATACCGATTTAAATTCCGCCAAGGACTGTCACTCCATCAGCAATCTCCGATACAACAACAACAACCACGTTGTTTTCAGTCAAAAAAGAAAGCGATTCACACGGCTTTTATGGATTGCAACGGTATTCTCCATCACGAATTTTTGCCAGAAGATCAGGCAGTTAATATGGACTATTATTTGGAAGAAAAGATTTGTGGGCAAACTCACGAATTTTCCACCATGATAACCATTTGGTCACAGGACAAAAGACTATGGTTTTCCTTACGGAAGGCTATGCCATCTTGAATGTGGCGTACTGGCTAATTGAGAAAAAGTGGCGGGGCAACAGTATTGGAATTTGTAGTGATAGTCAATCTGCACAGAAAGCCCTTGCTAACCCACGCTGCTCTTCGAAGTTAGTCGGTGAATGTAAGACAAAACTGCACAGTGTTGCAAAACACAACAAAGCTAGTCTTATTTGGGTGCTTGGACATTGTGGTATTGCAGAGAACGAGTTAGCTGATAAATTGGCAAATGAAGGCTCTGCAAGTATGCCACTAGGCCCTGAACCTTTTCTAGGTGTCAATTCCGCATCGATACAACTATGGATCGACGACTTCATGAGGTCTAGCCATAGAGGATGTTGGTCGGAGTTGAACTCGTGCAGAGTAGCCAAGTGCTTTGTGAAAGAACCAAACAGGAAAATAGCGACCTTTCTCCCTCAACTCAGCAGCAAGGACCTGAGAGTACTGGTAGGTGTAATCACAGTGCCCGATATGTCTATCCTGTCTTGAGAATGACGACACTGCAGAGCATTTTCTCTGTAGCTGTTCTACATTTGCCAGAATCAGACTTAGGATATTGGGTTGTGATACACTGAGTACGGACAAAGTTCATACTCTTCCTCCTCCGGATCTCTGAAATTTCATCAATGAATCCAAGAGGTTTGTGGAAGAGTGACCTCAAACTAATTTATCCGTCTTAACACCCACTCTTTATTTTTCCTATCTCTATTCTTTCTATTGAAATCTATCCGGGTGTAGTACAAAGGTCTACTGACCGAGTGCTTGGACTTGTCCAACCCGCCACAAATCTAATCTAATCTAAATATTACCACGAGTGGAGATCAGCGACTTCATCTCCTCATCCTTCATCCTCAATTCCGGTCTCCGTTTTTATGTTTGGGTTTTGTAATAAGTATTTTTTCCACAGGAAATTAGTTATTAAAAAAGATTTTCTTGAAAAGTCGTTGTTTTGTTTTTCTATTTCTGTTTGTTTCTCTATTTGTTTTTAATGCCATTTCGTTTTCTCATTGCACAGTTGCTTTGCTCTTCTCATTAAACAGAGATCACAGGTTTTCATAGAGAATCTGACATAATTAAGTAATTTAGATTGCTATTAAAATTTTCTGGTGGGAGCTACCATCCGAAATGTGGTGCTAGTTTTTTTGCGGTTGGGCTAATAATTTGAATTTTTGTAAAGTAAATCGGGCTGCAATAAAAAAATTAATAAATTGTCGAAATGTTCTTAATTGCTGATTCCGTGCCGGTTTGAACATTTGAGAATTAATTCTATTTGCAAAAGAATGGAAGTGACGTAAGATACTTCCTACTGATATTATAACATACAAGCTCCGTAAATACAAGTGTTTTTTTGACGATATGGATTAACAGAATAACATTTAGTAATGATTTCCATATTTCTAACTATTTTCAATAATTTTATTGCCTCATTTGACTTGTTTCATTTTTATTTATTTTATTTTTATTTTGCATTTTATTTTTATTTACAGTAGTAACTCCCAAAAAGTACTATTTTTTATCTCACACGCCCTCAGCAGCAGCTAACGTCCATATTCTTACGCTCCTTTCATAGACGAGCAAATCTACCTGCTCACCTTTTCCCCAGCGCCGCTCATTTGTTTTTTCGCTCTTTCGTACATCACCGAACTATGGTAAAACTTATTTCGTGTAACTATGCGTTGCGCTCTCTTTCATTTTTGGCAATAAAATGCCATAAATTGTAGACTTACACAAATTTTGTTGGTGCTTTTAATTTGCCTTTTTGTCGCATAATTCGTACGGCCAAATTTATTGGGTGAAACGCTTAAACACAGAAGGGTACATTGAACTTTTTTTCGTAGGTTTGTGATGTCACAAGTTTACTATCGCATCGCTGTTTAATGAGCTGCGTGACTGCCTGCTTGCTTGGCTGCTTGCCTAGTTAGTTGGCTCGGCCGGCTGGCTCATCGCTTATGACCACCGTCGTGTGACTGACTATACGACGCGCGTATGATTCCACTTGAGCTTTTCGAGCAGTCAAATTATTTGTGTGTAAATATTTTGAGTTCGCTTCGTTGTTGTTTAATTAACATATGCGCGACGATAATGCGTGCGGAGATTTTGATAAGCCCCCTCTGCCTCTTTCTTCACTTAGGAGCCATTACATAAATATTATACATACATTCATACATAGAGCGCTGCTGTGGAACATAAAATATTAAAAGTAAATCAATTTTTTTATTAGTGAATTTAAACATACACGTGGGCATACATACATACATATCTACGTACATATTTATATGCTTAGCATTAATAGTATTTTATTTTTCACAACGGCGATATATTTTACAGACCTATACGTAGGTGCTCAGGTGTGTTTATACGAATGATCTAAGCGATTTTCATCCGGACTTTAGCTCTATATATGTATATACAGTGGCTCACAAAAATATTTGGATACATTTTTTGTAGGTTATAAATTATCAAAAACGCTTTCCACCTTTTATTTATTGCTCAAAAACTATTTGAAATATAATTGTTTTTTTATTTTTCTTAGAAAAAGCGTAACTAAATAATGCATTAGCATAAAAATTATGTGAATTCATATTCCAAATTTACTCGGCAAAATAATTCCAGAAATAGTATAATTCATGATATTTTTAACTAATACCTAGTAGCGTATCTTTTCATTTCAATAACTTCGCTCTGTATTGGAAAAATCAATTCACGCGTCGTCATAGCTGATATCCCTGCCCATTCTTTGAGTATCACTGCCATAAGGCTGCCCCTTGACGTAATTTCGAGTTTCCGTGTAGCACGCTCCAAATCTGCCCTCAAGTGCTTGATTGGATTGAAATCTCGCGACTGAGGTGATTTCTCCAAAACATTCGGGGTGTTATAGAGTTTGATGAATTTAGAGGTATCGGATTTTAAATTGAAATAAAACAGCGAAAATACAAATTGATTGGGCAATCTTTATTATTTTTGTGACATTTATTTTTTAACGACAATCCTTTTCAAATGTTGGCCGCTACTGCGCCGTAATTCGGCCGACCGTAAACAGCAATTATGAATTACTCGATGGAGGACTTAGGTCGGTATCTCGTGAATAACTTTAGTAATGTTGGCTTCTCTCTAGCTCAATCGAAGCCGGGTTTTCCACAAAGCATTTAGACTTTACATACCGCACAAATAAAAGTTTAAAGGTGTGATATCACACGATCTTGGTGGTCAATCGACTGGCACGAGACGACAGACAAATGACTTACCGAAACGACGACGAGTAAATTCATTGTTTCACGGGCTATATGGCAAGTAGTGGCGTCTTGTTGGAACCAAATCTTGGTGAGATCACGGGATTCCGATAGCAAAAAGTCGTTTATTTTGTCGCGATAGCGTTCGCCAGTCAGTGTTACATAGGAGCCAGTCTCGCCTTTGAAGAAATATGGGCCGATGATTCCTCCAGTCCATACATCGCACCAAACTGTTGTTTTCAATGGATGTAATTACTGTTCTAGAATGGCTTCAGGTTGCTCTTCAGCCCAAGTATAGCAATTTTGTTTATAGACGTAGCCAGTAAGACAAAATGGGCCTCATCGCTGAACAAAATTCGGGTCCCAAAATGCGGCGAGTTTATCAAGAGCCCTACGACTGAAATTATGACGCTTTGGAAGATCGGCCGGCTTAAAATTTTGGACTAGCTGTATTTTATACGCTCTCAAACCAAGATCTTTGCGTAAAATCGCCCAAGTGGTGCCATAAGGAAGGACAAGTTGTTAAGATCGGCGCGGAATCGACTATTCCGCGTCTTCGCCAAAAGTCTCACTTGCAGCCGCAATCTTATCTTAACTTCGGGCTGCATGTGGTATAATCGGTTGAGTATCCTCCAATAATCGAAATTATTCTCGATTTTGCCGATGGTTTGTCGAATAGTACGTTCGGTGGGACGGTTATCTATACCATAAGTTGGGCTGAGCTCGCGATGAACACTTTTCACAGAGCGTCCATTTTCGTAATATAATTTGTAAACGTTGATGTTGAATTATTTCTTTCGAGAGAAAACTAAAACGATTTTTGAATGTGAACCCTTTAATCTTTTTTTGAACTTTCTACTAGGAAAATTAGATGTCTGAATACTTCCGTGAGGCACTGTATGCACATACGTATGCATACTTAAATATTCATACAATACGTTTTAAGGTAGTTTATATTGGAAATAATTTCCCCATATTAAAGTGATTAAACTTTAAATTTGTTTGTTTCGTCTATATGAAAAATATGTGGTTATTAGTGATCGCTGTATTTTAAGTACCGAAAGGTTCGGTAGTTTAGTAGATATGAATTTTAGTATATTTTTCGAACAATTTGTTTTGATTACAGAATTTACTCTTTTCCCTCGGCAGTCTGATCGAGCTTACCGAAACGACTCGGACTTATGTGCAAGTATATTCGAGCAGTTTCGATTGTGTTGTTTTGACGGCGTCTACCTGATCTGGTGTTAATTATGCAGTGTTAATTATGCTAAATCACTTAGTAAATGAGACGATTGAGCAGCACTTACAAATTATAGAACTTTATGAAGAAGGATTTAAGCATACAGCTGTCTCTCTACGAGGTGAGGTGAATATGCCCTCAAGAATGTACGATTTGTCCCTTCTAGACTATTTTTTGTGTGATTTTCTAAAGTCGTAGGTTTGTGCTAATAACCTGCAATCGGCCGATTAGCTCAAATTCAGTATTACCTAGGCGATAGCTGCAATTCATTCATTCATTTATTTAGTAAACATAGAAATATTGTAGAAAGTTTCTTATGGACTACATAGAATTAATTCGTAACTATTTAAAAAAGTCATTGAGTGAAAAATTGGAATTATATTTAAATAGCGATAAATCAAAAGCCAAAAAACTGGAAAACTGATGAAACTCATTTAATGTTCTAATAAAACGTGCTTTCGAGACATAAACATTTCTAACCTGCTGTAGGAAGAACAAATCATATAAACGAAGATTTTTTTGAGATATGTGAAAATGAATTCGTTCCAAGAGTAAAGGCGAGTCAACTGTCCTATTTGCAATATCGAAAACAAATCATAGTGAAAGTATACTTCTTCTATTTACTTTGTAACGATTTAGCGATTTAACGATAAATTTAGTAATGCACACCTCACATTGTATGAAGAATCAGATCGGGGAAGTTTAAAGATCTGAGTGCAAAACGAAGAAATTTCTTTTGAATGCGTGCAAGTCTACTGATGTGGCAGTGATGTTGAGGCCTTCAAATAAGTATGGCATACTCCAGCTTAGACCGTACGAGTGAAGGAAATAGTAGCTTTAAAGTGTATGTATAAATATATACATAATTGGCGCGTACACCTTTTTTGGGTGTTTGGCCCAGCTCCTCCTCCTATTTGTGGCGTGCGTCTTGATGTTGTTCCACAAATGTAGGTCCCTACAGTTCCAAGCCGATTCCGAACGGCAGATATTTTTATGAGGAACTTTTTCATGGCAGAAATACACTCGGAGGTTTGCTATTGCCTGGCGACCACTATTAGAAACAACTTTTCTTGCATTTTGATTTTACCTTTCACCGAGCTTCGAACCAACGTTCTATCTCTGAGATCCGAATGGTAGTCACGCACCAACCCATTTGGCTACGGCGACCGCCTAACTTTAAAGTCTAGGGATCCGTAAAATCGGAAGCAAACCGCCGAATAAAGGCAAGTGTAGAATTCGTATTGGTGACAAAATTCCAATGGCTAAGAAACTAGAAAGTGGAATCAAATATTATTCCCAAATCAGAAATTTCCTTAAACGTATTTAGACGCGACGCAGAACATTTCTTAATATTTAGTTGTTTGTTTTACTTCGTATTTTTTTTTGTTTTGTTTTAATTTAGCCATATCTATGCAGCTGAGCCATTGAAGACCTTTCGGAGATATGAGTTATAGCATATTTCATGCATGAATCTTTCAAATAACAAAAGCTAATTTGTTAGTATCTCATATACAGGTTGCTTTATTTCATTTTAACGTCGATCCATTCTCATTGAAATACCTCGTCAAAAGAAAAACTGAAAAAATGTAAGACAATTATTTCTTTAAGCATAAAAGAATTTGTGTTTTATTGCAGTGACGAATACAGGAGGTAACATTAAACCCGACTTTCATAAGAAGAATATAATATGTAACCAGGATAACCGACTTCATCACTTATCACTTCAATTCATCTTCAGTATTATTTATGTCGACAACCGTCGCAACCAGGAATTTGTTTCATGATGATATGTGAATTAATATCGGCTACAATTCCGTATCTGTAGAGAGCCTCCCAATCCTGAGCTAATTAAGTTGTGAACCCTTCCATGTTTGATGCATGCAAGCATTATTTGAGGGCTTTTCTGGCGGAGCGTCTTTTCTATGGAATTTCTTGAAACAAGAAACGTCGACGCCTCCACTAACGCACAGGTTCAGTTGATCGAAGGCTGAATACGAGTAGGTAAGGCTTTATTAACTGAGTTAACTCTCATAGATCAAACCTTCGCTTTATAGGACTTTTTTTTTGCCGGGACAACTAGCAAGTGACATTAATTAAGTCCAATGTATTACAGAAAGTGGCCCATTACCAGTCCAACCAGCTGTATGCACTCCCTTCTGCTTAATGACAGGAGGGTTAACGACAGTCGATTGGACATGGCAGGTAAGGGAGTGGCAAAACGGGCTCTGGGCCTAAGAGGCTGGCCTCAGAGCCCATCTTAGCTAAGGAGTCGTTTCCCACAATACCCACGTCTCCTGGGACCCATATTAGCATCAGGCTGTTATGTCTACTGACATAGTTCAGCCTTGATTTACAGGACTCGACTACCCCTGATGTGGTTGTGAGGCTGTCTAAGGCCATGAGCGCAACTTGGCTGTCGCTGCAGATACATTTAGATCTGCCTCTACATCGATTTTCCACAACAAAATTCATAGTTTCTTGAACTGCATACACCTCCGCTTGAAACACAAATGCATGCATTTCAAGAGCAAAGTGCAGCTATATCCTGCTGGATTCCACGTAGACCCCAGAGCCGGAGCTATGCTCGGTCCTGGAGTCATCCGTGAAAATGCCAAAACAGTGTATGCCGGGTTCACTTTCAGGGTTTGACCACAACTGAGCCTCTGGCAGGACTACACTGTATCTCATTTCAAGTACGACTCTTGATGGTATGGAGTCAAGGGGCATGGAGAGAATCGTTGGATCGAAGTCCATGTCTTCTCTGTTTTCCAATGCCGGACAGGTGCCGTACCAGTTCCCATTGTGTTTCATTCTGCAGATGGCCTTCAAGGCCTCTCCTTGGATGAATACACCAAGTAGTGGCAAGCCAATCAGAGCATCTAATGCCGGGCCTGAATTAGTGCAACAGATGGCCACAGTGCGTTGTAGGCTCGATAAGGTCCTCCTGACTCCCACGAGAGAGAGTCTACTCATCCAGACCACTGATGCATAGGTGATAATAGGTCTTATCATAGCCGTATATATCCATAGGACCTTGCTAGGAGAAAGACCCCACGTTTCCCCAAAGACACCTTTTCACTGCCAGAAGGTTGTCAGTGCTTTGGATGTCTTTGTTTCAGCGTGTGACTTCCAAAGAAGTTTACTATCGAGGATTACTCCAAGATATTTGATTTCTTTGGATGGCTGGATTAGGACTCCTGTCAGCTTAGGCAAAATGAGTCCATCAAGTTTCCTCCTTCTGGTAAAGAGGACAATACCAGTTTTGGTGGGGTTTGTCGATAGCCCATTCGCACAGCACCAAGTGCCAATCATATCCAGTGTTTTGTGTACTTTTCTACAGATGTTTATAGGCGAAGGGCCCGTTATCAAACAGGCAACGTCGAAAGTGGCATTGCCAAAAGCCCCCTCTATATCCAAAAAGATGCCCATAGCGTAGTCCCTTCTGTCGATGGCCTGCTCTATCTATAAGACTTACTGGTGTGGCATGCCTACGTTTTGATACATCGAGCATTGCCACCACTAATCTGAGACATTTGATTTGACACTTTATTTATCAGAATTAAAGTCAGACGAGAGATAACTGCTTCAAAAAACGACAATATTGAAACAATAAAAAAAAGAAAATTTTGAACACTGTATTTGAACCAAAACTTTCAAAAAAGTGTCTTATAGCAAACAACAAAACCAAAACAAAAAAAAAACAAATAACACACATTTTTAATCTCATTAACCGTTAAATTTAATTAAAATGAACAAAGCTGCATACGATGAAAGTTGTAGGCTTTATTTTAAATTTTATTGAATACTTTTTAAACATTTAATTTTATTATATTTATTAATGTAAAATGTGTCAATATGTAAATATGATTGTTTTAATAATAGATTTTCATTTGCATACTTCCATACACACATACATACACAAATACATATTTTTGTATTCATAGCCAGTTGTTATAGGCCGATTTTCATTCATATTCATTGCGGATGGCAAAGACTTTCCCAAAGCAAATCAAAGTCAAACATATTTTTACATACATAAATCTACATATACATACGTAAATGCACACTAATATTACTGGCACATTTACTTGTAGATATCTATTCCTATAAAGCCTTGTAGAGAATCCCACCAGCTCCGAAGTGGTGCGTTTCTAGTGAAATTGCAATCGTGACTAGTTCGCTTTCTTTCTCTTTCCCACACAAGCAACTGTTGACTTTTAGATTGTGATATGCTTGTAATAGACAATTGAGCCTTTTATCTTTTCTCTAACAGTTTGAAATGTTCGACACTGATTCAACTGGCTCAAAGAAACAATTGCCGCTTTCGATTCACCGCTTCTCTGCTCGCACGAGAATTCGGCTGCTTGCCAAGTGTAAACTTTGTATGTGAAAGCAACAACAATTAGCCATGATCAAGCGACTTAGCTCACAAGCGATATGCTTATACCAGTGCTTCCCAGTATAAGTAGGGCGTAATCAAATAATTTTGGATACTTTCGGGCGGGACGCTTTGAAAAGCAAACTCCAACAGTTGTAATGCAGTGCTGCCAAGTCATATGCAACATTGGGCTCGAGAGAACTTTTTTGGTTTATTCACCAATATAAAAAAATAAATAAAAAAATAAAAAATAAATATAACTTTATAAGTAAAATAAATACTTCGTTTTGATAGATCACCTCAATTTGCTCGAAGGCCTGAGTGGTATCAGATGAGTTATTAAATTGAACTAAAAATTTAGTAAAAGAAAAAAAAAAATTCTTGGACCGAAACTAAAACACTGACTTGAGAATTTGAATTTATTCATTCGATTGTCGCATTTAATGGATTTTTGCCAAAATACTTTTTATCCAGTGCCTTACACTCTCATCGGAGGTCAAGTATCTTGGTGTAATACTTGACCTCAAACTCCACTGGAAACTGCACATAGAAAAGCGAGTTAAGAAGGCCAGTATAGCCTTCAACGCCTGTAAATCTATGTTCGGCAAAAAATGGCGTCTCAAGCCACGTGTCGTACTCTGGATGTACAACTTAGTGATTCTGCCAATTTTAACGTATCGATGCCTAGTTTGGTGGGTAGCTCTTCAAAAGGGCTACAATACCACTTAAGTAAAGAGAGTGCAGAGAACTGCATGTCTGGGTATCACTGATGCATGTAGAACATGCCCCACTGCTGCCCTCAACGTCATTCTGCACTTACTTTCCGTGGATCTTCAAGTTAAGTCCATTGATGCTCAGAGCACTATTAGGTTGAAGAAGATTGGCCTCTGGAGGCAACTTCCTATAGAACATAACAGCCTCTTGATAGAGCAGATCTGCCCTTACTTCTCTGCACTTCGTATTGATCTCTCCATCCGCAAACTGGGCTTCGTATGTCACAGAGAATGTGAAGATCCCGATATCCCAATCGTCAACGACGGAGTTGACGTTCCGCTACCCGACCATGACGAGGTAAGAATAGCGATAACGCGGCTAAAGAACAATAAAGCCGCGAGCGCCGACGGAGTGCCGGCTGAGATATTCAAACATGGAGGCGAGGAGCTGGTAAGGTGCATGCATCAGCTTCTATGCAAGATATGGTCGATTGGAATTCAAGTGTGCTCTGCCCAATCCATAAGAAGGGCAATCCTGCAATTTGTGCCAATTACCGCGGGACTAGTCTTCTAAATATCGCCTATAAGGTTCTAGCGCGCGTTAACAACCGCGCTGTTAGTTCTGCCTTCTCCAAACTGGATAAAGAGGCAAAGCGAATGGGTCTGGTAGTGAATGAGGACAGAATGAGATACCTCCTGTCTTAAAACAAACAGTCGGCGCACTCGCGTAACGGCACCCACGTCACTGTTGACAGTTATAATTTCGAGGTTGTAAAAGACTTCGTATATTTAGGAACCAGCATTAACACCGATAACAATGTCAGCTTCAAAATCCAACGTAGAATCTCTCTTGCCAACAAGTGCTACTTTAGACTAAAAAGGGAATTGAATATTAAAGTCCTTTTTCGACGAACAAAATTAAAACTCTGTAAGTCTCTCATCGTGGCCGTCCTAACGTATGGGGCAGAAGCGTGGACGATGACAACATCCGATGAAGCGTCGCTTGGAGTGTTTGAGAGAAAGATGGTGCGTAAAAATTTTTGGCAACGACGAATATCGCAGGCGATGGAACGACGAGCTGTATTAGTTTTACGACGACATAGACATAGCGCAGCGAATAAAGATCCAGCGGCTACGTTGGCTGGGTCATGTCGTCCGAATGGATACAAATGCTCCGGCTTTGAAAGTATTCGATCCGGTACCAGCTGGTGGTAGCAGAGGAAGAGGAAGGCCTCCGCGCCGGTTAGCACGAGAAAGAAACGACTGGCACGCTTTGTTAAAATTTGGCCAAAATCGCGTAAGCGGTTATCGCGTCAATTAAGAACATGAGTGGTCCACATTATGTTATCAAAATGGCATTGTAGTGCTACTTGAAGTGTACCTGGGGTGCTCTTGCCATCTAACCTATCAGCCGATAGTCAATGCTGTTAGTGCTGCTGCTTTCTTCCCAATTAAAATTTGCCAAAAAATAACCCTTGAGCGATAACGAAAAAAGTTAAAGCTCCGGTCAGTGTTACAAAGTAAATACTTTAAGTCTTTTCATAAATCAATATTAGTTCGACAATGAAATCACCTGTTATTATTCTTGTTATTCTTCTTTTTGCTCCTATTGGAGCATAGGTCGTCACCTATTCTTGTGCGGAAAGTCTAGACACCGCTAAATTAAATAAAATTTTCGGGTACTAATCTCTATTACTTGTTTAGGCTCTCCCTAAAGGATATCTATGAGTGCTTCTTACAACCATGGCCCGACACAAATACAATCAAAATCAAGTACACACAGCCGTGCGTAAATCCCAAACGACAGATATACAATTCTGACATTTACATAGAAAGAACTAAGTTTTATGCTCAATGCGACTAGCCATAAAGACCAACGTGACCAAGAGAAATAAGTCGTCGTAGAATTTTTGCGGCCAAACGCCATTAGACGTGAAAGTGTGACCGTCCAAACGTTGTTGTACCATCAGTCGCACGGCCAACCTACACTACGCAGAAAAGGCAGTGGCTGTCTGTGGCGACATGCTACACATAATGCCAGGGCAAGAAAAGACAAATGAAAAATTAGAAATGAATGAAAAACAAAATGAATAAAAAGTAAAAACAAATACAAATTAACTTTATTAAAATTGAAAAAAAAAAGAAAACGAAAAAATGCACAAAAATAAAAATGTAAAAATAGTTGGCCTGACGCACTGACTGACTTGACGTACACTTTTGCTATTTTGAATACGTGGCGATTTTGCGCGCTACCTCAACTAAGCCCTAACAAATGCGTCGCTAGTACCCTGATTTTCATTATTATGCACACAAACGCTTGCACATATTTTCCTGCTCACTTTTCACTTTTCTTCATTCGCTGTTCACTTGCACTTAGCCCTTTTACTTTTCTAGCTCTTTCATGGCAATATTGGCAATGATAATCGCATGCGTTTATTTTGCTCACTGCACTTTTTTCCACACCTTGTTTGGCTAATACGAGTCGTTTGTTTTATGATTGCTGGCTGCATTATTATGCAGCAGCGCTTTTGCGCAATCGCAACACGGCCGCACACATGCACACATACACTCGTGCACGCACATGCACTGGTAGTCCCACTTGCCGTGGACTGTGTCGACTGCCAGAAGAATGCCAAATTAGCGATTCTGTTGTGTGCGCCTCCAAGCGCACAAATTCCATCTAATGCGGCCACAATCGCCGCATTGGCTTGATTGTAAACTTGGCCTGCTGTTTGGCTAAAAATATCAGCCAAACAATGTGGCGAGCAAACAAATTTAATGTCCAACAACAATAGGGGGGTTTTGTAATTTCGCTGTTTGGCCAAGTGTTGCCGCTGCAAGTGCAATTGTGGCTATTGTGGCAGGAGGCATACTCGTACGAGCGGCTACGTGCTTTTGTGGCATAATTTGGCCTACAAATGCTAGCCCATTTACTGGTGTTGGCCCATTAAGGCGTCACAGTGCGTTGTATTTTTAGTTTTCGTTTTTTGCTTCTTTCACAGGGTTGAGGCGTTGCAGCGTGGGTAGCCATATCGTGGATGGCTGATGTGATAACCGATACACCTGCGAAGGCCTGCAAATTTCACTTACTTAGTTCTATGACGAGCAACACAATGCTTCTGTGTGTATGTATGTATGTATGGGTGTATATGCACATTTTCAATAATGTACATGCACGTAAACACACACACACACTCGCATATATGCATGTGTGCTGATGGACGTATTGTGATTTATGATCGACAGCTTTGGCCACTTTATTTATATTCTTTAACTACTTCACTTATGTTGCCTGCGTTTCGTTTTCTAACAATCGATGTTGGAAAACCCCGATATTTGCATATGTCATAAATTCGCACATAGACATAAATAAAAATCTATTCTGGTTAGGTTATATAGTTTCGCTGAAATTAAAACTAAAGCTCCCTTTCTTCACATAAATTTAATTTTAGCAGGGCAACCAAAGAGGTTTTAATCTTCATAGTCATGGATCTTCTTCTTCAAATTTTGGCTTTCGTTGCAAAAGCCATTGTGTTCCATCCACAGCTGACAATCACGCCTGTATCCGATCTCACTCAATAATATTTTATTTGACGTGACCACTGGCAGGGGCTTTGGAGTGTTCGAGAAAAATATTCCACCAAGGATTTGTGGCCGGATATAATATGTACATTCGGATATCTTCTGCGTCCTTGGTGGCATAAGCATTCTCTCGCCCTCATCTCTTTTTAACAAAGTTGCTGCGAAGTGTATGCCGAAAGTACGGCGTAAAAACTACCTAATCCCATTCGACAAAAACAGAAGCGATATTAGGTGCTGCTCAAACTATCGCGGAATAAAACTGATGCCACACTGTCTAAAGATCTTGGAACGAGTCCTCGATGCAAACATTAGAAGCATTGCGAAGTGCATCAATAATCAGCCCGGCAAAGCGACTATTGATGCTGTCCATGTTCTCCTTACTGTCATACAAAAACACCGCCTTAACGAGAAAACTTTTTTGGAGTTTTCTTAAACCTCAGAAAGACATTCGACCGGGTGCACGGGAGGAAAAGAAGCAAACAGGTGGAAGAAGGGGCGAGGATGATGACTAACAGTGGCTATTTACGTTGGTATTAATCGCCTCAAGCTACTGATGAAATTTACGAGGTGTGATATTTTTTATGAGGAACTTTTTCGTGGCAGAAATACACTCGGAGGTTTGCCATGGCCTGCCGAGGGACGACCGCTATTAGAAAACACTTTTTCTTCATTTTGGTCTTTCACCGAGACTCAAGCCTACGTTCTCTCTGAATTCCGAATGGTAGTCACGCACCAACCCATTTGGATACGCCGAGGTCAGCTGAGAAGAAAGAACTGAGGTGATTCCACCTTTTTCTCCACACAGCTTCTGCAGAAAAACGGGCAATGTCCGGCAAGTATACATACCAAATTCAAGAGCTGCAACTGTTAGTCTTTGAAAATCCCTCTGGCAACCCCGATCTACCAGAGATGTATTTGAAATGATTTGATTTGATTATAATCATAAAAATGTAATCCATTGAGGACATTTTTCATGTACAGGACTTCTTTAATATGGATTTGGAATAGGCCGTCGTCAAAACGGCGAAGGTTGACCTTAGGGTACAAAAATAGCGGATGGCATTTCAGAGTTGAAGAATATTTGAATACATATGTATTTAGTGCCTTTCACAATAGTGTATCTTCTGCAAAATGTAAATATACAAATAAATATTTTTAGCAATTGGTCCAGCCGCTGTAGGTATATGGCTAGTTAAAGTGAAAAAAGTTGACAGTTTCTAGACTGGTTGAACTGAAGCTTACACCACGTCACAAAGAGCTAGAACTGAATTCACCTATAATCATAAATTCTGGGATAATGAATGGCAATCCATCATTTTAGCGATGAAAAAAATGGAATCTGAAGTATGAAAGAAATATTCGCGAGCTACGGCAAGTGCGTCACTAACGAAACTTCCATGCGGCTCTCTTATGACCTGGAGTGCTTTTAGCTACCGTGGCAATAAAGTGCAATATAAAAGCGAAGTTCGTTCCAAAATTGCTGAATTTTGACCAACAAAAACGTCGCATAAGCATTGCTCAGGAATTTCTGAATGACGTCAACGATGACTCAGATTTGCTTAAAAGGGTCATAACTGGTGACGATACATGGGCATATGGTTATGACATCGAACCCAAGGCCCAATCGTTGGAAGAGTCCAGGAGAGCCAAGAGTCGATAGCAGAAAATCGTCGAACTCGCCAAACACTTGTCTTATTTATGCCTCTCA
This sequence comes from Anastrepha obliqua, assembly GCF_027943255.1. NCBI lineage: Eukaryota > Metazoa > Arthropoda > Insecta > Diptera > Tephritidae > Anastrepha > Anastrepha obliqua. The sequence goes on along the minus strand of NC_072892.1, from coordinate 180,215,031 downwards.
CAAACAAACTAAACCTGCCATATTGCTAAAACCGTGAACATATCTTTGAGACGAGTGTACCAACATAAAAAAAATTAATAATCGAAAGTCGAATGTACGTAGCCCGCGAAATTTGAAAATTCATCTGTTTTTTTAATAAACCTCGTTTATATTTTATTTGGTGTATGGTACCTTTACCGGTTCGAAAACAAAACAACAACAAATCATTTATCTGTAAAAATGTCTTCGCTCGAATTGCATTCCAAAATGTTATTGAGTCCAAAAAAATTGCTGATTTAGGTGTTGAAAGTTTCACTTTGGGCCCAAAAGAATATGAAAAACAATTTAAGTTTGTTTATATTTACCCTCTTAAAAACATGTGAAAAATATCCTTCGAAATTTATATCATTGATACCTCCAATATCATTGAATATTTTCATAAAAGTATAAGAGACATAAACGACCGAAATCTATGCCCTTGTCAATTTGTGCCCGTACAAACTCAAGCCAAAGGCGACAGTTTTTCCTGAAAGGAGAGGCTTTTTACGTGGTGTCCTACTGAAATATCCGCCATTATTAATATAGGTTAGATTAGGTTATGATGGTAGTCGGTCCGTATGACCAACTCACTTACACTTACATACCACCGTACGACACTGGATTCTTGTTTATTTATCTTCATGAAACTATTTTAAGGCTCTTATGAAGCGCAGGATTGGTCTAATCCCCACGCCAGACAGTTCTGCAAGAGAATTGAAAAAGTGTTTACCTAGACAACCTGCTCTGATTTCAGCTAAGGCCGGACAATTGCAAAGCAAGGGCTCAACTGTTTCTTCCACTTCTTGATCTCTACAACTTCTACAATACTCATGGGAGAATACTCCTAATCTCTAGGAATGCCTGCCAAATAGGCAATGACCCGTGACACGAGCCACGACCATCGAGATATTATCTCTTGAGAGGCTAAGCAATTCCTTTGTTCCATTTCTTTTTTATTTGCTTCCATATTAGCTTTGCTGTTACGCATGTATCTTCATCTTCCCATGACCTATTGGCCTCTTGGGTAATGTTGTTTTTCATTATTAACTTACTCGTGGTCAAAGGTATTCCAATGGTACTTTTATCACGGAACAGTTGAAGAGCAGTACCTTTTCTGGCTAGCTCATCGAACCTACAGTTTCCCTCAATATCTCTGTGTCCCGGAACGCAAATAAGGCGACGCTAATATAATTTAGGGTTGCCCGGCATTCCTGTGCAACCTTTGATCTTATTATAGCCGCATTGATTGATTTAATGGCCGCCTGGCTATTCGAGAATATATTTATAGTCGTTTTTGTTACGGTATGCGTATTTAGATATGTAGCCACTTCTTTTATATCTAGAACCTCTGCCTGATAGACGCTGCGATAGTCTGGTAGTCGAACGGATTGTTCCAGTCAATATTCCTTCGAAAATACCAACCTTATCGTCTAGCTTTGAACCATCTGTATAAAAATTCAATTCCTCCCTTCTCCCCGGCCTTGATGTCTGCCACTGCCTTTTTGACGATATACTCGTCTTGAAGAGCTTGCCGAAGGTGAGTCTAAGAATATAATAGTCTATTTCTTGTTTGTGACTGTTCAGAGTGTACAAAATACAGGTGTCGCCAAATCACCGTTCATTCCATAGCGCCAATAATAGAAAATAAAGTAACTTTTTAAGCTCTGGAGAACCAACTTATTGGCCAACTGATATACGGAAGCGACTTGATTTAGTTGACTTTAACAATACGAAAGATATTAAAAGTGTGCAACTGGAAATAACTCCAAGCTTTGACCTCACATCTGACCATTCTCCAATATAATTAAGCTACGAAACCAGTCCTATCCTAAATTACAAGACACATAAATTTTGCAATAATTATACAATAATAATTATGGAGCAAAGCCTTAACATTAAAGTCCCCCTAAAGAGCGAAAAAGAAATGGATTCCTCAATCGCATACTTCAATGACAGTATAGTGTATGCAACAACAACTTCCACACCTATAATCAAGGTGAGTAACAACAAATATAAATAAAATCTTCGAAAAAATCAGAGAAAAACTAAAACTAAGGCAACAATGGCAATGGACACGTTCACCAGATATTAAAAAAAGGCTGAATATAGCAACAAAAGAAATTAAAGATATATTAAAAATGGACAATGGTGAAAAATTTGAAAAATATATCGCATCACTGGGAGCTACTAGAGCTACAAACTATACACTATGGAAGGCCTGCAAAAAAATCGAAAACACAGTTATGCACCAACCCCCTCTAAGGACTAGGACAAATTCTTGTGCGAAAACACTAAAAGAAAAAGCTAAAATACTCGCTGATCATTTAAAAAAAAAACATTTAAAAGTCAACACAATAACCAATCCAGTGACAATTCAGAATTTCATGCTCACCTCACAAATAACATAAATATACCAATCAAGAAAATAACTTCGAAAGAAATACGAATAACAATTGAGACAAAAATTGACGTAAATAAATCCCCAGGATATGACGGAATCACAGGAAGGACAAAGCCACTCTCTACTTAAGAAATATATTTAACTCAGCATTACGAATAAAGTACTACTGTGGGCAAAAAGTAAGGTGAATTTATTTGTCAAACTTCGCGGGATTAAAATTTCGCTCTAGTTATTTTTTTCATGAGTTGACAGCACTGTTAATAACATCTGGGCCAACTTTCATGTGAATGTCATTATCAGTAATATATTTACGCTTGTGTTTACCAAACGACCAAGAGTGCATTTTTCGCTTTTTGCAATGTCTGATTTGATTGAGCAGAAAAGTGCCATCAAATTTTGTTTGCGGAATGAAATTTCGGCTGCGGAAACGTTTAGTATGCAGAAGGCATTTGGTGATTCGACCATGTCGCAGAAAAATGTTTATAAGTGGTACAAAGACTTCAAAGAGGGTCGAGAAGGTGTTGATGACTTGGAGCGCTCCGGACGACCATCGATGTCAACAGATGACCAACACGTCAATAAAGTGAAGGAGTTAGTGCTCAAAAATCGTCGGTTGACTGTTAAAGTCCTTACTGATATGATCGGAATATCAGAAGGATCTGTGAAAACCATTTTGAAAGACCATTTGGGCCTACGAAAAGTCAAATCTCGTTTGGTACCGAAAACTCTCAATTTCTTGGAAAAAAGTCGTCGCATTGATGTGTGTGAAACAATGCTTTCAGACTATCAGGACAAGCTCAAATGCATCATTACGGGAGATGAGACTTGGATTTATGGTTACGACCCTGAAACAACCGACCAATCAAGCGAATATCGTGCTAAAGGCGAGGCCAGACCGAAAAGAGCACCTCAAAGTCGTTTAAAAATAAAGGTCATGATGATCGTTTTTTCATGCATATCGTTCCGCAACCACCCGATTCGCCTGATTTGGCTCCGTGTGACTTCTGGCTATTCCCAAAACTCAAGAGAACACTCCGGGGAACGTGTTTCGAGTCGATTGAGGAGATAAAAGCTGAATCGAAGAAGGTGCTGATGGCTATACCGGAAATGGACTATTTGGCATGTTTCGGGGATTGGAAAAATTGTTGGGGATTCATCGAGAGGGGATTATTTTGAAGGGAATGAAATTGATTTACAATAATGATAAATATTTTTCATTTTACAACCAAATTCACCTTACTTTTTGCCCACAGTAGTATTTTCCACTGCCTTGGAAGGTTACTGAAATCAACGCAATACCCAAACCTATTAAAGATGCCTCTGAAGCTTCTTCATACAGACCAATTAGTTTATTACCACCATTATCCAAACTTTTTGAGAAGCTTATACTTGACCGCCTTTACTCCATACTACAGGCGCGAAACTTATTTCCTTCACACCAAATCGGATTTCGTAGAAAACATTCAACAATAGAACAGGTGCATAGAGTAACAAATAAAATAATGTCAGAAATTGATAAAAGAAATACATGCGTTGCTGTGTACCTTGATGTAGCGAAAGCTTTCGACAGCGTGTGCTACAAGGGTTTAATATTTAAACTTAAAAAGTATCTTCCACTTGACTACTATTTGGAAGGCTACTATGGAAAGCTATTTAGCAAACAAATACTTTTATGTGAAATATGGAGACAAATACTCTAAGATTCAACTCATGGAAGCCGGTGTTCCTCAGGGCAGTGTACTAGGGCCTATATGTGCTGTACACAGCTCATATTCCCGTGCCTGCTAGTATCGACATGATAGCAACTTTTGCAGATGACACCGTCCTATTGGCAACTTATAAAACCTTAGAAACAACAACAAACGAGTTACAACAGATTTTGAATAAAACACTAACATGGTTTAATGCTTGGGGTATACAAATAAATAGTGGCAAAACAATTCAGTAGTTTATTCTAACAAGAAAGTCGGACACAAGAATCTGGCAATAAACAATTGACAAATCCCGATAGACACCAAAGCAAGTTACCTTGGAATGACTATTGACTCTAAACTTCTCTGGAAAGAACATATCACGTTGAAAAGAAATGAGGTAAAAAACAGATTCCGACAGCTATACTGGCTACATGGCAGGCGCTCGAATCTGCCATTGCTGAATAAAACCCTTATATACAAAACTGTGATTGTGCCAATCTGGGCATACGGCATAGAAATCTGGGGAACTGCAAGTAAAAGTACCATTGACATTACGAGTATTCAACGACTAGAATCAAAAATACTCAGAAATATTTTCTTCGCGATCCTGCAGGCATGCAAAATGCTTCGGGATCGCTGTTGGGAGGGAGACATTAATATTTTTTCCGATAGTCGAGCTGCTGTCGTCGCCGTATTGCAGCTCTCTTCTCGTCAACTCCTGTAAGGAGGAACTCAAACGTCTCGAACGTGCAGGAAACATTTCCCTCATCTGAGTTCCTGGGCATAGGAATATAGAGGGAAATGAAATTGCCGATGAGCTTGCCAGGAAGGGGGCGGCAGAACCGAATCCAGCTGCCCTCTTCTCAGACATCGGTATTCCCTTGGCCGTCGTTAAAGGGAAACTATACTTCTATAACTTCTTTCTAAGAAAAGCGCAAGACAGATGGAGGTCCATCTCATCGTGTGCTATTTCAAAAGCACTATGGCCTTAATACGATAGAAAGAGAACGCTTAAGGTAATGGGAATCTCCCGCCATTCAATTTACAAACTCATTGCGGTGTTCACTGGTCACTGGGTGATCGGTCCTCATGCGGAGAAGCTTGGAATTCCGTACAACCCCTATTGCAGAAGCTGTGGGGATTCTGCAGAGAAAGAGACTGTTGGGCACTTTCACTGCAAATGTCCGGCTATGGCGGGTAGGCGCTTGAGATTCTTTAGCGTGCCCTTTGGGGATGACTTGAAGAAATTCTCCAGCCTAGATCCCTTTTCTCTCCTCCGCTACATCAACAGCACTGGATGGCTGTAGGTGGTTTTCCCTCCTCCCTAAATCTCCACATTATGGTATCGATACAGTAGCACAAATCATATTGCCCGTTTAATGAACCATACAAATACTGATATGCGACCACTCCCATCAGCAGAAAGGGCAAACTCCAGTCGGCTCAAATGACCTACCGTAACTCAGCTGATAAGTAGAATAATTTAAAGCTATGTATGTACATACACTTGTAAACTCACACAAAAACTTAACCAAAATGTAATATTGATAATGATTAATGTTATGAGATCCAAGCTGTACTTAGTGTCATACGACAGGTGTAATTAATAAAGGAGGCAAAAAAAAAATACTTTTGAGTCTAAGCGCCGAGGCGGCGCCACCTGTTCCCTTACGAGATTTAGTGCAGGCAAATTGATTAGCACTTCTAGCGCTTTGTTTGGGCTGGTTCTTAAAGCACCAGAGATGTATACAAGATATCTTTAAATTAATATCGACGATATGTTGGACCAATATCGGAACACTAATTCTCGGATTCTGCTTTGCTCGAGTGAGTAGACTTTTGTCATACCGCTTTTGTGTTGTTTTTTTAATGCCTGTTAAAAAGCAAATGAAATAATTTCATTTTTGTAAATGTATGAATAAATTAGCTGTACCCGGCGTGCGTTGCTACGCCAACAACTAAAATAAATTTAGGAAAAATATCTTTAAAGAAAAATCAGTACATAAATATTCAATTCATTTTAAACCATTTTATTGATTTTCTTTATTTCGAAAAAATTGTGAAAAAATTACAAAGTTTAGTTTCAATTCAATTTTTATTGAAGTGCTGTGGGATACTCAATATTTCTTGTTTTTCCATCTGGTGCGTAGATGAATAAAATAGAAGGTTTTCCGACACGTGAGCAAGCCACATAGAGCTGTCCATGTGAGGCGCATGGATTCTCCAAATTTAATCCACACACTTGTTTGTCACGTTTTGAGTACTTTTCCCATTCCAGAGTTTTCGCTGATGTTCCATGTTGGTGCCTCAGTGTTTTGCAAATTCAACGGCAGTTTCAATGCTGAATGCGCTGTTCGGCCACCATCCAAAAGAGTTGCCGCAATTCCAGATGATACAATACAATACAATAAGCAGCGCAATAATATTTTGTGATCGTATGGTTGTCAAAATTAGTGAAAGAAGAAAAGTCTGGTCTGTACCACCGGGCGCATCTATGAAAAACAGTCCACCGCTTTGTTCTGTGATTGCACGCATAATTCTGTCAAACGCAATGGGTTGTTCTGGAATCAACTGCGGAAGATTTGTCCTAACGTATGTCCCCAGTTCGTCAGAATCACAATCGAAAACATTGTTTGCAGGTCGGATTGAAGCAGTCATTCCCAGTTGCATCAGTGCCTTGTTAGCGATGGTCAAACATATATCTTCAATCATCTGATGGCGAGTTACATCTATGAACAAGTCATATTCGTTTCCTCTGTGCAAAAATACATAGTCATACTAATTTTTATGCCAATCGGTTGAACGGGGCTGAAGTTGCTACTCTTCAGCGCTACCTGATATCGAGTGGCATCAATGAGCATATTCTACAAACCTTATCCGTGGAAAAATACATACCTATATATATCAATTTTTATAATAATCGGTCCAGTAGTTTTTGAGTTCATCGATGGCATACAGACAAACATTCATTTTTATATATAAAGATATGAATTCCGAAAAAAACTACATCAACAGTTTTTTGAATTATTGTAAACCTTCTGGTAAAAACGGAAATATGCTGCTGTATGTAGATTTAGGCCTTTCCCTGTATGTGGTTTTCTATTACATGACTGGCTGTTCAATGCATGTACGCTATGGGCCATTCCAAGCTAAGCGATTTTTCCCATTTTTGTTACATAGTGCAATCACAACATATGTAATTGTTGCTGAACCAATTAACTCTATTTACTTGTTGTTTTCTTCCTTATTGTCATACTTGGCAGTTTGGCAATAAACAGATCACTCATACGCCCAGCATCACCGCTAATGGGCAAAATGGCATTGTTGCGTACTTTCTAAAATGAGTCAGCAATGTCGCATACATAATGTAAACAGAAATCATCAACCAAAACTCGGAATTCGTTGCAAAATTGCAAATTTTTTCGTAAACACTTGTTATGACTAAGTTTCAAATGCCAGCGAACACAGAGAGGTAGGCAAGCACGCAAAGGAGTTAAAAGACAAGCAAAAAATGCAAAACAAACAAAAAAACTAAAATTATTTGAAGCAAAATAGATAAAATTACTTACCAATTTGTATATATGCACACATACATACACACATGCATACATACATACATACCTGGCAGCCATCACGTGAATGTACAACAAAAGAGACAAATAAGCCACCAATAAACAAACATAGCCATGAGTGGATCAAATCTGAAAACAAATAGCACAAATGGCAAACTGTAAATGTGGGATGCTGTAGAAGCGCTAACACGATAATTGGGTTAAATGTGAATCAAATTGAGTTGGAAGTTTTGTTAGCAAAAATTAAAAAAAAATCAGTTTATGTTCAACTTTTGTTAACAAATGTTTTTAGATGGCGCATTCAAATTAGAGAAACTATTGAAAAAATGTAGTGGCATAAAAATGCTAATTTCTTTGATTCACTTATGTATGCACACACATACATGCATACCAGCAAGCATGCATATGTTTATGACTGCTGCTACTGCCAAGTTTCAATTCAATGCTGCGCATGCGCCAAAATATTCGCTTGAATGGCAGCATTGCCGTGGTGAAGCACCGCCAAGCAACTGCTAGTGGAATAGATAAACAAGGTGTTTTTTACGTTGTTGCTTTCATTTGTGCATTTCGTTTGTTCGCTGGTGACTTTTTGGTTTGGGTGAAACTCGTTGATTTGCCTCAACAAAAGCACAAAAAAACCGAAGAAAAAAAAAAACAAACATACAAACAAATGTGGAACCACGAACTATGCTGCGTTGAGCCAACATAAAAGTTGCATATAAATATTTTAGCTACAGCTACAACAACAACCAGCACAAGCGACAGCAATTACAGCAGAGATAGCCTACGTGCAGCAACAGTTGCTGTCTTCGATGCAGTTTCCGTAGGCAATTATGTGTATGTACGACTTGCAGAGCAACAACAGCAATCAATACTGCGCTGCCGTGAAGTGGCCGCCGCTGCTGCTGCTGCTGCTGTTGTTACTGCAGCGGCTGCCATTATTGTGAATGGGCGGCAAACAATCGCAGCGACACACACACACATACACCAACTACTGCTGCATGCTCTTTTTTCTTGTGGTTGGTTTAGTTGTTTACCACTTTCGTTGTTTTCGCCGCTGGCGCACAGCCGCACCACACCACACCGCTCCGCACGACCGCACTATCACTCGCTGGCGTTTTTTTATTTGACTTCATATTCGAGCAGCTGCTATTGCTGCAGTGTCATTGTTGTTTTTACGTTCACATATTTTTTTTGTTGGCTTTGTTTTTTACTTTTTAAACGATTTTTCAATGGAATAGAAAGTGAATTCATACATGATTTTGTGGCCGCTAAAACAATAAAAACAACGGATGATAGTCAACGGCAAAAGTAGTCCATGTCATTGACCTTTACCGCGACGCTGGCGTATTTGCCGCGAATAGCGGTTTTCAGTTTCAAACTTTTGCTTTTCTACCAAGCCAAATGAGTGTGCATAGTGCTTTTGTTGTTATTGTTGTTGTTGTTGTTGTTTAGTTACTGCTTTGACTGGCTGTTTGTTTATTTGTTCGGTTAATGGGTGTCAAATGAAATTGAAATTTACTTTTAATCGCTTAAATAAACACACTTTCACACAAAGCAACACAACAACAACAAGTTGCTGCAACTGCATGACTTTGTAAGGATTTGTACTATTCCATGTTTTGCTGGCAAATTTTGTTGCTTTGCAGCAATTTTTGGCTCTTCGGATGGGATTTGGATTGGACTTGGCGTCATTCATACGCACCGGCTGGCATTTATGAATGTTTTGTTTTTGTTTTCGGTTTGGCTGTCTGTTAAACTGGGCGCGCAACACCACACCATTTTTGATTTGCAAAAGGGTGGCACTAATTGTAATTAATTCAGTTAATTGACTTGGCAGTTGCCATAAATCTATTTGGCTAATGTGGGTATATTACAAATGTAAGTGTAGCGCCGGAAGTGAACGGTGTAAATTCATCCGTCTGCATTTAATAACTTCAAATTATCATAATTTTAATAGGAAATAATGTTTTATATCTCACCGAATCTTTAGTTTTGAGCTATGGCGCTTATCGCGTGACACTACCGCTGGGTGATTTAATAATATCAATAAAACTTTAACCCAATATGAACTGGGCTATTGATGTGATTTTCAAAGTTAGATAAACAAGTAATTTGAAGATGTCTGGTAACAATTGTAAACTGGTCGCTGGTTACCTCAAAGGGACCAGAGCCAATAATCAGAATCAGTTGTACAGGAATTATGAATTCGATCAGCGATCAGCGGCAATTCACATAAAAAGCGATGGTTTGGTCTAGAAAGCTGCAGAACTGCAAAGTGTTTTGTGACAAGCCCGAACAGCAAACTGTCGAACTTTCTTCTAAAACTTGGTAGAAAAGACATTCGGTTCAGTGTTATTAAATGACACAAACCATGTGGTCAGCATATGACCACCATTGGAACCACTGAGGTCCCAACTTGCCTGTCTCGCTTAGAGGAGCCGGATAGCACTGAGTCTTTTCTCTGTGAGTGTCTTGCCATTGCTAGAGCAACCCTACGAGTTTTGTGTTCCGATGTCATGGACACAGAGCTATCTATCTCTGTCTCTCTCTCTCTCTATTCCATCCTATCTCTTTCTCTCTGTAATTTCTGTCCTTTTCTCCTTGATTATCTACCCTTTTAATTTCCAGAACTTTGAATACAATGAGCTTTTTAACCTAACTGTTTTAGGAGCTGCGATTCTCCCGGTGCTTTTTGGCTCACCTTTTTCGAATTCCAATTTCAAATTTAAATTAAATTTTGCTCCTCCCGTATACGAGCTGTGATAGTATGGAATTTTGAAATAGTAAAAAGCTCTTTAAAGCTACGCGACTTGCCCATTTATAAGCGGCACTTGCCATTTACTCTTTTTTTACTTTTAAATTTCTTTCTCAGTAAAATATTCCGAATTTTCTTTTTAAACTAAGTTCAATGCTTACATAAACAAATATCTTGGGCATATGGCTTCAAAATGTGAGTTCCTTTTTTATTTTAATATTTACTTTTTTTTTTATTATATATATATATGGGGCATTCTTTCTGAACGTGAGACCCCCTGCCCCCAGAATAGATTTTGACGAAAAGAGGTCTATGAGGGCTTAAAATGTAGGTAATTATGTTTACTTTCGAAAGCAAAGTTGCACTTCTTGAAATTCAAAATGGCGGATCCAATATGGCGGATTCAATATGGCGCAATTTTGCAGTTCGTGCATCGGATTTATGCTAATAGGACTATGAATAAGTTCGTGCGGTTTTACAACAGATGGCGTAACTTGATTATTATTCCATCGATCCACATTTCCAAACATTCATTGGAGAGCTACTGTCGTAAGGCACAAACGTCAGTATAAGTTTTTTATTTGAAGCGTAAACAACAATATTTTTACCACACTTGAAAATGTCGAATTTCGTGCCAAATAATGTGGTTTTACGGGGAATTCTTCTTCATTATTTTAATATGAAGAAAAAAGCAGCCGAAAGTCATCGTATCTTGGTGGAAGTTTATGGTGAGCATGCTCTAGCTGAGCGAACGTGCCAGAAGTGGTTTGCACGCTTTAAAAGTGGTGATTTTGGCTTGGAAGACGAAGAACGCGAGGGTGCGCCGCCAAAGTTCATGGATACCGAATTGGAGGAATTGCTCGATCAAGATCCGGCTCAAACGCAAGAAGAGGTTGCAAAAACTTTGGGAGTTGATCAATCAACCATTTCCAAACGTTTAAAAGCCATGGGAATGATCCGAAAGGTAGGCCATTGGGTGCCGTATGAATTGAAGCCAAGAGACGTTGAACGCCGTTTTATGGCATGCGAACAACTGCTTCAACGGCACAAAAGAAAGGGTTTTTTGCATCGAATTGTGACTGGCGATGAAAAGTGGGTCCATTACGACAATCCAAAACGTCGGGCAACGTATGGATACCCTGGCCATGCTTCAACATCGACGTCGGCGCAGAATATTCATGGCCTGAAGGTTATGCTGTGTATCTGGTGGGACCAGCTGGGTGTTGTGTATTATGAGCTACTGAAACCGAATGAAACGATTACGGGGGATGTCTACCGACGACAATTGATGCGTTTGAGCCGAGCACTGCGAGAAAAACGGCCGCAATACGCCGATAGACACGACAAAGTTATTTTGCAACATGACAATGCTCGGCCACATGTTGCACAAGTGGTCAAAACATATTTAGAAACGCTCAAATGGGATGTCCTACCCCACCCGCCGTATAGTCCAGACCTTGCGCCATCCGATTACTATCTCTTCCGATCGATGCAACATGGCCTGGCTGACCAGCACTTCCGTAATTACGATGAAGTCAAAAAATGGATCGATTCGTGGATTGCGGCAAAACCGACCGAATTTTTCCCAAAGGGAATCCGTGAATTGCCAGAAAGATGGGAAAAAGTAGTAGCAAGCGATGGACAATACTATGAATATTAAATTTGTAACCATTTTACGTCAATAAAGTTTCAAATTTCGAAAAAACCGCCCGAACTTATTCATAGTCCTATTATTTCGTGTTTTCTTTATTTATTTTTAAGTAAAATTGTTGCATTGGATTTAATTTTACATATTTCCAAGTTAATTATTTATTTTTATTGGTCACTGATTATTCATCACATTTTTTATCATCAGTTCATAGCATAAATCTGATGCACGAACTGCAAAATTGCGCCATATTGAATCTGCCATATTGGATCCGCCATTTTGAATTTCAAGAAGTGCAACTTTGCTTTCGAAAGTAAACATAATTACCTACATTTTAAGCCCTCATAGACCTCTTTTCGTCAAAATCTATTCTGGGGGCAGGGGGTCTCACGTTCAGAAAGAATTGCGTCTGCAACTTTCCCATTACTATGACTACTGGCTTAGAGCGTCACCAGAGGAGGAAATAAAACTCAGTGAAATAAGACAAATACTAAAATTTATTTAGGAGGTTGGGCTCAGAAAAATACTCCAAATACTGAATTCATGAAGGGCACTATAGATCTTTCAGGTCGCAGGCATAATTTGTTGAAGTATTCATTTTATAAGAAGGAACACAAAACTGTGATATCTTTTGTTAGGTTTTTATTTGGTTTTTTTATAGCCTTTTTACTCAATAAAAAGCAAATGATTTTGAGTGAAGGAAATCTTTATTTTGATCTTAACGCGCTCCATTGCTTGTATGTTTGTATTCTGCAGCTGTCTAATTTACAAGTGTTAAATATGATTGGCGACGACGCCATTTGCAAAAATTATATAAAAAATCTTCCGAAGGAGTGATTAATTTTGCGCCACCTTATGTTATAACTACTCTATAAAGTGCACAATTTATTTTTGATATTCTTTCTTCAAATACCTCACTTTACATAAACGAAGAGTTTAGATTTCGCATGAGTTCGCAGCAATGCATTTTAAGTAATGTAAAGGTCACTACTCAAGTTCGTTGCTTAAGTCTTTAATGAAAGTGCACGTAATGATGCTTTTATATATGCAAGCTGCATGTGCATGGAAAAGAATAACAATTATAAACACAATTTGCTAAATTAGAGTACGTCTATATGCATCTGTGCTAATGATTTGAATATAGCAATGACATAGACCATGGCGACATAGTTATGCTTTTAGTACTAGATTTCTCATAAATTTGGTTAGACGTCTTATGCAACGTAAGTCGCTATAGAAAAATACAATTCCTCTTTTTGAAGCACTCTGATATTTAACATCCCAATAACCACGATCTTCAGCTGGAAATATGCTCACCGAGTAGCGCGATTGAATAATGCGTCAATATGGTGAGCAAATTGTATAACCCAATCGACTATAAACCAGATCGGGACAGTTTTTGCAGTATAGATTGGATGGCGAAATTTAACTGATACAATTGTTGTATACGTTGCGGACATACCCGAATTCCTTAAAATATTATGCACTTTGGAAATGACGGAATTTGCATGAACGGCATAAGTAAGGCTAAAGAAAATAACAAAGACCACATACACTCGTATTATTTTTGTCACAAATTTAGGGAGCTTACCGTCAAGGTAAAGAAATGGAGTAGAAGAAAGAGAAATAGACTAAAGAAATGGGATCGTTTTTCGTGAAATGGCTGCCAAAATCTGTACAAATTTCATTGCCGTGAAATATGCGTGAAATTTCATATGTATCTCACGGCAAAGTAGTACTAAGTTGACGCCGTGAAAACACCGCGTAACATGCCAGCAACATTTTTTCACACCTGTTTAAAATGCACAGCCATTTAAAATTGGGCGAAAACTGACAGTTCGTTTGCGAGTAAAGAGCCAGAGTTCGAATACTTCGAAGATATTGCATTTTTAAGCGAAACGTTTTCGCTAAGTAAATTTTCCTTATAAAGGGTTTTCCAATAACTGGTGTTACAGGTGAATGGATTGCGTTATCAAAAGATGACTAAGGATTTTGTATGGCCGGAATTGGATGGTATTGATCTGGGCAGTGTTTATATTCAACAAGACGGCGCTACGTGCCACACAAGCATCGAAATCACTGATCCTTTCCGGGAAAAGTTTCCGGACCGTGTTATCTCTCGAAGAGGTGATCACAATTGGCCACCGGGATCTTGTGATTTAACAAATTGTGACTTTTTTTTTTGGGAACACTTGAAAGAGAAGGTCTACGCCAGCAGCCCAGAGTCGATTCAAGACCTCGAAGATGGAATTCGTGAGGCTATCCAGGGCAGAGGGCAGCAATTTTGCAATTCGGTTATGGAAAATTTCATGAAAAGGTTATTGTCCTGCGTGGTCGTGGTGGTCATTTGCCTGATGTTATTTTCCACTACTAACGGCATACTTTCCTCTTTATAATGAAATAAACATCCGATCATTTATATTAAAAAGTAGCATTTTTCTTTGAATATCAAAATAACACCTCTTATTAAAAAACCCTTTATATATATTATTTTATCAAAATTTCGCAATTGCTTCTGGGCGATGCTCATAAATTTAACTATTTACGACAAGCCAAATGCATGTTGTTGGCGAAATCTCACGGCTGTGAAGTTAATACTTGCCTTAAGACTTGCCACTGTCACGCCGTAGACCATTTTTTAAAGCCCAAGACATTATCACGGTTTTAACAGCTGACACAAGTTTTGTGTTTTGTTTCACTGTCAAACATCTTCAGTTTGGTCTATAATTTAACCATGAATCGTCTTACAAACGAACAACGGTTGCAAGTCATTGATTTTTATTATAAAAATGCGTGTTCTGTTAAGAAAGTTTAAGATCCACTTTTTTATCGAAATATTGTGTTCAGCGACGAAGCTCATTTTCGGATCAATGGGCACGTAAATAAGCAGAATTGTCGATTTTGGAGTGAAGATCAGCCAGAAGAATTGCAAGAGCTACCAATGTACCCAGAAAAGGTCACAGATTGGTGCTGTTTACGGGCTGGAGGTATCATTGGACCGTACTTCTACAAAGATGCTGCGAATCGTAACGTAACTGTGAATGGTGAGCGCTACCGTGAAAATGATATCCAACTTTTTTTTTGCCCAAAATGCAAGAGCTTGACTTGCATGGCATGAGGTTTCAGCAAGACGGTGCCACATGCCACACAGCACGCGTAACAATGGACTTGTTGAGAGGCGAGTTCGGTGAACATTTTATTTCACGTTCGGGACCTGTCAATTGGCCACCCAGATCGTGCGATATAACGCCTTAAGATTATTTTTTGTGGGGCTATGTTAAAGCTCATGTCTATTCAGACAAACCTGCTTCAATTAACGCATTGGAAGACAGCATCAAAGCATTTATATGTGAGATATCGGCCGAAACATTGGAAAGAGTATGCCAAAATTGGACTAAGCGGATGGACCATTTGAAGCGCGTCGTGGTTGTTTTTTTTTAACTTTCCAATAGCTCTTAAAAAATCGCCCTTTATAATAATGCTTGGATAATTTCTTTTTTCAACTGATGTTACTTTGGACAAGGTAAGTAATTGAAGATTAAAGAAAGTATGTAACCTCTGCAATGCGGCCAAACGATCACTTTCCTTGCTCAAAGTTTATAACAGCTACAAGGCTACAGCTACAAATAGCGGTAAGAATTGAATAAAAACGAATAAATCTAATAAAAAAGAGAAATTAGTCTTACGCCAAAAAAATACCCTTTATATGACCTTTAATGCAAGTAACTACTCGGTTTTTTGTGTGTTCGCCCAGTTAAATCTCAAGTAGGTCGCGTTTTTGATACCATAGTTACCTAGAAAAAGCGGTATTACTCACAAAATGCAACAAATCGCAGTTTTAAATAAAGTGGAAAGAACTCATAACCCATTATAATTTATTTGTTTTTATTTTTCAGGGGTCAAAAGTACTTAGTAGAAATCTTAATAGCAATTAAAATTACAATTTCAAATAAACGAACATTTTTAATGCATATATTTACTAATTAGGTTTTTCCCAGAATAATGACACAAAAATAAGGCTATTTTAATAAAAACATAAACACTCATCATTTCTGAGTGCTGCATTTTTAACTTTTGTACTGCAATTGCAATTTGTGTGTAGTGGTAATTTACATTCTTAAATGGAAAATTGTTTATGTTTTAGTTTTTAACTGTTTCTATAGAAGTAATGGCAACAAAAATGGTAAAACGACATATTAGTTATTGTTATTATTTATTTAGAAAAGTAAATTTAAAATTAAATTAATTTTTTAACATTTTCATAGAAAACTGTGGCACTGTGACCCAATTTGGATTGGATTTGGCTTTAATTGGCGTTTAAATCAACGGTGGAAGCAACGACGAAATCGCTTTGCAATTTCGCAAATTTCTTAAGCGATTACTGCGCCAATTCAGAAGGAGTAAAATACATTGATAAGTTCAAAAACCTTCTGCATTTAGTTGATTATTTGAAATTAAGAGCTGACTCGGATAAGCAGCCTACGGCTAGAAATCTGAAATTTTCGTAATTTGCTTATATTGTACGGTATAACGCGAGCCAATCGTTATGATCAAAGAACTATTAGATACAACACCCGCGCGATCTGAAAAGAGGTTCCCTCACAAACCGATACCGGCTTTCTGTCATTTGTATTTGTATATAAATTCACATACTTGTATTTGCATATGCCTTCTTGCGGTGTGCATGGTAATGAACCATTTCTCTGTTGAGAATAGGACGATGATAGAAAAAGTAGGAAATGAAAGGGAGTGTTTCGAGTGTAAAGTGTCTTGAAAAAGGCAAATCGATGATGGTGCCTCTTAGTGTTGTTGACTTATTAACGTCTGATGCACAATCGAAATTGAAGAAATCTTTCATGAATTTGATAAATGTTTCGTCATTTTTCATGTTTGTGTAAATGTAACTTGACCTATTCCATTGCAATTCCATTTACCTCCTCCTCTATATCCATACAAAATATCTATCACACAAATAAAATTAAAATTTTGTTTTAAAAATTGCAACCATTCCATCAATATTTTCTTATGACGTTGTCACGTTAAACTATCGTCAGTAAACCGACTTTACAGACAACCTCTTTTTTTATCCAGTTTGGAAAAGCCAGAAGTAATAGCGCGGTTGATAAGGCCCATGATGTCAATATCGTCGGCATAAGCCAGCAGTTTTACGCTACAAAACAATCAATATACGTAAAGGTAAGCAGTGCTCCACTGCTAAAAGTCAAAATAAAATTTTCCATTCCAAATTGTTTTTTGTATTTAGTAAAAAAAGTGATTCAAAACCAAAATTGGATGATTAATTTTGCGCCACCCTGTACAATTACTTTACTACTTGCGAAAGAGCTAATTTTGCATGCAACTACCAAGTATATAATTTATTTTCTTATTCATCCAATATTTTCTAATTTTAGTCAAAAACATACACATTTCCCACACTAACAAAAGCAATGCAAGCTCTACATTCTAATTAGCAGCGAAAAACTTTCTGTAGCCTTGATTTTCTGCTCATAGTGAAAGAATGAATTGAAATTAAATTCCAATTACCTTTGGCAAAAAATTTGAGCGGATAATTTTGTTGATGTTTGCCATTTACAATACATTTCATTTGTTTTTGTTATTTAAGCAGCGAACCTCTCGCACTTCTTGCGTTGTTGGTCACCGCTTCACATTTGCGGTCAACAATTACGCATCATTGAATGTTGGCACTACTGACCCACTTTGCCGTTGCCGTAGAAAGATAACTGCCTTGTTTTTGTTTGTTTCAAGTGTAGTGAAAAGGAGTGATGGACGAACGGAGAATGGTAGGCGCTGACAGCGCACGAAGCACGAGCTAAGTTGAGATGAATGAAAGAGGAGAGAGTAGTGGACGAGCCAAGACAGTAGCGCTGACAAATAACCACTTGTCGAAAACTCAGCGAACGGCAAGCGCACAGGCGAGAGACCTCCGAAAAAAGCAACAACAGAAAAACTGATACATGGGCACAACAATACAAAATATCTACAGAGTATTTGTTTGTGAAACACCAGATAAAACAAAGTGCTTCACCGTACACATGCTTACATACAGACATACATACATACATACGTATGCGCATAACACAAACAGAACTTTCTAAGTGAAAGTCGCTCCAGAAGTGGTTTGATTAATCAGCTTGCTTGCTGACATACAGACGAGTTAACTCACATCGGCGAGTTAACGATCTGAATTGCCCAAGCGGCTGCCGCACTGCCGACCAACTTAATGACGCATTGCGAGCAAATGCGGTAGCTTCGCAAAAGTTAGAGGATCAGTTCTCAGTTGATTTTTATGAAATGTTTGTTAGTTTGTTGGGAGAGACCCAATATGCGTCTGCGTTGATGCTGAAATCGGCACACACTTCCTGATTTTTATGATAACAAAAGGAACAAATTACATTCAATAAAACCCGTCTGCATTAATATTGCCTTATTTGTATGTTAAAGAGGAATTTGGTGAACATTAACGAGAGCTGTTAAAAGCTTTTGAACATTACTCAGATTTAGTGGTGTAAAAATAGGTTCTTTTTTATAGATATTTATGGCCATTAATACACGCTTAACTAAAAATATTTCGCTAAAAATTTAGCGGAAAGTCCAGATTTCTTAAACGTTTGCGTTGCTCAAATTACAATACTAAAGTTAATTTAAGTAACATTTGCATAAAGTTATACGCCCACAAATGACGTGCCTGACAATCTTCGGCTTTTGGTTTGGTTTAAGCAGACAAATTTACACGGGGATCTTCAGTTAGAGCTTGTAAATTTACAATTCGGTTTCCGGGAAAACTTTTCATAGAGGTTTCGAAGAAGGTGTTTGAGACGGTAATTGGCAGTGGACGGCGAAGAGGACGTCCTCGTGTGCGGGGGAAGGAGTGAATTCAAGATGGCCTGGCTTATCTTGGCTTAAGGGGTTATATACAGTTAGAATTAAAAAAAAATTATATAATATATATATATTAGGCCGGGTCGATTTGTGGGGAGGCAAAAAAATCGCCCATTGCTCTGTGAAAGTCATATCCTAGGGATCAAAATAAGAAACTTTGCCGAAGGAACCATACCTCTAAGACGAATTCTGATGTCCCCCAATTTGGGTCGAACTTTTTAGTTTCTTTTCTCATGTAAAGGCCAAAAATGGTGATATTTTGAAATGATTGTATGGGGAACCCCCCAGGGGAGTTCCAGGGGGTGTGCCACTGGTATGGGTGGATCGACCGTCCAAAGTTAGTGGGGGTCGGATATACATTTGGACTCGATTGGAGCACTCTAAATGGGTCAAAGTGGGATTTTTCGACCCAAATTGGGGGGCATTAGAATTCGTTTTAAAGGTTCCTTCGGCAAAGTTTCATATTTTGATCCCTAGAATACGATTTTCACAGAGCAATGAGCGATTTTTAAATCAACCCGCCCTAATATATATATATTTAAAAATACACACAGAAAATTTAATGTCGTTTCGGTGAATATTTTCGAAGTTACATGCAAATTTGAAAGGGCGTTTCAGAGTGCTTGAAAGTAAAAGGCTGGGCTTTAAACGCGTTTTTCTCAAAAAGATGTTTTCAAAGTCGGTGACCAACATTACTCGAAAACGGCTCAACCGATCAGCCTCAAATTTTAACACGATCTTCTTAAATATATGTTTTAGTAATCAATCGAAGATTTTTTCTCACCGACAAATATTTTTGTTTAAAGCCAATTTAGGGCCGAAATTTGGGTCAAAAATCGATTTTTGTTTTTGAGAAACCGCCATTTTGTCAAAAATAATTATTTTGCTTATTCCTTCGATTAATTACTAAATTTAACATTACTTTAAGGAAACCTGTTTGGTTTTCTGATTTCGGGGATCCAGTTCAGAGATATTGTGATCATCGCAAAACGTCTTTTTTGAGAGGAGCTCTCGGAGATCAGCTGTAGCTCCTTTCCAAATAATACTAAGTCTTAAAATACAGTTAAAAGATAACATAATATGTGTACCAATTTTTAGATCTATAAATTTAAGTTTTCTTACACAAAATTCTGGACAAATCGCTTTTTTTCGGCCTTCTAATTATATATGTATAACCCCTTAAGAAACTAGAAAAGGTAGGCGAAAAACAGAGACAACTGGCGAGACATTATTCGTCGGGCTGTAATTCGGTAACGGGTTGTTACGGCCAAAAGTAACAGCTAAACTTATGCCCGGCAAGAAGATTGACAAGTGTCACTTTCCCAAGCCAGACTATTGTTGTTTATAATCTTAGCAGTTTCTAAATGTTGCATCATATTAACATACACCATTAACACATAAAAAAGTGGGCGTGGTTTTATCCAATCTCAATAACATTAGTGTTGGATCTAAATGAGGTGATAATCAATGTGTGTACCTAATTTGTGCGAGTTTTATTAACCTTTTAACTGTTTATGTCGAGTATACTCGTCAGAGCAAAACGAAAATGTTTCACATAATGTGAAGTATACTCGCCGTGAAGACAAAAAAATTGCATTCATATTATGATTTAACGAATCAACTGTAATTTTTTCCCCTGAAGCATTTCATATACATTTGTCAGCTGATTTTGCGATGTCATAGTTGAGAGAACGAAAGTTATAGAATCTTGCGGATTTTACTGACAGGGAAAGTAATAGTAAGTACTCGCATACCTTTGAGGAACAAAATTGTGAAATATGTACATCATTTTAATTATCCCTACCAGATGAATTATTATGATAGTAATGGAGATATGGGTTCAAACAGAACAAAAACGCAAAATAATGATAATTTTCTCGCCGTATGATGAGAGCACTGATGAAGAAGTCGGTAACAATTAGGAAGATGCAGAAATGAGTGATCAAGTTGAAGACAACAGGAATGAATTTCAAGAGAGCAGTGACGATAATGGAGAACACAGTGAATCATAACTTCTGCTCAAATATGAACGAGACGTTATCAATAAAACGGTCCGCGGATGACATATGGCAAAAATAAATTTTTTGTTTTTTGGTAGGACTGTTATAAGCTTACATGGCAAATTTCAGCGTGATATGTCACATAGTTTGGTTTCTGTGCTACTATCAACAAGTCAAGCTCGCCAATTTTGAAAAAAATATATTGACTTCTTCATTTTAAATAATTTTAATGAAAATCAGGGAAAATATGGCCGTTTTCAGGTATCTGTAAATATTTATTTTTATCCTTAAATATTTCTTTTCTTTTATTTACATACTTAAATTCAATGGTCTATAAAACTGTTTAACCGAAAATTTTCTAAAAAATCTGAGTAAAAAGTTTCGAATTTTGCTGAAAATTTTTCGAATTCTGAAAAAGTTTTTACACACAAACAAAATTCAATGATCTATAAAACTCCATACCCGAAATTTTTCTAAAAATGCTGCGTGAAAAACTTGAAATTTTTATGAATTTTTTTTTAATTTTTACAAATTTTATAAAAAGTTCGAAACTTTGCTTTATACCAAAATTCAATGATCTATAAAACTCCATACCCGAATTATTTCAAAAAATTTTTTTTACAAATTTTATAAAATGCATAGTTCGGAACTTAGCTTTATATAATTTTTCTTCAAGTATAAACTATATTTTTATTAAAAAAAAAAATATTTAACTTGTAAAATAAATAAATAATTACACTTTCTTTTGACGTTTACTCGATTCCTTAATGCTGTTCCATGCAACCGTTAAGTGTGCAGAATTATAATACCCTTGGGCACAAGTGCGCGGGTATAAAAAATAACTACTAGCGCGTTCATATGTATGTATGTATGTATGTGCGCATACGAGTATGTCTTTCAAGTCAACAATTTCTTTCTTCAACTCAGAGCAGTCAATAAGCTTCTTGATCTCTAAAGCAGCAACGGAAACAATACAGCAGGCAGTGAGAGCGGCACTGTGTATATACCTATGTATGTGTGTATGTGCATGCATACAACGTACAACTCGCATTAAAATAATTTTGGCTGCGCTCATTATAACTTGACCCACATTTTAACCAACAAACTAACAAATCGACCAACTATTCGACTCAAGCTAAGCTGAGCTAAGCAACGCGCTGAGCAGCTAAAAGTCAAGTCGCTACGATGACACGTGAAAAAGAAGGAGAAAGACATTTCCAACGGTACATTTGTCAGCTGATTTACTTTTTCTCGATTCCTCTTTCTTCGACTTTCCGTGCTAGCGTCGCGTTCTGCCATAGTTGGATCTACCAGCAATGCTTTTTCGCCTGCATTTTTATTATTGTACTGATCGCGCTACTACGACTACCGTTATTGCTGCGCTGCTACTGCTGCTGCTGACGTCGCTGTCTTCTTTTTTTCAACGTTGTGGTTTCTATAAAGTGGTAAATCGATTTCATTTAAGCCAATTTGCTGCTGTTTTGTTTACTTTTTGTTGTTGATGGTTTTTATTGTGGCTTCTAGCGTGTATATGTGTGTGTGTATGGCTGTGTATGGCTGTATGCTGTTATTTCCGTATCGTTTTTTTTTGTTTTTCTGGTCGAAATCTTGCTGGCGAACGCAATTTAGCCACTCGATGAGTGAGGTTAATGACTTGTGTACGCTCGCACCGCTCGTAGAAATCGAATTTGGTGCGTAAACGCTTTTTCAGCTTTTGATTATTTTTTCCAACAATTTTTTCTCGACAGATTTAAAGTAAACTTGCTCAGAAAGTTCCACATGCTCGCGTATTAACGCTTGTCGTCGCGCCACCAGCTATGGTGTGTTTTTGGTGGGCGATGGGTGGTGGGGCGGTAGCGGTCGAATGGCGACTTGAAGGCGGTGAGTTGGGTGAAACTCTTTAGAGTGCTGTGGAGCGACATTTTCGTCTGTCTGCTGTTAAAACATATGTACACGTACACGTAGATACGCGCTGGATAAGCACGTGCTTACGCACATATATACGCATGTATGCGAGTATACACACACACACATTTGGATATTTACATATGTCAGTATGCATGTTTGTGTGTATGTGTGCATGTAAATATTTTTCTTTATTTTAAAATAGTCACTCATACCGGTTGGTATCTACTTAAATAACCACGACAAAACTATTAGTTAAAGCAAGTTCGGGCATACAAGTGGCCGAAACACACATCCAAACATGTTTACTTGCATATTCACATAAAAAATAAATTTATTATAAACCCAATTTCATTCAATTTTTTACGATGCCGAATATTTTTTTCTTTGTTTTTTGTTGTTTTTTTCTTTTTGTTGCATGCATAAACAAGAAAGATCAACAACTTCTGGAAGCGCAAGGCAAAGAAGTTCAAAGAACTGCATTCGTTGTCTTTCGGAGGAGCGCAAGAAATAAACAATCGAAAGTGGGTTAAGATTGAAGCGGCGTTTTCACTTTCTCGTCGAAAGAAAAATCTAGAGCTAAATTGAAGTTTGTGTGCTGCTTTGATGTTGTGGCAATGGCCAGAGAACAGTAAAAGCTGAAGCAATGGTATTCAATTTTAAAAAGCGTGTGAATCGGGGAATTTTCAGTGTAAACAAAGCTCTGTATGTGTGTGTGTGTGTTTATTAAAATACCATTTGTTGTAAACAACTTTCTTATAAGAAATCTTGAAACTTTCACCAATGTAGAAACATTTCCATTTAAGCTACTTTTGACACAGATTTTGGAATATGGAATTTTACTTAAGTACACACATACATACATAACTAAAAATGCCTTCAACTAATGGCCTTACAGTAGTCTATTCTGATTAAACATTTTTTCAGCACATTTGCGCGGGATTCGGTACCCGAATATCTTACCTTATTTGTCAATTTCATATTGTAAATTCTGAATTACCACAAGAGGATTGGCGTAATATTTATCCTTAATGGCGTGTCCCACAAATTAGTATACTGATGACATCATCAGAACTTCTAGGTGGCCGACATCACGTTTCGGCTGAATTTTCGATTTTTGATCAATATTTTCCAACTTTGTTAAAGTCGAAAAGCAAGCCATTTTGTAAATATCTAACCATAAACTAAATTTAAGGCATACCCCGAATCAAAGTCAACAAAATCGACACATTAAAG
The DNA here is from genome assembly GCF_027943255.1 of Anastrepha obliqua. Taxonomy (NCBI): domain Eukaryota; kingdom Metazoa; phylum Arthropoda; class Insecta; order Diptera; family Tephritidae; genus Anastrepha; species Anastrepha obliqua. The sequence continues at coordinate 180,190,899 of NC_072892.1, read as the reverse complement.
CACTAGAGGGAGTTCTCCATATTATATACCAGGGGGGCCAACCTGCCGCTACGAGAAGGATTATTTGGGGCTCTCGATAAATGTTACAGAGCTCAGCTCTCATTTTTGTGATTACACGATTACGAATTTGTTACGTTTTTATCCAAATAAAATGTCTCACAATAATTCCTCTGAAAACATTCACTGGATTACTAAATAAAAGCCACAAATGAATAACAACTTGCTTGCTTTAGTCAATCACTTTATTGCTTTACTTTTTTTTAAGGGATGACTCTCAAATTCCACAATTCCTACTGATTCGTGGCATAACTCCTCAAAAACTACCTTAAAAACTATTTTAAATTTCCTTGAAGTGAAGTCAAATCTTTTTCCACCTGATCTTTCCAACGCAGAATAGGCTTTCCCCTTCCTCTTCTACCACCAGCTGGTACTGCATCGAATACATTCAGAGTCAGAGCGTTTGTTTCCATTCGGACGACATGACCCAGTCAACGAGGCCGCTGGATCTTTATTCGCTGCGCTATGTCTATGTCGTCATAAAGCTCATACAGATCATTGTTTCATCGCCTACGATACTCGCGGTCACCAACGTGCAAAGGTCCAAAAATCTTCCGCAGAATCTTTCTCTCACACACTTCAAATGACGCCTCATTGGATGTTGTCAACTTCCAAGCTTCTGCGCCTTACGTTAGGACGGGCATGATGGGAACCATATAGAGTGTTAGTTTTGTTTGTTGAGAGAGGACTTTACAGAGAGAGACCTCCTAGGAACGTTGAAGGCACTCAAGAAGAATTCTTTCGTCGCATCGTGCTTCACTTCCGTCGGAGCGTGGGCGTAAATGAGTGAGAGGTTGAAGAATATCGCTTTGATGAAGATTATTGCGAGACGCTCGTCCACCGGAGTGAGCATAGGAAATCCAACACCGAATTTGCGCTCCTTTATATGGCAGCTGTAACATACTAGACGTCATGTTCCAATGTTTTTCTTGCCTTGATCGGTCCATCGCAAGTAATGAATGGAAGTAATGTCAGCGTTTGCTCTTACGAGGACATCAGCCAGCCGGCAGTCGTTTATCATGGCGCGGTAGCGTTCGTCATTCACTGTTCACATTGGCGCCAGCCTCGCCTTTCAAGAAATATAGGCCGAGCTCATAGGCCGCACCAAACCGTTGTTTTAATGGATATAATGACTGTTCTTGATTGGCTCGGCTTCGATTAACATAGCCATTAAACCAACAATCGACCTCATCGCTGAACAAAATTCGACATCATAAGTTGGCCTGGATGAACTCTTTTTACAGAGCGTCGATTTTCGTAATACAATTGGACGATCTCTAAACGTTGTTGAGGCGTAAGTCTTTCCATGATGAAATTTTAATGAATGCCGAAAAAAATTATGTATTAAGTTTGCCAGTAGTCATGCGTGATCCGTCAAAAAAACTCTTTTAGAAAAAATAGCTCCAATCGCATCAACCTTTAGGAGGAGGACAGATCTCACTTTTGTATTAAATCTGCGCAATTTGATATGAAGGCTGATGTTGTTATTTTGCCACAAATGCGCAAGGATGTCGAATGATGAATGATTTATTTATAAAGGGTTTTCCAATAACAGGTGTTATTTTGGAATCGATTGCGCTATCGAGAGATGATTAACGATTTTTTATGGCCGGAATTGGATGGTATTGATCTGGACAAAGTTTATTTTCGACAAGACGGCGCTACGCCAACAGCCCAGCCTCGATTCAAGACCTCAAAGATAGAATTCGTGAGGCTATCGAGGACATAGGGAAGCCACTTTGCGATTCGGTTATGGAAAATTTCATGAAAAGGATATTGTCCTGTAAGCGTGGTCGGGGTGGTCATTTGCCTGATGTTTTTTTCCACTACTAACGGCATACCTTCCTCTTTATAATGAAATAAACATCCGATAATTTATATTAAAAAATAGCATTTGTCTTTGAATATCAAAATAACTCCTCTTATTGGAAAACCCTTCAGTTAATCGTATATTTTAAATGTGGTTTTTAAACAGGACATAGTCCTATATAAAAGAAGAAGAACATAAATCTGAATTTGACTTCTTTCACACGATTGCATGATTGCCAAATACGAATCAGATAAGTCGTTTGATGTACTTCTGGACCGTACGAAGCGGTGTATACTTATAGAGTCCAGAGAAAACTATTTTGCATAAAATAAATCAACTTTGAAAAACTTCCTTTTAATTCCCTTAACTTTGCAGCAGTCCGGGAACTCTCCCAACAGACTGTGTACAAACATTTGACTGAGTAACAAATTTCTTGCTAACTGACCACCACCTCCACAAACCACTGCCTGCTTCATACTCATAATTTGCAAATTGTTATGCAATGCATGTTTTTCGACTTCAAACACTAAACGCAATGCAATTGCACTGATGACTGGCCGTTGCGTGTCGTGCGCCGCTTTCCAATGATTGACAAATCAGATGACTTTGCAATTCAATTATTGCCTTGCACATTGCACTACGCGCCTTCATTCAAGCGAAGCGCTGGCATGTGTGACATTTCGTGAGAGCAAACAAGTGGATTGCCTTCCTCCCAATTGCAGTTCCGGACTGTCAGCAAATATTCCGCATACGTCAGCTTGCGGAACAAGGCGGGCGGCCTAAGCGATTTGCACTACACGCGTTGCTTCCGGTTACTAAAAGGCTGCAATGTGTGCACACGCTAATTGCAACAACAATGCATAAGCATGCAAATAAAGCGCTATGCACACACCTCCCCTCACTCGCAGTTTGTTTGGCAACAAATCTACCAGGCGCTCGTCTAATGCACCGATTTATGTGCGAACGTGTATGCATTCACGCTTGCGAAGCTTGGCGTTATAACCTTGGCGCGGCAAAAGCAAAACAAAGTGTACACATGCACACGCACACTCACACGAATATCGAACATTGCAATAATAATGCAGTTGCATTTGAAAATGTGCTTGGGACTGTGTCGGCCACAGCGCCGTCGTAACTGATTAGAAGATCGCCCTGAACTTCACACTGTAATAATAAATATGCGCAACGCGCCCATGGCAACAACAACAATATGCAAGCTAAAGAGCGTGTGAGTGCATAGACGCGTTTATACGAGTGTGTGAACGGGTGAGTGTGTGAGTGAGCGCTGGAATATCGAATATCTGATAGACTTGCTCGCGCTTCTCATTGCTGGCAGTTATTTTTAGAAGTTGTCGTACTTCCTGCATTGCAAAAAAGACACAGAAAACTCTAATGCCGAGCCGGAGCTGTGACTTTGAGGTGCAACAATTTACATCTGCCAGCCAGCCAGCCAGCCAGCCAACCAACCGACTTTAAGCGGTTGCTGCGACGCACAGTTCTAAGCGGCTAAGAGCTGTGCTGCGGAAAGCTCAAGCGCACGCCGTAGAGCAGCTCTTTTGTGCGAAAAAAGCTCGTGCTATGCTGAGATGAGCGCGCTGGGAGCGCCAAAAGCGCATTCTAACCATGTAACTCTGTTGCAGCCGTGCTATGAAATTCTCAGTGCACTTCAGCGGCGCCGCGAGGCATTCAAAGAGAATGCTGATATTGTTTTTATTGTTGCTAAGTGCTGGTGCAATGCCGTTTCTATTGCTGTTGTTGTTGGTGGTGTTGTTACAGCGCCACCGTGACATTGCACTTGAGGGGAAATTGAGCCGCATTCTCACACACATTTTGCACCAATCGCTAGTCATATTGGCCGTGACTGGCTGCCTGGCGGCCAGGCTGGTTGACTTGTTGACTGGTTGACTACCAGTATCCACTTGGCTAGAAGGCTAGCTGGTTCGATGCTAGGCAGACAGGCAGTTGGCAGGCAACATGCTGCAACACGATTGGCGGCCGTTGGCTTTTGGCTGCTGGTTGCTGGTTGCAAGCAATTTTTCTCACTGTCGTGCCGCGATGTGGCTACAAGATTTTTGCTTTTGTTTATCTGCTTGCTGCTGTTGTTGTTGTTTTTGTTGTTGGTTTTATGTTTTTAATTTTGCGCTCAGTTCTAGTGCTAAGCTATGGCATTCCTCTTACTCATCGTCTGTGCGACTGTGTCTGATCGGTCGCTCGGCCTGTTGGCCTGGCCTGGATGATTTTGGCTTTGTAGCCATTTGCAACATAGCACTGCATGGCATGTTGTTGTTTCGAATTGCAGTTTCTAAACATTTGCAATACGTGTATGTATGTGTGTGTGTGTGTGTGGGTAAGTTAATATTTTTTGTTGTAATTTTGTGTTATTATTGACCTAATCACTTGTGGAGCACAAACGAGCGTTGAACTTTTACTTCCGCATGCACTGAATAGTTTTGTTTTTGTTTTTTTTTCGTTTCTTTTGTATTTTTTTTGTTTAATTTCATGTTCGTTTTTTTATTTGGGTGTTATTATTGGAATTCCTTCTACGGTGTTGCGATTATTTTTGCTGCATTTGTCGATCTCTATGCGTTCACTTTGCGCCATAGCTCAAGTCAGCATACATACATACACACATTCATACATACATGCATACTTACCTACACATGTCCGCATTCAGACAATTTGTCATTATTGGTATTGTTCATTTTGTTGTTGTAATCAATTTTAAATTGTTTTTGTGCTGTTTCGTATGTTTCATTTTATTGTTGTTGGGATAATAATACTGATGTTATCGTTTATGGCGTATTAATTGCAAGACACGCTGTTGTTTTTGCTCGTCGTGAGATGGTTGCAATAGTAATAATAATAATAAAAATAATAATCGTGTGTACGCGGTAGCTTTTTTCTGTTTAGTTCTGGTGCCTGGAAATCGTACACTCATTAAAGAATTACGCTGCGGAACGCATTTAATCCGTAGCCGAGCAGGTGCTGGATAAATCTATGTGGTTTCAAACCAAACAAGTCCTTCATAGACCAAGCTTTTCTACTTAAGCATAACATCGGCAAATGCCTTGAATCGGGTTTTGACGTTCGCCTCCTTTTCATTGACTTCAAATCAGCGTTCGACACCATCCATAAAGAATCCAGCGCCGACGTAATCATGAATTAGGAATCAAAAGCTGGTTCGTTTGACGATGCTTACGCTGAATGACACGAAACGAAAAGTTTCTATGCAACAAACTATGACGAGCGCATTTAATATCAACAGCGGCGCATACTAAGGTGCCCTTTTAACAACCGTCTTCAATCTAGTTTTGCATTAAAGACATCACGAGATCGGGGCATCTATTTTCCAGGTTCGCTCTGACTATAGCATACGCGGACGATATAGCAATTGTCGCGCGTAGTAGACACTACTAGACGACATCTTCGTAGCGATAGAAAAATTGCGAGAAAACTGAAAACAATAGGCATAAACAAAATCAATCTCAAAAGTTAAAAAGAAAGCGTCTGGCGTTATTGACATCGACGACTTCAATTTTGAGGGCGAACTTGTATGTAACGACAACAGCATGCAGGACTGTATATCTGACAGGAAAATGACGGTGAATCATCCATCTAACATAAATCTCCTGAAACAAAGATCTCTCTCGCTTTTTATAAATCGCTCATTCTACCCGTGTTAATCAAGCTTGAATCTTGCAGACGAGGAGCGCCTAAGAATATTTGAGCGCAAAATATTGGGTAAAGTATTTTGGCCGACCCGCGAAGAAGGTGACGAGTACAGAATCAGACACAATAAGGAGCTGCTAGGTATCTGCAATGTCGAAGATATTGTAAGATTTATCAAGTCGCAATTCATCAGATAAGCAGGTCACATCATCCACATGGATGGCGGTAGGCCATACAAACTTCTTCTGGCCTACAATCCTCTATGCTCAAGACCCCGTAGCAGACCAAAACCAACTTGGCTGCATAACGTCACCGAGGATCTGAAACAATTAGGCGTCAAAAACTAGAAATCTGGACCCTCTTGAATGGAGGAAGATTTCTGAGGCAGCTAAATCCCACACCGGGCTGTAACGCTAATAGCTGATGATGATGATATAATACAAAGCATTAGAGGAACATTGTGCATTCTGTCAAATAGTTGAAACATCTAAGAAAATGATTGGGTTGGGGAGTAAGTTCATAGCGTTTTTATATTTTCTTTTATTTTACAACGATTTGTTTGCGGTTTGGCCAAGGGTAAGTATTTATTCGATAGAACTCTTTCTGCTCTCCAAAACTATGCTAAATGGAGTTTTGAATTATTTAACTTTCTATTAGTTTCGGGGCTTAGAAATTGAATACTCAGAAGGCAAAAATCAACATTTTCGACATCTGCTCTTCTTTGTTTTTCATCGAAGTCAAAAAGCTGCCGAAGCTGCTTGGGACATTTTTATAATGAAGGTGTCATAGGTGAGTCTATAGCACGGAAATGGTTTGCAAAGTTCAAAAATGGCGACTTTGACGCCGATGACACGTTCCGCAGCGGAATTCGTTGCAGAACATCGCAAATCACTTTCGAAGGGGAAGGGTAACCAAACCAGTTGTGAATTGAAGGAAAAAATGAATTGCGATCATAAAACGAATCTCAATCACCTCCATTCAATGGGATTTACCGAAAAATTGGGAGCCTGAGTGATTCACGTACTCAACAAAAAAAAACAAAGAATGGTGCCTTGTAATTGCTTCTCAGCATCTCGCCCGCCATCGAGCAACACGCGGTCATAAACAGCGCTTTTTGCACCGTATCGTCACGGGAGATGTGAAGTAGTGTCTATACATCAATATCAAGCAAAGAAAGGAGTGGGTGGCCCAAGAAGATACGCCGAAGCCGAAGATCATGCTATGTATTTGGTGGGACTGGGTGGGCATTATGCACTGGGAAGTGCTCGAAAAGTATACCACGGTCAATAATGAGCTCTACATTGCCCAGCTATACCGCGCGAATGAAGCTATTCGATTGAAAATACCTGATCGATATGGTCAAGCCATATTCCTTCACGCCAACGCCAGACCCTTGTTGCACAAGTCGTCAAAACCGCACTCCAAGAGCTCAAATGGGAGATCATTCGGCATCCACCGTGTTCTTCGGTCTTTGCATCGACCGATTACCATCTTTTCCGCTCCCTGTCATACGAAATGAAGGGCGTTACCTTCGATAACAAAGAAGCCCTTAAAAACTGACTCAATAACTTCTTTGCCGCCAGACTATGCGTTTTTTGGCGGTACGGCATCAGCAAATTGGTCGATAGGGGAGAAGAGGTTGTAAACATCAGCGGCGAATATATAACTGATTAACTTATTCATATGATTATTGTTTTTTGTTTAAATAAAAGTCTTCGGTTAAAACACTACGAACTTATTCCCCGTCCGAATATTTTCATGAAGTCGATAAACTCATCTTTCTCGACGTTTCAAAAATTTTGCGCTTTTCAGCTGTTTTCTTACTCTACAACTAATTTTTATATAGACTTCCGTAAAAAACCTAAATATACAACTTTTTCATTATCCTTTGATATGCCTTATTGGTAATTAATTCAAGCTGTTTCCATCGTGAAGCAATGTTTTTCAACGCTTTATTAATTCATGCAGTAAAGGTTAAAAAAAGTCAACATTTTCTTGTTCCAATAAATATAATAATAAAATACATCGAGTAGACCATTCCTAATCAACTATTCCTATCCCTTTAATTTTTGGCAAATAAAGCTTTTTTTCATATTTTTTGATATTTGAACTGATTACAGAAAATCCTACCTAAGGCATCTATGTAGGCCCATATATAGCTTCCGTGAGCTTAAGAGCGACTTCTAGCTCTCAACTGAGAAAGACTCAACGACTAGGAAATACTGGCAATCCTTACCTTACCCTGTCTGGGTAAGCCTAGTTAAGCCTTCCCTTGCCCCTAACGTTGTTTTTTCGTTTTCGCTAACTTTAGCATTGGAACATTTGACATGTCGCATAATCTACAAAAGTAACAGAAAGCAAAATTTTTCAAAATGTGGTTTTTATATATTTGCAGCTCACTTTTAACTGCAAATGTCTGGCAAATATAGGGAATATTAAGTTGAAATCGCTTTATTGACAGGGTTAATTAAGTGCATAAGTTTTTTTCCGCGGTTTGCAACTACTTTCGGCCATTTTTCCGGGAGCGCACAAGTTCCGCGCCAGAGGAACGTCATTTGAGGCGTTTCTTTTTGTGAATCACTTTTGGTGAGCTTTCGCGAATGGGGCTGAAATTCATGTGAAGAACGCGAGCTATCTTGGTTTTCGGGGCAGCCATCGTCTGTGGTTTATCTACAGGATCTACAGTGGCGTCGGAATCTACAGAAACGGCTTGCCAATCTCAAACAACTGGGAGCAAAAAAAGCATAAAAAATTGCAGTCATGTGTAATAGTAGATGGTCCTTACTTTGTTCCTCGCTGTTGTAGTTTTGTCGCTAATACTACTGTCGCTGTAACCTTTAAACGTTTATGTATTCGCTAAATTTCAATAGGTTTTAATATGCAACCAATAGTCAACACATATTTGGCTCGGGAAAATCGCCCAAGCCTATTTGAAATTTTTATTGTTATCAAATTTGCATTTTTGTTTTTGTTGGTTAGTCACGTGTTTTTGCATATTTTTCACATTTTTCCAGAACTGTAAAAAAAATTCTTATCTGCACTTGTTTTCGCTTAAAATATTTATGAAAATTCCTTTGCCGCATTTCATCTCGGCGCACCAATTCCAAATACGAGTACTTGTGGTTTTAGCTGCTCTTTGCTGCGCTGCCTCATTTTCATTGACGAACCTCGCCGCAGGCTATTTGATCAGGCAAATGGCTTAGCACTACTGGCAAGATGAAAGCAGGACTGCCTGTAGAGACGGACAAACAGACAGACAGGTGGTTGAGCCAAGTTATGCCATCCACCTTGTCCAAAAAGTTCCCGGAATATATTCAGAAAACTCCAAATACAGTTTTATGTACAAAAGTGATGTTATCGTATTCAGAGTAGCCCCCACCAACTGCCCTAATGCCACTGTTTGACCCAGCTGTCGAAACATTTCTGGAACTCTGTTGTCGGTATAGCCATCAGAGCCGCTTGGGATTTTTCCATTACTCCCTCTCGGATGTTAAAACGCGTCCCCTATAGTGGTTTTTGACTTGATCAAAAAAAAAATGTGCGGCGGTGCGTTATCATAGTGCAAAATCCACTAGTTTTTTCTCACAAATCTTTTCTTTTTTAATCCATAAAAAGCGATGCTCATCTTTTTTGTCTGCAAATTATATGTTTCTTGTATTCTTGGTCCATTCGGAGCTCCCTATTCCCTCACCTGATGTCAGGATTGCGCGTCGTACTTATAAACCCACGTATCATCGCCAGTAATGATGCGCTTGATGAATGTTGGGTCGCCTGATGAATGTTCCGCCTTGAAGATCATGTCTTTGGTGATATCAACGCGGATCAAATTCATGTCATTTGGGAACACTATACAGTAACATGGCGCAAACCCAAATTATTAACTATAATGCCCTCAACGGATCCATAAGCAATGTTCAAGTCCTATGCCAGATCTCTGATGGTTAATTTGCGGTTATCGATCCACTTTTGATGTTTTCCTCAGTTTGCATTGTCGATGGTCTACCACTACGTTCGTCATCCTCGAGGACTCACCATCTCTTCTGAAGCATTTATGCCACTCATAAATAGCTGTTTTCTTTAGAATAGCATTACCGAAACAGTTTGTCAACATTTCTAAGGGATGGCTACGGCGAGTATCGTAGGCGATGGAACAATGAGCTGTATGAGCTTTACGATGACTGGTTGGGTCGTGTCGTCTGAATGAATACAAACGCGCCGACTCTGAATGTATTCCATGCGGTACCAGCTGGTGGTAGCAGAGGAAGGGGTAGGCTTCCTATGCGTTGGAAAGATCATGCGGAGGAAGACTTGGTTTTACTTGGGGTGTCCAACTGGCGCCGATTAGCACGAGAAAGAAACGACTGACACGCTTTTTTAAGCTCGGCCGGTTATCGCGCCAATCAAGAAGAAGTAGTTAATCACAGATGTGCCAACCTAACAAAGAAAAAAAAAAAATAAAATCAGTTGACTTAGACGTCACCTGGCGGTAGCTCCTGGAACTTTTTTATCAAGGGGCATATAGGTGCCACGACACGCCTTAGCAGAATGCCCTATAGTTGGAAAGCGGCAGATTTCCATGTCTTCAATAAACTTTACGGACTGTGAAAAAAGCCTGCAGTGCATCCTAGGACATTTTCAGTGAGTTTTTAGTTTGTGTGTGTGTGTGAATGCGCTTTCCGCCCTTCATTGAAATGTCACACACATACACATACGGAGATATTAAAACATCTTGTTCATGCACATAATTAACTATTTAATATACCAATAAACATTTGAGTCAGTGTTCTCACTGGCTCATATTTTTGTCAACTGCGCTCAAATGTCTGTACGAGTATGGACGGATTGGAAAGAAGTTTTGGCCGAAATGAGGCACCAATTGAACCTGCTGTTCACAAGTTTCTGTAGAAAAAATCGTGCAACTCGCATTTCAGTGGACAGTAGTCACGCATTCCCACAGCATATGGTGTCCACTGACGAGAATGTCGAATACAGCAACCGAGAGCTTGTGACTCAGCCAGGGAACATCGACGCATCATCGATCTCCACATTTCACGGCAAGTGTAATGTGAGTTTCCAACTAAGACCGCGCATTATTCGCTTTCACAGTCCAACTGACTAAGCATTTGAGAAAACAGGCTCGTGTGCTTCATAAGGGCCTCTCAGATTGTGCCTTAGGGCAGCTGGAAGTGAACAACGATCTTGCTCGAAAAATCATTTCTTTTGATGAAGCTCATTTTCGTCTTAACAAGGAAAACTCTTAACATCTGTGAACCGGAAAACTCGCAAGTGATTGTGGAGACACCAATGCATGCTCGGAGAGGTTCAATTTAATGTGGGTTCCGAAGCGATGGCAGCATTGGCCCGTTTGTTTTGAAAATGCTGCTGGAAACGCCATTTCGATCAACAGAGAGTACTACAGAGTTTATGTTGAACTGGTTGATTTGTAGGTACACATAGACCGGTTCGGTTTATAACGATACCAGATGGAGTTCATTAGTTATGCGTTTTAACGTTATTCGTTGGCTACTTCATTAGTGTTGGTAAGAAAACAAATTGTGCTCCTATTTTAAAAAAGTCCTCACCTTGTCCTACTCTAAAAGAACAGTTTCAATTTATGACAGTTAGTGAGGTAGATGTCCTGAAAGCTTTATCCAAAATAAAGTCTAATGCTGTAGGCGACGATGGTATCTCGCTAAAATTCGTCCGTATAGTCATCCAATATAATATATAATAGGACCCCTTACCCATAGAATAAACCATTGCTTGACTAGTTCATGTTTCCCAGCAGTATGGAAAAAGGCTATAGTTTTCCAGTCGCAAAAAAGGCAAATGCTATTTATGCTAGTCACTATAGACCTATCAGCATACTGCCCACATTTTCCAAAGTTTGCGAAAACTTGATGGCCACGCAAATTGCATCATTTGTACAGAACAATCGTCTACTCTCTCCACTACAATCTGCTTCAAACAAAGTCACAGTTGCTCGACTGCAATGGTTGAAATACTGGACGACATTAGAATCAGTTTTGACAACGGAGACTTGACTCTACTTACTACTTACTTGACTTTTCTAAAGCATTTCACTCAGTGAATCACAAATTGTTATGTTTGAAGTTTAAACACTATTTCGGCTTCAAAGACAGTGCGGTGAAGCTCATGGCCAGCTACCTTGGAGACAGAAATCAGAAGGTCAAGACAGAACAGTAAATCATCATCTCAGTCTAGATACGTACACACTGGTGTTCCGCAAGGGTCTATCCTTGGTCCGCTTTTATTCAGTCTTTTTGTCAATGATGTTTTTAACGTTTGTCAGTATGTGAATGTCCATGCGTATGCTAATGATATACAATTGTACTTGTCCAGTCGTATTGGTCTCGTTGAAGATTTATGCTTCAAAATAAACAGCGATTTGTCTGCTATTTCTGTATGGGCTAATGAAAACTCTTTATATCTGAACGCGTCAAAGTCATATGTCTTGCCTATATGTAATAGTGCTGTGCATGTTGACATTTTTTCTCTTCTCATTAATTGTTACCAAGTTGTATATTGCCGATTGGCGTTTCTGTATTAAATAAATAAACAAGTAAATAAATATCCCTAAATTGTGGATAGGTACAAGTTCCCTTACCTTTATGGATAAGGTAAAATATTTGGGGTTTATTCTCAACACAAAACTTACCTGTGCTGACCATATAAATAGGGTTGTGGGGAATATTTATGCTACATTGCGTAAGTTGAGAGTCTCTGCAACATTCACGCCAGAGAAAACGAGGCGCAAATTATTTCTCCAGCTAATTATGCCTCTCATTACGTACTCGGAGGTGGTATACAGCAAACTCGACTACACATCTTGCCATAAACTTAATGTGGCATTTAATAACGACACGCGGTATGTACATATATGGGATTGGCAGATATGTTCATATCTCTGCCTGGCAATCAAGGTTACTGGGCCGTTGCCTTAATATATAGTTATTTGTCTGCTAGAAATTGCATATTTTTCTGCAAACTTACATTATTCAAGTCTCTCCCCTATCTGACAGAGAAGTTGATACCAGTAAGGTCCCGCAGACACAACAAATTCATCGTTCCAAAATTTAATTACCTACCATCATCTAGATTATTTTTCATTAACGCTGTTAATCATTACCATTGATTGCATTAAATTAGGGCATTAAATTTCTCTCTACATTTTCTAATTACTACTTTTGTTCTTTCTTTTCTAAATCCTTCTTTTCTTTCCTACTGCTTCTTTTCTTCTTATTATTATAGTTAAGTTAAATATATTGGATTGATTCGTAAATAAACTGGTGTAAAATTTAGATTAAGAAACTTGTATGTTAAAAATATTCCAGCTGTTTATAATATTGTTGAAGTACTATTAAAAGACCTTAGTCTTACTATGTACTTTTTATATAAACAAATAAACTGAAACTGAAATAGGCCACCCGGCTGGTACCTGTTTCTATTGTGAATTTAAGGAGACATTTTCAACTTACTGTTGAGATATCTTCCAATCCATCAAACTGCGGTGCCCCCATATATTTTAAACGTGTTTTGAAAACGCAGGAGATGCGCGAAGGAAACGATCTATATTTTCCATTTCGTATTATCAGCTGTCTCGACGACCTCACTTTGCCACTTAAAGCTGCGATTTGACGCCGTTGGACTTGCTTTTATAGGTTGCCATGAAGGACGGATGTTATTCGAACAATCCATTAACAATTCAGGTCCTTAAGATGAATATCGCGCAAGACATTCATGAGATAGGGCCAAAAACCGTCAACAAGTTTTTGAAAAACTGAGTTAACAGGAAGCGCTAGTGTGAAGCCAGCTGAGGCAGCCACAATAATGAAATCCTCTCCCTTGAATAATGGAAATGTTTGCTCTTTCGAATACACCAACAATATCTCGAAAAGCTTGCTTTTGTTATTTTATTTTATTTTTATTTCAAAAAAAGACCACTATTTGGGCCACACTTTTTATCACTCTAAGAATTGCAAAAATAATTATGAAGTTCTCAACAGTGTAGGAAGTATTTTTAGCGCTTGCTGGGATTGTATATTTCCTTGTCCAACATCTACATACATACACTACGTATGTATGTACGTATGTCTATATCTATATTTGTATGTTTGCATGTGCGGTGCCGGTGGCAAGGTGAAGTCATAGGCATGGAAAATGCTGCACGTAATATAATGCGACAATTTCCACCTCGCACTGCTTGAATGCTGCTTCTTCCGCATGTTGTTGCTTTTGGCTGCGCACTTTTTTCCTTGTTGTTGCACAACAATTTTAAATGCTCTGCTTGCTTGCCTGCCATTTATCGGGCTTTTGTTTCTCATTTATTGTCTTGCATTTATTTTCTCAATTCATCTTAACTCATATGCGGCAAGATCAGGAACTGTCCTGCACTAGCAAAGAATCATATCTAATACATACATGCAAACACTTGCAGGTATCAGATGTATGTTGATGTGTGTATGTATGGAAGCATGTATGTATTTATGTGTAATTGCGTGTATGTGTGTTTGTGTTATAACTTTGCATTAGTTGTTGTTTTTGAAAATTTCTGAGCATGATTTTGTTGCAGCCACCACTGCCACTGACGTTGTTGTTGCTCTTGCTGCTGCTGCTCGTCGTGTTGCTACTGCGGCTGACATGCCTGTAATATGTTGCTCTGCAATAGCACGCATGCGCTTTCTGCTTCCACTAGCCTGCCTGTCAGTCTTCACTCTTCAGCTTGGCCATTCTGTACTTTGTTGCGCCACTTGGCGTTGTGTGGGCAACATGTAGCCCAGCATTGTTTACATTGCAAGCCACAGCAACAAGCAGAGCTGAGCTAGAAATCACTGCAGAGTTTACAAACGTGTGCTAAATCGAAATAAACTTAGCGCAGCGCCGGACTAGCCCACTGCGATATGGGGCCAGTACGCGCTTAATACCCAGCAAGCACTTTCAATGGTCAGGTTTGAGTTTATTTTGGACTAGTTTGAAACCGGTATTTTATAGAAATGTTTGCACTCGCTGCTGACGTGAAGGTTGGCATTTACTTAACATTTAGAAGGCGCTGCTTTCGACCACTGGCGAAGGTAACCAGTTTGTACTCTTATCAGCATTCTTTTTTTATTTTAAGCTTTTATAAATTTATATTTGAACGAATTCCGTTTAACTCCGCAAAATAATAAGAAAGAAAATAGAAGAACATAACAAGAATAAAAGCAGTATTACGATGTGGGCTAACAAATTTGAGGTAGGTATGAAGAATGAGAGGTATGAAATGAAATTAAAAATTTGTTTTTTTCGATACATTCTAATATAAGCCAAATACCCAAAACTTACATGAAGTTTAAGAAATAAGTTAAAAAAGGAAAACTTATGCGTTTGCCCCTTCAGAAAAATTGGAAAAAAACCATCATAATCAATAAATTCTTTCCCCCTTTTTTTTCGGAGGCCTATTTTTTATTTCCAAAATATATGGTAATATTTTTCGCAAAAAGAAAGCTAAATGCTCTTCTTGTGCTTCATCGCAATAAAACTTATGTTAGCAGGCGCATTATCTTATACATATATATTTTTCCCGTGATTCCTAGGTGGAACATAGGGTCCCAATAAACTATTTAAAATTAGATTTGTTTAAAGCTAAGAATTTCAGTTGTCGCCAAGAGCGGCCTGCTTGTAGAGCTTCTACTTCGACTAGTCATCTTCACGTGCTCGACAGTCTGCCACATCTGCGATTTCCTTGCGTGCGCCAGTCTAAAGTTGCTTTGATGATAACTCCATCCCGTAGAGCATGGCCAATCTATATCCATTTCCGACGCCGAATTTGAAGGTGGACAGGCCTTTATTTTGCCATAGGCCAGGCCTTGCTGTTGAAGACAGTGTTAGGCCAACAAATACGCATGATCCCACGAAGGCTGCGGTTGATAAAACCTTGTAGGTCATGTATGCCACGCACAGACGCATTCCAAGTCTCGCATCCGTATAAGATAACTAACTTGATATTGGACTCGAGTATTCTGAGTTTCGTGCGCCTGGATATAGGTGATGACATCCATACCTTATCCAACATGTCAAACACCGCATGGCGCATTATCTTGCATAGAAGAAAAAGGAGTATATTTTGCACTAATTTTCCTTAACTGGTTTAGTGTTTCTAAAGATATTCTCACAATGTCAAGGATCGTTACTAGTGTTTTCGTTATAAATAATTGATTGAATGGTTAGAAAGGTGCCTTCTGAATGCCAAAAAACCATCATCTTTACAGCCATGTGTGACACCTTAAACACCCTGAGTGGTGCTGCTCATTTTCTGCGCCACTGCAAAGACCATTGCTTTGACTAAAGTTCATAGTGATGAACCCGAGTTTTTGCTCCAGTAACAATCTGATTCATCTCACTCATCACTGTTCTCGCTACACGGAAGATTCAAAACTCTCGTGAAGAAAAATTCAGAACTCCTCTTGCCTCCGAAGTAGAACGAGCAGTGCCGGCACTAACTTTAAACAAGCCTTCCACCATATCTGCGTTAATTTTATTTTTCAAGCTTGCATTTTGCATAATATCGTTTTCTATTAGGTGCGCAACTACGTTCTCGCTGTATTTTGATGAAAAATGGTTACAAGTGAAGCATTGAAAGTATTGCCCATCGCTGGCTACTACTTTTTCCCATCTTTCTGGTAGATCTCGTATACCGTCGCGCTAAAGCTGTTCATCTTTTGAGGCTATCCACGGATCCAGCCATTTTATGATGTCTTCATATGAATGGAACTGCTGGTCAGCTAGTCCATGTACCATCGAACAGGTGATAATCGGACGGCGCAATATCTGAAGAATATGGCGGGTGGGGTGGGATTTCCCATTTCAGTGTTTCCAGGTAGGTTGTAGAATCACTTTTTCATGCCTCTCCGCCTATTGCTGCCGCTTCTCGCCCAGTGCTCGGTTCAATCGCATCAATTGACGTCGATACCGATCCCCAGTGATAGTTTCGCTTGGTTTTAACAGCTCATAATAAATAACACCAACTTGGTCCCACCAAATACATAGCATAACCTTCGCAGCGTGAATATTCGGCCGAGGCGACGACGTGGAAGCATGACCGGGCAGTCCCCATGACTTTCTTTTTTTTGGATTACTTAGTGAATCCATTTTCCATCACCCGTCACGATGCGATGAAGAAAATCCTTCCTTTTTTGCCGCTGGAGCAGTTGTTTACAGGCGAAAAAACGACGTTCAACATTCCTTGGTTTTAACTCATAAGGAACCCAAGTCCCCTGTTTCTGAATCATTCCCAAAGCATGCAATCGCTTGGAAATGGATTGGCGAGTAGCTCCTAATACTGAAGCAAGCTCTTCTTGCGTTTGACGGGGATCCTCATTGAGCAATGCCTCCAATTCAGCATCTTCAAAGGTTTTTGGCCTTCCTTCACGCGGACGGTCGTCAACATTAAAATCACCGTCTTTGAAGCGACGAAACCAATCTTGGCACGTTGTTTCTCTTAAAACAGCCTCTCCATAAGCTTTCTGTAGCTCTCGTTGTGCTTCAGCCGCCGTTTTTTTCGAATGAAAGGGGAAAATCAACACTTCCCGCAAATGACGATTATCCGGCACAAAATCAGACATTTTCACAAAACCAAAAGTATCACTAATGTGTCGCAACAGTTTGTTTACCATATGTCTAAGCTTGGTTTATAACGTTTAGGTTATGCTAGCATCGACGAGCACACACTGCTGGCGACAACTATTGACAAACAGCGGGGGCTTAGTTGCGCACCTAATACTTTTTCAAGTAAAAGCCTGAGGGCTTCATCGCAAATAACCCTGACTGAGCACTGCTCGTCTTCAAATTACTCTCTTTGACTCTGCTTATATATAAGTGTCTTGAAGTTGTTCCTAAAAATAGAGTGACCTCAGTTTTATGCCACATCCGAACGGCAGTTGGTTTTTATGAGAAGCTTTTTCATGGCATAAATACAGACAGCTATTAGAAAAAAACGTATTCTATTATCTGGTTCTTCATGCTCACAGCGGGTTTCGAACCTGGACCCTACCGAATGATAGTCAAGCACAAACCCGCTTCTATCTGGACCCACATCAGCTTTTAAACCATTGCTGATGTTTTGTTCTCGACTGACTTATTTATCCGACGCTTGAATAAAACTTAGCATTTGTGGTTGTATTGAAGTAAAAGAGATATTCTATCTTCTCTCCAACCTATCCGTCCTATGAACATTTTAATTTTCCCTCATAGTTAGCTCGGTGTGTACGATCAGCTATTTTGTATCATCACTTTTCGCCTTTGACAACTGTTTGTACAATTACTTTGTAGGCAACCACTAAATGCTTGGTATTGAATCATTCCTTTGAGTGATTGACCCAGTTTTTTACTGCATGGTTATTTAGTCACAACTTCACTAGAGCTCCACTTAATACCAGCGATTGGCAAGGTGTATGTATGTATGTATGTGCATAAACAAGTATGTAGTGGCAACCGGTCGAGTGCATCACAAATTTTGTCGTCACTCCCAATTGCTACAAATTGGTGCGCCCGACACCTTGATTTTGTCACAGAAATGCGTTCAAATAATAATTATAATATTCTCGGTGATTAGACAAATTTATGTAATTTTCCCAACATAGACTCGTTTAATTTTGCTGACAGAAGTGCACGCGAGTGTATGTTTAGCAAATAAGCACAATCCTGCCACAAAGGTAATATGGTAATATTTCTTATAATAATTGTAATTTTCGGAAGATTGCAGAAGCTTTTTTTGTAGGTGGATAATAAACTCGTAAGAAATGTAGGAATCCAGAATGTGTGCTCCGATTTGCCAAAGGAATGTCAAAGTAAATTCGAAAAGTGAAGATTTGTACTGCGAGATGTTATTAATATCTATTTAAAAAAAAAAAATTAAAAAAATTAATAAATAAAAAATAATATTGTAATTAAAAAGAATAAACATAATAATTAAAAAAATAAAAAAAAAATTAAAAATAAAAACAATACCTCATGATTTGTATGACGTCAAGTATGGCCAAAAATAAAAATGTTTGCATATTTGAGCCGGAATACCGCAAAAGTCTGTCCGTTTGTAGGGCTATTCCGAGCTCAGATTCTGTTTGAATGGCCAAAATGTGTGCCGACCTATGCAATTTTCATCGTATGCTTTTTGAACCATTTAATGTATTTTGGTAAAGTATTAGCGAGTTTGACACAAAAGTTGATCACAGCTTTTGTTTGAAACAAATTTTCTGATCGTAGGGCAAAATATAAGTACTAACAGAGATGACGCAATAGCTGAAGTTATTTATATCGAAATGTATGTATAGACTTATATATATATTTATCTCTTCGCTCCATAGTGAAGCATAGGGCCACAAGATATGTACGCAGAATTCAGAAATTGTCTAAAAGGTGAGGTCATAAAAAATTTATATTTATAAAAAGTGCGGTTTTGATTGGAGTAGAGTACCTACAACTATATACATAGGTATGTATGAATGTACATATAAGTACATAATAAGTAGCACATAGTAGTCCTATACTCATAGAAGAGGATAGAAGAGGGTGTGTCATAAACATAGCTATTGTATCCAAGGTTGAATATCTTGACATTGGTTTTTACTCTGTGCCCTATTACGAAAACCCAACAGTTCTGAAGGGATTTACTTACGTGCCTCATTGATGATACATAAATAAAGGGTCTTTCGAAAGATGCTCCTAGTTGTTGTTTTGAAATAAAACATGAAAAAATTTAGATTCTTTCAGGTTTCACTATTTTTATTCAAAATACAACTCTTAAAAATTTTATACAGGGTGCGGCACTCAAAGTGTAACCAATTAAAAAAGCCATAAATTTAGTTTGGAAAATTACTTTTATTCAATTCAAAGTAAAAAATGTGAGAAAATAATACCAAATTAAGAATCAATTTTCTTTTGCTCTATAAGACCACCTTTTGCTTTGACTATGGCCTTGAGACGGTCCAGAAACGAATCGCATGCTGCCCGAATGTGACTTGCAGGTAATTTCGCCTACTCGCAAGCAATGGCTTTTTTCAGTCCCTCGAGACTGGTGAATCTTTTACTTCGAATTTTGTTCTCCAAAATAGACCAAAGAGAATAATTCATCGGATTTGCGTCTGGTGAACTTGAGAGCCATTGTGCGGACATTATGAAGTTCGAAATGTTGTTTTTAGCCATTCTTGGTTCACTCGAGCTTTGTGAGACGGTGTCGAGTTCTGTTAAAACGAAATGTTTGTCTGCTCACGGGTTCAAAGCATCCTCCAGAATACTTTCCCGATAATATTTCGCATTTACCTTGGCGTCTGGCCAAGCCGCCTGTGGCGGGTGCTGCCTCCTGGTGGCCACTCGATGGCACAAATTCTCGTATGTATGGTCGGTCAAATAAGCCCTATCGTTTGGAAATTTACGAATTGCTCAATTTGAACATTTTTCTCGTAAGACAACATAATGTTCGGAAATTGATCGCTTTCGGCCAAGCGAAACAACTCCTTCGCCATCTCAAGACTGACTTATTGCTGCTTTGGTGTGAGATCGTGTGCCTTTTGGATCTTGTAAGGCTTCACTTTGAGATCATTTTTCAGAATGCGGCGGATACGACGGTCAGCTATATTGAGTTCTTTCGCCATTTGATTAGCACTTCGTCGGGGATTTCGCTCAAGTCACTTCTTCACTTTTTGAACCATTCACGTGACATTGCAGTCTTTTGATGACCACCTCCATGACGTTTCGCGATGCTGGACTGCCATTTAGCCAATTAACAGATGCCCGTGCATCAGCTGTGCGAGCGGTCCCTTTATAAAAATAATATAATTTAAATGTCCACCACAAGCAGGTTTACTTGTAAAATCCGCCCAACAGTCGGTTTATGAATACCTAATTGTTGAGAACGTCAAGATATCGTGTTGTTAAAGACTGTCATGCCGTTCGAATGGAGACAAACGCTCCGGCTCTGAAAGTGTTCGACACGGTACTAGCTGGTGGTAGCAGAGGAAGAAGAAGACCTCCTGTACGTTGGAAAGGCAACTGGAGAAGGACTTGGCTTCGCTTGGTCTTTCCAATTGGCACCGGTTAGCACGAGAAAGAAACGATTGACGCGCTTTGTTAGACTCGTTCGTGAGTTATTGTGCTAAGAATTACGTCACTTTGGTTACTTTCAAAATAATGAATCAAAAAGAATTTCGTGTTTTAATTTTACACTGCGTCTTGATGGGGAAAATACCGTTCAAGCGAAGCAATGGCTTGAAAAGTGGTACGTGGACTCCACTTCATTAGAAACAACAATAAAACGATGGTTTGCTGACT
The DNA here is from genome assembly GCF_027943255.1 of Anastrepha obliqua. Lineage (NCBI taxonomy): Eukaryota > Metazoa > Arthropoda > Insecta > Diptera > Tephritidae > Anastrepha > Anastrepha obliqua. The sequence goes on along the minus strand of NC_072892.1, from coordinate 180,170,039 downwards.
TCAAACGTGGTTGTAAAGACAACGCACTGGACGGCCAAATGGGGCGGTGAGGCGGTAACACCAGAATATATCAAAAAAATCTGCAAAATCGTTATATAATAAATAATCGAAAAGTGTAGCTATGTGAGTTGGCTCTATATTGCATGAGCAATTGGCTATTGAGTTCTGTTCAAAGTGGGTGCAGCGTTTGCTTACAGTTGGCCCAAAAGCAAGGACGCCTTGATGGTTCTGAACAATGGCAAAACTAATATACATAAAACTTGTACTACGAATTGCTCCCACATCCACCGTGTTTGGCTCCCAGCGACTTCTGGCTTTTCGCAGACCTAAAAACAAACGCTCTCCGGTAAAAAACTCCGCTATAGTGAAGAGGTTATCGCTGAAACTGAGGTCTATTTTGAGGCAAAAGATAAATCGTTCTAAAGGGCGGTTGAATTTCAAGGGCCGATGTTGAATGTGAACCACACCTAAACGTCAAGTTTTTTCGGCATCTCATTTGACATTTTTTAATTTCAGGCTAACTCAATTTTAACCATGGAAAGATACAAAATCGAGCAACGCGTTAAAGTTCTTCAAGCTTATTATGAAAATGGCAACAGTGAATGACCAATTTTCGAAGAAAATCATCTTCAGTGATGAGGCACATTTTCACCTCAGTGGATTCGTCAATAAGCAGAATTGCCGCATTTGGGGAAATGATAATCCAAGAGTGATTGCCGAAAAACCAATGCACCCACAAATAGTGACTGTTTGGTGCGGTTTATGGGCCGGCGGCATCATTGGGCCGTATTTTTTCCTAAATGAGGCCGGTCAGGCAGTTACTGTGAATAGTGTTCGCTATCGTGAGATGATAACGAACTTTTCATGGTTTCAACATGTGGTTTCAACAGGACGGTGCCACTTGTCACACAGCTAACAAAACAATGCCTCTTTTGCGCGAAAAATTTGATGGCCGAATAATCTCACGTCGCGGCAATGTCATGTGATTTGACACCGTTGAACTTCTTTCTTTGGGGTTATTTGAAAGAAATGGTGTACGTCGATAAGCCAGCAACAATTCAAGAGCTAAAGGATGAGATAATTCGGCACTTTAACGGCATAGAAGCTCAATTATGCCTCTGCGTCAACGAAAATTTGGATCATCGGATGGAGGTGTGCCGCCGAGACCGCCGCGGCCGTTTGGCCGATAATTTGTTCCATATGTAATTGAACCATATCAATATTATCATAATAAAGAGAAATGACAATAATTTCTTAAAAAAATTGTATTTTATTCAAAATCAACACCGGCCCTTGAAACTTCATCCCACTTTACAAAAATGATATTGAAATGTTAGAACGGCGCTGGCATGATGGCGTTGTTCTTAATGGAATTTACGTTCATGAGTAAAGCTAATTTTGAACAAAACAAAAACGTGTTTTTTTCTTAGGCCCGGGACTTTTCAGCCCATGTGTTATGTGTGCAAGGGAAATCTTCTAGTTCTAACATCCAGATAAAGAAAACAACAATTTTTGTTTCATAACATTATTTTTAGATATATTTGTATATATTTCATCTTCCTCACATTGGATTTTAGGTATAAATAATTATATATATATTGGTTTTTTTTCCTTTCTTTTAGGTACTTAAACTAAAATCAAATAAACTTAAAAATGTACTTCGTTTACAAAAGCACGAGAAATAATTTGCTATAAATATATGTATGTGGTATGCAGTTACTTAAACGCAAATGTATGCGAACAATTAAAGGCAATGTAGTTTGTTTTTGTTTTAGTTTTTCAATGAGTATGAATAATGCTTGAAATTAACAATTTATGTACAGCGCTTTATTAATATCAGATTATCCTGTGATATGTGTTCGATTTCGCTTAAATGTTAAATAACTCAATACTCAACACAAAACACTTGCAATGACGTGAGAAACGTTTAATTGGTAAAAATGCATTACATAAATTTAGTGTAAAATATAATAGTTATTCGTAAAAATTTAGAGGCAAAACTTAAAAGTAGAGTATAAATTTATTAAAAAATAAGAAAAAATGCTGTTTTTTGCATAGGAGTTGTTGTAGTATAAAAACATTTTTTAATAAATGAAAAAAAAAATGACAAATAAGGGATTGGCTTTCACTAATATGACACTAAATTTTTAATACTTTTGAATACACTTTCAAAACGCCGCTTACGGGGAAGTTAACAAACAGGAAAACAATAACTGTAATATTTGCAATTTGCATGTATTTATGCACATATTTTTATATGTATGTGTGTGTGTATGTTTGCTAAATAGGAAAACTCGGTTACCGACAGTAGGAATATATGTCCATATATGTATATGTGTGCGTGTATTTGCTATTTCACTGTGCCTGTGTGGGCATACACACATATATATATATATATATATGTATGTGTGTATGTATGTATGTACGAGCATAAAAAACAAGGATATCCATTTATTGGCTTTAACTTTACGTTTACATGTAAAATTGTCTATTAAACTACTACAAATATTTAGCTTGCACATCCATATGCATGTATGTGTCTATGTATGTGTGCAGCTATATCTTTCTCTAAATACATGGATATCATAAGTGCTTAGTCAGGGCTGCCCCTGCTGGTGCATATACAATAACGGTAATTTTTTACATATATATATGTGTGTGTGTGTGGGTGCATGCCATTTACTTGCTTTATTTTTTAATTTCTGTTTTACATAGTTTTACTGCTTTTCAATATTACACAGCTTAGGCGTGTGTGTGTGTATCTGTAATTTCCTCAGTGAATTTCAAAAGTTAAGTTTGCTTACTCTAAAAAATCGAAAATAAACGCGCGCGCGCAACGAAGAGTAAAATAAATAATTATAAAACTAATAAATTAAATGTTAATCATACATATACGCGTACACATGCATTTGTGTATGTGTATGTATACGTGTAGTATATCGTTTTTCAGTTCTTCCAATTAATAGAAAAAAATAGAATTATTTCATTTGCAACGCTTCACTCAAACTTTCTTCTCCGCCGACAGCTGGAAGTCTCCTCGCGGCCGGGCACTCGTAGCCACAAAGCGCCATCCGCCTCCGCGCCAACACTAGCCACTGCGACCTCAGCGGCGGGCAGCTTAAGCGCAGTGGCGTTGGTGCTGGTGGTTGTGGTGGTGGTGGTGGCGGAGGCGGAGTCGGCTGCGGCGAAGCTGGCCGCTGTGGCCTCAGTCAAATTGCAGTGCATCTTAGTGAGCAAATTAAAAACATAAAAAAAGACCCCAATGCAAATCTTAGTGTGGCTGTGTGTGCGGTTGTATGTGTGTCACGCTTTCACATCGCCTACAAAACCTCAGTAAAAATGAAATATACAACAATTTTTGCGGTTGTTGGCAAAAATTGTGTTGTTTGCTGTTAACGTGCTCGCTACTGTTGTTGTAAGTTAAGGCAACAATGGTGAAATCTCCCTCTATTTCTTAACTCTCCGCAACGCTTGTCTCCTAGCCACTAAACCCTCACACGAGCGCCACTTCAGTACTGGCCCGTGGGATCGAGATATGCGCTCGTCTGCTGGCCGTAGCGGCGCGTAGCAGAGGCAGAGGCGGATGAGGATGAGGCAGAGGCAGAGGATTTGGTGGGCGAATCAGCACTACCAATGTTGGTGCGCGGTCGCAGATAGGTGCCAGTGGGATCGAGTATGAGCATTTTGAGTAGTTTGTTGGTTTTTCTTTGTGTTTGTAAAAAAAGTAGGAATTTGCCAAACTTTTTGCTTGGTGAATATAGCGAAATATAACAAAGTTGCTGTTGTTATGTCTTTAAGTTTGGAGAAATTTGTTAGCAATGCTTTGCGCCAGCTTTTTGCCCAAGTGGCTAAATTAGTAAGTGCCGGTAGGATCTAGCGTGACGTCCATTTTGATATTGTTTCGAATTAATTGGAAAAAAGGAAAAATATTTAAGAAGTTTCTTCTTAAACTACAAATACAAATTTGCGCTAGTATTTTGCTGGTAAAATAATTACAATTATGTACCTTAGTACTGACCAGTAGGATCCAAATAACCTGCCATTTTAACAAATATCAATTCAACGAAAACTACACAAATATCTACCAACAATTTGCTGCTTTGCGGATCTAGCTTATCTCCTGTTTCGCTTATCTGCTGCCTTTGGGTGCGCGTGCTCGAGAACAGCTGATTGTGCGTCGTATCTGTAAACTTGTCTGCTGACGTCGTTCTATGTACTCCTCTCGCTGCTGCCGCCCGATTCAAACTTAACTGCTTCTGCTGCTTGCTTCTGCTAAGCTCTTACGCACCTCAGTATTGGCCAGTGGGATCCAAATATTCAGCCATTGTGTCGTAAATTTATTGAAATGTTTATATTCAAAATATTTATAAGCAGACTGTATAAATTCTTGCTTTTAATAAAGTTCTTTTTCAACTTTTCTGTTTGTTTGGGATTTTTTCTCGTTGTCGCTTTGTCGCCGGCCTTTTGTAGTGAGTTTTTTATGTTTTATTATCACAAAAGGCACCAAAAAAATTGTCGAGAAAAAATAGCAACAAATAACGTAAAGTACGTTGTTCTTTAGCTTCTGAGGCTGCGCTTATGCTTGTGTCGATTGGGCTCGTTGTGGCCTTGCCAGTTTGGTTTGGTTCTATGCCGCCGTAGTATTTCTGCTCCGCACGTTCGTTTATCTATGTTTAACTGAGTTTGTAAATTTTTGTGTTTGCGAACGTCGGTTGGTCGGTGTGTGTGGTTTGTTTAAAGAAGTCACTGACACTTAAAATCCATTAAATTCTTTGAATTGTAGTCTTTTGTTTATAAATTTTGTTGGATGTGTTAAAACTTTTGTTACACCTTTTTGATTATTTATTATTTCAATTTGTTATTGAACGCTTCTTAAAGCAATTGTCTTTTAGCATTTATTAACTTTTTTTTAATGTTTGTAAGGATTCTCAAAGAATTAAGAGACGTGCGCGGTTTTTGACTTTTTAGTCTCTTTAAATTATTTAAAAAAATGTATAAATAAAAATTCTTTTTGAAAATTCAACTCTTCGATCGTCTTTCGCTGTCTCGCAGTATTCGTCACTACTTATTAACACTCAAGTGATCTTGACTCGTCGAGCAGTGTCGATCTTATGTTGTGATTTTCGTCAAGTCGTAAGCTTAAATTCTCCGCGCTCCCAAAAGGTTTCGTGCAATTTCGTGCTGCCAACATCAACGTCAACGGCGCGGCGCAGAGCATTCACAGCGCTCTGCCAGCAACTACTCACAAACACATGGGCGGATGGGAAGCGCTTTCCGCAACACGTTGAGAATGGCGAGTGAATGAGAGAGCCGCACAAATCAAAAGGTGAAAGCGTTAATGGTATGTGTGCGTGCACTGATAGGCATGTTGCTATTGAGCGCACGTACACCTCGCCATCTGCAGATATTGTATTGCATGTATGCGCGTAGTGTACAAAAGAGCCAAGCAAGTTACGTTGGCGGTGGCGGCGGCTGCTGCACTGCGAGTGCCGGCCGGCTCCAGGTGAGTGAGATGCCGGTACTCTTATCAGTGCAGCCTGCAGAACCAGCTGCTGCTGATTGTTGTGGTTGCTGCATATTTCCCACCATCTCTTTCACTCTCTTGCCGGTTTTCGCGATGTAGCTGGGTTCACTCTCTTAGTTGATGCGGTGGCCGCATAATTGGCTAGAATGAGAGCGTTGTTTCGGAATGTGTGCGATCATCGTGATTCTGCTGCATTATTTTTGTTTTTTTTTTGTACAACAGAAATACGTATGGTATACTAGCGATTCCTTTGCTCCAAAGTAACTCTTCTCCACTACCACTATCACCGGCAAGAGCTATACCAGCGCTGCAATATGTACGCGCGTGGGCCGATTTATTTCTTTCCAACGTATTCGTAGTTGTACCGGTGTCACTCTGTTCTGCTCACAAATGAGTTATGATTTTTTGTTGCATTCATCGTTGTTGCGGCTGGATGTGTTAGATTTACCTCGTAGTGCACGTCTTTGTTCGTTTGTGTACATGTACACACACATATGCATATACCTCTGCCCATACACAGCTCAACGCAGCATATATATGGTTTTGTTGTTTGTGTTCGAGACCAGACCTCGTTCGCGGTCTTGGTCTCAGCCACGGTCTCAGTTTCATTCAGAAACAGCTGTTTCGGTCACAGTCGGCATTCTTCGCCTTATCACATCGCATATTATAACATAATTCCTTCTTTTTAGATTTTATTCGCACTCTTCATTGTTGTTGCCTGTTTTATGGATACATACATATGCATATATAATATAATTATATGTTGCGTATGTTATGTGAACATTGAAAAGTATTCGCTACTTATCTACTCAGGTAGCTAACAGCATTTAAGAAGCAGACGGTGCGAAAGCATCACATTTCTTATTGGTTCATTTCGATTTGGGTTCACTCATTTTGATTTGTTCGTTTTTCTTGGTTTTTTCGTTTATGAATGTATTTGTGCATAGATTTGTTTGTATGATCCTTTATTAAGACACATTCGTTCTCTGTTAGCATTTGAAGGAAACCATTTAGGTTGAAATGCCTACACAGAACTCCACCCCTGACAATTGTATGTGCCTTCATGCGTCTTCAAGGTATTAGGGATGCTAATATTAGCGAAGAATATTTATCCAGTGATTTCGTGTTATTATAAAGTAGTCCTGGACTTCCTTGATTCACTTTGAGGCATAAATTGATTAATATGAGTAAAAATTCAATAGATCACAAAATTTAAATATACCATAAAATAAAGTCATTGAAAATTTAAGATAAACTGATTTTAAAATTCACAAAGCGGGGAGGTTCAGTATATGTGGATTATGACCGATGACTGCTTTACGGCTGTGGTAATTGTGAATCCAATTGAAAGTGCAGCCTGGCATTCCCTGACCAGTTGCGAATGCACCATCATTGGGCCGGAGGCTTAAAAGTTAAAAAGCAAGTGAGTAGCCCATCAGCTGCTTCTTTGGTTGCGGCTACCTCTGTTTGGATTACACTGGACTGGTTCGGTAACTTGAATTTGAGTCTGATGGGGAGCTCCTCGCAGAATACTTCTCCGCCAACCCTTCCTTTCAACTTGGAGCCATCCGTAAATCGGTTCACTAGGCCCTGTGTCCAAGTATTGCATAAGTGAATTCAAATAAGTTTCTTGAAAATTGAAAAGCTTTTATTGTAAGTAAATTTCGTTTATTTTATTACTATTGATTGGCTGTTTGTGCACTGTGACCTGAAGAGATCTATTGTGCAGCCATGTAGCCTACTCGCCTACTCGCTATTAATAAATCCTGCAACTGCTGTAGGCTTCATTTCTACCAGGAGGTTTGGATCTATAGCCTCATTTCCCAGGTAATTTAGTCTGAGTCATGGCAGTGCTGGGCAGTCGCATAGAACGTGTTCTGCTATTTCTTGTGCCTCTTTGCAGAGCCTACAGGGATTGTTTTCTATCACACCTATTTTCTTCATGTGATAATTAAGTTTACAGTGTCCTGTTGGTAGTTCAGTGTAAAGTTTTATGTCCTTTCTACTTAGATTAAGGATTGCTTCTGCCTTTATCCGTTCTGAATCTATGAGTCTTTTCGATTGCCGCTTGCCCGATTGGGCTCTCCAGTAGTCGATTAGGCATCGTTGTTCCGCAGAAAGGCACTCATGCAGAAAGGCACTTTTGAAGCTATTATTTACCCCACTAAAAGGTTCAGGACCTATGAAGGGAGTGTTGGCCCGCTTTTTCGCTACAGTGTACGCAATTTCATTCCCTTCATGTCCCGAAACTCACACCAAGTTAACAGAGTTTCTTGATGCTACGGTGTTGAGGATTTTAAAACATTCCCAGACCAACCTTGATTGGAATGAGAAGCTATCCAGCGATTTTAGAGCTGCTTGACTGTCAGAGAGAATGTTAATATTGGCACCGAGCGTGTATCTCCGTAGACATTCTCTGGCACACAGCTCTAAGGCGTGGACCTCCGCCTGCAAAATGGAAGAGGTCTTTTCCATTGCTATTGCTAAATGTGGTACGACAATTCCAGCCCCAGCACTACTGCCGTCTGCCATTTTGGTCCCATCAGTAAACCACATCTGTGCGTCCTGTTTTAAAAATATTTCATTGTTTCTCCACGCTAAGCGGAGATGAGATAAGATTGCCTTCTTTGAGATGGAATAGACTAGGACGCTTTAGAGCTGCACTGATTGTCATCTCTTTGGCTACAAGATATAGTGGAATGAGTCCAGTGTCCGTTCCTTAAGCCGCTGTGGAGCATGTTCGCATTGCTCCCGTAACGCTCAGACAGGCTATTCTGCATACCTTGTTAAGTGTTATCTGAGTTTTAGTTTGGTCTACTTTTGGCCACCATACCAGAGAATCATAGGTGATCATTGGCACTATTATTGTCCTATAAGACCATGCCATATTTTTTGCCGGGGGGCCGCAGACCCCCATGTTTTACCGTAAAGCCTTTGGCACACGTATATTGCTCTCAAGGCTTTGTTTGTGATGTACGATAAGTGGTTTTTCCAGGTCAAGGTTTTATCGAAGATTACTCCCAGATATTTCATGTCCCCAGATAGAATTAAGTCGGCGTCCTCTAGTTTAAAGGTCCCTGGACTTAATTTCCTTCTTCGGGTGAAGAGTACCACACAAATTTTGTTCGGATTTAACGAAAGTTCTTTCTCCCGACACCAGTTTTGCGTAATGTCGAGAGCAAATTTCGTTTAAGTTTTTATTACTTCCAATTTGGTATCTCCATTTTTTCGGGATCCCGGGATTAGCATCTCTAATATGTATATATGTACGCACATATCACACGATTTTACTGAATTTAAAAATCCTAAGTATAATTGAAACCACATTGGCCAATAAATGAAATTAAGTGGCTTTCGTCCAAATAAAATTTTCAATTGTATAATTTACATAGAATACTTACTAATTTTACATAGACACTTCATTGCATGACTGCATTGCCCTGAAATATAATAATGCAATATTTGCTCTCGGCCTAAAGTTTTCTTTAATAATTTTAATACGAGTATAGCTGGTAGAATTTATATATTTTAAGTATGTACATTAAATCACCTCTGGCATTTTGTGTTTTGCTAATTTTAACAAATAATCTAATCTAATTCAAAATAGACTTTACTCTTCATATCTAAATTCATATAGAGAGATAAAAGACTTAATTTCGCGTCATTCGTAAGTTCACTTAATTTTGATAAAAGATAGTGAGATGGTAATGACTGCCCAAAAAAAAAACCACTATTTAAGAAACTTCGAGTACGCACAAACACACTTGAAATCTTATAGAATATTTTTATTACCAAAACAAAAACAAATTAAAAATCTATTATATATATTATTTTACATAAAAAATTAAATCTTATATTATTCAAAGTTAAGAAAAATAGTAACATTACCATAAGTTCTTTTTGCAAAGTGCGTCATACATATACAAGGTGGCGCAAAATTAATAATCTAATTTTGTTTTTAAATAAATTATTTACTAAATAAAAAAAAAAGATGTTGAGTGATGGAAATTTTTCAAGGCGTATCCATTAAAGGTGGTGGCACTATACCAACAACAATGTTCTGTACATTTGATTGTCAAAACAAAGTATTGAGAAATTGAGAAAACAAAAAATGAAGCCGCCTTGTTTCATTCTGAACTGACAGCTACATGGACACGGCGAAAGAAAAACACAACTCAGCTGATTTACCAACACTACCTTTAATAGATTCGCCTTGGAAATTTTTATTTCGACTTTTATGCGCTTTATTGTTTATCTGTTTATATGCTGCAGCTGTCTAATTCGCAAGTGTCAAATATGATTGACATATCACGCCATTTGTAAAGGTATAAATCTTCCGATAGGATGATTAATTTTGTACCGCCTTATAATTTTATTGGGTGTTTTTCTTTTAGCTTCGTGATTTGTGTTGACATTTTTGCGCATTTTGAATTCCAAATTGTGGATATTTACTTTGAAAAAAAATATATATATATATTTATTCGCGAAGTTCATAGAGCGAAATGTTAAAGAAGACGCCGAAATGTCAATTCGTCGTCATTCTCAAGTTATTAGCCTCTGTCCTTCGACTAGTGGAAAATTTTACGTATGGAGCTTGGATTACGTGCCTATAAAATACATTTCGTGCAAGAATTGAAGCGATCCTCTACTACGCTTTTTCAGTTTGTAATCCCCATTTTCCGCAGGTTGGCGGTGACCCCATCAATCCAGCGTTCATTTGATCTCGCTCGACCTCTGCGTCCAGTTACCTGTGCATTGCTAAACTAGCAGCTCTCCATTCTGGCATTCTGTATATATGCTCCAGCCATCTGATTCGTTGAATTTTTGTAAAGAGTACTGCGTCTCCATAATTTATCAAAGCGCCGAGCTTGTGCTTGTATCTCATCCTTACATCCCAATATAAGGCCAAAAATTTTAGCCTCACTGACGTAAGTATTAACTCATTTTCGTTGCTGCTTTACATTGCCAATGAATGAAAATTTGTAAATAAATTATTAAACTACATGACTAGGATCAAGGGACGTGTAAACCCCACAACCGGCAACCCTATTTCCGCAGTTGCTCTAAGAAAGATCGGTTAGGAAATGTCGTCACACTCGCTATTGAAATCAATTAAGACTCAATCATCGAGAAATTATAAATATAGGTAAAGTAAATAGTACGCAGAGTAGTAAACTTTGTCAAAGTCGGCTGCCTTATTTTCAGTGTCGCTTCTCAAACGCCAGCTTGGACATTTTTTTTCACAAAAAACAAACAAATACTAAGACGGATTTGGGCTTACGGTATAAAAGTCTGGAGATGCGCTAGTCAAAAGTCCATCACCTCTATCCAACGTCGGCAAAACCAAATCCTGCGCGCCAGAAGAAATAGTGACCTTCATCGTGACATTGCCCATCGCAGGTTACTACTCTTTCCCATCTTTCTGGTAGATCTCGTATACCGTCATGGTGAAACTATTCATCTTTAGAGGATATCCACGGATCAAGCCATTTTTTGATGTCTTCATATGAACTGCTGGTCAGCTAATCCATGTGCCATCCATCGGAACAGGTGATAATCGGACGGCGCAATATCTGGAGAATACGGCGGGTGGGGTATAATTTCCCATTTCAGTGTTTCCAGGTAGGTTTTAACGGGTTTGGCAACGTGCCGAGCGTTGTCATGCTGTAGAATCACTTTTTCATGCCTTTCCGCGTATTGCGGCCGCATCTAGCGCAGTGCTCGGTTCAATCGCATCAATTAGAGTCGATACCGATCCCCAGTGATGGTTTCGCTTAGTTTTAACAGTTCATAATAAATAACACCAACTTGGTCCCACCAAATACTTAGTACAACCTTTGCAGCGTGAATATTCAGCCGAGGAGACGACGTAGAAGCATGACCAGGCAGTCCCCATGACTTTCTTTTCTTTGTATTACTGTAATGAATCCATTTTTCATCACCCGTCATAATGCGATCACAGGCGGAAACATTAAAATCACCGTCTTTGAAGCGACGGAACCTATCTCGGTACGTGGTTTCACTTAAAGCAGCATCTCCATTAACTTTTTGTAGCTCTCGACGAGCTTCAGCCGCCGTCTTTTCGAATGAAAGAGGAAAATCAACACTTCCCGCAAATGGCGATTATTCGGCACAAAATCAGACATTTTCACAAAACCAAAAGTATGTGATACCAATACAAAATCACTAATGTGTCGCAACCGTTTGTTTACCATATGTCTAAGCTTGGTTTATGACGTTGAGGTTATGTTAGCATCGACTAGCACACACTGCTGGCGACATCTACTGACGAACAGCGGTAACTCAGTTGCGCATGACATCAAATATAATAGTATACAAAAATATTTTTTTTTTTATTCTGTAGGCTTGTCATTCAGGCAGGTGTGACAGTATATTCTTTAAAGCCTATACTTTTAAAATATCCCTAGCCTATACTATGAAAATATAAATTGAGAAATAAATTTTTTGAAAATTCTAGACCACCGGGACCCCTTAAATGAAACCTGGCATTCGAAGGCTTGGCAGTGGAAGAAAAAAAGGATTTGCGTCGAAAACAAAAGCCAAAAACTCTGTCATTATTTCGAAAAAACTGACCTTTATCTTCTACCAGATCTGAAAAACTGGTCCGTATGTCGGATGAATACGTCCAAGAAGTGTGCAATAGTGAAGGTTTACGATCATATAAAAAGATTATAGCAAGCTCTCAACCAAATAAGAGTGCTAAACATGTTCGCGACAACTATGCGGTCAAGACATTCATGAATATGGCTGACAAGTGCCTTAAAAAATTTTTGGTTTGCCAAGCCATTTGCCGGTGTGGTATGAAAATCAAAACGTTAATTCCCACGGGCACTATAACATAAATCAAGCAATTTATTTGAAGAAGTGTTTGCAAAAACATTTGCTGCCATTCATAAGACAACATAAGGACTCAGTTCTGTTCTGGCCTGATTTAGCATCGTGTCATTAAAGCCAATTTGATATGAACTGGTGTAAAAGTCACGGGGTAAATATTGTTCCAAAGGACCACAACCCGCCAAACAGTCCACAATTCCGATCCATTGAAAAATATTGGGCGATGGTTAAAAGAAAACAAAAAAACAAAAAGAGAAATTAAAGCTGAGCAGCATTTCAAAATATATTGGCAAAGCACCGTAAGCCTAAGCAGCTAGTGTGCTCTATCAATTAGTGTTATATTTCATATTGCTCTAATAAATAATAATAATAATAAAATATATTGGCAGAGAGCGGCAGATACCTTATCAAAAACTGATGTCCATCGCGAAATGAGGGGAGTCGAATCGAAATTGCGCCAATTTGTTTGTAACAAAGATAATTCATATGAGTTTTTTGTTTGACATAGTATGATTAATAAAGAAGGTGGGTAGTTAGGTAGAAGTGGCAGGCGGTGTCGCAGTTTGTCTGCTAGTCCTCGTTAAACTATTTTCTTTTAAGTGCAAATCCATTGGTCTGACTGACACTTATATTATTAAGGACATCAATATCATTCAAGAACTATCATTCCAAAGTATTAAAACTCAGCAGAAAGAACCTGAGAGTACTGGTGGGTGTAATAAGCGGGCACAACGTCTGTGGTCAGCGTATGGCTGCCATGGGGGCCGTCGACAGCCCGATATGCCTATCGTGTCTTGAGGATGCCGACACTGCGAAGCATTTTCTCTGTAGCTGTCCTGCGTTTTTCAGAATAGATAAAGCTCATACTCTTCCTATTCCGGATCTCTTAAGATTCATCAATGAACCCAAGAGATTTGTGGAAGAGTGACCTCAAACTAATTTTTCCGTCTTACCACCCACATTTTATCTTTCCTATTTATCTATTCTTTCTAGTGAAATCCTCCTACAAATCTAAACTAAAACTGAGATGATGTTGAGGAAACTTTAGAACACCTTCTGTGTGTTTGTCCGGCATTATTAAAAACACGTTTAAAATGCCTGAGAGCCCCACTATTTCAGGGTCAGGAGGACGTTTCAATAGCGGGTCTCCCAGCTCTGCTTACATTCGCCAAAAGCGTTGACATCCTAGAGGTCGGTCTGCATCTGGTATCTCTAGGAACCAAAAGGTCTATGCGTGGCTTAATGCCAACCAGGCTAACCTAACCTAGCCTATCATTAACTATTTTTTATGAAAAAGGATCTACGCCGCTTTTAAAGAAAATGACTCAATTGTTCCATATTTAAATATTAAACTGAAACCGATTTTCTTTCACGTCATTCAAAATATTACGTCACTATGTGAAACGCGAATCCAACCCCCAATAAATACACATCAGCTGAGAAATCAAAAGTGAATTTTCGCGCTAAGCAACTCATCATTCAGAAAAACTGAAAGCAGAACACAAACGCGATCGAATTGCAAAGCAAATTAATAAAATTTGAAATAAAAAGTGGAATACGGAACCAAACAAAAGTGAAAAGGTGATATAGCGGCAACAACGTCTATAACAAAAACTACAACAGCCACGCAAAACAATAATCGACAGCAGTTGTTTCAATACAAAAAACAGAAACTAAATTTTCCAAATTACCAAATTACGGTTGTCTAAACAACTGGCCCCAAAGCGCAGTAAATACCGCACCAACAGCGATAAACAAGCGGTACCCCAAGAATTTGTGAGTTACGTCAATACAAAAGCAGCGAGCAACGCGAACAGCGCGTGCCAACAGTCGCGTAGCAGCACCAGCAACAGCAGCAGCTGATGAAGGAAGTGGAAAAATTACCAGCACGCACACAAACACACGCCAAGTTGAATGAAATTAAGGATATCATATTATAATAATAAGGAAATGACTGATGTGCGACCACAGACGGGCGCACATGAAATCGAAAATTGTGTGGAAAATGCAGATTGGTACCTACTTTGCCTGCTTTGTAATGCTGCTGCGGTTGGCTGGTTTTTACTTTCAGCATCCGGTGCAGAGACGGCTGCTTGCACAGCAGAAGGTGAAGTGGCTGCTAGCCGTCGAGGAAAATGTTATGCAAATAAAGGCACCAAGTAGCGGAACAGTTAGGCAAATAAATGCAAAGCGGGAAAAGAGAAGAAAAAAATATTAAAAAATCGACGCTATTAAAAATAAACTCAAATTTATTTACAAATGTATCACAGGGTGTGCGTGTGTGTGTGTGCTCAAATTCACTATCGATGACGTTTCGCTTTCTTACAGGCCATCTCACGTGCAGCCACGCGCGCTAAGTCGCGCCAGCTTGATTGGCACTTATCGATGTTCGATCGCTGGCAAGGTGCGTTTCCCCTTTCCCCTTTCGCCTTGGTCCTTTGATTTTGAGGCAGCGTCTCACACTCGTGCCATAAGCAAGTTGAAGGGGCAAATTATGAAGAGTGAAATAAAAAAAAGGAATGAAATCATCTTGAGCAGCTTGTGCGCTTCCGGCACCCTTAATGCTTTTCATTTTTATGTTTATTTCTTTGGCAATAAAATTAAAGGATTTACATTTCCTTGGATTTTATGTATGCAGCTCCCAATTGTGTCACAACAGCGCGTAATGGAAATACTATTTTCGCCCACAATTAACAAGGTTTTCAAATAATTCTGTATCCTTCATAACTCGCATTTTTTACGACGCTGCCTTTCGACTGTTGCAGTTGAAGAAAAAATATGTTTAACCAAAAGCAGCTGTAAAATTTGGCTTTTTCTTGCAATGTACGAAATTTATTTTTTTTTCTCACTCACACGACTAAACACGTTTTTTTCGTTCATCGTTTATCCTTTCTTGCTGGCTTTTGTGTGAAAAAGAATTATGTTTACATTTCTGGTGAAAAACTGTCAAAAGTAGCAATTAATGCAAAATCACTGCACGTTGCGTGCACACCCACCTTATTAAGCATCCTGTTTAGCAAATTGCAGACCAGCGTTCAGCGTTTATGTCAGCCGCAATCGCCAGTTTGTGTGTGTGCGTGTTGCCTTGTAGGTTTCGACTCTGCTCTCGGCCGGTGTCACGCAAAAAAGACACACACAAGCACAAGTACACACACTCACACACGCACATCATTTATCCTTTTTCTAGCTCATGGCTTTGTGTTCGCCGCTCAGCTTCATTAATAAGAGGATTAGCTGGTAAAAATGTTAACCTTTTGCAAAGAAATGCGATTTGTATGCTTTTTTTCCAAAATAGTTTTAAAACAGGTAGCTTCGCTCTCAATGGCTACCGGAGTAGCCAACTGGGTGACCACTTGCTCCTTACAACGGTTAACCAGTTCTGGTGAAACGGCAGCGAGCCCTTCAGTTGTTTGAGTAGCACTGTGTAAAGCAAAAACAACACACGCCAGCAACTGTTTGCGGTCAATATCCGTTGTTGCAACCAACAACTTAGTGCAGAATCAGGTGAACACTTTTTTGCCCCTTTGGCAAGGGTTTTTTGCATTGACATCTTTAACATTCACGCACAGGCGGTATTTATTTTTCAACTTATTAATGCGCCTGTATTTGTTTCTTTTTTGGCATGTGCGCTTGCAATATCCTCTTAATGTATTTAGAATAAAAATATTTGCCAAGTCATTTATTTGTTCGTTGACAAAGGACAAAAAGGATATTAGCACGTGTTGTGCCGATTTTTCATGTTCACTTTGGCGAAATGCTTTCCAAGTGTAACTAATGTGGTTTTTGTATTTGTGTTTTGTGTTTTTTTTTTGTTTTTTGGTTTTTTTGTATTTTTCATTCTTAAGCGGTTTAGTAATGGTTAGCAGCCTCTTTAAGATTTACGATAATGATAATTCTGTAGATTTGGCAGATAATGTAAAGAAATACAAATTCATCCCCTTTTTGCATGGACAATCGAAAAATAAAGAATACTGCACTCTACTTTTTGTCTTTTTCGATTTTCGGTATTTGACTGGTGACTTCAGTTAACTCAATTACTTAAAATTTCTATTTCTATTTCTGACTTTTGGTAGTTTAGTGCAGGTACAGGACTTACATGACATTTTTGCGATTTTCAATGCCCATATCGACCAGTGATTCTCCCAAATATTTTTGCGCGGAATTTTTGTTCTTACGCGATACATACATGCGTATATACGTATACAATATTTCTGGAACAATATTTAGAACTTACCGAGTCTGACTGGAACAGCATTTTCTTATTCATGATCGTGCATTAAAATGTTAGTCCTCGACTAGGGCTCAAGAATTTCATAAGCAAATAGAGAATCCAAAAAAATAGTCTCTAAAAATTCACTTTGTAACAACGTAAAAACTAAAAGCCATTAGGTTGAAATTGTTGCGCATGGAGAGAGCACACTTTCACAAAAATACCGGAGCCATTAAGAATAAAAGAAATTCTTAATTTTTCTGTCCACATATACAGGGTCCGCCATATAACTTTACGGAATTAAAAATGCTATATTATAAAAAAGAAACTACTCAATATTTTTCCAAACTGTTTTTTTTTATTTTGAAGTACAATCCTTCCGGTTAATGATGGAACACAACTGCATTCATATGGCTGCCTCGGATAGCCATACCAAGGTCTTTACGCAAAATTCGTCTCAATGATGTCTCCGAAATGTCCAATTGTTGTGAACGACGGTGAACTGATGTTCCTGGTGATTCACGAACACTCTCGGCCACAGCAGCAATATTTTCGGGTGTACGCACGGTTTTTGGTCGGTCACGCGTTGGTTTGTCAGTAAGCAACCCAGTTTCTCTTACTTTTTTCGCAAAGTAACGCACATACGCTTCATTCGGTGCTTTTCTTCTTCCCATTGCCGTACGTAATTTTTGTACACATTCTGCAACATTACCATGATTTTAAAAGTAATGTCGCAATATTTCCCAGCGTTCTTTGAGCGTATACACAACCATTTTCGTTCAGCGGAAGAATAAAACTAATTTTCTGTCAAATCAGATGACAGCTAAGTGTTACCATTCTTCAAATAATACCTAGTTCAAATCCGCAACGATATATGGCGGGCCCTATACATACAGGTATATACCTATGAAGTGAGACTTTCAGCTATTAGTCCATAGATGTCGCTAGGAGTATTTTTAAACCTTTCCAAATGTCTTGTTTTTTTTCGTCTGTCATCTGTCGACAATATTCGGTTCATTGTTTGTTACGTTTCATACAACAATGCATTTTTGTCGTTCTTAAAAATGTCGAATTTCGTGCCTTCAAAGTACGATTTGCGGACATCTTGAAACCATTTTTGAAATGCTGCTCTGCCGGTTCAAAAGGAAGTATTTTTTGCATCGAATCGTTGCGGGTGATGAAAAATTGGTGTATTTTTCCAATCCCAAGTGTAAACGATCGTATGGTCCGCCCGGCCACAAGCCAAAAACAACGGCCAAACCAAATCGCTTCGGCCGCAAGGCAATGCTGTGTGTTTTCTGGGATCAGCGTCGTATGATTTGGTACGAGCTATTAAAACCAGGCGAAACAGTTGACGGTGCACGCTACCACCGACAATTGGCCGATTTGAGCAGCGCTATATACTGAAAACGCCCAGAATATGCCGATCGGCGTAACAAAGTAATTTTTCTTGATGACAATGCACCGCCACATGCCCCGCCACATCGAACAAGAGCGATCCGGGAATTGGTGGAGACGTACGATTAGGAATCGCTGGTGCATGCGGCTTACGCACCAGATTTGGCGCTTTCCGATTATCATTTGTTTGCATCGATGGGCCACGCACTTTCCGAGCAGCGCTTCAATTCTCACGAAGAAGCCAGAAAATGGCTCGATGATTGGTTTGCGGCCAAAGACGGCCAATTTTTTTGGAGCGGCATCCACAAATTGCCTGAGAGATGGGAAAAATGTGTCGCTCGCAATGGCTATTATTTTGAAGATAAAATTTTTAACCGAGAGTAAACGCGAAAAAAGAAAGTCGGTAATGAATTTCAAACGTAACAGGGTATTGCATTACATTTGGCAGGAAAATCACAACCAGCGATTGTTCGTGAGCTCGAGCCCCTTAAAGTAAATAAAGTTTTTGTTTATCGCACCATTACTCGTTACAATGATAGTGGTGGCATCGCGAAACGACATGGAGGTGATCATCAGAAGACTGCAACGTCACGTGAAATGGTTCAAAAAGTGAAGAAACGGCTTGAGCGAAATTTCCGACTAAGTGCAAATCAAATGGTGAAAGAACTGAAATTATCTTATCGCAACATCCGCCGCATAGTGATAAATGATCACAAAGTCAAGCCTTACAATATCCAAAAGGCGCAAGATCCACACCAAAACAGCAACAAGTCAGACTTGAGATGGCGAGGGAGTTCCTTCGCTTGGCCGAAAGCGATCAATTTCCGAACATTCATCATTTGAATTAGGATAAGTATCGGCAACTGTTGTGTCTATGTTAATTTATTGCACCGACTACCTAATGACCGCGAGCTAACGTAATTTTTGTATATTGTTGTACTAAGATGTAAAAATCTTTTTCTTCTTCCACGTTTTTAATTCAAATGACACTATACCATCGAACCTACCATTTCACCAACATTTTGGGAATTCATAAATTTAACCAGTATGTTTTAAGCTGAAATTGGTACGTACATTTGAAGAACAAGAATAACGCTCAGTGTGGCTTCAGCAGTTAACTTAACGCACAGGGGCGTAATTAACATTATTTTTCTTTAGCATCTTCTGAAAAATTTTTAAATCAATATTTATACACATACGTACATAAATGCAGCGAAATCAAGCGTAAAATCGAACCGGTTTTCAAAAATGTATCTTTTGGTATTATTTAAAGATTCTCTTTGCATCTGAAATTAGCAAAATACCAAACGTGAAAGCGACGAAATGGGTCAACTCTCTGTACACAAACACCATTTTTTTAGTTTCTTACTAATGCAAGAAATTAAATAAACAAACAGAAAGCGTAGCGAAAAAAGAAGAAAACCGCAAGTAAATTTTTTTGCACGTTTGCAAAATTTACTGATATAACAGAAAATTTAAAAATAAACTATGAAGTAATAAAAAGAAAAACAGAAAAATAAATAAATTTACGAGAGTACAACTAGACAAGACTACTTATTGAGGAAAATCAGTAAAGGTACTTAATTACACACATATATATGTATATACTTGGATACTCTGTAGATATGTATTTACTTTGAAGAAAACCAAACATTGACTTGCGAAACTGTCTGTGCCAAGAATTGCTGAATTGGCAGAAATCACAGTGGCGACGGTTCAGGCTCAGGGGCGTTTTGGCGCTGAACTTGCTATTTTGGTGTGAGCACCCAATGCTCGTTTGCATAAGGTTTTAATTTTGTTTCATACAAACCAATGCCAAAATTGCAGGGGCTACGAGAGGATTTGATTTTTGGGGACCGGACGAGTGCCAAAAACATTTCCCATACAGTTGAGATTGTGAAACTGTTATAGAGTAGAGTATTATCAAGGGTGATAGATTATTAGGTTTGTCCAATAACTATCGTGAAATACAAAATTGTGAGTGGAGTATTCGCCAGCCGGAATCTGCACAATAATTTCACTTGTCCAATTCGTCCTTTTTTGGAGGACAACTAAGTACTCCATGGAGTATTACCACTGAGCTAATACTAGTGCATTAATAATGTGAATAACCGTTAATGTTTGAGTTAATCTGGGTTTAAGCTCACGTTTCTTTGTTAACTATTTTAGCCTCCATAGAGATTATGGTAACCAATACAAATATTTATAACTTTTTCCCCAACTTACAAACAATTTTTCATAGGCTAATATCGAAATTGACTCTATCTTCTTCTTCGTATTCTTCTTTATTGCCTTAATCATCTCAAATTCTTTCTGCGCTACGATGTTTGAACTTAATTCATGAAAACAGAAAAATTTCACACATAGTGATCCGGTATTAACCTCTTGAACGACATGTTCTTTTCAGTCAGCACTGCTCTGGCAGACGACTTAGTTTTCTTAGTTTGAAGAGGAGAAATTGATATACAAGGTGAAGTCGAAAATAAACAAGACTGGCGCCATAAAAATCTTTTTAATGAGTTAGTGCGTTGGCAGTTACATCCCTAGCGGATTTCCAGTGAAAGCTTGGTGACATTCGGTTCAGTGGAAGCGAAGTTATTGCGTTTAAATTGTCAGCATCTTACATAAATCATGCTCCCCCAAGAGCTGCCATTCTTTTGTACGGATGCGAAATATGGGCAGTTTCGCTAAGAGTGCAAAGCCGGCGGAAAACTCTGCAATCTGTGCAACGCACCTGAGCTCTCAAAGTGGCTTCTTCATACAGAACAGTATCTGAATCAGCAGTTTTTGGTATCAGTGGGACCATCCCTATAGATATTCTAGCACAAGAGCGCAAACGGAGAGGTAGGCAAAAATCTCAGGAATCCCAGTGCCACGCTTTTCCGATATTAGAATTCAAACGCCCACACTTTGGCAGGAGAGATGGAACTCAGAACGGTACGGTAGATGGACAGCGAGACTAATACCCGATCTAATAAAAGGGTAGAAAAAAAACACGGTGAGGTTTACTATTACCTCACACAGTTTTTGTCCGGACATGGGTCCTTCCGCAAGTATTTGTATCGAATGGGAAAAGTGAGCCTACCAAACTGCATATATGGAGATACTGAGTATGATGATGCGGAGCACACCTCCTTTAAATGCGAGAGGTGGAACATAGAGGGGACAGCTCTGCAACTAGCTATTGGTGTATTTATACCTGAAGAAATAATCGAGGAAATGATGATAGACGAAGAAAAATGGAATTCCGTCGCAAATTTCGTGGAGAATGTTATCCGAAAAAAGAAGCGTGAAATGGAAACTTATGCTGAAGAGCATTGAGAATGGGTTTGTCAAAACAGGCGACCCTAGACGCAGGGTGAGTAAGTAAGTGTCCTTCTTAGCACGCCGTCTTGGCCCTGTACCTCGAAAGCAAAGCGGAAGCAGTCCTGGGGTGGAGGGAAAATCCATGAGAAGAGGGAGGGCATCACTACACACCTACCATAGTAGCGATGGTTACTATATGGTGCGAGGACATTTTTAACCTATCCTCACCGCGAAATATTCAATTTGAAAAATATTTATGGCGATGAGTGTCTATCTCGTGCCAGAATTCATGTGTGGTGTACACATTTCAGAGATGGTTGGGAGGATATAAATGACAATGAACATACGGGCCGTCCAAATTCAGTAATCATCGAAATCTCATGACCTGAAACACTCTTTCGAAAAACTTTTAGATAGCGCAAAACAATGTATCGTGGTCAGAGGGGACCATTTTGAATAAATGAACTCGAAGTTATCAGAACAAAACTCCCGTCATTTCTATTTTAGCTCAGTCTTGTTTATTTTGGACTTCACGTTGTAGAAACTTATGGTTTTGTTGTTCAAATAATTTGTTATTATTAAAAATAATATTGATATAAAATGCGTGAAAGAAATATTATACATATATACGAGGCGTGTTCTTAAAGTTTGTACCGTTTTGACATAAAAAAACAAAAAGTAAATGTTTTCCAAAAATAATTTATTCACTTGAAAAGCCATACCTTACTCTACTTTTCTACATAGTTCCCATTACTATTGAGGCATTTATCGTATCTTGGAACCAGCTTTTCTATGACATCGTCAAAGAAGATTACCGCCTGATTAGACAACCACCGCTTCACATTTTTGGCACCCAGCGTGAACACAATTTCCGATAATTTAAACGTTCGGACACAATTTCGTAAAGAACACTTCTTGAGACAGAAGAAAAATGTTCAGCTAAGGACGAAATCGCGAATCGTCTGTTGTCTTTCACTTTAGAGTGCGCTTTTAAAAATCAGTTCATCGGTAATGACTGAAGGTCTCCCACTTCGTTCCTTATCATGAATGTTTGTGCGGCCATCTTTAAAGGCCCTAACCCATTTCCGCACCATTCCATCATTCATAATGTTTTCACCATACACTTCACTGATTTGGTGATGAATGTCAACTGGTTTGAAGTCTGGAGGACAGAGAAACCGTATTACAGCACGCACTTCACAGTCCGCAGAATTCTCAATAGGTGGAGACATTTTAAAATCACGCAAACAGATGTAGATTCGGTCGGATGGTTCCATAATAGCATCTGTGGCTTCACTACACGACGCGCATGAGCGAAACGGCGACCGCAGCGCTGTGGCGGCTTAATTTAAAAACGGTACTTACTTTAAAAACATGCCTCGTATATATATATAGGTATAACAATTCATTCATATAAATGTTTGGTCAATTTGTTCAGGAAAGTTTATGATGAGCTGGACTCGTCGGGTCATTTCAAGTGGTTGATGTGGTTGGTCTGAAGATCATAAGTGTGTTCCGGTGCATTGTCTTTGTTAAGAAGTGACGAATATTTTATCTATAAATTCAGCCTCTAGTGACGCCAGCCACACGCTTCAGAATGCTCTTATACTCTATTCATTGGATTAACAGAAGGGATCACATCCCGGCAATCAAATAAAAAATCGCTTAAAAACCTTGATTATGCATCTACTTGACGTTGACTTTTGGTGTCTTGGCTAGTCACGAAAGCATCATTCCCTTGATTGTTAATTCATTTCTACATCCTATACATAAGCCTGCCGTCCTATCTCTGGTAGTGCAGTCTTCATTTTAACCCAAAAGAAATCGTTTTCTTGGAGACAGAAATGCGAAAAGTCAAGACTTGTGTAATGATCATAATATCATGCATTTCGTCTTTCCCGTACCGATCCGAGTGAACTTCCAGTATCATCAGCTACATATCTCTCTGATGCGCAATCGAAGTTCTTCAAGTACGATTTTTTTTAGCTTTCTCAATATTTTCGTCCGTCGCAGTGATATACTATATTGTTGATCTGCATTCATACGAAACGATTTTTACGACGAAATATCTTTTAGTGTCACTCGTCGTGTTTATTCTGAGCAACTCCGTACATTTGGTATTCAATATCATTCTGTTTTCGTGAATTCATATTATTTCTATTCAAATGTCCATTTGCTTGCAGCCAGCTTTATGGCCGAAAAGAATAGAAGCAAACAGGTTGTTTTCTATCCTTTCCTTGATACTGGAGGAATCAAAAGAGGTTTAGGAAACACATAACTTTTCCTAAGGATAAACTGAGAATGCTCATGGGCAATCTCACAGTCCACTATTGATTGTGCAGTCATCTGCAGAGGATTGCGATATGGTATACCAGCTCTTTTCGTTTCTGTAATTCTTTATAATTTTCTATAATTGTAAAAGTTATCGTTGTTTGTGGGACGTTTCTCCAGAAGTCCCTTGCGGTGATCACCATAAGCCCTTGGAGATTCATCTAAAATCAATCGAACAAGAGAAATTAGTTTTATTAATAAATATTCTTGTGCCTGCATTATGCCAGTTAGTGGACAAGTCACTCCTTCAAGCAAGATTACGCCAGTTAATGGAATAGCTCATAATACACGAAAAAAGCAGATAGTTGACTTCATCAACATTAATCTTCCTCTAATCATCATTGCGTGCATTCTTAGTAAAAAAAATATTTATTTTGCGTCCACCTCCAATTGGTAATTTTGCAACTGGTACCCTTCTAGTCATTCTCGAACTAATTGAATGAATTCTGGCATCAAATATCAGTTCATGAACGGCAGTGTTTGTTGAGTAGGTTAGCTTTTCACTGCAAACAATTTTTGAGCACGAGCGCATAAGTGCATTGGGTGTACGTAGTTGGGTAGCAGCCGAAGGCAATTCACTACATTTTTTAAACTATCTTAACCTTGCCAATGGCCAAGTGCGAGCGTACTAAGCATTTAGATTTTTCATTGAAAACAGTTATTTCAAGTTTGTGTATAAAAAAATATATATATTATATATGTCCATACATACATATGTATAAAAACACTAGCATTACCCAGTGGGCTTCGCACCACCATACATACATTTTTTTTTTTGTATATCGCAAGAAATGTTTCATATTAAGTCTTCTTTATAGAACTCGTAAAATGTTTAAACAGTTGAATTAGTTGATTTTTTTCATTCAACATACTTTCTAAAGATGTCACAAATAGCCTTTTCTGTACTTTTTTAAAATTTGATTGTGGTGGTGACCTACAATATATACAGGTAAGGTGAAAGAGCCGATAAAAACTTGTAATTAAACTTTGATTCTTTAATTTCCATTTCAATTTTTTATGCTAAATAAATTATGCTAAATAAATTATGCTAAAATAAATAAGGTTAAAAATGTGTTTCCAGTTCCTCCTGGAGCATTCAATTTTTATTAATATATTATATATGTAATTGCTCATTTCTACGATACAAAACAATATCTCGTGGCCGAAACTGTTCACCAACCACAACATCAATCGTTGTTGGTGTTTTATCGGCTTTTATTATGATTTTGTGGCCATCGGTGGGCATCAGTTTGAGTGCCACTTTGAACAATTTCACCAATTCATTGTGTTGATGGAACATTGTTTGCAATTCATTCACGATTGATCTTCTCGTATTCGTCGAAATTGCACAGCGATGATCTAATTCATGATTCTCATCACCAATAAAATATATTTGCAAAAATTGATGGTCACCATCTGGGAATGGTAGCAAAGACCCAGCTCTATGGTATATTTGACCTTGAATCTGTAAACTCAGGGACGGCACATAAATTAAATATGATATTGTTTATTTCAAACGAAGCAATAACCTTAAACGTCGGCATAAATCTATCTCTTATAATATTTGTAGCTCCAAAAGATGTCATTTGAAAGCATGAATTGTATTTTTTAATGTTTAAGAGGAAATGCTTCGACGTTGGTGAATTGGTTAAAACAAACACATGGTTAACACTCACCAAAAGTATGTCTGTTCACAATGAGAGCACGATATAAAAGAACTCAAAGCACATAAGAGAACTGTCAACTGAATTCCTACGACAGCAAATTAATTTTAACATAATACACTTACAACCACAACAGTACAACAGAAACGCTCATAAGCGGCTGTGTATTTGTTGTTGTTTTTCCCATACAGGCATTTCGTATGAGAGGAAACCATTACTCACATAAAATGTCATAACTCAGGAACGGCTGCACCGATTTCAATCAAACTTCACACAAACCACCTCTTCAAAGATAGAAAAGAACTCTAAAATTTTTGTGGCGATCGGCTTGGCGGTTCTTGAGTTATAAGATTACCAAGGAAATGTAACTTCTTTTTATATATATAGATTATAGTATGGCGTTCTTATTAGCAGTTGGTACGTTAAGAATAAAGCAGCCCAAATAAAATTAACATTTTTTTTTGTTTTTATTCTTGTTTTGGTTCATTTTTATTTACAAATTATCTCAACGGTAATCTTCAATGCAGTTTTTATTTCCACTCACACTTACATACTCGCACACTCGCATTACCAAGAATTCACTGAGAAAATTGCAGCTTACGACAAAGTACCGTTATTTACAAAAGTCACACAGCCCAAAAATTACCAAGCAATGCCCATGAGAACGGCGCAATTGGATAAGCAGAAAACGCTAAAAAAATTAAAAAGATTCATTAAAGAAAAAAAAAACAAAAAATGGATGTCAGTGTGGCGTATACTGACAATAAATTAGCTGGCGCAAGCATCAAACAAACGCATTTACAAGCATACAATGTTGTAAGTTGCAATTTCGGCATCAAACCGCAAGGATGTCAGCCAATGCATGCGCATATGTGTGCGTGTGTGAGTATATTTAAATATATTTGTATGCCTTTAAACAACAGCAAATTTCGGCAGCGCCTAACGATAAATCAATGCTGGCCTGCGCTGCTCTTTGTAAAGGAGGCATTTTGTTTTTGAACAAAGCACACTTCCCTTTACAAATATTCTCACACACTTGCATGCACACACACACACACACATACACACATTTACGAATGTACTCCTCATCTTCATTTTCCTCCTTTCTTTCGGGTCTGCTGCTTCAAGAACGAGTATAAAAAACAAAAACAAAAACGAAGCAAAGCAGAAGACAATCCAACGCCCGAAAGCATTGCCTACGCCAGAGTTATAAAAAAAGCCTGAAATGAACAGTTGCAACGGGAAACGTTCGAGTGACCTAAATTCAGGTCAATACCAGGAAAACTTAATGTGCGCTCACTAACGGCGGCAGCAGCAACAAACTGAATCAACAACAGTAACAAAAGCAAAATGCGTTAGCCACGTCAATTGCAATGCAGCCATAATGCCCACAGCGGTTCGGCTGTGTTTGGCGCTGCCACCAGCTCCTTCCAACTTCGATGCGATCTTCATTGGCGACACAACAGCGAAGTTCTCCAACAACATTTCAGCAAATACGGTACGTACAGAGCCTCACAACCGTTGCGCAGCGACAACAAAAAAAAAAAAAAAAATAAAAAAAAAAAATAAAAAAAAAAACATCAACAAGTGTTTACAGTAAATAACAACCAGAATTGGCTTCAATATCCAATCCAGCAACCATTACCTCGATCCCTTCGATGGGAGTCTTATTGCCTCCAGTTGTTAGTCGATCGTTGATTGCTGATCTACCAACGTGACTGCATGACTTGTTGCTATTGTTTGTATTATATTATTGGTGTTGTTGTTATTGTTGGTGCTGCTTCTGCTTATACCATTCCTTCGTTGCCAACAAATTGTGCCTTCAATTTTTAAGCTTCTGGTTCTTTCTCCATTGGATTTAGTATTGTAAAAATTTATGTATACATGTGTGTGTGTTTGTATGCGTGTATGTAAGCAAGTTAAGCAAAAGATACGAATTGTAAAGTATTTTGGCTTAAGAAGCGAAAGGAGTAATACAAACTTCATAAAAATGCCCGAATGCTAATAATCTCAAAGGCAGAAGGCTAATAAAAATGCCAGTAGCAAAAGGAAGAAAGGTGAGCAAAAATACGAGATATTTGGCAAACCACACGAAAGATGAAGAATGTATTTCAAATCATAGATGTTCGTGAGCCTTTCATATTTGTGCCCAGCTACGATCTGGACTGGGTCTCACTCCAGAGGTACCGAGTTCCCGATAGCAGTTAAAACTTTGGTCAGTTGATTTGTTTTCACGCTCTGCTTTGCAAAGAATCACTCGACATTCCCTGATCACCATGTGGTCTTAGGTGGCTTATTTTCTCGCAAAGCATAATTTGGATTTGAAGACTTTCAATAGCAAGGAATTTAAATATGCTGTAGGACCCAATGGGAATGATAAACAAAATAAGAGTAAAAAAACACGTGCGCGAAAATGATACCGTCAAGATATTCATAAATATGGCTGGATGGTTGTGGACGATGAAACATACGTCAAAGCCGACTTTAAGCAGATTCAGGGCACTGAGTTGTATACTGTGACGAAGAGAGGAGGAGTTCCAGGTGAAATTAAACTAAAAACGTTGGACAAATTCTCTAAAAAGTATTTGGTTTGCCAAGCCACCTGACAGTGTGGTATGAAAAGCAAAACGTTCATTGCCATGGGCACTATAAATCAGGAAATTTATATGAAAGAGTGTTTACAAAAACATTTGCTGCCATTCTTAAAACAACATAAGGACGCAGTTCTGTTTTGGCTCGATTCAGCATCGTGTCATTATAGTCGGCTTGCCTTGAATTGTCGTCTACCCAGCGAGTTGTCAACAATTGTGAGCCAAATTAAAGATGAGCAGCAGTTTAAAATTAATGGGCAGAGAGCGGGAGACACCATAACGAAAACTATTGTCCATCTCCTAATAAGATTAGTCAGGTCTAAATTTCGTTCTTTTGTTTATAACAAAAACAATTGATATGAGTTTCTTGTTCCACTTTGTACGCTTAATAAAGAAAAAAAAAAATAAAAGAAAAAATGTTTTGATAGTTTTTACAAATTTAATGTTGCAATGATTTTTGCCCGACCAATATTTTTCGTGTCCATATAAAGTGTTTTCGAATAACAGGTGTTATAGGTGAATGGATTGCGTTATCGAGAGATGAATAACGATTTTTTACGGCCGGAATTGGATGGCATTGATCTGGACTTGTGACTTTTTTCTTTTGGGGCCATGTGAAAGAGAAGGTCTACGCCAACAGCCCAGGGTCGATTGAAGACCTCAAAGATGGAATTCGTGAGGCTATCGGGGACACAGCCAATTTGCAATTCGGTTATGGAAAATTTCATGAAAAGAATATTGTCCTGTAAGCGTGGTCGTGGGGGTCATTTGCCTCATGTTATTTTCCACTATTAGCGGCATACCTTCCTCTTTTTAACGAAATAAACATACGATCATTTATATAATATTAAAGAGTAGAATTTTTCTTTGAATATCAACATAACACCTCTTATTAAAAAACCCTTTATATATAGCTTCTGCTCAAATATGAACGAGACGGTATCAATAAAACGGTCCGCGGATGACATATGGCAAAAATAAATTTTTTGTTTTTTGGTAGGACTGTTATAAGCTTACATGGCAAATTTCAGCGTGATATGTCACATAGTTTGTTTTCTGTGCTACTGTAAACAAGTCAAGCTCGAGTGTGTTCTTCGAATTTAACGATGGAAATTCAAAGAATTTGTTTGAAATTTTGTTATTCCAACAAAATTTCGGCTTCAGACGCCTTAAAAATGTTGCAGACAACCTATGAGGACTCTGCTCTATCGCGTGCACGTGTTTTCCAGTGGTACAAATCGTTCAAAGAGGGCCGTACATCAACCCAAAAAACCACGCCAAAGTCGCTCAAAAATTAAGGTTATGCTGACTGTTTTTTTCGATTACGAAGGTGTGGTGCACTCGGAGTTCCTTCCGCAAGGCCGATCGGTTAACGCTGAATATTATTTAGTTTTAAAGCGTTTGCGCGAGAACATTCGTCTTAAAAGGAAGGAATTGTGGGACAACAAGTTATGGTTCTTGCATCACGATAATGCACCAGCTCACACATCACGTCTTGTTCGCGATTATTTGAACAAAAATAATGTTAATATCGTTCCGCAAGCACCGTATTCGCCTGATATGGCTCCATGTGACTTTTTCCTGTTTCCCAAGCTCAAGTTGCCGCTCCGTGGAAAACATTTTGAGACAATTGAAGTCATAAAAAAGAATTCGAAGAACGCACTCGAGCTTGACTTGTTTACAGTAGCACAGAAAACAAACTATGTGACATATCACGCTGAAATTTGCCATGTAAGCTTATAACAGTCCTACCAAAAAACAAAAAATTTAATATATTTTTGCCATATGTCATCCGCGGACCGTTTTATTGATACCGTCTCGTTCATATTTGAGCAGAAGTTATACCTATATATATGTATATTCTTTAAGATAATATGGTAATTCAATCTTCAATATCCCATTAGAATTCCTGTGATGATTTTAAATTATTCTTTTGTAATTCCATGCAATATCTAAATCGGTGTGGGTTAAAGCTACCTATGATTGCGGTAGACCTGTAATGATCTTATTTGCCTTTCCTCTTCATCCTCAATAAGAGAGCGAAATTTACCATTTCCTAGGCCACAAATAGGCTTTTTGTCTACAAATGGCCCTTTCCCGGCTAATTTAACTACAATTTCATTTCAAGTAATTCCCATGTGCTCTGGAAAACATAAGATGCGTACCATCCCATCTGGCCTAAGATATTCAGCTTATCAGAATATTCCAGCACTCATTTTGAGGTAACTTGGAGAGAGTTGAAAGCCTTGATTGCTGCCTGACTAGCATTAAGGACAACTATGCTTATTACTTGTATTCTTGCCTAGCGCTTCTGAGTATATTTTCCTTGGTTCGCCGATACCTGCCCTTACACCTTCGTCGTTTAAGTATCCGTCCGTGTGCTGTGTTATCGTGTTCTGGGTTATTCTGTTGCAGTGCAAAATATTTAGGCTTTACGATTGACTCAAAACTCACTTGGGAAAAACACATACTGAACAAGAGAAACGAGATGAAAAACAAATTTTGACAACTCTACTGGATACTAGGAAAACAATCAGCCCTAATATTCAGACCGACAAGGACCTACAGACTATAAATTTGGGGGACTGCTAGTAAATCAAACCTACAAATCATACAGAGAAGTCGATCTATGATACGATGCTAAAGACAATCACAAACGCAAATTGGTACATAAGAAATGGCGATATTCACCGCGACCTCGGCATAGACACTGTCACTGAAACAGTAAAAAGAAGCAGCAATAAGCGCATCTTGCGACTATTAGAGCACAACAACTATGAAATAAGACTGATACCGGAAATGGAAATTCAAACAAGAAGACTAAAGCGAAAAACACCCACAGATCTTGCTCGTGCTGTAATACATATAAACAAAATTATAGAGATCAATGTTGTGGTAGTAAAATTGTAACTAAATGCTACCAAAGACAATAATGTTCTCTTCCAAAGGGAACAGACAGTTTAATTCCAAACCCTAACACCAATTACTTATTGTTAATAATAACAGATTGTAATTTATAATGGGGAAAAAAAAAATTCTGTTGCAGAAATTTTTGGTATGCATATTTTCGATCGATTACTTTATGGCTTAATGTGATTTGCTACGTTTATCTCTGCACCGCATTGTTACGAGTATTTCTAACGAAGTTAGTTGAAAACCCCATATAAAATATTTATATGTGCAAAACGACTTATATTTCTTCTGACGGGTGCCAAGTTTACTCAGCAGAAAACGACTCCCAAGTGAGTGTAGTGCATTAAAAAATGAGGTGAAAAACAAAACCAAGGCCTTTGAAATTGAATTAAGCCTTAGATGGATCAAGGGAATGAGTCAATCCGGAATGAAAGTCGATCAAATTGCTGCTTTCGTAAAGATATGCCGAAATACGATGAGCTTTACTAATTTTTTTTTATCCCAGATAACTGCAGCATTAATCAATGCAGCCGCCTTTAAACGGAGCAAACGGCTCATACAGAAGTTATGAACCAATAATCAGGCAAATAGGAGTGGAACTTGGCCTTACTGTGACTTAACAATGTGCGCATATGAAAATAATAATACTAGATTTGAGCCTTTACAACAACAAGAAAAATGCAGGTATTGAATTTTCCTAAAAGTATAAATCTTAGGAAGAGGAATGCGAAAATGTGATATTCAGTGACGAAAAAAATTTGTATTTAGACGAGATGGTCTCCACAATAACTATATTAAATGGGTATAGGATCACTCATGGGATTGCTGGTAATTTCTTCAAAAGGCAAGGTAAAAATATATTTTGTGCCAGGCAACATTTTTTTTACTACAAATTGAGAATAGGATAAATAAAACGGAGAATTTGATCGACATTAACAAATAATGTACAACTATAATAGCAAATACTGATTTGAAATTTAACCGTGAAAATAAAAATTAAATTAAAATAGGACGTAAACAAATGATAATCAGTTAATTTCAAATACAGGGACTCGACCACTATTTAGGTGGCAGGCAAAATGAGTGCACAAATGTTCAATTAATTGTTACAAAGCAAACTTCTAGATTTTGCTAATAATTTATCTGAAGAAGAATGAATTTTTCAGCTGGATAATGCAGGGATCCATGTGGCAAAGGAGACAAAGGTTTTTTTTGATTTGTATGAGTAGCTTGCTGTCTTTGCACATATAAATATTTTAAATGAGATTTGAATTCATATCTTTTCATGTTACCAAAAATATTTGAACAAATATTGTTAAGTAATTTTTATGTCTCTAAATTACAAACTCTTAAATGGTATTCTTACTTTTTTTATTATTTCTTTCATTTATAATTGAACTGCAAGTCTGGCGCGTACAATTATTTGGCTGATGTAGACTTCGAGCTCCGAATTTTGAAAGCTCCATATTTTAAGTTTTGCACACTAAACATGTCAGCAGGCAACGGACGCTCATAACTTGGTCAATTTTGATCCGATAAACTTGAAAGTTTTACTTGGGATGTTACGCATTCAATGCATAAATAGTAATGACAAATGCAAAAACATTCAAAACAATAAATGGAAGGTTTACAATTTTTACAAATGGCACCATAAGGGGTTAGTGGTAGTCACAGGCCCGAAAAAATGATGATTTTCAATATTTTTTTTTTTTGCTAGTCAATTGCTTTATTTTACAAAAATAGAAACATAACAATAATACATCATGTTTCGACTTGACTGTAGCAAAATTTCAAAAACAAAATTAGTACCTAATTGTAAGAGTTATCGCTGTTCGTGTGGAGCCCGTTTCTTCCGAAGTCCCTTGCGGTGATCATAACAAGCCCTTAAGGATTCATCTAAAATCAATCGGACAAGAGAAATTAGGTTTATTAATAGATAATCTTGTGCTTGGTCGAAGCTCTTTTTTCAAAATTAACAATATGGTGGCCTCAGGAAATATTTTTCAGATTTTCGAGAAAAAAACCGGCAATTTATTGCTTAAAAAAATTTAAATTTTTGAAAGAAAAATCCTTCCTTTAGGCATGAGTCTTTTATGTTTTTCAAAAGCACTTTAAATTTTATTGAAATCTACCAAGCGGTTTTTAAGTTACAGTGATCACCTGTTGAAAAAACATAGATTTGAGAAAAACGCATTTAAAGCTATGCTATCGACTTATGTACGAATATATTTTAATATTTGAATAACTTACACGCTATCTATTTCTGGGCCATATAATAGTTCTTCAGCCGTCCAAAATATCGATTTGTTGTTGCCTACGCAGCATTCTACCTTCTCGAGTGTATCGTTAGCCCCCTTATCTGCCACTTTCATACGTGCAGCAGCCAGCTACTTGCTCTCGAACGCTAGTTAAAGACTTGGAAGATAGTTAAAGACTTGCTTGTCCTTAGAAAAATATAAAAAAATATTTTTTTGAATTTAATTTTAGGGTAGTTCTTAACCCTATGTTAATACTGGACTGACCGCCAGCATATTTGACAGTCGTATTTATACCTCATCTTACTGTTTTAGGTACACGACTTGTATATTAGTTTCTTTGTTTGCTGTTTGGGAAAAACATATTTATCTCTTGTTAGTCTTAAAATACATACATTTATCTTTTGTTCAGCCCTGCATGATTATACTTAGAATTTACTTAACTATTTTATTAACTGTGAATGAAATCATTCCTTAACTCGCTCCGGAACGCCCGCGCGCTCTTTGTTAATTGTTCAATAACTCGAAAAGTATTTGTCGGATTCACTTAAAATTTTCACACCATATTTTTAAGATATTATACTCTAAGAAAATGTAAAATAAAAAAAAAAAATAAAATGTTTTGAAAATTAAGACTATCCTTAACCCCACGAGTCAATCATGTTTAACATTTGTGAATTAGACAGTTGTAGTATATGAACAGACAAGCAGAAGAGTGCGCAAATGTCAAAATAAATTTTTTCATTACCAAAAATATTTTTTTTATTATTGTATTTAACAAAAAAGTTTTTCAGAAATAAAATTGGATGATTCATTTTGCGCCACCTTTGAATATTGATACAATTGAAAAATGAGACCCATTGGCTAGAAATTTCTGGTGCAAGGTTACATACAAGCGAAACCTACTACTGAATCCGATATCAACCAAGCGAATTTGAGTTAATGAAAGGACTAAATTCAGCTCATATTTAAGGAGTTATATACAGTTGGAAGTTAAAATTTTCAGAATTTTTGCTGAGAAAACTTTTAAAGTTATTGATCTAAAATTTTTTACACGTATTATGTTATCTTTTAACTGTATTTTAAGGCTTAGTATTAGTAAAAATGTTTATTTGGAAAAGAGCTACAGCCGATCTTCGGGAGCTCCTCTCAAAAAAGACGTTATGCGGTGACCACAAAATTAAAAAACCAAACATATTTCGTTAAAGTAATGTTAAATCTAGTAATTAATCGAAGGAATAAGCAAAATAAATTTTTTTGACAAAATGCGGATTCTAAAAAAAGTCGATTTTTGACCAAAATTTAGGCCTTAAATTGTTTAAGGGTGTAACCCACTAACTACGCTCGAAAAAAAGGCTATTTTCGGAAATTTTTTTCAAGCAGGCTATGAATGATATTGATATAAAAGTTGTTAGGCTTGATAAATAAAGTCTTAAAATACAAGAAAAAATTTTTTTTTATTCATTTTTTGCAATTTTTTTATACAAAAACTATAGCTAAACATAACACCATGATTTAGAGATAGGTCGCTGGTCCACACGATATCTCGAGAACGGCTTATCTGAAACAGAAAAATCAAAAAGTTTTAGATTTGTTATAACAGTAGCTATAAAATAAACTAAAATTATTAATTTTTATTAATAAATAACAAAATGGCGGCCAAAAAACAAAAAAATTTAAAAAAACGTGATTTTTTACACTGTTTTTTGTGAAAAAAAATTAGTAAAAATCAAAATTTTATTACGAAAGTAGTTCATTTTATAGCTATTTATGTGTAGAATATGTGGTTAAAATTTCATGAGAATCGTTCCACTGGTTCCCGAGAAATCTTGTGGACCAACCGAAAAAACGTTAATTCGAGAAAAATGCAATTAAAGTTTTTTTTTATGAAAAATCATGAAAAAAACTTACCTAAGTTCAATCTGCGATTTTAACATGATGTTTCTGGATATATATACTTTCGAAAAATGCAAAAAAAAAATAATCGATTTTTCAAAAGTGAGTTAGTGGGTTACACCCTTAAGGGGTTAGGTGGGTTTCAAAAGCTCAAAATAGGTACATTTTTATGAATTTTTTTTTATTTAATCAACAGAATATTTGATTCCATCAATTTAACACATAAAAGATACATATTTTATAAGTAGTTTGTGAAATTTTCATTGAAAAATTTTGAAAATTAAGGCGTGGACACGTCGTCTCCTATGACCCCTCAAAAAAAAGTTCTCTCGGCGTAGTCAGGATAACTCATGACAGATTCATCTGAAATTCAAAAACAAAAAATTTTCTGTTAGTAGATGTTTCAAACTCGTACTTGGACGAAGAAAAAAAAAAATTACATTTTTGGCGGCGTTGAAAACAAAAAACCCTTATTTTGAGTAGAATTTGCACCCTTCATGCCCTTGAAAAATTACTTGGAATAGAAAAAAAAAAATTCCTTCGTTCAAGCACGAGATAATGTTATTCCAAAGATGTGTGCAAAATTTGAACAAAATCGCTTCATAACTTTTCGAGAAATCGTGTCCACCGACTTAAAAAATCGAGTTTTGAGATAAACGCGTTTAAAAACGAAACGCTGCACTGACATGGCCTGATGGGCGGAACTTCTGAAGGGTCTATCTCGTAAAATTTTACTCGGATCAATTTGAAATTTTAGGAGAATATTTTAAACATATTATACTATTTAATAAGACAAAAAAAAAATAAATCGATTTTTTGAAATTTTGAAACCCACCTAACCCGTTAAGAAAAAAAAAATTTATCGGGTAGAAAAAAATCTTCGTTTAATTACTAAAAAATACATTTAAGAAGCTCTTGTTAAAATTGAGATTAATCGGCCTAGCCGTTTTCGAGTAATGTTGGTCACCGACCTTGAAAACACCATTTTGAGAAAAACGCGCTACCGCTCCGGCCTTGTACTTTCAAGCACTTTGAACCGCCTTTTCAAATTTACGTGTATTTTCGGAAATATTCACCGCAGCGATATTAAATTTTCTGTGTGTATTTTGAAATATATGTACATTAAGAAAATAAATTAAAAAATCGATTTTCTAACTATATATAACCCCTTAAGTTATTCTAAGTGCACCCATACGGGCTTATATAAGCTAGCCCAAACCAAGTTAACAAACTCTTTGCTTCTTATATTTTTCATTTATTCTTTTTAATTAAACTGCTTATTCAAATTTCATACTGA
Source organism: Anastrepha obliqua (assembly GCF_027943255.1). Taxonomy (NCBI): domain Eukaryota; kingdom Metazoa; phylum Arthropoda; class Insecta; order Diptera; family Tephritidae; genus Anastrepha; species Anastrepha obliqua. The sequence continues at coordinate 180,133,799 of NC_072892.1, read as the reverse complement.
TTTCTGCAATAAGCTTATCATGCAAGTAGTTATTATAAAATTGCTTATTTAAGTTCCTAGAATTAAGTCACGCCACTATTTTTATTAATATAAATTAAGTATTTTACTTGTTTAAGCGGCTTTTTGGTTTAAGAACTGTGAGTGAATAAAGTGCGGTCAGTTGGACCGATAACAAACACATTTTTTTAGAACTTGTATTTTTCAAGTTCTTAACTTATACCCCCTACAATGTATATACAGTCAGCGTGAAACTAATATGTTGACCACATATTGATAAGTTCTGATTATTTATTCTGAAATTTCAGTTATTGTGTTATTGAAAAAAGTGCAATTCATACTGCAAAAAAAAACAGAAAAATAATTTTTTTAGTGTGAAATGTCGCCTTGACAACAGACATAAACTTTAAATTATTAGATCGATACTTTACGAGATATCGAGCACTACAGCCATCTATCGAGAAAAGAATGGATTTCTTTTTCCCCAAACTAATAAATGAAGAAGGCAGTGTTTTGAATTCACAAGAAGATTCGCACTTTTACATACTTTTTTACTCTTAATGTAGTTACACACATACATATATGTACATATGCATGTGGTATGTTTGCATTGTATATATGTATGTATGTATGTATGATTGGGTTCTATGCTGCACACGACCACTCACGGAAATCTAAAATTTAATGGCTTTGCCCCACTTTCAAGTCAAGCTGATCATTTATTATTACGATCCATCTAAGCTGCCGTATCCGACCGCTGCTGTGCTCCAGACTCGTTTATTACAGCTAAGCTGTAGTTGAGGCTGGAGGCTGAGGTTGAAGCTGAGGCTGCGACTTTGATTCCGTTATAGCCGTTAGCGGTAGTGTGCGACGCATTGTGCATATGTACATATGTAAGTTGTTGAATAAATTGACATGCATACATACACACATACATACATACACATGCTTGAGTACCAGACCCTTTCTTCTCTAATTTACCGGTTTTTTTACGCTTTTCTTCTCCAGCTTTCTTTGAATTGGCAGCAGTCAATAAAATAATACCAGAAGAAAGCACACATTTATGTGCATGCTAGTGTGTGTGTGTGTGTCAGCACCGGTGCTCTACAAGTACGGTTTGTTTAATTTGTGATTTTTAGCCGCTATTCTGCGAATGGCCCTCAGCTTCGTTGCTTGCTGTGTATTTGGACCTTCTTCTACGCCATGCATTACGCGCTTCAATGCGATTGTCTGTCTGTTTACTGTATTTTTAACACTTCCTACATGCTACATACGCACACACACACGCTTAACTACGCATGCACATACACACGTGCATGTGGGAAAATTGAGCTGCCTTTCTCCAAACTGACAAAGTGACAAATTGTAAAATTGAAAATTCTTTAACTTCGATGTGACGCTGACGCATATTTTAAGGTATTACACTTCACTCAATAACGGTTAACCCACTTTTTCGATGCTGCCGCGCGATAATGCGTTAATCGGCAAGGCATACAGAGCGCACACACATACACGTACAAGTGTTGGTTGAAGTGGCTCGTGAGCTGTCTAAAATTGATTGTAAGGCGCGGCAGCGACGCAACGTTCTGAATTTTGAGAAGCCACAAAGTAGTGACCATCAAAAAAGAAAGAACTAAAAATAAATCTGTGGAGCATATCATAAAATTTTTACGTTATTCTGATCTCTCCTCCTCACTAACAATGCATTCTTCGCTTTCTTCTGCATTCTTCAGTTCCTTTTGCTTTGAGCTTAAAATTTCAGTATCTGCAGACAACTCACTTTTACTCATACACACTCGTATATGCATACATACATGCACACACACACACATATATGTATGTGTGTTTGGTATAGGCAAATGCATTTAATATTTGTCGAAGCCCTTTTGGTACTGCAGTGCATTAAGTGCATTTTAATTGCTTTTAGTTGGAAATACGGAATGCGAGAATGAGTAAATGCAAAAGCGCGCATGCGTGCTGTGATTTCAAAGCGAGCGCCCACAAATACATACAAACATGTAATCCAAGCCAAAAAAGCTGAAAAATGTTATACACGAATTTAAAGAGAAAAAAATCAAAGCAATATCAATAACAAAACAAAGTCGCTGCCTGTAGCGCCTATAAAAGCCACTCTGCAATTTGGGTCGCCATTCCCTGCCGCCCTCAATTCTTGACCACCCGCTCGCCGCATTGCAGCACACACGCGTACGTGGCATTTTGCATGGAGCGATTAATGAAAGTTACCACAACCACCGCAAACCCACCGCGCACGCCCCTCATACGCCGCTGACAGCAGTAGCCCGGTGAAGCACAATTCTTCGTTTCGGCTATGAAGGCAAAAAAGTTGAGAAATCGCCCTCTTGGCATGCGTTTCTGTTGCTGTCTATTTTTCTTCTGTTTCAACTGCTGCTTCTTCTTCTTCTGCTTGTACCCATTTTCTACTTGTCGCACTTTTGTTCTGAATACTCTTCTGTTTTGTGTTTTGCTTGTTTTCGATTGCGCTTTTTCTTTGCTTTTCTTGGCAGCTACGGGTGCGCCAATCCTGTATTTGTGCTGTTCTTGTGGGCCACTTACATATGTCTGTCTGTCTGTCTGTATGTATGTACGTTTTATATGCTTGTTTGTTTGTTTATGTTTCGCCTGCCGCATTTTTTATCTTAATTGTGGGTTAGCAATAATGGGTTAATTAAATTTGCTGCTGCAACTTCAGCGCCAGACATGTTGGTAGGTGCGTTTAACCGCTGGTGGTGTTGCTATTGCTGTTGTAGGCCCCATGATTGTGCGTGCTACATACTTGGAGAATGTGTGTGGTTTCTGGATGGCGGCTAGAATTCTGCGAACTTGCACCGATCGGAATGAATTATAAATTTGTACTAAAATTATAACTTTTAAACAACTCTAAATATTTTTTAATGGCTCTTTCTTTATAAACATAAATCAGACTTACGCAAGTGCAACCGGAAGAGAGGAAAGATATTCAGTGGCGTCAATGGGTTGCAAGGTATTGCCGATTTCTAGAAAAAGTTCCTACAACTTGCACTTCTAAGTCTAACAAAGCTGCAGGCATTGATTTTGGTAGGTATCCTTACCGGAGATTGGCCGTTAGGTGTCCATTCGGTGAGACTTGGGATTGTCTCAAGCTCTTTTTGCAGAAGCTGTCTAAAGGACGAGGTGGAATCATCTCAGCACCTTCTTTTCAGCTACCCTGCTTTCGTCAGGCAAAGATTAAGACATCTGAGCTCTCGATTTTTTGCTACATCTGCGGATATTGCAGGTTCAAATATCACATATGTGGAGAAATTCATTAGTAGCTTGAAGCGGGTAATTATGAATATAAATTAGCCACTGTTGGTCGTCATCCCCTAATTCCAAGGCCCCTTCTTCTTTTTTCCATCTACCTGGTTCCTTTCCTTCTCCTTCCCCCTGTATGTTATCACAACGCACGAATTTTGAATATTTATTCAAGTACGCCCATCGCAAGGCCAGCATTTTTTTCTAACCTAACCTAATCTGCAATATGCCATGACAATTCGACTGTAGAAAATATGCCTAAGTGGTGATTTGTTAAAGACCCTTGTACGAAAGAACGACCTAAATCGAAATAAAAAAACAATTCAGGGATATGCCTGTGCTCCGACTAAAAATAACTGCCTTTGTGTTTTGAAGCGCGGCTATATTTGAGATAAAATCAAGAAACGTTATTAGGCACCTACATCTTCATATCTTTTGGATCGAGCTCTGTGGGAGATATACTTTCCGTAAACCAAAGTTGATTCGAAGTTCTGATATACGGATGTATTAAATGGATGGGTCTGAAGAAATTGTATCACCCTGTACCAGAGTTTTCGAGTGTTCAACATAAAAACATAAAATGCATAGACTAAAAATAAGTCAACAACTTATTTCTGAGTAATTTACGGGTCACAAATATATGTATATAAATAGCTTCCTTCGACTCCTATCTGGGGTATAGAGAGCCAACTACTCCTCTTGGTCAACGAACACGGATACGTGCTAGCGATCTCAATTCGTTGTCGTCGCTTTTCTCAGCGAGTTGCCGATCCACCGCCATTTCCTTTGCCCCAATTTGGCTACTATTATTCACTTGTGTGGCTTTCCTTAAGGGATTATATACAGTTCGAATTTTCAAAAAATCGATTTTTTTATTTTATTTTCTTAATGTATAAATATTTAAGAAAAAACACAGAAAATTTAATACTGAATATTTTCGAATTTACACGTAAATTTGAAAAGGCGGTTCAGAGTGCTGGAAAATACAGCGCGTTTTTCTCAAAATGGTGTTTTCAAAGTCGGTGACCAACATTACTCGAAAACGGCTAGGCCGATTAATCTCAATTTTAACAAGAGCTTCTTAAATGTATTTTTTAGTATATTATTTAAACGAAGATTTTTTTTCACCAAAAACTTTCTTTTTTTTATGAACAATTTAAGGTCAAAAATCGATTTTTTTTTTGCGAAACCGCCATTTTGTCAAAAAAATTTATTTTGCTTATTCCTTCGATTAATTACTAAATTTAACATTACTTTAACGAAATCTGAATGGTTTTTTTAATTTTGAGGTCACCGCAAAACGTCTTTTTGAGAGAAGCTCCCGGAGATCAGCTCTAGCTCCTTTCCAAATAAACATTTTTACTAATACTAAGTCTTAAAATACAGTTAAAAGATAACATAATATGTGTACAAATTTTTAGATCAAGAAATTCAAAAGTTTTCTCGGAAAAAATTCTGCAAAATTCTCTTCTTTTCCCCCGTAACTGTATATAACCCCTTAACAAATCGGCATTGTTTAGTGTTCGCGGCCAGAAAATGTGCATGAAGCGTGGTCATTCTCGCAGTTACTTTCCAAGTGGTGCAGCCATGTAGCCAAGGCCGCAAAATCTGTCAACGTTTTCAAACTGCTGCACCCCCAGTACCAACGACTCCGTTCCAATGCCATTGAGGTGATTTTTTTTAAGGCCGGTTGAATTAAAATCCAGTCGTTTGTGGAAAAACGATTAAAGGGATTGGATTTGACATTAATAGGCATAAGATCTCTTTATCCGTAGAATTAAACCGCAAGCTATACGGTATTTGCTAAAGCTAATTGATACAGTTCCTTCCAGAAGCAGGTACCCTGATACTAGAATAAAATGATGACTCATCGGTCCATAGTATATTATCCCAAAGCTCTATTACCTTTTGATGTACATTACAAAAGAATGAAATACTTGCCTAATATGTGGCAACGGTGCAAGCGATATTTTGACTGAAGTATTGGGCTTCAGAAAGATGTGTGCCGCATTCGCTAACAATGGAACAAAAACATTCCAATGCGACTTTCTCGGCAACATTTAGAGCAACGTTTCCCAAAGACTAAGTGGATTTTGTGCGTCGATTCATCCTATAGATGAGGCTCGAATCTGTCACGATGATCCTAAATCCAAACAAGAGGCTTTAAAGTAGAGCGACCCTGGATCTTCGGCTCCGAAACGAGTTTGTGTCCAGAAATCTGTCAAGAAGGTGTTAGCATCAGTTTTTATCGAATTTTGTTTGTCGATTACATGTAAACTGTGCCAAAGCTTGCACCTTTGTCTTTACTGACGGCTCCAAAATGAAATCGGAAGTCGGAGCAGGGATTTTCTCTAAATCAGCCAATCTATCTATACTGCTCGTGTTTTTCAAGCAGATGCTTTTGCGATCCTGCAGGCATGCAAAATGCTTAGGGAACGTGGGAATGAGGGAGATATTAACATTTTCTCCGATAGTCAAGCCGCGATCAAGGTTCTGACGACGCCATAGTGCAGAACGAAATTAGTAAACTCCTGTAAGGAGGAGATCAAATCTCTTGGGTGTACAGGTAACATTTCTCTGATTTGGGTTCCAGGACGTATGAACATAGAGGGCAATGAAATTGCTGATGAGCTTGCCAAGAAGGGGACTAAATTGGCCTCAGAGACCTCCTACCCAGGCATCGGCATCCCCCTGACAGTTGCTAAAGGGGAACTGCACAAATTATTTCTCAGGAAAGCGGAGAGAAGATGGAGCTACATTCCTTCACGTGCTCTTTCGAAAACCCTTTGGCCCAAGTACGAAGGACTCAGAATAGAATAGAATACTATGGGCGATAAAAAACTTTGAACCATATAAGGCAGCCGGTCCAGATGGGATATTCCCAGCCATGCTGTGGAACACTCGAGAAACGACGATTCCTTGGCTGGAGGTCTTTTTCAGGAAAAGCCTTATGCTAGGGCACATACCAAAGAGCTGGAGGAGGGTAAAAGTGATATTTATCCCTAAAGCTGGTAGACGCGGTCATGATACAGCGAAGGATTTCAGACCCATCAGCCTATCCTCCTTCATCCTCAAAACTCTCGAGCGACTGTTGGATGTATATCTCAGGGAAAAGATTACAGACTCAACGATTTCACCATCTCAACATGCCTATCTCAAAGGAAAATCCACGGAGACAGCTCTTCACGAGGTTGTAAGTGCGATTGAGAGGAGCATAGAATACAAGCAATACTCACTAGTCGCTTTTCTCGACATAGAGGGGGCCTTCAACAATGTCACCACAAGATTCATAATTGAGGCTCTTAACATGTTAGGCATAGACACAGGTCTCAACGAATGGATAGAGAACATGCTCAAAACTAGAATAATCATCGGTGAGGTAGGCAGCAGCACGATAAAACGCTCTGTCAACAGGGGAACCCCTCAGGGAGGAGTCTTATCCCCTCTACTGTGGTTACTAGTCGCCAACAACATCCTCACCAAATTTAACCAAAAGGGAATTAAAGTGGTGGCGTACGCGGACGACATAGTGCTTATGGTTTCAGGAATGTTTCCAACCACAATCAGTGAGATTATGGAAGGAGCTCTGGTATTACTCAGCAATTGGGCCACGGACTGTGGTTTAAGCGTAAACCCGAGAAAAACTGAACTGATGCTATTCACCAAGAAAACCAAGGTGCCAAACTTTAATCTCCCAAAACTATACGGCGTCAGCCTCACGCTAACCAAACAGGCCAAATACCTAGGGGTTATCCTGGACCCCAAACTCAGCTGGAAGTCCAACGTAGAGTACAGGGTAAAGAAAGCGAACATAGCACTTTACACATGTAAGAGAATGTTGGGGAAAAAATGGGGTCTCCAACCAAAATTATCCAACTGGTCCTACACAGCCATTGTAAGGCCAATACTAACATATGCGGCACTAGTTTGGTGGCCTGCAACAGAAAGGAAATACAACAAAACTAAGCTGAACAAGATACAAAGAACAGCGTGTATCCTAACTACAGGAGCGCTTAGCACCAGTCCTACTGAAGCGCTCAATGTACTAACACATCTATTGCCATTAGATTTACACATTAAAACAATAGCTACTTGCAGCGCGGTGAGACTCAGAGACATAGGAAGCTGGACAACAAGGCCGTACGGTCACAGCAAGATCCTCCTACAGGGACCCCCGCTGCTCAAAAACGGATCAGACTACACAGTCCCCGACCTAAACTTCAAGAAAGGCTTTACGGTACGCTTCCCACCGAGAGCCGAGTGGAGCAAAGGAGAGGTGATTGGAAGACACGAAATCGAAATCTATACCGATGGTTCTAAGATGAACTGTGGTGTGGGAGCTGGCTTCTATTCGGAGCCACTCAACCTATCTCAATCAATTCGTCTTCCTGATTATGCCACCGTGTTCCAGGCAGAACTTTTAGCGATCAGAGAAGCATGCAAATCCCTAGAACTCTACAAGGTAGTTGGTGCAAGAGTAGCTATCTTCTCAGACAGTCAAGCAGCTATTAAGGCCTTAGACTCCAACTACATTTCATCCAAACTGGTCCTACAGTGTAGAGAGGAGCTGAAACTGCTCAGCCATTGGCTTGAAATTACCCTGATATGGGTTCCTGGTCATAGGAACATACAAGGCAATGAGATAGCGGATGAGCTAGCAAGAAAGGGCTCAACACTAGACATAGCAGAGGCGGTGGCAGTTTCCACCCCACTGAACACACTAAAAGCATCTATTGCTTCACACTATCAAGCTTTAGCCGAAAGAAGATGGAAGCAAATACCTACATGTATCACAACAAAAAACACATGGCCGTCATATAAAATCCAAAGGACAAATGACCTGTTAGGATGCTCTCGGCCAAACATTTCACGGATTACTGCAACCCTTACAGGACATTGGAAAGTAGGGGATCATGCAGCTAGACTCAATCTACCCTTCAATCCTATCTGTAGAAGCTGTCAAGCGGAAGGGGTGAAGGAAAGTCTGTTCCACTATTTATGTGAATGTCCGGGACTAGCCAGGGCACGACTCCGATCCTTCGGTAAGCCTTTTCTACAGCAAATTAAGGAGATCTCAGTCATCGAGATAAAGGATTTGCTCCTATTCTTGGACCTCACTAAATGGATCTGACTTGGAAACAAAAAAAAAAAAAAACACTTCATCATCATTTCACGAGATTGTGGTATTAAAACGGTGCTGGTCACTAATTAGGAGCATTTCACCTAAGAAATGTTCAACCACCTCAACAACAACAACAACAACGAAGGACTCAAAACGTCCTTTGAACTCCTCGCCATTTAATTTCCAAACTCGAAGCTGTGTTTACCGGTCACTGGACGATCAGCACACACACAGAAAAGCTGGGTTTATCATTTAATCCCCATTGCACAAGCTGTGGGGACCTTTCAGAGAAGGAGACTGTTCAGGACTTTTTCTGTAAATGTCCGGGTTTAGCAGCTAGACGATTAAGATTACTGGGTGTTCCTGGGGCAACCTAAATCCAATCAATCTCCTCCATTGTATCCACAGCTCTGTCTGCCTGTAGTTATCTGCCCTTTGGAGGTCTCATAATGGTATCAAAACGGCTCTTCAGTGCTACTTGAAGAGAGCCAGACTGGCACTTCAACCATTTCACCTATCTACTTCCCTTCATGCAAACTGGTGAAACAATAAACTCTGAATGTTATTGTAAACTTTTAGAGCAGCTTAAGGAAGCAAGTCGTGAATAAAAATTCCATTTGCAAAAGAAGAAAATTAATTTTTATCAGGACAATGCACGGTGCCCAAGTCTAAAAAATAGCCATTCGTTTCTGAAATCAAATCCTCGTTTGAATGAAACCGTTTACCTTCTGCAATTTCATCCAATTGGGCAACAAATAGTAGTCTAAGGGATTAGAGGGAGCCAAGTCTGGAGAATAGGAGAAATGTGAAACGTGTTGGAACCCTATTTCCATTAGTTTTGCGACAACAACTGCTGAGGCGTGAGCTGAGGCATTGTCGAGATGTAGAAAGGAAAATCACTCGACTTCCTCAATTCAAACGAATGCCAAACACAAAGAAGTAAACTCATCTGCGTGTGTTCTTCCAAGAGATGTTAAAAATAAGCGCCATCTTTTTTACTGTGCTCTGACTTTTCGGACGTCCCCCGTAGTAGTGATAAAAGACTCTAAATACTCTATAAATATGGATCCATACAAAGTTTCACTGAGGAAACTATTGTTTACAAAACAAACCGCGAAAATCGCACAAAACCTGAATTTTAGTCTTCTATTGAAAAAAAAACTATTACCTTCCTAATTATCCATGGAGTTTTAGTACCTTATTGTTGTGTTTATAATTTTTTTTAACATACGTTCGTAGTGGGCATCGAACCCAGGATCTACTGTCCGTAAGTAATACTTAAACATACCCGCCTACGGCAACATAGCTACGCAGTAGCCAGTGCTGCGCAACCGAATAGATAATTTTGCGTAACTTTTTGATTTTTTGGTTGATCTATCAGTTGTTGGAGCAGCTAAACCACTGCAAATGATGTATGAGTATTGGTGACTGTTCCTCAGCACCGTCACATAGTGTGCGTGCAAAGACTGCCAGATGCATACATACATATGTATGAAGATGGATATATTTACATATTTTCTCGTGTGTGGCGACCATCATGTCAGCTGTCGGCTGTGTGTGCGTGCGTACGCAGATGCAAATGCGCACATGAGATTGCAACGTTTACAGGCAAATGTAAACAGCCGCACACAATCGCATATGCATGCATATTTGTAAGTATGTATGTACGTATGAATGTGTGTATGCACGATCGGTTAGTGCGTAACGCTTGTATAAGGCCATTGACCGTTTGACCGAGCTGCCTTCACTCCACTAAGATTGCATGCCACAAACACGACGGAGGCTGCGGCTACCGTTGCTGTTACGATTCATTTACGCTTGCGTTGCTGTATTCATATTTATTTTGGTTATGACAATAAAGTTGTTTTCGATTTTTTCTCCATATTAATGGTACAACAGGATGTCATCATGTAACCACCAGCGCACAGATAACAAATCAATTAAGTCAACTGAAAAAATTTCATTGAGTAAAAATTCATAGCCGTCGTTCGTGCGAGAGTGGCGCTGAGGTGGAAAAATCTATATAATATAATAATGGAAAAATTGTGTTAGACCAAATTTGCATTTTGAGAGAGTTCTCATTTGCATATGCACACATACAAAAATGTCCGAAAGCACCAGCAGTGAAGTGCAAATGCATGTGTGTGTGTGCCCACAAGTATTTCACTTTTTGATGTAGACTAAATTTTGAAATTTGTTCTTGAAAGTTTTTGCTGGCGTTTCCACTAACTACCCTCGGGCAGTGTGAATCTATCCAGTGATTTGAATAACAAATTTGTTTTATTTTACGAATTCCTTCTTCTCGTGTTTTGTTGCATTCAAATGAGCATCTTATGCACACAACCAACCTTTGTCACATGCGTGGCAACATGTTTCAACTTTGCCTCAAAGTGTTTCGCAATTGTTGCATGAGGTAAATGGCTGATTTTCGATGATTTCGGTTGCTGGTACCTTCGGACTGCGTTGGCGGCCTACGTGCAATTTCGGATGGACAATCACGTTGGCAAAAGTGGAGTAAAAGTCCATGGCTATGCATTGGCCGTTGAACTCTTAAATGCGCTTAGTAGTTGAAACGTGCGCGTAGATAAACGGAATTTGTATTCTCATTTCCCATTTGCATTTCCGAAAGACTACAGAGCTGATGCATTTATTCACATGTAGATGATTGTATTCACTGGTAGTGGACAAGTGAAAACTGGGTGTAAATGGGTGAAAGAATATGCAAACATACATTTATATTTTTTCTATTATATAGGGTGGGCCATGTAAAATTTGCTTTTTGAATCGGCTATAAAAAAAAACTAATCAATATCTTTTCAGACTTTTTTATTTATTTTGAAGACTGAACATTGTCATTTTTTATGAATGAAAAATAATGTCGTTCAAATGTCTGGCACGACTGGCTTTACAATAGGCCATTCGATCAACCCAATTTTTAAGCACATTTTCGATTGTTTGGACTCCAATTTCATGAATGCCAACTTCGATTTCGTGTTTTAAAGCATCAATCGTCTCTGGATGGTTCGCATAGCATTTGTCCTTAACGGCTCCTCACAAAAAGTAGTCCAACGGGCTTAAATCACAGATCCGAGGCGGCCAATTGATATCGGAATTTCGGCTGATTATTCGGTTTTAAATATTTCCCAATTTTGTTCAAGCGCATAGCGTCCCATTTCGTAAATGTCAAACCTTTAAGTAAATTATGAACACGTTTGACATGTCATTTGTGTTACCATTCTCAAAAAAATAGGTGGTTCCAAAAACAAACGCTATATGGCCCACCCTGTATTTTACCAAAGAGCGCCCATGATAGCATAGTAAGTTGAAACAGGTGGAAGCCTTTATTTCTTTGGCTGCTGCTGTATTGAAACATTTATTGAGTTATCAATATGTAAGTGCTTTTAATTCGTATGCCATTCAATAATTACATGCAGAGACTACTACATCAATTTGGCTTCCGTCGCCCAGGCATTTGATAAAAATTTGGCCCGAAGGATTGCTTGGTAAACTAAAAACTCGACATCCATTGCAGTTCACTGACATTTTCAAATCGCACAGCTGTATTCGGAATTAAGAGAATTAAGACCCCCGTATAATAGACGCAGGACTCCACGCCATTCAATTTCCTTACTTGTAGCTGTATACATATATCGGTCATTGGACGATCGGCGCACATACAGAAAACCTAGGTGGTTTACCATTTAATCCCCATTGCAGAAGCTGTGGGGACCGTTCAAAGAAGGAGACTGTTTAGCATTTTCTCTGTTTAGCATTTTCTCCATTATATCAACAGCTCTGACTAACTGCAGTTATCTGCCCGTTCTAGGTCTCAAAATGGTATCAAAATGGCGCTTTAGTGCTACTTGGGGAGTGCCAGACTGCTACTGCAAGTACAAGTATTTCACCTACTTACCTACCACAAAACGGTATACTCAGACCGCTACTGAACTTACTCCACACCTCAGACCTGCCAGTATCGAAAAGGTGCAAAGTAGGTACATTTGCTGACGATACTTGTATCTTTGATGTTGTATCAACCGAAAGCGACTCCATGATGAAATTGCAGAAATTCATTGACGGAATATAAAATTGAATGAATCCAAATAAGTTCACGTGGATTTCTCCAGCAAGCAAATTTTATATAAACCTGTATATATTCTGTCAGCAAGAGTGTCATATATCAATGGTGTAAATTATCTAAGCATGAATATGGATGAAAAACGCAAGTGGAAAGACAACATCAAAATCAAAGCTGTTGAACTCAATTTTTTCTTCTTCTTCTTCCTCGTTTACTTAGAAAACTTCCTTTTAAAACAATATAATTGGATAACTTTTACTGTAGTTCAGTGGATTCTCATGTCTAGCATTCGTGCCATCTTTTCGGTTGCTGCCCGTACCATCTCTTAGGTGATCTAGTGTGGATTATTCTGCCGTTCATCGCCATACTTGCTATGCGTTCGCTCTGCGTTCTGCGAACATAATCTCTCCACATTTTTCTCCTTCCCCTTAACCACTACTTACATCGGTTAAATCTAAAATCTTTCTAATTTTGTCATTTGGTCTTCTGTCATGCAATGTGTATCCTGTTAGTGTCCGTAGTGTTTTCATTTCGACAGCGCTAATATATTACTGCGTTATGGATGTGCCTGCTCTTGTTTCCGCTGCATAACTTGGAATCGGTCAAATGCATCTCTTATATGTTTATCTTGCTTTAAATGTTCATGTATTTCAATCCTCAATTTAAATTGCAAAGGCTTCAAAAAATTGACAAAAATTCTGAGCTGTCAACTCAAAATAAGCTCCTCATTTGCAACCAACTGATAAAACCGGCATGAATCTACGGCGGCCGTCGTAGCCGAATGGGTTGGTGCGTGACTACCATTCGCAATTCACAGAGTGAACGTCGGTTCGAATCTCGGTGAAACACCAAAATTAAGAAAAACATTTTTCTAATAGCGGTCGCCCCTCGGCAGGCAATGTCAAACCTCCGAGTGTATTTCTGCCATGGAAAAGCTCCTCATAAAAATATCTGCCGTTCGGAGTCGGCTTGAAGCTGTAGATCCCTCCATTTGTGGAACAACATCAAGACGCACGCCACAAATAGGAGGAGCAGCTCGACCAAACACCCAAAAAGGGTGTACGCGCCAATTATATATATACAATATATATCTATAAACATGAATTATGGGGACCAACATTGATGTGACACAGCATTTCCAAAACAAAGTAATCAGAGAAATCGTTAAAGCTACCTGGTATGTGCGTAAAGAAGATCTGCACAAGGATTTAACTATAAAAAGTGGGTCAGACTCAGCCAATCTATTTGCCATAGAATATGCTGAAAGGGTAAAAACACACATTATTGCATTACTAAGTTATGAACGAAATGTTACAAGAATATTAAAGAAAAAATACTTCAAAACTCAGTCGTCAATATTGTATGATTTGAACACAAATTCAGTAAATTGAAAATTACTAATTAGTTCTAAACTAGGTGCAAATTTGAGGATTTTAATTATACTTTCTCTATAGCATATCAATAAATAAAAAAAGATATATATATATATATAGTATATATACGACGCCAGATGTCATCCCAACCCCTTGGAACCACTTCCTTTTATCATTTTTATCAATGACATAAGAAAGTGTTTTTCCTTTTCTTCCACTTCGCAGATGATTTGAAAATTTTTTCATCTGTTGAGAACTCAGTGGATACGCAAAAGCTTCAACTCGACTTGGAAAATCTTCATCGTTGGTGCATGAGGTGCGTCTGTCTGTGAATATTAAGACATTTTTCCATTTAACATTTTCGAGGCGTCAGCACATTTTTAAATACATCCTACACCATTTCTAATAATTTACTTTAAAGAGTAACAGAAATTTTCTTTCAGTGGTCACTTTAATTTTTTCTTCCAAAATCGTGTTTGGTTCTAGGATTCATTCGTTGCAATACATCTGAAGTTTCTGATCCGTATACCTATAAACTGTTTACGGCTCTTCCGATGTTCCCACTTAGAGTGCGCTGTTACGACCAACTTTCGATTTTGTAGTACTAAATATCGCATATTTGTTACGCTAATCTGTAGTAGATAGTTTTTAGTCAGTTTTGGATAAGGTTATACAGGGTTTTTCAGTAAGAGCGTTTCAACTTTTGAACTTTTTTGAATAAAACACAAACGGCTTGACTTTTTTAACTAATTTTTTTTTATTATCGAGTTTGAACATATACATTTAAGTATGAAATTCGATTTCTTTTGCATGACCACCGCGTGCACGTTTTACGAAGTCCAATCGTTGAACCCAATTTTCGACCACTCTTTTGCATAAATCGCCCGAAATTCCAGCAATTTAGCGTTCAATATTGGCTCTGAGCTCACAAATCGTCGCCGGCTTGTTACTGTAGACCAATGACTTCACATAACCCCAAAACGGGACGGCTTGTTAAATGGACCGTAAAATGGCCTTAATGCTCTTAAAGTACCAGCAACAGAACGATTATTTTCATAAAAAATTTGCACGATTTGCAATCGTTGCTCAAGTGTGTAGCGTTCCATGATGAAATGTATACTAATGAAGTTTACAAATGACAAGCGAAAAATAAAAAATATTGCGTCGTTCGCCCTCCCTATCGGAAAAAAGTTGAAGCGCACCTGTTGAATAACCCTATATTTATGTGACAGGCAAACTGTAGGGTTTTATATAACTCAGTTTTATTCAAAAATACAAAACTTACAAAATATTGTTTGCGGATAAAGTAACCCATTGTTTTTGCGTAAAATTTTTACGCAAATGGTTTGCTGCGACTACTAACTTGCCGGTCAGGTAGGTGAAATGGTTGAAGTCCCAGTCTAGCACTCCTCAAGTAGCACTGAAGAGCCGTTTTGATACCATTATGAAACCTCCAACAGGCAAATATCTACAACCAGACAGAGCTGTGGATATAATGGAGGAGATTGAGTGGAAAAGAGCTCAACAGTCTCCTTCTCTGCGTGTGCGCTGATCGTCCAATGACCGGTAAACACAGATACGAGTTTGGAAATTGAATGGCGAGGAGTCCTAAAGGTCTCCTGAGTCCTTCGTACATCGTATTGGCACCAAAGGGTTTTGAAATAGCGCATGAAGAAATGGAGCTCTATCTTTTCTGTGCTTTCCTGAGAAATAATTTGTGCAGTTCTGTTTTACTAACTATCAGGGGGATACCGATGACCGGGTAGGAGATCTCTGAGGCCATCTCAATCCCCTTCCTGGCAAGCTCATCAGCAATTTCATTCCCCTCTATGGTCCTATGTCCTGGAACCCAGATCAGAGAAATGTTACCTGCACACCCAAGAGATTTGGTCTCCTCCTTACAGGAGTTTACTAATGTCGTTCTACACTATGGCGTCGTCAGAGCCTTCATCACGGCTTGACTATCGGAGAAAATGTTAATATCTCTCTCGTTCCCACGATCCCTAAGCATTTTGCATGCACGCAGGATCGCGAAAGCTTCTGCTTCAAAAACACTAGCAGTATTCGGCAGTTTAAAAATAAATATAAATAAAGAGAAGAAGAAAGAGAGAGAAAGTTCGGAGAAATACGGTGTTAACTGCCCGAAAATGATACCATGTCCGTCAAGAGATTGCCTCCAGAGGCTTCGATTATTTATGTGATTTTATCGACACTTTCGCCGAAGGGCCTGCCTATGTGTAGTTTAGTATCTGTTACGGTATCGGCACCATAAATACCATTTACAATTAATTTCAGCGGCCGGGCTTACATTTTCGCCTTTATGGAAGAAAAACTGTAAAATGTACCAAATTTTCTCTTTGTTGTTGTAAAAAAAAATCATCAATTATTATTATTGAACAAATTTCTCTTGATTCCTACTCTTTGTGAAATGATCAACACCACGAAAATGAGAATAATAAAGTTGGGCAATGCGTTGTATATCATGTTGGAACGTGTATACTAAACCGTCGGTCAACTCATTGTACGACGTGGTGATACAACGGTTGGAGCGTGTAAACTCTACATTATAGATTTCGGGGGATGGACGCCACGGCGGCTGAGTGATTTAACATATCGAAATGGTCCCAATTAAGTGAATCGTTTGGGTATTATGTGAAATGGTAGGCGCTTATTACAAATTAATTGCCATGGATGTTTTGTAAAATGCTTGTGTTTTCATTAGATACACTTTTTAAATTTTTCAGAAAATACTCAGGTTAACCTTTGCGACATGATGCGCCTTCCTAATCTGGTCAGTGGAAGTATTGTTTCACTTCGAAAATGCTCTAAGGTTGCATTTTCCTATTAAGCCTACAGTTTTGCAGTTAATCTCAACTACACGCACAGTTTCCACACTCTCCCTATTAAGTAGTCGCCTTTTCCACTTTCCGCCGCATTTTTCGACACGTTTGACAGCGTCTTCAGCGATATCTTCGGCTGCATTTCGGCTTGAATATTTTTTTCGTTTCAACGATGTTCTAATTATTACCATACAAGTGTCTTATTCAAAAGTAAGCACACAAGAAACCCGGTGTACTCCGACAATTTAACTTCTGCTGGAAGCTGAATCTCTCGGATTTTTGCCACCGCCCAAAACCGCGAAGGAGATAAAAACATTGCCATCCACACATGGGAATTTTAAATAAAATAGAAACACTTGTAATACATCACAGATTATTTTATTCTATTTCAACATCCACCTTTATTTGAACAATAATAAGTTTTTGGACTGATTTCAATAGAAAAAAAAACTTTGTCAAATTTAGATAAATCTTATAGTGTGTGGCCATATGTGAGCCACGAAATACAAATTTCCCGCAAAATTCAGCCTACTAGGATCGATTAGCTTGTGTTTTATCTTCACGCATACACTTCGCTTCCCAAAAAAACCATCAATATATAATATGCAGTGACAGCAAATCAACAATCGAGGCTATTTTGAACCCAGCTAATAACTCTCCAGTAATCACAAAAATGCGCAACATGCTCACACAACATAAAGGTTCAATCAAACTTATGTGGGTTCTGGGTCACAGTGGTATCAAAGGTAACTAACAGGCCGATAGTAGAGCTAAGGAGGCAACCAAAGAGCCATTGTACATGTTCGAATACACTCTTCCAGAAGATATAAAACAACTGGCAAGGCGTACCAATTATGAAAGTTCCCTGAACAAATGGAACCAGTACCAAAATCACTACAAATCCTTCAATCCCTCGAGGTCCAAAAACCAATACCCATCAAATTCGTCATGCCGGAATATTAAGACCGTTGTTCGTCTGAGAATTGGCCATACAATTTCAACCCAATCGTATTTGCTAAATAGTTTGCCGAAACCCCCGTGCTCGCTTTGTGGATTCAGCGAGTTCACCGTATCACACTTCATGAATATATGTTCAGAAATCCAAAATATTAGATCATCGGTGTTTAAAAATATCAAACCATCTGAACTTCTGAAGCAGAAAACGGACTATAATTAAAGACACAGAGACAGAGATAGCTAGCTCTGTGATAATTTTTCAGATTCTTTGGTAAATCTGAAAATATCCTCCAGTTTGAGAGTACGAATATTACTTATTCTCATGACATTGGAATCCCTTATTCGCAGCCTTGCTCCAGCAAATTTAGAGGACTCACAGAAAAAATACTCAGTACTACCCGGCTCCTCTAAGCAAGATAAGCTAACCGTGTTCTCAATGATTCCAATTGTGGTTAGATGCAGTCCTGTAATAATGCCGACCATCAACCGAACGACTTTTCCACAAGTTTTAGTCTTCTTTGGACAGTTTTCTGTTCGAGCTTGTCACAAAACATTTTGCAGTTCTGCAGCGTTCTAGACTAAATCATCGCTCTTTATGTAATGCATACATAATCGCTAACCCAATTCATGATTCCTGTGGAACTGATTCCGAAATTCGGCTCTGGTCCCTGTGGGGTAACCGCTGATCCACAGTTGGTCAATTCATCGGCGATTTCATTCCCTTGAACATCCCAGTGTCATGGAACTTGCAATAGAATTAAGCTTCTTCTCACATTCTTGAACGATCTTTGAGTTTTGCTTCGCGTTTTGCAAAATCTTTAGTGCAGCCTGACTGTCAATATAAATTTATTTCGAAGCAAGTGCGTCTAGCAGATCGTCAACTACGTTTTGGAATAGGTTCATAACTTGTCAACGAAAATATCGAAATACTAGGAATAGTATTAAGGAAGTATTCGAATGTTTCGTCACGCCGCCGGACTAGCAGGATTTTGGGCAAGTTCTTTAAATGATATTAATTAAAATGCAGTTGGCGCAAAGGCTACTAAGAACAGACAAGTTGAGTAGTCTGGCATCATTCGGATGGATCCACTTGAATTTATTAGCCTGTGTATGGTGGCCTTTAGATAAACGGCCGATTGAGATTTATTGCCATGTACCTTCAGCATCGGAAGACTCCACAATCGCACAAGAAAAAGTGGAGCGGGTTGAAATCGCTTGAACATCGAGAGATAACGACATCCTAAAATGGTTCAGAATGAAGTATTATCTTTTTGTTCTATACTGCGAGTTAGTTTAGGTAAAGTGGCTGGCTAATGGCGGGCCAGGAAAAATAGAGGCCCTTCGTGATACCACCGGAACTATCCCATCTTTACTCCTCTTAATCCTACGTAAACCATTCTGTAGACTTTATAAATCTAGTTAATCTAGCTAATTTTATATATGCAACATCCGCGATTCTGTCCAGAAAAGCAATTCCGAGCGAATTCAACCTTCTTCTACACAAAGCCCTTTATGACAGGCCCTGCAAATTTAAAATATGGTATCCCATATCAGACAATGCTCAGATAGGACTCTTACGAATATTCTTAAGACTTTCTATTAAATTTAAGTAGACTATTAACGCGGCCCATATTCCATTCTGGTCATGTCTGTCTACATACAAATGCCGATTGATGGCAGCAATACTTAAGGTGTGTCTATCTATTTGCATATACAATTAAAAAAAATATTATTGCCAAGGGCATAGGTGTATCCACTTTGTCTTGAGTAATTTGGAGCGTAGTGCCCAGTTTAGTTAACTCATCCACCTTACAGATACCCTCAATTTTACTGCGGCCCGGCACCCAGAGTAGAATTATGGAGAAAAACTGCGCGAGTATTCTTAATTGTTCATAAGACTTTACCACTGTTCACGAAGAATGCTTCCATGATGGAAACGATTTCAGAGCTGCCTGACTATCAGAATACATGGTGAACGATATGAAATGTTACCTATTCAAAACACCATAACTATTTTGTGTGAAATTAGTTTTTATTGATTTCAAAGACGAAATTGTTCAAAAATGATTACAATTTTAACATTTATTAACTTTAGCTCGATATGACCACCTTTCGCCTTGACTATAGCCTTCAAACCGTCAAAAAATGAGTTGCATGTTGCACGAATGGGATCTTGAGGTATTTTGGCCCATTCCCGTGTAATCGCTTTTTTCAGCGCATCCACACTGGCTCTCCAAAGAGGACCAGATGGAATAGTCCATCGGATTTGCGTCTGGCGAATTCGAAAACCATTGTGTGGACGAAATGAAGTGTGGAACATGATTTTTTAACCATTCTTGGTTCACACGAGCTTTATGAGACGGTGCCGGGTCCTGTTGGAACGTCCATGGTCTAGGACCGAAATGTTTGCTTGTTCACGGCTCTAAAGCAGCTTCTAAAACATTTTCCCGATAATAAGTCGCATTCACTTTGACATCAGACTCAATAAAAACGATTGGAGAGCGTCCATCAGCGGTCACTGCGGCTCAAACCATTATTTGCACGATCGTTTTGAGTGTTTATGAACTGCTCAATTGGGAAATTTTTTCATCAGAAAACACAATGCTGGGTAATTCGCAACGTTCGTGCAAGCACAACAACTCCTTTGCGCTTTCGCACCGAACTTTTTTTTGCTGGGGTGAAAGATCGTGTGCTTTTTGGAACTTGTAAGCCTGGACCTTGAGCTCATTTTTTAATATGCGTCGAATGCTGTCTGCCATTTTTCTTCCACTTTGACGTGGATGTCGTTCAAGTCGAGCCTTTACTTTCCGAACCATTTCTGGCGTTGTTGGTTTTTTTTGGTCCACCTCCATAGCGTTTTGCAATGCTACTCGTACCAGTATCATTGTAACGATTAATAGCGCGATACACAAACATTTTATTCGCTTTGAGGTGACTGAGCTCACGAACAATGGCTGGTTGTGATTTTCCAGCCAAATAAGGGGTGTTTTCTTAGGGGTTAGGTTTTCAAGTTAGCACTACTTTTTTCGTAGATGGTCTTTTTGACAGCTGTCACTTGATTTATGCTCAGTTTGGTTTGCCATTTCATAATGAATTGACTTACACCTGAACAACGCTTGCAAATCGTGCAAATTTATTACGAAAATAATGGTTCGGTTCGCGCGACGCATCACAAGAAAATTTTGTTCAGCGATGAAGCTCACTTTTGGTTGAATGGGTATGTCAATAAGCAAAATTTTCGCATTTAGAGTGAACATAATCCACAAGCCATTGCTGAGACGCCGTTACATCCTCAAAAAGTCACTGTTTGGTGTGCTCTATGGGCAGAGGGAATCATTGGTCCATATTTCTTTAAAAATGGAGCCGGCCATAGTGCTACAGTCAATGGAGAGCGCTATAGAGCCATGATTAATGACTTTTTCGTGCCTGAATTGGACGATGTTGATGTGGACGACCTTTGGTTCCAACAAGACGGCGCTACATGCCATACAGCCAACGCAACAATCGATTTATTGAAGGAAACTTTTGGTGAGCGCATTATCTCGCGCCGTGATCCTGTGGCGTGGCCTCCAAGATCGTGCGATATAACACCGCTGGACTATTTCTTGTGGAGCTATGTGAAGTCGCTTGTCTACGCAGATAAGCCCGAGACGATTGACGTCTTGGAAGAGAATATTCGGCGCGTTATTGCTGACATACGGCCCCAATTGCTGCAAAAAGTGGTCGAAAATTTGGCCTCTCGGCTGGAATTTATTCGAGCCAGCCGCGGCGGCCACTTGCCCGAAATCATTTTTAAAACATAATGGCAAACCCTTATCTTTATAATAACGCTAAATTCTTGGCTATAACATTAAATTATATACGTTTTATTTCATCTTGAAAACCTAACCTCTAAAAAAAACACCCATTTATAACGAATCGCACTATTACGTTTGAATTCCATCACAGAAAAAAAAAAATCAACTAAACTGAGGCACCAATACTTTTGATGGCTTATAAACCATATATTGAACTGTCATTAGAACAATTTTCACGTTGATGTCATGAGCTGTTTTACAGATACAAGCAGTGTGAAGTTGGTAACACTTCATATCGTTCACCCTGTATATTCAGATATTTTTGACTGCAATTGCGTATTTTTTAGCTGTAAAAGGCATTCTTTAATAGCCAAAACTTCAGCTTGGAATACGTGTCAATGATGAGGTAAGCGGAGAGGTATGCTGATGCCTATAGTATCCGAATAGACACCGTCTTCTACTTGATCGTTGAGTTTAGAACTGTCGTTATACATTTTCAAAAAATACTAAACCATTTTCCTAGTCCTCTAGGCTAGTTGCTCTTCGAATGCTGTCTAGCTGCTTGATCTAAGTTTTATTCTCAAGAGTTGACCACGAGACCAGATCTCCATAGGTCACTATTGGCTATATAAAGCCAGTGAACTATCTTGGGGGATAGACCCCACTTTAAGCCTACTGTTCCTTTGCCTGAGTAGGGCGCTGTAACAGCACTTTTTTCTCCATCCGATACATGCAGCTTCCAAGAAATTTTCTTATCTAGGATTAAGCTAAGGTATCTAGCACTACCGCTGACTGACAGAACCATACCGTTCAATGTCGGGGATCGGAAGGTCGAAATTATATAGTTTCTTGCGAGCAATACGAGTTTTGTTTTGGTCGCATAAAGGCTAAGGCCACATGTTTTAGCCCGAGTATATACGGAGCACCCTGCATTAGGATGCAGACTATCGCGTAACTTGTCAGCGTGTTCTGGTATCAGCTAGTGAATAATAAGCAACCGATTTTGACAGATGCCGCCAAAAAACAACTTGGCCATCAATACCTTCGTGACATGAACTCGTCACTTTTAGAAAACCGCATATATCTCGGCGCCACAGCTGTATGAATGCATGTATGGATTTTTTTAAAGTGGATTAACAATAATTTTACGAAAAATGTAGATAATTAATAGGCAATAAAAGTAAAATCGACCAATATGAAACACTTTGCGATAGGCAAGCAAAGAAAGCAACATAAGGAAGCCGAATACACAACAACACAGCCGACGAATGAGGGCAAATATAAACACATTTGCATTTGCATATGAGCCACAGAACAACAATAACAACATCCACTATATATGTGCGGCCGATTTCACCACTGAGGAGAAGTAAACACAAAACTTTGTTGTAAACATGTATATGCACATATATGTGTGTGTGTGTGTTTGTATACATGGACAATTACCTGTTTATATGCATGTAAAATTACTATGCCGTCTTAATTTAAAGACACACCAGCGCCTCCAACCCAAATGCAACAAATTTTGATAGAGAAAAAATAATTGAATACTGGAGACCAAAAATATACATTAAATATGCCACATACATACATACACACGTACATTGTACAACTCCATTGGTGGCTGGGCGAGAAGCGGGTGGCAGTGGAGCTAGGCGCGGCAGAAAGCATAAAATTGCAGCGAACAAAAAATGCGAATGATGAGAGCAAAGCAAAGAAAAAGTGTTGCATGTAATGGAGACAACGTCAGTGTTGTTTTTGCTGCTGTCAACATGCCAAACATACGAACTTACAAACAGACCGACGAGAAATTCTCAAAGCACAACATCGAAAAATTGTTATAAACATAAAAAGTCCAACGAACAACCATTAACCAACAATAATAACAACAACCGGAAAATGCAAGAAAAGCAAAGTAAAATGTACGATTGTGCACCAGGTACTGTGGGTTGCATGCAACACACCGAGGTGCCCATATGTGTGTGTGTGTGTGTGTGTGTTTGTGCCAAACAAAGCAGAATAGCAACTAGCCAGTCAGCCTACAAAGCAGTCATCCAATCCATCCATCCAACCGAGCAACCAACCAACCAAACAGCCGTCCAACCAAGTTGCCACTTTGCCAGAAGAAAAGCCACTGGATGACTGGCTGGCTTGTGAACCGGCTGACTGACTGCTAGGTGGGCTGACTGGCATGCTGCGAGCAACAATCGGCTGCTGCAACAACCTCGCAGCCAACAAAGCTGGAAATCCACTTTTGCGGGACCCGAAAGCGGGACGAAATGAGCGGTGTTGTTAAAATAACCTCAACTAAGTTCACTGGGGCGAGGTTGAATGAACTCTACAGAAATTTCTACTTTGTTTTGATTTTTTCTTTTCTATTTGGTTGGCTTTGCTTTGTTGTAAATTCATTTTTGTTGCAGCAGCAACAGCTGCAGCGGGAGCGACAACAAAGGGGGCCGGTCTGGGCCGAGATGCAGACAGCGTCAGAGTGCGTCAGCTTGTGTAGCAAGAGACTCGTCGTAACCGGCATGCCCGTCACGCTCAGCAAAGATCGCACCAACATACCAGAGATGAGAGCATCAGCGCCGGCAGCAAGTGTTGCAACAACAGCTGGAGCACCAGCAACAAAAGCCCTAGTTGTAAGTTGTAATACCGCCCGGAAGCACACACAATTCTCCCAAGCAGCGCGCTGCGCCAACGCACTCCGAGAGAATTCACCTATGATCACCAGCTAACCAACAAATGGGAATGAATTTCATACGAATATAGGTGTAAGTGCTCACGCGAGTGTCACTCTGTGTTAGGAAGTCGATAAAATCGTTAGCGATCAGCTGCTGCTGTAAAGTGGGAGATCCATGTGCGACCTCAACTTGTCAGCAAGCTTACAGAGAGATCTAGCGGAGAGTAAGAGTTTGTTTGTAACTTAGTTGAATGAAATTAGTTTTTGTGTTTTTGATGCTCATATTTTGGAAAAGGTGGGCGCGACTGAGCACCTTGTACTTGCGCTTGTGTGCAGCATTTGCTGAGCAGACTCTCTGGCGCTCATTTAGTACTAGCTTAAGAGCACTTAATTTAATAGGCACTTTACAGATTTCTCCGCCGTAGGCTGGCTGATCTATTTTTATGTTGGGTGTACATTTTTTTAACAGTCCTCATATGTATGTAATACTGCTTCAATGTATGTATTTGTCATTACTCATATGGCGGCACGACTATGTAGCTGAATGCGTTCGCGTGTGTGTGTATGTGACATGTAACAATGCTGCAAAAGTTCAAAGAACTTTACAAGATACACGTGCAACTTACTTTATTGCATTGTTGTTTTTTTCTACAGATACTTATTTAAACATATGAAAATACATATAAATTTTACTTGCAGCACTTTGTAGTCACATAATTGCTTGATATTCATTTCCTGAAAGTTATCTATCTACGAGTATGGCCGAACTAGTATCTATGTTTCTGATTTTGATTTTGAAATTATTAATAGCACTACTTTAAAAATTAAGAGAAAATCATATTTTCCTGTTGATTTGTGGATATTTTCTTATTCATCACTTATTATTTAAATATATTAACATTCACAGGCATTAACGAAAATATTAACATTTTTTTCCAATAGTCAAGCTGCGTTCAACGCTCTTAGGACACACCATGCAGATCCAAACTGGTCAACTCCTGTAAGGAGGAGATCAAATCTCTTGGGTGTACGGGTAACATTTCTCTTATTTGGATTCCAGGCCATAGGAACATAGAAGGAAACGAAATTGAGGATTAGCTTTCCAAGAAGGGGTGGCTCGAAAATGTTGAACGGAGTAGGTGCAGCGATCTATGCGCAGAGCTAGGCATCAGGCAGCCGTTCAAGCTGGCTGATCACTGCTGTATATTTTAGAGAGCAGAAGTCTTTGTTAGAGGAAAACGTGCAGAATTAGCATTCGCAAAGACATCGAGCAACTCCAAACTAAATACATACCTTGACAGTCAAGCAGCATTAAAGGCAACAAACTAATATGCAACTTAATTTAAAAGCGTTCTAAAAAGAAAGGAAGCCATAGAGAGACTGGTCACAGATAGACTGCACATCTATTGGGTACCCGGACATAAGGGCATTGCAGGAAATGAAATTGTAGATGAGACTGCCAAGAGCGCAGTTTACATGCCATTTGAACAAGAAAACATCAAACTTTTTCTTTCCTTTTTCAGAGGAGGTTAAAATCGAAAATGTCAGAAAAAGCATTGAAGGTGCCGTCACACCAGTGATATGTGTGGTGTGCTCCCACTCCATGGTGGTAGACTGCACCTCCCGCTCACTTGTCTGCTAAAAGCACTTCATCAAGGTGCAGCCGCGTTTGTGCTTTTTAAACACACCAGGTACCTGCGGCCAGGATCCTCTTCTAGTAGCATATGGGACTATATGCTATCAATAGCCTCCATTATTCCTTTGTGACCAATCGATATCGACTTGCCGTCTATTTGGGGTTGTCTTGAGGCTTACCCCAAGCATTCGTGCTTGTCGTGTGTACGTAAATAGAGTCAACCCCATAGAGTCACCAATCTCCTTGAATATGGCTTCTTTGGATGATGCATCTGTTGGATGTTATAGCTCGGTCGGATGAAAGAATAGACAAGTTGGGGGACAGTCTAGCCACTTTCAACACCGCGAATATCAAGTGTACACAGAATCTAGATAAATAGTATGCCAGATTCGTATAAAAGGAAGCAGAACCATCTTAGGTATACTGGTAGGTCATAATTTGCTAGCGGCATACGCATACAAGATAGGAATTACAAACAATGATAACTGCAGGTTTTGTCATGAACTGCAAACGGGGAAACCTTAAAACACCTCTTATGTTCTTGGCCTGCATTAGCTAGAACACGAATGAAATGCTATGGAGCTTTACAATATTGGAATATGAGATGTATCTCAGGGTTAAAGATTCAGAAGTAAGCTCTATAACTGGGTAACTCTAAAAAAAATTCGCAAAAGATGCATACTTATTACACGACATCTACTACAGAGAAACGTAAAGGTCTAGCTCCATCTGGTACCACTAAGGATCAATATTTCAACGAATTTATTCTCCTCCCACTCTCTGGGAAATTTGTTAATGTGGCCTTTTGTGAGTAAACAGAAAGGCTCAGGACCAATTAAAGGTATTTTTGGCTCTTTTTTAACTAGATGATGAGTCATTTCATATCGCCCTCATATCCCTCATGTCCAGGAACCCCACCTAATAATGCTGTGTGAAAGTACCCTAACATTTAAGAAGGTTCAGGCAGTCATGTGCCCTTTTTGAGGTGACTACAGTTGATAGACATTTCCTAGATGCCTTTTAATCTTAACAAAAAGAGATAAACTAACACAAATAACGTTCTAACCCCATTCTGGATCCTACCTTTTCTTCAGCTTTTATAGATGTACGAGTGTAAAGCAATCAATTTTTTTTTTTGTAAAACCATCGATACTAAAGGGTGGTTAAGTTTCAAGGGCCGGTGTTGATTTTGAATAAAATACAATTGTTTAGGAAATTATTGTCGTTTCTCCTTATTATGATAATACTGGTATAGCTCAATTACGTATGGAGTAAAATATTGGTCAAATGGCCGCCGCGGCCTTGGCGGCACACCTCCATCCGATGGTCCAAATTTTCGATGACGCTGAGGCATAATTTCGGCTCTATCCCGTTAATGGGCCGAATTATCTTATCCTTTAACTCTTGAATTGTTGCTCGCTTATCAACGTACAACTTTTCTTTCAAATAACTCCCAAGAAAAAGGTCCAACGGTGTTAAATCTCATAATCTTGGCGGCCAATTGACATTGCCGCGACGTGAGATTATTCGGCCATCAAATTTTTCGCGCAAAAGAGGCATCGTTTTGTTAGCTGTGTGACAAGTGGCACCGTCCTGTTGAAACCACATATCGTCCACATCCATATCTTCCAATTCGGGTCATAAAAAGTTCGTTATCATCTCACGATAGCGAACACTATTCACAGTAACTGCCTGACCGGCCTCATTTTGGAAAAAATACGGCCCAATGACGCCGCCGGCCCATAAACCGCACCAAACAGTCACTATTTCTGGGTGCATTGGTTTTTCGGCAATCACTCTTGGATTATCATTTGCCCAAATGCGGCAATTCTGCTTATTGACGAATCCACTGAGGTGAAAACGTGCCTCATCACTGAAGATGATTTTCTTCACGAAGTGCGCGATATACATATTGATTTGAACGCCCGTTTTCATAATAAGCCTGAATGACTTTAACGCGTTGCTTGATAATGTATCTTTCCGTGGTTCAAATTAAATTAGTCTGAAATTGAAAAATGTCAAATAGCATGCAAAAAAAATTTGACGTTCAGGTGTGGTTCACATTCAACATCGCCCCTTGAAATATAACCACCCTTTACAATACATTTTTGGACTGTTTTAAATAACAGAATCCCTTTTTCGGAACAGAAACCTGCTGACTCCAAGAGCGGCAATAACGGATAGTGATGCAAAAAATGTCTTGCTAAAGGTTGAATGTTTTGGCAACATAAAGGCGCATACCAAAAATCAGGGGAGATATTCGATCAAATAAAACGTTTCACCGAAACCGTAATTTTTTTGTTATGCCAAAGTTTTAGAACGAAGATAGGGAGAATATTTTTGGTGTAATCCATGTCGAAAGTTATAGGACATTACAACGTTGCAAGAAAATGCTGCACGTACCTGCGAACAACACAAACCAATTCGTATTACAACAAATTTTGAGTACGATTATCATAAAAAATGACAAACTTTATGATGACAATGTCAGATTTGATAGATGTATTTACACTGGTTTGCCATATCTCAAAACGTGGGCAGCAATGAGTTCTGTTGACCGCCAAATTGGGTATTTAAGCAATACCTTCTTATACAGCACAGACTCTTATTGTTTTTGTTGTTGTACCAGTTGATCAAGCCGTAATTGGCCCAAAGTTACGCGGGTCTCACGAGGCAGCTCCAGTTTTTCGCCTGCGATGTGTGCTGGTTGGACTCCGATGACGACATTCGGTGGTCGAGAGTTTGGAAGACGGTAAGAGACTCCCGGACTCGCGATGAATGTCGCTTAATACCTGCATGTATACTGTACGATCCAGTAGTTGTAGTCATATTTGGTGCTGGATCTCGTCGGTATAGTCAAAAAAGATGCCTCCTGTCTTGCCTGGGAGGTGGCTGAACTGCTAGCCAATGCCTGCAGGAATAATTCTTATTTTATGTTCAATAACGCCCAGAGACAAACACTCCATTCGCCCCACAATATGTAATACAAATACATCTCTTTGCATCTTTGAAGTGTACTTTTTAATATAATTCCTGATTTGAAATATTATCTGTTATAGTTTTGTGTTGACGGAAGCATTAAGAAATTATCGCACACTTAATGCCACATACTGACATTCCGGTGCCCTTTCGACACGCCCTCTTTTACATAATACCCGCGATGCATTGCGATCGCTTTTCACCTACACCGCCCCAAAGCCCCAGGCTCTGTTGCACGAGTGCCATTTAAAAGCACCACCTCCCCTTATTTTTACTTGCAACTAATTCGTCTAGTAATTGCGCGTACTTAAATAGTAATTGCGTCGCACGAAGCATGTGATTACACAGCTAATGGAAGAAGATCAGCCACAGACTCGACAAGGCGGAAGGACAGATTTGTATGCGCTAATGTGAGTATGTCTGTACGTGTGGTATGTTTGTATGTGCATGCATGTGTGCTCGCAAAAACGGTTGGCATGTGCACAGAGTGAAGCGGGTGGCCGGACAAAGGGGCAGAGAGCTTTGCTGGGCTGCACAAGGTATCACAGATGAAATTATACGATTTCTACGAATCAGCCACGAGTACTCATGTATGCCCGTGAACATATAAATTAGGAATATTGCGCCTAAGCATGTGCAGCAAATGCAGACACAGCCACAGCCACAGTAACAGGCGCAATCGCCACTATAGAGGATCGCGTGCACAGCCCAACGACACGAATGCGCATAGCTGCAATCGCACATATCTCCACAGACTATATGTATTTGGCATGGGCATAGATAGACAGAGAGACAGACGGACAGGCAGACAGACAGACCTAGCCGTAGAAAAGCCAATGCCATCACGACATTAAATGGAGCAGCACAAAGGCTGTTCCCAGCAATAGAACCCGGCATTTATGTGGAAGTCAGATAAATGTGACTAAACAGCAATAGCGAGTAGCTGCACCAGCAGCAGCAGCAGCACTACCAACAAAAGTTCCTACTGCTGATGCAGCTGTTAGTGCAATGAGTTTTCTGGTTGCTGAACTCACGAGATGAGGCGAATTCCACCGCATGGCATGGTTCTGAACAACTTTGTCTGAAATGGCTAATTAAGTATTTGTTTTGTTGTCGATATTTTCCTTCCTCCTGCATATCGTGCACACACACATAGCTGCTTGTTGTTGTAAATTCTTAAAAGCGCAATAAACTTTTAGCACCACACACGTTGCCGCCTTCAGGGTTCAGCCACTGGAACCGAAACGAAATGCTGGCCAATCACTTCTGGTGCGCGAGAGCGCTCAACTTTCACTTTTCTTTGGGTTCATTCGCTCAAGCTTTTACTAGTTTTATTTCGCTCCTATGTATATAAGTACCTAGACTGGCAGGAAGATGTAACAGGAATTTGTTAAAGAGAGCGATTGCAATGAGTTATTGGCGAGACCTTGATGATGAATTTCAAATGGTCATACTCAGCTTTATTTATATTTTAATTTTTATTTATTGTATTTATACGCATATATGGACATACGCGCCCATATATACCTATTTAGTAAATACGTACCCAATTGGTGAATAAATCTGTTGTTGGGGGTTCGGAGGAGCACTTCACTCCAATTTGTGGTGCACAGCTGGGTGTTGTCTTATAAATTGAAAGAGCTTTGCATAACTTTTTTTTTAGATTATTTATTTCCAATAAAATGCATTTGAAGAGGATAAGATTTATTAATAAACCTCACAATTTGGCTATTACCTTCTGTATAAACGAGAATTATTGGTTATGATTGCAATAAATATAATAATCTTAAAGAAAAATAAGCACCTTTTTGACACAAACAAATTCCAAAGGTGATTAGCATAATTTTATTGACCTATAAAGCAAATGATTTTTGTGCGACTTTTTTATATATTTTTATTTTCATTTTTATTTAATTATTTTTTTTATAAATATTTTTTGGACAATAAATGAAATATTCTACAAATCCAATACGACTTGCAGCACTGGCGATGGAGGCCTTCAACTGTCCTTTGCAATTTTTATTTATTTTTGTTGAATCCATATATTTATTGCAATCGGTTTTCGAACGTTCAACAATATTTGTACTTAAAACTACTATTTTTTTTTTTGTTAGCCTTGTATGGAAAGCATCCAGTGGTGCTACGAATTCAAAAATGTTTGCATAATAAGTCCATTCTTGACTTCCTCTTTAGTCTGGTAGAAGAGATGGGATTGGGAGTTGTTTCTGTGATTAAGGGGCAGATACCTGTAAAATTTCGAAAAAAAACAATTTTTTTCATAAAATGTTAATATAATCCTTTACGAATATATCAAAAAATGTTTAGAACGTAAATTCAAGTGATTTTTATATTATGGATCGTCAGCCATGCCGACTTTATTCTTTGCGTTCGAGCGCTGGGAGAGGTATAGTTACGTTGTATTTAAACTTCAGACGCGTTTTTTCTCAAAATTATATTTTTCCAATTGGCGTACACGATAACTCGAAAAGTTATTGACCGATCTGCCTGAATTTTTGCACATATCTTTTTTATGATATTACTTTCTATATGAATTTACAGTTTTTCGTAATATGGCCGTTTATAGGTAGCCTTTAAAGGGCTTGTGTGTGATTGAAGTCTTTTATTGTCAGATGTGACAAGCTTTTTTATATCTTCAGCTGTTGTGAAAAATTTGAGTTCACGATGTAAGCATTTGGACATTTGTAAACGTTTTCGACTGGAATCTTTGGAGTATTTCGATGTTAGAGTAAACTGCAGTGCCCACAGTTCTATGACATAGGTCTCTATTGGTTTTAAGATGGCTGAGTAGAGTAAGAGCTTACTTTTGAGAGAAACATGAGAATATCCATTGAGTAACCAGTATAGGTTTCGGAGTTTAATTCCACGTGCTTTGCGTTTTTTTGTTTTGTTTTTGAGTACCGTACCCATACTGAAATTTTTTTTGAAATCACTCCAAAAATATTTTCGACCGTATAAGCAATCACAGGATTATCAGCTAATCCTCTAGTTATAAAGATGCCTTTATTTCTGGTTCATCTAACCGCGTTTGTAGAAAAAACTTTCCCAATTTAAGAAACGTTTATGTAACACCAGTTTAGTTATATCCCTTAATTCTGGAAAGATACTCGTGGTATGTATAATAAGTACTTTGTATCACTCTCCATACAAAATAAGTTGAATGGACATGCCTGCTTCAAAGCATACTTATACAGGTTCAACCACGACGTCAATCCCGGTTACTGCGAAAAAAACGTTTTAGAAGATGTTCACCACATATTCTTCATATGCTAGAGCTTCCGTCCTGCAAATGAGAAACTCCACAGAACCTTTGAAGAGCCACCTTCGCCGGAAACATTCGTGCAGCATATTCTGTGCTCGAAAGAAAAGTGTAACGCGGCATGCGACTTAGTGGCCGAGACTATGAAAGAGATGAGGCGTCTGGAAAGACTGAGATACAACAGCGGCGCTTAATCGCTTTCCTTCCCCGCGATGTAATACTTGACGGTAGTTCTGCTGCGAGAGGTGATAAAAATAAACAGGCTTAGCCTGATTTGAGAAGGTCACTTGAGGGTAGTGAGCTATAACAAAACAACACATCAATTCTAGTCAAACACAAAACATTTCGGTGAGCAAAGAATTCATTTTTTTTTCTTAATTGTTAACTGTATACGCAAAGTATTAATTGCTTTTAAGTTTTGCTGAATTATTTACACATCTTAATAATTTGTAAAATTATTTATAAAAATATTAAAATAGTTACAAAAATTTAAAGATTTACTTATAGTCTTGGCATCGAAAACACTTATGTATGAAGAGTCTCTCAAAAGAGACGTCTAGATATCAGTAGTGAATAATTCCTTTTTATGTCATCCTTGACAGTTTTGACCATGGATTAAATATCATATTTTATTAACACAAGGACTGAAGCCAACAGGTCATTATCACGCTGAATAGATTTGTCAATGAAGAAAATTACCACATCTTGGCATTAATTTACCTCGAGTAATATCAGAAAAATCATTACATCCACTAAAATGTACTCTTTGGTGTGGCTTTTTGGCTGATGGAGTAATGGCCCGTTTTTCTTCGACGATGAAAGATTTTTTGTCACCTTATTTTGAAGTAATAGACATAGACCATCTTTATATTCTACAGGTTGGCGCCACAAGTCACACAACACGGGAAAGCATTGCATTATTGCGATCAAAGTTTCCCGGTCAATTATTTTCTCGCAATGGTAGCATGAACTGACCACTTAGATCATGCAATCTAACTCCACTAAACTACATTTTGGGAGGTTTTTTGAACAGTAAATTCCATGTGAATAAGCCAAGAACGATTTTAGAGTAGAAACACAATAACCGAATGGAGATTGCTGAACTCAATACGATAATTTGTGGGAGAGCCCTTGGACATTTTAGTTCTCGTAATTCTTCATTTAAAAAGCGCGCGCTACTCATATGTCTATATTTTTTTTTTTTGCTTGGTCCAACTGACCTCTATAGTGTCGCAGAGTTAGAGCGTGGCTTGTCAATTAGCTTGTTTTTGGCATTTAATTATATCAGTCAACCGCAGATGTGCGCTGCAATATTCACTATGGATAAAAATGTCCAACAAAGAATTTGCCTTAAATGTTGTGTTTTGAACGGGATTTCATGTGCCGATTCATTGAAAATGTTGCAGAAAGCCTATGGCCAGTGAGCTTTAGCAAAAACACGGGTCTACGGGTGGTATAAAGCTTTTGCAGAGGGCTGAGAAGTCGTTGAAGATTGGCTCCGATCTGGTCGCCCACAACGTCTTCAACGGATAAAAACTTCGACAAAATCAAGGAAATGGTGCTGAAAACTATCAAACCATCATTTATGTATGAGGGAGGTAGCTCGTGACCTTAGCGTGTTTCACAAATAAATTCGCAACATTTTACACCATTAATTGAGCATGAGACGCGTGGTGACAGGTGATGAAATGTAGGTATATGAGTTTGACATGCAAACCAGTGAACAGGCGGCTGAATGGCCCTATCCACATGAGCCGAAACCCAAAAAACCACGTCGGTCGGAATTCCTGCCAAATGGTTCTACGGTAAATAAATAATATTATTTAGAAGTTATGCGACGTTTGAGAGAGATTGTGCGTAGGAGACGGCCCGATTTGTGGAAAGAAAACTCATGGATCTTGCACCATGATAACGCACCGTCTCACAAGGTTCATATTGTGAACACTTTTCTAACCAAATACTCGACAAATATCATCGAACAACCACCGTATTCACCGGATTTAGCCCCCTGTGACTTTTTCCGATGACTAAATTTGGTATCCCCACGAAACTAATACGGCTGTGCAAGATGACGATGCTCACCACTAGCTGATATCGATATGATATGATGATATCGATATCATCGGCCTTAACAACCGCGCTGTTAGTTCTGCCTTCTCCAAACTGGATACAGAGGCAAGGCGAATGGGGCTGGTGGTGAACGAGGACGAAACGAAGTACCTCTTGTCTTCAAACAAACAGTCGGCGCACTCACGTATCGGCACCCACGTCACTGTTGACAGTTATAATTTTGAGGTTGTAAAAGACTTCGTGTATAAGAACCAGCATTAACACCGATAACAATGTCAGCCTTGAAATCCAACGTAGAATCCCTCTTGCCAACAAGTGCTACTTTAGGCTAAGTAGGCAACTGAGCAGTAAAGTCCTCTCTCGACGAACAAAACTAACACTCTACAAGGCTCTCATCATGCCCGTCCTAACGTATGGCGCAGAAGCGTGGACGATGACAACATCCGATGAAGCGACGCTTGGAGTGTTTGAGAGAAAGATTCTGCGTAAGATTTTTGTACCTTTGCACGTTGGCAACGGCGAATATAGCAGGCGATGGAACGATGAGCTGTATGAGCTTTACGAAGACATAGACATAGCGCAGCGAATAAAGATCCAACGGCATCGTTGGCTGGGCCATGTCATCCGAATGAATACAATCGCCCCTATTCTGAAAGTATTCGCTGTGGTTGCTACTGGTGGTAGCAGAGGAAGAGGAAGGCCTCCTCTGCGTTGGAAAGATCAGGTGGAGAAGGACTTGGCTTCACTTGGTGTGTCCAATTGGCGCCGGTTAGCACGAGAAAGAAACGACTGGCACGCTTTGGCCAAAATCGGGTAAGCGGTTATCGCGTCAATTAAGAAGAAGAATAAGAGTTTTTCAGTTTCCCAAAACTTAAATTGCCACTCGACGGACGCCGCTTTGAGTCGATAGAGGACATTAAGGAGAGTTCGCTTTAGGAACTGAAGACAAAATAAATTTTGATGATTAAACAATTATTTTGCGTTTTATTGAACAATTTCTGGTACTTTTTTTACAAAATGTATACTTACATATTACGAAGTATGCGACATCGGCAAAGTATTGCGCACATTTTTTTTAAATTTCATGTCGCCTTAAAAGCTCTAGATGGCAGCTAATCTTCACCGATAGTTCCAAAGCGAATTAAACTTCCTTTGCTGCCGTGAAAGAAAATGGAGAGCCTATAGCGTATGGACTACTACTGCCGTTTTGCTCAATTTTCACCGTTGAAGCAACAGCAGTTCTCTACGACATGCAGTATTCGTCAAAATCCAATGGGAAATATATCATATGCACAGACAGCGTCCTATTTTCAGGCCATAAAAAACTAGAATAACTCCAAACACATTATTGGAACAATAAGAAATAACCTCATTTCTCATTTCTCACTTCTCACCCTCATAAAAACAGAATCATGTGGGTAGCAGGGCATTCATGCATCAACGGCAATACAGTCGCTGATACTACTGCCAAGGATATGAGCACTACTCCTATCATATCAAACATTATACCTGTATGTAAAAATGATGTTTATCGACTTATAGAGCAGCATAGGCAAACCAAACTAGTAGCTGACTGGTTTCACTACAGCCACCAATACTCCAGGGCTAATCCTAATCGCACTAAACCAACTTTTCTATCAACCCTCCCATCTAACTGTACTACACGCCTACGCATTGTTCACAGTGTAATCACTAATGCATATCTACTACAAGGGAGGCAATCAAGCCTGTGTCCATTTTGTAATACTCCAGTCAGTATCCTGCACTTATTAGCCTTTTGGCCTGGACTAGATAGATGAAGATATCAGAATTTTGACGGTCATGATGCACTATCGCTACTAATTAAGGGGGTATTCTGGTCTCCAGCGAAAAAAAATCGATTTTTTTTTTTTGCATAATTTTGTTGTATGTGTATGCGAGAATACGCCACAGAAAGGATTTTTTGAAAATCGCATTTTTTCACATTTTTCTGGGCACCGAAGTGTACCCTCCTCCGGCCGTTTTCATCATAAACTTTATCTTTAAACGCGTTTCCCCGAAAATCGTGTTTTTTAAGCACTTTTCATAGTAGTTATACTCCGATTTCATTGGTTTTGGTCTTAAAAGGTTCGGAAAACTTACCGCTAAGTTTCCCCGTGTACGATTTTTGAAATTTTTTTTCATTCCATTTTTATAACCTTTTAAAGTTCAAAAAATGAGCAAAAAAAAATTTTTTTTGCAAATTGTTGCATAACTTTTGAAAAAAATTAAAAAAAAAAAATCTGTCACGGGAAAACTTAACCAGGGCAACTCTGAAGACAACGCATATCTAATTTTTGCTTTCTGATTACCCAGGTGGAAAAACCGTGACCAAAATGGAGACCTGTTTCGTTTGGAGGTGGACGTCTTCAGCGCCATTTCAAGGTCGCGAGTGTTAATTTTTTTCAAAGTCAAAACCATTTTTTAAAAGCCAAGACATGTACCTTTAAAATAAAAACAAAATTTTTTTAAAATATTCACAGGATTTGTCACAATCAATCCCCAAAAAACCCCTTCATTTCAGGGCCTCGAGACCAGAAGACCCCCTTAACCCTCCCGATCCCAATATTTCCAAAATCTATAAATTTCTGAAGGACTCTGATCTTCTACGATGTATATAAACCAGCATTTCTTCACCAGCCAGCTGAAAGCCTCCGTTGGTAGCGCTGCGCTATCTTTTTGTTTATTTAACAAATTTGTTATTTACGCTTTTAAAAAATAAAAAAAATATAAATAACATTCTTTGTTAGGAGTTTCAAGTGAACTTCAATTTTAAGCCGTCGCCTTTGAACGAGCGACGAAGTGATATGAGAAGCTTTCTCATTCAAGACATACACTCGGTGGTTCGCCAGCGCCTCTGTGAATATATAATACCAATAATATTTATATATAATATATAACAGTAAATACAAGTTTATAAATACATAAGCACGTATCCCCAAATAAAATACATTCGTTCTATTAAAAAATGCACATCTGGCCCTCATTTATATCACAATTTTTGTATGTAGAATTTTTTCTATTTGTACATAGAATTATCACGCCAAGTAGATGGGCAGCACTTCGGGTAAGCCATATTTTCATACTTGTTTTCCATTGAAAAACATACTTGCAACAAAAGTAAAACATAAAATCATAATGGACTGCGGAGCTGACGACGGCCACCAGGCGCTTTGATACGGAAACGCCAGAACTATAAAGAAATGAAAAAGAGCCGGTACAAAAATATGTACATACGTGCATGAGTGTGGGTGAGCTTAAAATGAGGGGTAAAGTGTGGCAAGTAAACAAATGTGACTACTACGCAGGAAGCGCATATAATTTTGTATGAGTGGGCGAGTACAAGTGTATCAATATACGTGCATATGTGTGTAGGTGTGCATTAGTCCATTTTATACAAGACCGTTAGCAAACTTCGTAGAGCGAAGGGCATGACCATACGCCGACTGCTGTGCGATGCTAAGTGCGCTGCCTTTCACATAAAGCAGGTCATAAAATGTGCCAGGCGTTGTGCGAAATAACAGCAGCATAAGTAAACAAATAACGGTAACCAGTGTATCACAAGCGCTAAATGTGGCATTGATACACTGAGGCCATCACGAATGCCGCTTCCTCTGTGTACCAATGTGAATGAGTGAATGAGTGAGTGAGTGAATGAGGGAGTGGAAGTGAGGTAAATGGAGCACAGGCTGTTGGTGGACTGCGCTTCGGCGGAGAGGGGTGCCGGTGATGTTTCGTAGCTTGCACTCATATCCTGCGAACCTATTCGTAATTCATATACTTATGTCTATGCGTGTATGTGTCGGAATATGTGTACATACAAATGCACTATTCGAGCAGCGCTCGCAGGTGCACAGGTGTTTGTGTGTTCGTGTGTGTATGTGCGCTTGTGCGCTTGTGGGTATGCTCGCGTGAGCCAAAGTAAAAAATATACATTTAGATACATTGCAAGTGTAAATAATATCATATGTGCCGATTTGTACATATTAAATACTCATACATACGCCAACATGGGTGCAAACACAGCTACAACAAGCTCATTTACTCTCGTTGTCCCACTCTTCGCGTATGTGTACATGTAAATGTATGTACATTTCATGAGCTGCATGTTGTAACATATGGTGGAATATGTGGAAAAAATAACTGTATTCATATGGAATAAGCGGCTGAACATAACCGCATCTGTTTACATCCACAAACAAGCAGCGCTCGTTACACACAAATGCACCGGCGTACGTACACGTGTATTCGGTGCGTCGCTCGTCCCGCGTGGGCTATGAATATTTGCAAAACGACACCGGTGTCAAATTTGTGTGTAAACAAGAGTAATAAATTTATAATACAATGTTAAGTAAATGAATACTATAATTCGCATTTATAAATGGTTGTGTGGCTGAAAGCAATGAATTGTGTGAATTCAGTGTTTATGCGCCTGAAATTATGCTAACCTATTATCATTGTCTTCGCGTGTGACTTTTGCAATGTCGTCGCAGACACACACGCACACAACACATTCTTGCAGATATAAGGAAACCACCTTCCAATAGACTGGTTGGCGCGTGCGACTGTCGCCCAGCCTTCAACTACGCTTACAATGTCCTGCATCTGTGGCGTCTCTATGGCATCTCTGTGGCACGGTTGTAACCTTGCTGATCCTTACTAATTGAATTCGTGCATTAAGTGGGCCCTTAAGTGCACTCGGGCACAGCTTCAAAGCGTTTTTTAAGTGAGTTTGTAATCTTCAAAGCTTGAGAAATGTTTTCTGACCAGGCGACCAGTTTGCGCCAGCAGGTGTCCTACCTGAATACGCTACGGTGTCCTAGACCCGCCTGTTTTGTTTTTTTACTTTGTTTCGTTATTGTTGTTATTTTATGTTTTGCAGAGTGCCACCTATTTGTTCGCATTTGTTAGTTTATTATTATTATGATTATTTTTGGCTCGTCTCCAATGGGGGTTGGTGGGTTGTTAAAGCCGTCGGCTCATATAGAAGAGTATGGAAATGCACATACAGACATAGGTACATGCATATGCGCCCAGGTGTATATCTATAAGAGCCAACGTCATTGTGTTGTCGAGTAATAGAATTCATGTTATGTTGATTTCGAACTTACCACCTGTTTCAGGACAGTTCTTCGTTTTATTGTGAAATTACATGCATGCATATGTATGTAATATATATGTGGATATAGGGTGTTGCAGTATGGTTCTGCTGACAAAAGCGAAGTTGTTACTTAAAAGAAGTGAAGGGTCTTTCAAGAGAGACGCCTGAATGTCACTAGTGAATAATTCCTTGACTGGGGCTTTTTAACTCTCCGTTGGGCACTCGGATCTGGACAGACCATTTTTGACTGTGGACGTGATTTTAACATATTTCAATTATAACTAACGACTTGAGCTTCCACGTAGCTTCCTAAAATTTTATTTTTTTATCAATTTATGGATAAACCTTTTAGAAAGGATCCTCGAACAAGACGAAAAAAAGAATTTAAAAAGTTACCCCCTTATTTGTGCAGCTCGGTTCAGGGAGGATCCTAATATAAATGTACGAAAATATGATGCATTTCAACTATTTCACCTGCTTTTTTCTACTTTTTTATTGTAGCTTACCTTTGTGATCCTCTTCATCTGCACGTTGAAGGAATCTGAGTGTTGATTATTATAACCGACTTTCATCGGCTTTGAAAACTAATATTCGTCGTAGAAATGCATATGAAGATAACGATGAGGAAGTGGATTCATTTGGATCATGATAATTATTTGCCTGAAGAAGATTCATCCGATATTGAGCAGGAAGTAATAATTGAGTCAAATTAAATACTTGGCAGCGTTAAAGAAATTGAGGACGATTTATTGAATGTGTTGACGGCTGCGCCAGAACAAAGTGCTTACAATTAATTTTTCGACGGCAGAGATGGAACAGCATGGAGGAAAGATGAGCCATCTGCGGCCATTCGTATTCGACATAGTTCCGGGACAAGGCATCAAAATTCCGTTCCTTTCATTGACTTGGCATTGGCAACGTTTTGTATTTGGAAGGAAATTGATGGGCTCAAAAAAGTGATGCGAGACGAAATTTTTTTGCTCGTCCTTGCAAGCATCGAAAATCGTATAAATAATTCCGCTCTTCCTACTCCTACTCCTTCTTTAAGAAAAAAATATCGCGAAATTCGTGCTTTTTTTGGTCGAATCCATCATGAATTGGCAATTGAAAGGTTGGCGAAAAAATTTCAAGAAGTTGGTTGTGTCGAGGACAAAAAGAGGCAGATAGACTGGCAGCCCAAAACTTGGACGTTCTGTTGAGAAAACTGCTGCTGTAGCACGAAGTGTTGCTGAAGAACCTGCAACATCGATATCTCGACGTTCCCAAAAAAATGTGATTGCTTTCTTTAGCTCTTATTGGCGTCTTTAGGCATTCACAATTAGCCATTCATGAATCGACTGTTTTGGCGGATTTTACCTGTAGACCTGTGGTGCTCATGGTGGACATTAACTGATGCCATTTTTCACATATAATTGTTAAGAGTCGTATTTTGAATAAAAATAGTGAATCCCGAAAGCGTCGAAATATATATACCATCGTGCAAGCACCGTATTCACCTGATATGGCCCCGTGCGACTTCTTTTTGTTTCCCAAGTTGAAGTTACCACTTCGTGGAAGGAGATTTCAGTCGATCGAGGAGATCAAAGAGAATGCGACGAAGGAGCTGAAGGCCATGAAGTGCATGAAGGACTGAGCTAGACGTTGGCACATGTGTGTTGCTTCAGACGGGTCATATTTTGAAGGAGATAAAATAAATTTGCCTGAAATTTAACTCTGTTTTGTTTTATTTAAACATTCCCGGTACTTTCGGATCATAGATCGTTACTGTTCTTCTCTTAGCAGCCTAGTCCGTAACCTGTTGAATGCTGAACACACCCATTACATAATCAATACCATCTTTTTTGAACTTTTTGCTTCTTATATGATTTAATTTGCAGTTTTGTGCTGCATAAAACTGAGGATTTTTGACCGAGAATGGAAGTGTAAAATTCAGATTTTCGGTAAATTTTAAACTTTTAAGTATGATTTTGAGCTTGACTTGTTTACAGTAGCACAGAAAACAAACTATGTGACATATCACGCTGAAATTTGCCATGTAAGCTTATAACAGTCCTACCAAAAAACAAAAAATGTATTTTTGCCATATGTCATCCGCGGACCGTTTTATTGATAACGTGTCTTTCATATTTGAGTAGAAGGTATATCCACCGAAATATATTAAAATATGTGTCAGTATGTGAATGTCCATACGTATGCTGATGATATACAATTGTACTTGTCCAGTCGTATTGGTCTCGTTGAAGATTTATGCTTCAAAATAAAAAGCGATTTGTCTGGTATTTCTATATGGGCTAATGAAAACTCTTTATGTCTGAACGCGTCAAAGTCATATGTCTTACCTATATGTAATAGTGCTGTGCATGTTCACATTTTTTCTCTTCTCATTAATTGTCACCAAGTTGTATATTGCCGATTGGCGTTTGTATATTAAATAAATAAACAAATAAATAAATATCCCTAAATTGTGGATAGGTAGAAGTTCCCTTACCTTTATGGATAAGGTAAACAATTTAGGGTTTATTCTTAACA
Organism: Anastrepha obliqua; assembly: GCF_027943255.1. NCBI lineage: Eukaryota > Metazoa > Arthropoda > Insecta > Diptera > Tephritidae > Anastrepha > Anastrepha obliqua. Next base: position 180,092,054 of record NC_072892.1, on the reverse strand, counting down.
CAAAATTTACCTGTGCTAATATGCTACATTGCGTAAGCTGAGAGTCTCTGCAACATTCACGCCAGAGAAAACGAGGCGCAAATTATTTCTCTAGCTAATTATGCCCCTCATTACCTACTCTGAGGTGGTATACAGCAAACTCGACTCCACATCTTGCCATAAACTGAATGTGGCATTTAATAACGCCACGCGGTATGTATATGGGATTGGCAGATATGACCATATCTCTGCCTGGCGATCAAGGTTACTGGGTCGTTGCCTTAATAGTTATTAGTCTGCTAGAATTTGCATATTTTTGTGCAAACTTACATTATTCAAGTCTCCTCCCTATTTGACAGAAAAGTTGATACCAGTAAGGTCTAGCAGACACAACAAATTCATCGTTCCAAAACTTAATTACCTACCATCATCTACATAATTTTTCATTAACGCTGTTAAAGTGTGGAACTCATTACCATTATTATTAAATTAGGGCATTAAATTTCTCTCTATATACTCTAATTACTACTTTTGTTTCTTCTTTTCTAAATCCTTCTTTTCTTTTCCTACTGCTTCTTTTCTTCTTATTATTATAGTTAAGTTAAATATATTGGATTGATTTGTAAATGAGCTGGTGTAAAATTTAGATTAAGAAACTTGTATGTCAAAAATATTCCAGTTGTTTATAATATTGTTGAAGTACTATTATAAGACCTTAGCCTTACTATGTACTTTTTATATAAATAAATAAATAAATAAATTTTTATACTGATTTGGCATTGAAGTACTGAATTTTAACATTAAATACAAGGCAGCCCTAGTGTTGCCGGAAGACAGTGCTATTTACTATTTTAAATTATATTAAAAAGTTAATAAGCTTATAAATTGTACAGGGTTACTGCAGCTTATCTACCTACTGCAGATACGCTGCCTAGAGCCCCTCATTGCCTTCTAAGCCTTTATGTCCTTAACTCAATCGCAGCCAGCCGTACTCCAGTTCTTTTGCAATTTACACGAGTTTGCATACAAAGGTGATTGAACTTACTGGCATTATGAATCCATTCATCTGACTCAAAAATCTAAAACACAGATGAGGAGAGACCTGCTGGTAGTACGACTGGTGCGGGTGTATTTCGATCAAACTCTAAAAGCTCAATGCCAATTGACGGTTACTGTGCAGTCTTTCAAGCGGAGCTCCATGACATAGAAATATGTGAAAGAGGAAAGCATGGAAGAGGTACAATTTTGCATCTGCATATCAGATAGCTATGCAGCCGTACATGTGAGTGGTAACATCTAAACTCGTAACGTATGTGCTTAATGCACTGAGAGCAACGAACACAAATAGGCGAACTGTCTAGCGAAATTATATTAGGCGCTACATTAAAATTCCGTGGATTAGAACCCCTTTGCCCCCTTTGCAGACTTCTAAAAACCCACATAGAGGAGCTTGTCAAGGACTGGGAAGGCATGGAGTAACACACGGGATGGATAGTCCAAGACAGAGGCTGACAAAACAATTTATTCTTCCTTACATCCCGAGGTTCTTTTCCTATTTTTGATGTGCCCGTTGATGTTTTTCCACAAATAGAAGATCTTTTATGCCACTTCCGAACGGCAGATGATTTTTTATGAGGTACTTTTTATGGCAGAAATTCACCCGGAGGTTTTCCATTGCTTCCTGGGGGGTGACTGCTATTAAATCCGTTTTCTATCATTTAATGTATGTGCGTGAAGTGCACGAATACGGGCTTTGCCGAATGATAGTCACACACCAACCCATTCGGCTATAATAGCATAAAATATGACCCTCAAATAGAAAGGACTACGACCATTGCAGTCTTTGTTAAGAGTCAAATAAAAAAACATCTGCCTTTTTTTGCGAGCTGGACTATGAAACGTCAGTGCGCGTTCTCTACGAATGGACAGCTCTTGCAAAATGAAGGCGAAGACTCGCACGCATAGGTGGTGTGGCTCTAAATCAAGTACGGATAGAGAACAAAAAACCTTAGGAAATGCTCAGATTCATTAGAAACCGCCAATTGAAGGATCCGTTCAAAGCACAGAAGTCCTGTCAATATTTATGGTCTCCGTCCACTCTACCGCTTTTCTGACAACCAAGACTTCTGCTAGAGAGATGTTGCTGTGACCCGGCATTCCATTCCTAAACCATTCGCTAATGCTATTGGTACATGGTATCCATAGTGCCCATCGAGCTTCAAAAAGATTTACGAATTTTAGGGTCACAGTTACTTAATATCTTTATTAAAAGCGCGTACTCTGCTAGAAACCACTCGAAGTGCCTCCGAATTTTCATTAAGCTATATATGGATTTTTTTGGTGTTTTTGATGTCTAAGGCAATTCCGCATAAAGTAGGACCAAAAGTTCTTAGTAAAAATGTAATGCAATTTTTTGCTTAACACAAACACTTGTAATTTCTTTTATGTAAAAATTAACGCTAAAAGCGCAACTTTCCTAAACTTTTGAAGCTTTTGTTTCCTCTGTGCAAAGCCTTTACAAACTTAAAGCAAACCCAATTTTAGCAGCCCGGTATTTCTTGAGAAATATGCTTTTTAGCTTTGATGTCCAACAAATTCATTGCTACTTAACTCGGATGCCATTTTTATGCTTTGCGTTAAGTTAAAATAAGCGCCAATAGGGCCAACTCCAATCGAGCTTAAATACCAGGCGAATAGCAGAGATAAAAGCCATAACTAATTTTGTATAATTCCTGCAACTAAATTGATTTCTAAGCTGCGAGCATTTAGTTTTATTATACTTTGGTTACCTTTTATAGCAGTCGCTAATGCCAACTGTTGTTTAGCAGGGAAGTTCTAAATTACCAGGCGTTGATCAAATGTTGTTTCATAGGCAGATGCCCTGGTACTCGTAATATTTTTAAGCCTTTGGAATGATTATCATAGTAAAAGCAGTGAAACATAAACTGACATATGCAGTTAAAAAGGTGCCGTGGCTCTTATAACCTGCTTTTGTTGCGTTCTATCCCCCCCCCCCCCCCCCCTCCCCCTGCGTGGGGATGATTTTCACACACATGCGGACATACTCGTATGTATATATGCGCATGTATACTATATTAACTTGGGAGGACCCACAAGGCCTTTTGCGAGTATTTTACCGAATGAGAATCTACGGAGGCTACTGAGGATGAGAGTCCCGTTATTTCGATATTCCGTGATGTGGGGCTTTAGGTTCGAATCAAAATCTTACCATTCCAGAATTCCATTTGTGTTAAGAAGTTTTTTTTTGTTCTTTTTTTATTTCCACTAGTTCAGTTCAAACTAACGAGCAATTTTCTTCAACTACATTATTACAAAAAATAGTTTTACAGATTTTTTAATTACAATGGATAGTATTTTTTACGTCGAAGTCTTCTTTTCTATTGAGTTGGATCCGTGAGGACGGCTGCTTCATTATTTATATGTTGAGTTAAGGGGACAGATACCTGTAAAATTTCGAAAAAAAAAAATTTCATAAAATCTTAATATAATCCTTTAAGAATATGTCAAAAAAATTTTAGAACGTAAATTTAAGTATTTCTTATAAAGGGTGGTTAAGTTTCAAGGACTGGTGTTGATTTTAAATAAAATAAAATTTTTTTAGAAAATGATTATCATTTCTCTTTATTATGATTATATTGGTATGGCTCAATGAAATAAAATATAGGCCAAATGACCGCCGCGGCCTCGGCGGCACACCTCCATCCGATGGTCCAAATTTTCGATGACGCTGAGGCATAATTGAGGTTCAATGCTGTTAATGTGCCGAATTATCTCATCCTTCAGCTCTTAAATTGTTCCTGGCTTATCGACTTACACCTTTTCTTTCAAATAACCCCAAAGGAAGAAGTCCAACGGTGTCAATTCACATGATCTTGGCGGCCAATTGACATCGCCGCGACGTGAGATTATTCAGCCGTCAAACTTTTCGCGCAAAACAGCCATTGTTTCGTTGGCTGTGTGACAAGTGGCACCGTCCTGTTGAAACCACATATCGTCCACATTCATATCTTCCAATTCGGACCATAAAAAGTTCGTTATCATCTCACGATAGCGAACACTATTCACAGTAACTGCCTGACCGGCCTCATTTTGGAAAAAATACGGCACAATGATGCCGCCGGCCCATAAACCGCACCAAACAGTCACTCTTTGTGGGTGTATTGGTTTTTCGGCAATCACCCTTGGATTATCATTCGCCCAAATGCGGCAATTCTGCTTATTGACGAATCCACTGAGATGAAAATGTGCCTCATCACTGAAGATGATTTTCTTCGAAAATTGGTCATTCACTGTTGCCATTTCCTGCCACCATTCTGACCATTGACGACGTTTGAAATGGTCAAGAAGCTTTAGTTCTTGAATCAATTGCACCTTGTAAGCGTGTAAATCCAAATCTTTATAAGTCTTTATGCATAATGTCCATCAACGACGAGCGTGAGAGGTGCGATTGTTGGGCACGACGACGAGTTGAGATGGACGGCTCTTCAACCACACTATCGCGAACAGCAGCAATATTTTCTGCGGTACGAGCTGTACTAGCATTCACTGGTGTTTTCACATCTCCTACAGACCCGGTTTGCTCGAGCTTTTGCACAATTTTTCCGATTGTACGCACATTTGGACGATTAAATTGACCGAAAAAATTATGAAGTTCGCGATATGCATTTTGATTTGAACGCCCGTTTTCATAATACGCCTGAATAACTTTAACGCGTTGCTCGATTGTGTATCTTTCCATGATTCAAATAGAGTTCGTCTGAAATTGAAAAATGTCAAATGAAATGCAGAAAAAACTTGACGTTTAGGTGTAGTTCACATTCAACATCGGCCCTTAAAATTTAACCACCCTTTATTATAGATCGTCAACCGTGACGACTCTATTCTTTGCGTTCGAGCGCTGGGAGAGGAATTTTCATGTATTGAAATTTTGTGTAGACGAGTTTTTCTCAAAACTATATTTTTCGAACAGGCGTACACGATAACTCAAAAAGTTATTGACCGATCTCCCTGAAATTTTGCACACATTTTTTATAATATTACTTTCTATGTGGATTTACAATCCGAAAATTTTTCGAAGCAAAAATAGTAGGAAAATTCGCCCCAAAATTCATTTTTTTAAGCATTTTATTCCGCGAAGTTTTTTCATTTTTTTTTAATTCATATAGAAATTATGACATTATTAAACAAAAAAATGTTTGTTTTTTGTATTCACGTCACTGACGCCGATGCTACAATGCCCCGATTGAGAAGCTCCGCTGCGACTTTCCTGGAAGAATTGAGTGTACATCCGCCATTTTAAATTATTAAAATAAAAAAATAATTTTTATATTATTTGAATGTATAAATAAACTGTATGCCAATTTTGAAAAAAATATCTTGACTTCTTGATTTTAAATAATTTTAATGAAAATCAGGGAAAATATGGTCGTTTACAGGCATCAGTCTCCTTAAGCAAAAAACGAAAAGTTCATTGCATGTTCACTGAATTTAAGAAAGTTATTTCTCAGGATTCTAATAATACATTAAAATTATCCCGAAATAAGTGTCTCAATACTCACCGCTAATATAGGCATCCCTTGCGCCATCCCTGACGAGTTGGTGAGGTGTGCACCCTCGGCTCTTGGCGACAGCACCACGCGAGAGGATGTTACGCTACGTATTTTCGCATATGTGGGAGCTATCTGTGCGCATGAGTGCGTTTTGGGTGGTAAGGTGCAACAGTAATCGTTCGCCTGCTTAAATGTGTAAGTGCATGTAGGTGCATGCGTATGTGTGCACACCGCATACGCCATCAGCTGCTTCGGCAAATGTTCTAATACCGATTCGTGCTTATTGCTGGGCGCTGTTCGCCTGTGACTTTCTAATATCGAAATTCCTTGCACGCATTTGCTATAGAAATTTCTAACGCTACGGGCATACAAAGTGTGCCGATACATACACATGTGGGTGTGTATGTGCGCGTATCTGAATGTTAGAAGGGAATTGGCTGGCATCAATTTAGCTAATTTAGAAATTGTGTGCATACACTGACAAGTGAAACATATGCGCACATATTTGTATGCGTGTGTGTGTATGTAATTACATATACACCTACATACGAAAACAAAAAAGGTATGGTGAGAGTGTGAAATGTGTGGTTGAATATGAAAGTGGAGCAGATGGAGCAAATGAAAGAGAATAGCTGGGCGAATTGGAAAAGAGTGGCAATTCACATGCGACTGGAGGTTGGTGTACACACAGGCACATCAAAGTATTGCCTGTTCGTGGGTGTGCTTTCATTTCATGCTTTTCTTTTATGCTTTTTTCAGCACTTCCAGCTATTACTTGAGTGTTGTGCAAACTCTGGTAGCAGCTTTTCTGCTAAGCATTTCAATCTCCTATTGCGGGTGCTGCTGCTGCTCGCGCTAAATGCGCGGCTTCTTTTTCTCTTTGCTTGGCTTTGTAGGTATCCTGCAGGACTCCAATGCATTCCTTATGCCGCTTGTATTTCAAATTTTTACCTTCTCAGGTGTGAGCTGCTTTTTGCTCGCTGCATACACAGTATAAAAATTTCCGATGTGTGCAGCGCATTCTGCTCGCCTGCTATACACAGGTAAATTATGCAATCTTTATCAACAAATCACTTCGTTTTTTATTCATTTACCTGTAATAAAACCAGTGACAAATCACACTAATCGGACAAGCACGTGTCTGATAAAAAATGGAAGGGTAATACTGCGTGCTAGGAGAAATGGAGCTGCTGATAAGGCAGGTGTGAGAATTCTAAACACCGCCAGTTGCTCGAAAACGTCCAACCCCACGAAGAAAACCGGATTGTTACTTTGCAGCTACTTGAGTAGCAGGTTCGTGTTGTTTTCGTTGCTTTTGTTACAATGCTTTGAGGAATCCGTATGCCATGTTTTCCATGTGTAAGGTCACACAATGGCCAACCTTTGACAAAAGCAACGGCACACGCAGCGCCTTGCTGGTGTGCTACTTGGCGCTCAGGATATTTAGTCCTTCATAAATTAAGGCATGGCTAGCAGCAAAAGAAGTAGGCGCGTTGCAGCTTTATAATACGCCATTATTATTAATTTAGTTATTTATTTATTTGCAGTGCAAGCGATGGAAGAGTTTGTGTGTTTCTGAAGCTTGCAGGCAAAGCACCACCGCAAAAGCGATGGAGATAGCTGGTGTTTTTTTTATTTTTTTTTTTTTTGTGCAAATATTTGTTTATTTCTATAGTAAATATGTGGTAAATAGCCATACACAAATACCACTAACTTTTTATCTTTACTTCCCACTGAAACGAACGTCTGCTGAAAGTATTTTCTTTTGCTTCGGTTAAATTTCTTTCTTTACTTATCTAAGTTGAACACCTACTCTTATTTGCACGCTCATCACGCCACCATTAGCAAAATAGTTATGTTTCAAAACTAACAATATTACCATATCGTTGCACTAGGCGCCCAGTTGCCACATGGAAGCATACAAAACTATCGCACACTCATACGCCCCAGTGGCCAAAGAGTTTTTGCATTCAAAGCAAAAATAGCACACACGAAAGCGGGTGATAATAGTTGCCACCCCCCATTACCTACACATACACACTTACAAGCCAAGGCATAACTATAAGTATATCTCGCGTGGCCACTCGCTTCACACTACCGAGCGCTCCCTCAAAGCCCACAACCCCAGTCCCGCATACTATTTTTGTAATCCTTCTTATTAACATACGAGTGTGTGGGTTTGTATGTATGTGGATAAGCCAAGTCGTGAAAAGGGTTGCGCGTAGTGCGCTTTTAGGAGCACAATATCTAACTTTGCAAATGCCTGAAACTTTCACTTTTCTTTACTATTTCATCGTGTGCCTTCTTTATTGCTAAAAGTGTTAGTGTTGACGCTAGCCTGCTGCGTTTGTTGATAAGGTAAAAAATCAGTGAAAGTTACCCCTGTTGCGCAAAAGCATCGGGAGAATAGGATTTGTTAGAAAGGGTTTTCCAGATTGGTTTGCTATTTTTGTTGCAAGTGACACAATAGAGATTTTGCTTACATAGGGTGATGTTGCCAACCTGGTGCTTTTTTATATTATTCCGACTTGACTTATTTGCTGTGTTCTATTGCAATATTTAAACTTTCAACTACCATCCGCTCAAGGAGTCATCTCAATAAAAGTCTGATCCAAGGTCAGCTAAAAGTTGAATGTAAAATCAGAATTTATTGGTCTAAACGCAAAACCAACTTTAATCAAAGGAGGTAATCGTCCTGCTCTTATACCACCTTGATCAAAAATTCCCTTAATACCCGCCAGGTGACGCTCTGAGTCAACAGATTTGAGTTGGTGGAGTGTCACCAACGCAACTCTTCATGACAACCCTTATTTAGGGGGGATTCCCATTTCAAACGCCAAAAAATACGGATTTTACGAATTTTTATTGGGAAAACTATCAGTTGAATCTTTTGGAAAATTTACAGCCATATTTATTATGCATTATATAAAATCAACTTCAATTTTTGGTCGATTTTCTGGAAAATTGTGGCTTTGACAATGCTCGAGGTGGAATTTTCTATGAATTTTCTCGCTGGCCGCCACGATAACTTAGCTCCAGGTTCTCTGAAAGGAAAAATTCAAATGGCATTTTACTCCTTATGAATATAGTTTCAGTATGAGCCATTGAAAAAAAAAATTTTCCAAAATTAATATAACTGCGAGGGTTGAAAGACAAAGTTTGTTTTTTCGCACATTTTTCCTCGGATTTTTATTTATAAAAAAAAAGTCATGCATGTATCTTATTTTCCGTAGTTTATGATAGAGACAGATATTATTTCGAGATTCGTGTCAAATTTGAAAGCAATCGACCGAATATCATGGCGGCCGTATAGAAAAATTCTGTTTTGAGAAAAACGCATTCAAATATTCAGTATTCTCAGTATTATGGAGTGCGCGAGTTCCTTGATCACGCATAGCTTCGTCAATTTAACGAATTTTGTCATGAAATTTTGCACAAAGTTATTTGAAAGTATAATAAACAAGAATCGGTAAAAAAAAAAAATCGATTTTTTTAAGCCAGGGAATGGGAATCCCCCTTTTAGCTTCAATCCTTAAATCGATCGCTCATACAAATACTTCACTTGTATTCTTGAACTTCTACCGAGACGCGTGCAAAATGAAAATAAAATTAACTACACCTATAAACATTTACAGGTAACCCTCCTACAACGCGATTAATTGGTTCCTGAAAAACTCCGCGTTGTAGGAAAATCGCGTTGTAGGAAACTTTTTTTTCCTCCATTTTTCCTTTTCTTAAACAATATCACGCAAGTAACATTTTAAAGTTTTCTCAGCCGAATTAATTATATTAGACCTTTCATCGAATAAAAAAAATTTATTTTTTCAAAGATTTTTTCTATTTGTCTATTTCAATATAATAACATAAATTAATTCATTTAATTAACCAGCAAAAAGCAATTCATTTATTTAAATAACATAAAACTAAGGAAAATAAAATCTGGGAAAAATAGACACGGATTTTCAAATCTACATATTTCAGAGGATTTTAAATCTCAACCCTCTACAAATCCGCTTCCTCGTCCTCGCTTATTATAATTTGCTTCAAACGTTTTGCTCTTGGTCGTCCTATTTCAAAATCCGAGCAAACACTTTTCTATTTCTTTATGAGACTACGAATAATAGATATACACAAGTAATTTTTGATAATTGTGTGTTTATAGAATACAGTTTATAGAATATGTATTTAAAAAATGCTTAAAAATCGCGTTGTAGGAGTCGCGTTATAAGAAACATTCCGCAATTCGCAAACCGCGTTGTAGCGAAATCGCGCTATAGAAGTATCGCGTTATAGGAGGGTTACCTGTACACATAAATCGTGACTTTAATTTATCCAAACCGTTACAAATTGGTGACCCCGACGTCTCAAAGTGATAAGCGATACAAGCGGAACCGCCAAAGTCTCAACTTCCTCAACATTCAACGCAGTTAACAACTACGGGGACAAGAGATTTGACGGGGCTTGCCCAAATTCCACCATTTTGGCTCACAAAGCCAGAACTTTGGATGGCACAGGTGGAGTCGCAACTTATTGCTGCAGGCATTACGAACGACCAGACAAAATGCCACACAGTTGTGGCGGCTATGGAAAGCAACGTCCTAGCACAAATCAGTGATATTATTCTCAACCAGCCAGCCAATGGCATGTATCAGACACCCAAAGAACGTCGCATCACGCAGTTTGATGGTTCAGAACAAATTCGTGTCAAAAAGCTTCTTCAGGATTAGAGTTAGGCGGCATGCGTCCATTGCATCTTCTGCGCGAAATGTGTGGTCTATCAGGCAACGAAATGAACGACGGCATACTTAAATCTATCTGGATGAGGCACCTTTCTTCTAATATATATATATATAATTGGCGCGTACACCCATTTTGGGAGTTTGGCCGAGCTTCTATTCCTATTTGTGGTGTGCGTCTTGATGTTGTTCTACAAATGGAGGGACCTACAGTTTTAAGTCGACTCCGAACGGCAGATATTTTTTATCCGGAGCTTTTCCATGGCAGAAATATATTAGAAGGGGCGACCGTTCTTAGAAAAAAACTTTTTCTTCATTTTGGTGTTTCAGCAAGTTTCGAACCTACATTCTATCTGAATTCCGAATGCCAGTCACGCACCAACCCATTCGACTACGCTCCGTAATACCAATTAGCACAGAACCACTTGAAAAAGTGGCATTGCTTGCCGATAAAGTATGTGAGAACGATCGAAGCACAATCTGCAGCTACGCAAACGTTTTCCAACTTCGAACGGCAGCTTACCGCTATCACTAAAGAAATTCCTACTTTAAAAGCAAACGATAGCTATCGTCCCCTGGCAGTAGGGGACGTTTGGCGGAACGATCGTCATCTCGACACAATGCAGAGGATCTGTTCTGGTATCACATGCAGTTCGGAAGCGAGTCAGAGAAGTGCTACAAACTGTTTTCCAAAAATTTAAACTTTACATGCTATCGTCAATGGCGGCAAACAATAGACTTAGCTCAAAAAACCGACGCCTAATTGTGTCCGTCGCTACCTATTTTAGGCGCTGATTTTCTACCTCACATTAACTTCTCGGTGAACTGGAAAAAACGCAAACTGATTGACGGTACTGCAAGCCTTGCTAAACTCTGCGCACTTTCTACAAACAGAGAATTAATACTAAATTTGGCAACTATAACCGAAAGCCAAACTTTCCAGGAATTATTAAACGAGTTCAAAGAAATAACTAAGGAAAATCGCGCTAACAAAAACCTCTTTCATAACGTAACACATCGCATAATTTCAAAGGGACCACCGACTTTTTCCAAACCTTGGCGCTTGTCACCTGAAAAGCTAAAGGCTGCTAAAGCACTTTATTGAGCGCTCGCATCTGCCGCCCACCTCGAAGTCCATGGGCAAGTCCACTCCACATGACGAAAAAAAATTATGTGGAATGGAGGTCGTGTGGCGATTTCCGCAAATTAAATACCGACACAAAGTCAGATCGACACCTTTTACCACATTTGCAATTACACCCTCGCCTTACAGGGGTGTACAAGTTTTCCAACATTTGATTTACGTCGACCATGCAATCAAATATCGGTCGAGACATCCCGCCGACAGCAATAACAACGTCATTTGGAAGACTTTCCCACGATTCCTGGGACATGTGCTACGCGAATTCCATTTTGCTTATCATACCTTAATGATATTTTAATCGCATCAAAAGACCTTATCCAACACCGCGAACACTTGCAACTAAATGTTGCAGTATGTAAGTTAGTATGTAACAAATACTCTAGTACGGTCTGCCATCAACTCCTCAAAATGCCTTTTAGGGCAGCCTACGGAGAGAGTAAGAGTTTTAGTAAATTACAAACTTCCAGAGCGAATCTGTGAACTAAGACGTTTTCTTGGAGTGGAAAGCACAATAAAATGACAATCACGATTTTTATGGATTACTACGGTATTGTACACCACGAATTTTGGCCAGAAAGTCAGACAGTTAATAAGGGCTATTAGGTGAGCGTCATGAAACACTGAACGCTGAAACGGGAAATCAACTCGTGGATTTTGTGCCATGATAACGCAACGTCGCACAGTGCCATCATTACCCGTGAATTATTATGATACAGATGATATCTTAGAAGCAAATAAAGCTCTCAACATATCAAATTGAGTATAGAAGGTGCAGAGTTGTACTTTGAGATCCTGTTGCGACATCAAAAACTTTAAATATAGCCAAAAATAGCAGTTAATAAGTACATCAAAAGCTTTGAAAAAGTGCGGCCAGTTAGTTATGAATTTTTACACACTCATTTGAAACACACTTAATTTTTATACCCTAGCACAAGGGCAAGTAACAGCTTAAAAAATCGAGATAGATGTAGACATACGAGGTGTTTTCAAAAAGTATGGCGAAATTTGTGTTTTTTCAAAAATTACTCAGTTGTTCATTAATATCTATTTTGTCCCGTAATCCCCATGAGATATTATGCACTTGTGCCAACGTTTTTTCCAATCTTCGAAGCACTTCAAAAAATAATTTTTTTTATTTTGTTCAGCTCCTCGATCGATGCCGTTTTTATCTCGTCAATCGTAGAGTAGCGTCGTCCTTTCATGGGCCTCTTCAGTTTCGGGAACAAGAAAAAGTCACAGGGGAGCAGATCTGGCTGTGGCATCGTTAGTGTGTTGTTTTTGGCCAAAAAGTCGCTCACAAGCAACAATGTGTGAGCAGGGGCGTTATCGTGATGCAAGACCCAATTTTTGTTTTTCCACAAATCCGGGCGTTTCTGGAGGATTGCTTCACGCAAATTGCGCATAAATTCCAGGTAATATTCCTTATTGACCGTTTTACCCTGTGGCAAGAACTCATGATGAACAACGCCCCTGCAATCGAAGAAAACGGTAAGCAAAACTTTTACATTCGACCGAACTTGGTGCGCTTTTTTCGGTCTTGGTTCGTGCGGCCGCTTTCATTGAGATGATTGAGCTTTGGTTTCCACGTCATAACCCTAAACCCAGGATTCGTCACCAGTTATGACCCTCTGGAGAAAATTTGGGTCGTCTCGGATAGAACTCAGATATCAACATCTCAATAGCAATTTCGTGCGATGCTGCTTTTGGTCGAAATTGTGCAGTTTTGGTACGAATTTTGCGGCGACCCGTCTCATTCCCAAATCATAGAAAAAAATCGAATGGCACGAGCCAATCGATATGTCTAGGTCCTCTGCAACACTCTAACGGTGATTCGACGATTGGCCAATACCATTTTCTTCACTTCATCAATTTTTTCGTCTGTTGTTGAAGTGCTCGGGCGTCCGATATGCTTTTCGTTGTTCACACCTTCTCGGCCTTCTGAAAACATTTTGTACCACCGATAAACATTGCTTTGGTCCAAGTAGCTTCTACGTATGACACAGTCAACATTCGGAATGCATCCGCGCAGTTAATTTCGTTTTTCACACAAAATTTGATACAGGTTCTTTGATCCATCTTTTTGAATAGGTAAAAATCGAAGACGAGCCCAAACACATGAATTCAGGCAAAGCAGCTGACAACAGTTAACTGAACATTCAAAATGGCCGAACTCGTCGTCATGAATGAGAGACATGAGTACCAACATATCGCGACAAAAATGTCGAAATTCGAATATACGTAACCTGCGAAAATTCAAAATTCGCGATACTTTTTGAACACACTTCGTACAAGCAAAAAAATTTTGAAATATGCGCCAAATTTTGGATAATTATGTGTATCTCGATAACGACTTAATGAAAACGGTTGAAAACCACACCAACTGGTTATACTTATATACTATGATTAAATTTCCATCCGTCTGATGGTCTGATCTGAATGTTTTTGAGTTTGTTTGATTCCAAAAGTTAAAACCCGAATCTAATTTATCGTACTTTTTTGTTTGCTTGCTAAAGTTCTATTAAATTTTTGGTCATATTTAGAACAAATTTATTTTATAGATTATCAAAGGCGGACTAGGTGGCAAGGTATGGCAGCACGTGGAGGAAACTCATTAAGTTTATGGTGCTCATAAAGGTTAGATTTTCCAGTAATCCAACTGAAACAATAACAAAATATCAAATCCTTTTCTTTTTTAAGCTTTTTATTCAGATATAAAGATTCATATTTTTAGAATAAAAGCGCAAGCTAAACTATGCTGACCGTACGCCACAACCGCAACAGTATGTTATCTCTCAGCCATGGGCAAGAATTTCCACACATTCAATATTTTTTTACATGCCTGAGCTCCACTAAAAACACAAGTTTAACACTTTCCGATAACATTTTGGATACTACAAAAATACTGACGTTAGGCAACCAGAAATGACAAAGCCATGCAAAGCATAGGCCAACACGTGGGGTCACCAAGGTCGTAACATACACACACACGCGCACATAGGTAAAAAACAGTTAATCGTGGCATGAATGTGTTAACGTGGAAACAAAAATGCAGTCAAACATTTTTCGGTTGACGAACAACCGGCGAGCAGGCCGCACCAAAGCATGGAATAACGCCTACAGAAAAACAATCAAGCACAACTAGAAAGAGTGAACATGAATACGAATTTCCAAGCTCATCAACGCCAACAAATTTCCAATTTTCATATAATAAATTAACGTGCGCACATAAAGTTTTGGTGGGAAAAAGTTAACTTACAAAACAGTTTTTCAGCAGGATAACAGCAAAGGATGGCCGACACAAATGGCTGTGGGCCGCATAACGCGAACTTATCTAACAACAAACTAATGAAAAATCTGGTTGATATAAGGATAAAAGGCTACTTGAGGCGTATAAATGGAAGGGCTTTTCAGAAATTCACCACCAACATTTACAATAACAATAAAATTAACAGACAAACAAAAATGTTACCCCTCAGCGCGGCTGTAGAGCCAAAGGAACGCACCACAGTTGCTTAGCCGCAAGGATATCGATTCGCTTGCGCTGGTGAGAGGGCTTTGTTTAGTAAGCTTGCTATTGTTGTTGCTATATAGTATTCGTGCAGCACGAACAAGAAATTGGCGCTCCACGCTGTATGGCACAGACGAAGCGGCGATGAGGCGACGGAAGCGATAATAAAAAATTCACTTCCGGCTTCGCTTGCTGGCGCACTTTGTTGGCCTGGTTTTAGAAAATGCGTTAGTTCCGCATTCGCATGCCGCTGGAATTCCATTAGATGCCACTATATGGCTACTGATGTCAACCGCAAAAATGCCGCTCGGTTGCAAGGTGCCCCAAGGATGTGCGCTAGTAGAGGCAGAGTGGAAATGTTATTGCGGGCGAACTATTAGGAAAGCTTTTGTTTGTTTGTGTTCGTCTTTTTTTTTGTGTCTTTGCTTAGAACACTTTTTTATAAGTATCCGACATAACTTTCACTTTTAACGCTACGCACACACGTGCATATGTGGCATTCCATTTGGAGTTCGCAAGCGGAGAAAATTCTCTATTAGATGTGCCGCAAAAGATAAAGAGCGGCTCCATCTAAATTTCGCTGTTTTTCACCAGCTGCACAGCAAGCGCCAGCAAGCAGCTCGCCGAAGCGCAGAGCGTCACAAAACATCGGTCAGCTCCACGGCTCCACAGCTACTCAAATGCGCTTACCACTTCTGTAGTGGAAGAAGAGGATGTGAGTGCGCACAGCTGCAGATGTGTTGGTTGTACGGTAGCTGTGTTGGCCATGCCGGTGTGACGTCTGACAAGTCAATTAATTTGTAAGTGCATTTATTAAGTTTTACATTCATGTATTTCCGTTATGTCTGTTGGCCGCATGCTTTTAGCTTAAAGTTATTTTTTAAGTTTAAACAGAATTCGGGGCGCACACATGACTTTTATCAAAGGTTTCCACAATTTTCAAGCGCATCGCATATGGCATATGGCAGAAGTCGGCAAGCAGTACGAGCCACGCGTATGTGGAATTGCAGCATGACTGCCAACAAAATGGCGTCTTAAAGAGCCAACTGAAGGCTTTGTCGTAACAGGTGCACAGCCACGAGAGGCCAGCCAGAGTTCCAGCTCAATGTTGAGAAAGTGGCATCAAATGTACTTTAACAAGTGGCACACGGGCGCTATACAAACAAGCATTGCCCGCCGGACGGACATCTTTTATGTAAATATTTGAAAAAGTTTTGTAGCTATAAACTTTCTGTGGCCACAAACATGCACCCACACACGCACACACACACACCGGCACTGACGTGCATGTTGTAAGGCAGCTGCGAGCGATGTTTACAAATTAGAATCGTCTATGCATTAACTTTTTGTGCGAGTATGTAACGGCATGCACACTTTGAGCAAACGAGAACACACACATGCAAACGCATGTCCATAGCGTTGAATATGCAAATGAACGTCTCTCAAGGCATTAAAAAAATATCATTTCGGGGTTCATTTAGCAGGCCAACATACTCGACTGGCTGATGAACAAAATATCACTTTGACAAAATTCATGAAATGCCCAAACACACAAGCATACGAGTGTGTGTTTGTGTGACACACACGCGCCCATATATGCACGTACATACATATGTGCTTACATATATGCGTTTACGCTTAAGTAAACTTCTAGCAATGCTTTTTCCAAAAATACCCGAATTTACTCACAACCACACCACGCCCATCTAAACGAAGCGAAGTCGCCGCAAAGCAGACACACAAAAAAAACAATGTTTTAGAATGTTTAGCTCTGCTAAACTTGCACATAACGGCAGTGGTTGTACGTATACTTCATTCGGCCCTTTCGTTCAGTTTTACGAGCACTTAACACATCATTAAAATGTCAAGTCATCAATCTTTTTGTATTTTCCACCAGGCCAGCAGCAAATTCGGAACGTTTCTTCGCTGTCAAGCAAAACCTTTGTGTGCCGCTCTGCTTTTAGGCTCATAAAATAAAGTGCTTGGCTTGCTTTTGTGCTTACTTGGGCGGCGCTTGTTTGTCATTCTTGGTGTAATTTTGGCGGCTGCACGTACAAAATGCCAAAAACTTTTCAGCGGTGCATATAAATTGTTGCTCAGTGTGGAGCAGTTTAAGCACCCAAGTCAGCTGTTAATGTGTGTGGCGGTTTGTGAGTGTATGCAAATGTGTGTAATACGAGTAGTTAGAACATTTAAACATGTAAGTATATGTATGTATTTGAGTTGTATGTGTATGTGCTTATCCATATATGTACGGCGGACGCTGTAGCCGAGCGAGTTTGGGCCTGACTACAATTTAATTGTGATCGGATTCGAATCTGCTGCATGAAACACCAAGGTGTTTTTTCTAATAGCGGGCGCTCCTCGGCAGGCAGTGGCAAACCTACGCGTGCATTTCTGCCACCAAAAGAACCTCACCTCTGTTCGTTGGGGACTTAAAATTGAAGAACTCTCCATTTGTGGAACAACATCAAAAAGCACGCCACGCATAGGAGGAGGAGCTCGGCCAAGCACCCACCATAAGATGTACTCGTACGCGTCCATGGAATAGAAAGGATATAGAAACTTATCATTGTAGAAAGAATTTGCTTACCAGGCGCCTTGTCTTTTGATTACTTTCTAAGAATTTAGAATTGAATAAATGTTTCCATTGGGCTTAGTTAGCCTATGAATGAAAAGCGTTTCATTGTTTGGTATGGATTTTATCCGGCAGTTACATCAGTAAGATATCCCTAAATGAAACAAAAAATGTCGTCTCCCAAGCTAGATGACATTAATCTCAAAAGCAAAAGGTTCTAACTCAGAGAAGTGGCATTTTTATCTGCAGAAAATCACACGATAGTTGTATTTAACATTGTGAAAGGTGAAATAGCAACATTTCCATTAAACCCTAAGAATTTTTTTTTTTTCATTTTAGTAAAATTTTTTGCGGGTGTTTTAAAATTTAAAGCTAGCAAAAATGGTGGAAAGGCTTCACCATTCCCCAAACCTAAATAGCATTAACTTACAAACGTGGCATGAATAAGTATTTATATAAGTGAAAATGTGTTAAAACATTAATTTTCAACCTGCAACAAATCAAAAATTGCTTAACCGATTGGACTGCCGTTTTATGATATCAAATTTAACAATTACGCAAATCAAAAATGAACCAAAATCATCGTTGAAATTCAGGGAATCTGAGTTGAATATCTCCAAAACATCGATTTATCGCATTTTAACTGATTATTTGGGCTTACGAAAGGTCTGTGCACGTTTAAATCCGCACAAGTTAACTGATGACCAAAAATTGCTCAGAATTCAACATCCGAAAGACCTCATTAAAGAGGCGAGAAAAGACGAGAACTTCCTTTACAACATTGTAACTGGTGATAAAACGTGGTGTTTCCAACATGAACCTGAAACTAAGCGTCAAAGTGCCGAATGGAAGGCCCCAGACGAGCCACCACCCAAAAAATCGTGTTTCGAAAAGTCAAAAATCAAGTCGATGCTCATTTGTTTTTACAATTCCAAGGGAATTGTCCACAATGAGTTCGTGCCAATGGGAAAAACCGTCAATGTAATTTTCGATCTTGGCATTTTGAAGCGTTTGTTGCATCGCATTTGTCGAATTCGCCCTGAATAACGCGAAGGAGGAAGCTGGCGCTTGTTGCATGATAATGCGCCATCTCATCGATCCATTCTTGTGACTGCATTTTGTCTAGAAATCGCATTTCAACCATCAATCACTCACCGTATTCTCCTGATATGACTCCATGTGACTTCTACGTATTCGGAAAATTGCATTTGGCCATGAAAGGAAAACGTTTTGCGACCGTAGAGGCCGTTCAAAGGCTTTTACCGATACCCTGAAGGACATTCCGTTCAATGACCTGAAACACTCTTTCGAAACACTTTTAGATCGCCCAAAACAGTGTATCGAGGCCAGAGGACTATTTTGAATAATTAAACTCGAAGTTATCAGAACAAGCTTTTGTCGTTTCTGTTTTAGCTTAGTCGTCCTTATTTTGGTCTTGACGTTGTATATTTATTTTTTCAGCAATTCAAAAAATGCTTGCAATTCATTTTGTTTATAATATAAATATATGTATGTACATGTAAATATATTCATAAAACATGACAATTTGTCGTCTGTCATTACATAAGTATAAATAAAATAACCAATTATTTAAACTTGGAGACTAACCATTCCTGTTAAGCTGGGCACAGACGGAAAACAAGTCCAAACAATCGGTTGAAACTCATTCTGCTGGATTTTTTGACAATTTTAGTTTCATGCTTATCATAAAAAAAAACCATACAAGATACATATTTTAGGTCGCATATATTTTACTGAAAGTAATGTTCAGTACCAATATATTTTTTCCAACCGTCAATTAAGCTGATCCCCAAATGCGCGTCTCATCGATGAAATTAAGAAGTTAACCTACTTTTCTTTGGTTTGGTATTTTAAAAAGCAAAATTTGCTTGAATGGTATTGTATTATGCACGTAACATTACATATAAATATATATATACTTGAAGCGGAGCCGCGAATAACGTTGTAAATGCCAAAATTGTTTTTTTTTTTTACAGGAAAGGAAAAAAACGTTTTTGCAGGCTTTGTGATTGTTTTTGTTCCTTATTATTGGCTTGTCCAAAACAGTGACATTAATAACTTATACGAAAAAAAATTTGGCAATTTTAATTTCGAATTACAAGTAAGCGGTCATTTTAAAATTTTTTTCAGTGGAAAAACATTTCATATCCCAAGCGCGACAGCAGTTAAAACGTTTTTCCACTATGCATGCACAGCATCTATACTGATGGCTTTTAAAACGTTGCTCTATTGAGCAATACGGCTTGTAGGGACTCATTTAAAATGTTACTATCGCAAAAAAAATATTTTTTTGTTTTTTAATAAAGAGTATATTATACAATACAGTTTATTTATTTAATACAAAACGTTACTTCGGCATGAAAACAAAAATGTGTGTGAAATTATTCCAAAAACTGTGAATATAGCTTTGAGCCCTTTTACACAATAAATTTCCAACCTATCTGTTTTGTTTTATTTCTTTTTAAATATTAATTTCCGAATGTATATTTACTGCAGATGGATTTATAGAACTCCGCGTACCTCTCAGGCAAGTATGACGTCATGGCAGGGAGATCTTTTTTTTCTCATCACTTATACTAATGTATTCCTTTCGAAGTAGAGGCATCGCATAATTTTTCAAGCTCTGCGTTTTTTTTTTTGAATACAAATTAAGCATGACCATGTTTCTGCTATATTATGATTTCTTCATACTCTTAGTATGTTTGGATCATCACAAGAAATCTGAACCCATCTAGTTTCGTTGTTTTGCATTTAGGATCCTTATATAAATTTTGTTTGAGAGCGTCAAAATTTTTAAAATCATTTAGATCCAGTTGATGTAAAGGGTGGGTCATGTAAAATTTTCGTTTTGAATCGGCTATAAAAAAAAACTAATCAATATTTTTTTAAACTTTTTTTTTATTTTGAAGATTAAACATTGTCATTTTTGAACGAAGAATAATATAGTTCAAACGACTGCCACCATTGGCTTTACAATAGGCCATTCGATCAACCCAATTTTTAAGCACATTTTCGATTGTTTGGGCTCCAATTTCATGAATGACAACTTCGATTTCGTGTTTTAAAGCATCAATCGTCTCTGGATGGTTCGCATAGCATTTGTCCTTAACGGCTCCCCACAAAAAGTAGTCCAACGGGCTTAAATCACAGCTCCGAGGCGGCGAATTGATATCGGAATTTCGGCTGATTATTCGGTTTTCAAAAACGGTAGCCAAAAGTTCGTGTGTAACTTTGGCAGTGTGACAAGTTGCACCGTCCAGTTGAAACCAAATGTCGTCCATGTCATCCTCTTCAATTTTTGGAAACAACTCGTTGATCATCACACGCGGCTCCTCTCTCATTTTCGAAAAAAATGGCCCGATGATGCCGCCAGACCAAAAACCGCACCAAACAGTGACTCGTTGTGGATGCATTTGTTTCTCTACAGTAACGTGTGGATTTTCTGAGCCCCAAATCTGACAATTTTGCTTATTGACGTAGCCACCGATGTGAAAATGAGCTTCATCAGAAAAGAAGAAGAAGACTCACCACTTTGGAAATAGGTTTTCAATATTTCCCAATTTTGTTCAAGCGTATAGCGTCCCATTTCGCAAATGTCAAACCTTAAGTAAATTATGAACACATTTGACTTGTCTTTGTGTTACCATTCTCAAAAAAATAGGTGGTTCAAAAAGCAAACGCTATATGGCCCGGCTCTGTACATTAAATGGATTCGACTGTCTCGTAGATGCAATTAATAAAGAAACATCTTCGGGAACAAAAAGTTGGGAAGTTTTCTTCTTTTTTCAATAAGTGCAAAATCTCAATCACATGGAAGAAAGCTGTGTCCAGAAGTCAAAAATTTTTGATTGATTTCAGAAAAATACTTCATAAGAAGACTGTTACATAATGAAATTATTGTCCAGTTGTTGTTCTGTCCAACGCATCTATCGGACCATATTATTATTTTCCTTATTTCTCCCTTTTTAAGTAAATCGTAGTTACATGAAATGCGTTTCAAAATACATGAGGCGATTTCGGCAGGTCCTCGTTTTGCAACCATTTCATGCCATGTATTTATTTTTGCACAAACGGCGCTTAAAAAAAATAGAAAACAATTCAAAAAATGTTTACCAAGAAAAAACCAGTGTTGTACAATATATCAAACCAAACCCCTCCGTACTTTCATGTGCAATATAAACTTTCAAGATTCTTTGGGTTATTAGTTCAGCCGAATTGAGGAAAGTATATAGTTAAAAAAAACGCATGAAAAAGTTCAAAGATCTACTAAATATTTTCTTACTTTACTCTTTTGAGTATTTGTTTTTCTTCTAAAACATAATATTAATAGCTACTTGTATTAATGCATATTCTTATTAAAGAAAACCGATTAACAGAAATTTTTACAGTGGTCTCATCTCTTAAAATAAGCCGCAATTTCTTACTTGCGCTCGCAGAGGTAGACTCCATTATAGGGCTGCTTTCCGCGGATATCTTTAGCAAATGGCGAACAATTTATTCGACAATTGAACAGAAACTACAACTAGCTCTCAGCTTTTAAAGTAAAGCATTGCCCAAATTAAAAAAGTCATCGAGCTGTTTGGGAAAATCCGATAGAATTTACTCGAATTGCCACTTAAAAATGAAAAAAAAAGATAATGTCCAATTGATTACTGGCCCACGGAGTTTTTGCTGCAAATGCTAAACAATGAAATTTGCACTTTGCGATATGCTCGCACATAACAACATATCCGAAATGGTTCCCCAACCCCTCATTTCTGTACCGAAAATTAGTATCCAATAGCCCAATGCAGCTCGCATAAAGTACAGGAAACGCAACGAATGCCACACGGCAAAGTTCGAAAAATTTCCATTTTCGTCACACTTCGACAGGATAACAGCACAGGGTTGCAAGTGCTTCGCGCCATAAAAACGAAGAATTTTGCGCTAACCGCTTTTCTACAAATAAATGCACTCGGCAAAAAATTCAACGCTTACAGCAACTTAACGACGCTTCCCTGCCAACCGGGAGACCAAAGTTATTTGATATCTCTTTCAAACACCAACGCCTTGCAGCATACGCGCATTGAGTGGCGTACGAATGGAAGTTAGACATTTTTAGCTGGCGCCGCGTTAGCTCACTGCCACTTTATAAGCGCCTGTTCAAATAATATTCGCATAGAAATTTTAGAAAATAGCTCACGGTTAGAAATGCCATTGCTCAGAGTTGTTTAGAATATTAGATACCCTACCCTTATATGAGTAATGGAAAACTATGCGGCAAACGCCTGAAAGCACACCAATAGAAAAACTTACCTGACGGAATTAGTTGTCAGCAGGCGAAAAAATTCGCACGGTATGCGCAAATTGATGGATATGCGACAATAAATTTCGCATTTTAATGTGAAAACAGTCAGGCCACCGACGTCGTTTTTCAACAGGCGCACAGCAGACGTATGGCGGTGGATGGTAATTCAATGCAAAGAAGGAGTGGTGCACTTTTAGGCGTTATAGCGCTCACTTTTACGAAAGGACACTTTGGTATGCAGTGAGTGGCGAGCGTGTTTTCGTAGACGCGACTGGGGTTGGCTGCCGACAGGATGCACTGCCTTTGTGGGGTGGAAAAGCAAACATGCGCACTTCTCAATAGCACTCACGCCAGCAGACACACACACACACTTTTGTGTGCATCCCATCCACTAGTATGTGCGCACATATATTCGTAGCCTGTCGTATGTGTGTATGTATTTATTTCGACCAACCAACCGCCAATTGTTGGATTATTGTTATTGCTTGCCATAAATGATATATGAACCTTCTCCACAAGTTGCCTACCTTTAGGCGCCCGCGCCTTCTTTTCTATTTTATGTTTGTATCCGAAGAATTTCTTTCGCCGTCACATAATTCCCTTGAAGGAGGTGCGCTCTAGCATGGCCATGTGTGTAGGTATCACAACCACAACCCACTTGCTGCGCCATTTTGTGCACCTAATACTGTCGCCGCTCTGATAAGAATTTGTGTGCAGCGCCTGCAGTGAATGTGGCCACGTGGCACCGATGCCGGCAGCGAACATTCTAGCGCCAATCATATTCCCTATGGTGGTCTGCATGTGCGTGTGTGCGTGCCAACCGCATGTCACTCACAATTCCCACGTGGCCTGTGATTATTATCAATTCATGATATGAATATGTGTATGTGTGTGTGTGTGGTTGAACCTCCCCTAAATGGACTAGCCAAAATCATAAAATATTAAGAAAAAAGTGCCGCTGGATATGTCGATTGCGTGGGCGTTGTAATTTTACCCATGAAAAAGAGTATCTGTAGACTCTGCTAACAGGCAACCAGGCAACATAGTAAGTGCACGGTGGCCAAGCCAACACCCTGCTGGTGGCACGTTCGTTAGCGTAAGAGTATTTCGTTTGAATTTTTACTCTAGCCTTATCAGTTATGCACAGCTTCCTTGACGCCACTCTTTGACCGAGCAGGAGCGAAACGCGTGATTATACGGGATGTGTGTGTCTCACATGTATTAGTGATGCCCCATTGGTGAAACATGTGTACCTGTATGTATCCTGATAGATGCTTGATATTCTGCAACTCAGTTGTCCAGAGATTTCTCTCAAATTACGTGAGCCAATGGGAATTGCTTTGAAAAATGAGAAGCACTGGTGGAATTTTTTTTTTTTTGGAGATTTTCAGTTGGAAATTTATTGTAAGTGTATATGCCCGCTAATGATTTCCATTGAATTGCGGTCGAAACTAGCAATTGGCACATATCTAAAAAGTTGCGTCCTTCATTCCTGACTGTTTGTTACTAAAACGTTTTTCAGTAAGAGCGCTTCAACTTTTTTTTTTAATAAAACACAAACGGTTTGACTTTTTTAACTAATTTGATCGTTCTCGTCAACGAAAAAATATGGGCCAATTACGCCGCCGGCATGTAAACCGCACCAAACAGTGATTTTTTCGGGATGCAACGGTGCCTCATGAATAACGTATGGATTGCATTCTGCCCAGTAACGCATATTTTGCTTGTTGACAAAGCCATTGAGCCAACAGTGAGCTTCATCACTGAAGATGATTTTTTGGCCGTAATGCTCTTAAAGTAGCAGCAACAGAACGATTATTTTCATAAAAAATGTGCACGATTTGCAATCGTTGCTCAAGTGTGTAGCGTTCCATGATGAAATGTATACTAATGAAGTTTACAAATGACAAGCGAAAAATAAAAAATATTGCGTCGTTCGCCCTCCCTATCGGAAAAAAGTTGAAGCGCACCTATTGAAAAACGCCTTACATCGAACCAACTACTCAATATTGACTGCTCTTCTAGATGGCTAAAACCAGTTTAGTTGACTACCTTGAAATATAGCAACGTGACTACTTCTTTTTATTCTTCTTTCTCTTTTATTATAGGCTTCTTGCCTGCTTTTCTCCACGCAATATAAATTACATTTCATTAAACGTGTAAAATTTATCCACTCTCTTTCCACCTCAGGAGGAATCGAGTAAGGGACTTCCACTAAACAACTTCGACACTACAGTCTATACAGATGCCTCTAAAATGAATTGTGGTGTTGGAGCAGGTACTCCCATAGGCTTAAAATTGAAAAATCTGCATGTCTTCGTAATGACTGTAGTGTCTTCCGGCGGAAGTACTTGCAATTGGGGAAGCCTGTAGCCTACTAATCGCAGATTTCTCTTTAAAGTGTAATATCGCTATTCTTTCGGATAGCCAAGCTGCAATCCAGGCACTGGGCTCGGCTACAACAGCCTCTAAACTTGTGGAACAAAGTAGGAATAGCCTTACCAACTTGAATGAAAACTACAACGTTACCTCAATCTGGGTTCCGGAACATCGAAACTTTGAAGGTAACGAAAAAGCAGAGGAACTGGCAATAGGAAAATCTACCATGAATAACGCTCTTGAAGAATCGGTATTCACACCATTAGGTGCAATCAAGAATTCAATCGCGGATTGAAGATGAAGAGATCTGACATTATGTAAAATTAGCAGAACGTTATGGCCCACCTACAACCACAAACAAACGTCAACATTGATAAACATGAAGCTACGGGACGCCTAAAGACTGAGTCATAACTCGCAGTCATAACTGGCTTTTGTTCTCTGTCGGAGAACAAGCAGCCAAAAGGTGCATCCCTGACAACACCCACTGTCGCAGTTTAAGCAACGGGAAAAAAGGAATCAAATGGTTCCATTTCCTCTGCGAATGCCCTGCCTTATGAAAGGACAGAATGTCAACCCGGGGCAATCCGGATTCTGGATGAATCACCACTTTAACCAATCAACCAAAGAGTAAACATAAAATTCATTACAATCACAGTTCGAATAAAGGGTTTTCCTATAACAGGTGTTACAGGTGAATGCATTGCGCTATCGAGAGATGATTAACGATTTTTTAGGGCCGGAATTGGATGGTATTGATCTGGACAACGTTGTGATTTAACACCTTGTGACTTTTTTCTTTGGGTTCAAGTGAAAGAGAAGGTCTACGCCAACAGCCCAGGGTCGATTCAAGACCCCAAAGATGGAATCCGTGAGGCTATCGAGGACATAGGGCAGTCACTTTGCAATTCGGTTATGGAAAACTTTATGAAAAGGATATTGTCGTGTAAGCGTTGTCGTGGTGGTCATTTGCCTGCTGTTATTTTCCACTATTAACGGCATACCTTCCTCTTTATAATGAAATAAACACCCGATCATTTATATTGAAAACCCTTTATAATAAAATAAGAATAAAATGTAATAAAAAGAATTGTATGTGTCTCTTTCAGCTCTCCTTCCATCATTTTGGAGGTTTTTCTGATGCATTTCTTCCGTTTGGTTTAGAATCTCTAGCAAACCTTAATACCCGATTGCTAGGTGCCCTTGTTATATGGTCATTCCAAGCGCGCCTTTAGCCCTCAGTCAGCAAGTCAGCACTGTCAGCAAAATTCGTTTCCTTCCTTATTGCTTCATTTCTTATGCAATCTAGACGAGTTTTTCCTGCCATGGATCGTAATACTTGCATTTCTGTAGTGAGTAGCATTTGTTTTGTTTTTGCAATTTCAACTCGCGCCTCTGCGCCATGCGTCAGAATGGATCTTATCACAGATTTGTATATTCGGGTTTTATCTTCAGTTCATAAGTACTTATTCCTCCATATTATGTTCTCAAGCATTCGAATACGTTGCCCCCTGAAGCACATCTTTGTCGCACTTCCTAGAGGGATTGTTAGTCAGAATTAAAAAAAAAAAAAGGATTTTTTTTTGCATTTTCTTAAAGTATAACATCTAATTATAACATGTGTGAAAATTTGAAGTAAATCCGACATATACTTTTCAAGTTATTCAACAATTAACAAAAGGTGCTCGGGCGCTGCTGAAAAAATGGATGTTGCATAAAAAACTCGTGCCTGATCAAAGAATTTTTTTTCCAAAAATTATGATTTTTTTAAACAATTAGTTCTCGGTTTTTTTCTCGAAAATCTGAAAAATATTTACTGAGTCCGCCATATTGTTAATTTTGAAAAAAGAGCTTCGATCAGACACAAGATTATCTATTAATAAAACTAATTTCTCTTGTCCTTGATTTTAAATGAATCTACAAGGACTTGCGATGATCACCGCAAGGGACTTCTGGAGAAACAGGCTCCACACGAACAGCGATTACTTTTACAATTACTAATTTTTTTTTAATTTTACCAAAGTCAAGTCGGAAAATGATGCATCAATGCTATGTTTTTATTTTTGTAAAATAAATCAATTGACTAGCCAAAAAAACTTATTGAAAATCATAATTTTTGTGGGCCTCTGACTACCACTAACCCCTTAATAATGCTGTGGTCTCCACCCCGAGGTATTTAAACTTCATCATTTGTTCAATAACAGTTCAGTCTATTTCCAGTTTGCGCCTTATTGGATTCTTTTCAGTCGATACCTCCATATTAAATATTTTTGCAGTGACTACAAATTTGTGTAATAGACAATGTAGCTAGTCCACTGACCCACACTCCTCTGACCACATAGTAATAATAAAAAAATCTATGTATACGAAAATGTGCCGGCTCTATGAAATTAAAATGAAATCCATCCTCTGGCTCTACGTTTATTACAGTCGGTGACGATTTCGCACAACGTTGTATGTATCCAATTTTTGTTGCTTTTGCAGTAGTAAAACTGATGGCAAACTTTGTTGCACGTGGCACGCCAATTCTGGAAGCATCGCTCACTGTATGCGTATGCGAATACATTGAAAAAGGGACGCCTAAGCATCCACGGTTGCATCTGTGTCCCTCCAGTAGCCTCGTAGCTGCCTTTACTGGCGCCCTAATACCTTTTACAGCCATGTGGTACCACAAAATTTCCCAAATTTACATCAGTTGTAAGCGTATTTTACATTTAACTAAAGTATTTGTTGTAGTGTACTATAAAACGCGTTTCCGTTTAAATTGTAAAACGTGGTTGTGCAACCTAGAACATTCCCATGGAAATTGTGTGTATGTACTTGTATATCTGTATTTTATGTTTATGTATGCAGCTGATGCCGTTTGTACTTCAGACCATCTAGAGCAATTTGTAATATATGAAAGCTATGTTAACCACTAATGCAATATTTTTGTATAATTTTTTTTCTTTTGCCGCCATTCGATGTAAAAGTAACTCACTTTTGACTCACTTCCTCACTTACGAGTTGGCAAATGCTACTCGCCGTGCGTGAAGCGCAGATTTATCAGATTTAATCTACAACTTTTCAATTTCGTGGCTTTCATGAATCTCTATTTAAAGAGAAATTCCTAGGCTTTAATACCTTCTTCTTCGTGAAAAAGTTCTCGGAATACAAATTTATTCATCAAAACTGATATTATCGCCATCAACTACAACGGTCTTACCATCGTTCCAGCGTTACCAGCGTTCGATCTAGCTCTCGAAACATTTCTGGAACTCTATTTTCGGTATAGCCTTCAGAATCGTCTTCGTTTTTTCCATTACTTCCTTGACTGTAAAACGCGTTCACCGTAGTGGTTTTTTCGGTTTGGACTCGATGAAATAGAAAAAAATAACAGAGAAACCATATCAGGTGAATTCGATGACTCTTGGATGATATTCGTTTCGTTCTTGGTCAAAAATTCACTGTGCGACGGTGAGTTATCAGGGTGAAGAATCCACGAACTGTTCCCACGATTCTTTTCTTTTTTGCCAAATTGCTTCACGAAAACGTCTCCTAACGCCAAACAAAAAAAATCGTGGTGTACAATACCGTGGGGCAGAGCGTCAACCTAAATCCCATCAATCTTCGCCATTATATCAACAGCTCTGGCTGGCTGTAGATTTCTGCCTTTTGGAGATCTCATAATGGTATCAACACGGCGCTTTAATGCTACTTGAGGAAACTAGCATTTCAACCACTTCACCTACCTACCTATACCGTGGTAATCCATAACAACCGTAAGCATCGATTTCTTTTTTGATTGAAAACGACGTAGTTTTGGTTCATTCGGAGCTCTCCACTCGCTCGTCTTATGTAAGGATTACATGTCGTACTGTCAGCGCGATACTTTTTTAAATGAAAGCCAGGACTTCTGAAACCAACTTTGCAGCAACACTGAAACCCAGCAAAGTACAATTTGTTAGTTGCTTTAGGTGGTTAAAGCATTTTACTTTCACACACTAATATCGACTCCACAGAATGTGAACATTGTGCCTTTAATATAGCTTGGTGCATACACCTTATTGTTCCCATAAGATTTATTCTCGCATAGATTAAAATCGCTCGAGTTTCAGCCTGAAAGACGCTAGGTCATTTGCCCATTGGCTCGGAGATATACGTGTTTGGATCAAAGAAACAACTTCAGTATTTTTTTTTTCAAACCGTCTGCGAACCAATCGAGACTTCTGGGATTGAATAATTAATAATTAATTACAAAGTCAGGGAGATCTTTTCCATGTAAGATTTGAATACACTTCTGGTTACACATTTTTTAAGGAAAATCTGCAGTGGGGATAGTCCTACTATCGCTTCTAAAGCAACTGTGGGGTAGCTGTTCATGGCACCAGTTATTTTCAAGCAGGCTTGTCTTTGAAAATTACCAAGGATTTTTTTAGTGATTACCTGTTTGGTTTGTGGCCACCAAACAATGGAGGCTTAGGTGATTATGGGTATTGGAACATAGTATAGCACACATCTAGTGAATCATTTTAAAGTCTATTTCCCCACGCAGTTCCACGCTCCCTAGGGATCGGACGACTAGGATGAGCTGTACCGTGGGAGTCGGCAGGTTGCGGATAGCCGGACAGCTTGTAATAGCAGGTTAGTTGCGAATAAGTTTTGACAAATAAGTAACCCCCGACAATGAGCAGCAGAGACGGAGGGCGCGGTATAAAAGCTAGCTGTTCCGATGAGGTTTCTGTGTCAAAAGCGAATAGAAACCGCCTTATACAAATATGTGTCCCCTTAACAAGGAAACGGCATGCTGAACATGGTAAAAAATCCAGGGGCGGCTACCTGGCCAGCGACTGTTCTCCGTGTTAGGAGCGGCTGGTGATTATATGACAGTGCAGCCTGCGGGCCATCAGGATTGATTCCAGCAAGATCCTTATTGTGGCATATTGGATCGGAATCAGATTGTGATCGGCATGGGGCAGTAAACTTCTGTAATCTAAGTAGGTGGAGTGAAATCTAACTGAAATTACTAAGAGAAGGGTTTGTTGCTTCTACGCCCAGTTAAAACCTGGCAGATCTCACAAAGTGCTCAACCCATGTAGGTTGGGTTGAGATTACTCCCCATTAGTTGCGGCTTGAAGTCTGGCTCTGAACACTGGTACCCATAAACGCAATGAAGAAAACAACAATAATGCATGAAGGAGGAACTGCAGTATTTAGGAGGAGTTATATTATTAATAGAACTTTTTAATAGAAATCCACCGCAACCAGCAGCTATTGCAAGTAACACACCGGCGACAAACAAAGCAGTTGAAAGTAATTCAGCTTCCTTGGCAACGAGCCAACGACGAACCAACGGAGTGGCAGCGCGCACAAGCTCCATCCTTGAGTGAATCTCTGGTACCCTAACACGCCACAATGAAGACAAGCAACAGCGGCAGCTGAACTCCCCGCGGGTGATGGACAGCCAAAAGCTTGCTCCTTAACTGATTTTATTGAGATCAGGCAGTGTTTTTGTGGCTACACTCGTCGACGCAGTTGACGACGGTCGCTGTAAGTGCGAAGTCATTTCGGACCCTACCTCACCCACCAAAAAACAAGAAAAAAAGTTCTGCCTTAAACGCTTCGATAGACCCACACGGCTCTAGTGGTTTTTTCTATCAGCTTCGAGGAGAGAGTTCCAATATAGACGTTATGGAAGATAGCACCTAGATATTTTACTTTGTTCAAGTACCTTACAATTATTGTACCAGGGTCCAACTTGAATTTGTTTTTAGAAGGAATAATGATTGTCTTGCTAGAATTAATAACTAGATAATCCTTCACAACGACACCAGTCCGATATGAGGATCAGCGCTTGGTCCATAATTTTGCCTAATACAATGGCCTTAATATCCTCGGCATATCCAGTGGTACTGTTATATCATTATTTATCTTCGGGAGCTCCCTACAAATGATAGTTTTCTAAGTTTTCATGACGTATGAGCAAATGTTCGGAGCATTTTATATAGAGGAAAAGACTTAAAATCGCATGCAAAAAAATTCTGAAAAATTATTTTTTTAAGCAACTTTAAACTCATACTTTATTGTTATAAAATTGAATGGGTTATAAAGTTCCATACGCAGAAGTTGATTAAAAGTCGAAATTTTTTTTTTGTAATTTGTTAAATTTTTGTGAATTTTGTACAAAGTTGGAAACTTTGCTTTATAAAGTTTTTGTTATAGAATGAACTGCACCTTTATAGAAAATTAAAAATATAGCATGCAAAATGTGTCTTACTTATGTCAACAAAAGTTTCCTTGATTACTTATGTAAACAATAGTTTCCTTAGTCTAGAAACAAAAATTCGAGTCAATATCAAATGTTTAGTTAGATCTCGAAAAACACTTGCGCTATATAAATAGTTTTTGGACCATTTACTTATGAGTTCTCGCTTTTGATGTATCTTTTTTATAATAAAATATTTTTTTTTGCAGCTTTTAAACTTACTTCTGTTTTCTTATATAACGCAGCTGCCTTTGCTTTATCAGCCAGCCACGTGCTTCCAAAATAATCGAAAAAATACACATAAAAAACATCTTTGGCACGAGCCTCTAACCTCATAGTTAAAATATTCAATGTTACAAAAAATAGTCCATCAGCTGGTAAAAACCGTCGCTGACTTAGAAGCCATGGGAGCGCCCACAGTATTGAATATCCTTTGAGATTTTAGAACAAAAACTCGTAAGATATAAATAAAAAACCAAGCCACAACAGAATGTTTTCAGCACCTTTTTTTGCTATTCAAATTTCATTTAAAAACTGAGAAATATAAAAAAGGAAGAAAGGACTAGTACAAAGGCCACACAACACATGCTGCACTGCTGGAGGGGAAGGAGTTTGCCACTGGCCTTATTCATATAAAAAATGCAATTTACACACACTTTCGTTGCCGCGCGTGCATCCAATCTGGTTACGCCTCTTGCAAGCGATTCCATTCTAAGCCTGAAAATGAGAATAAAAAAAGATATCATAAAAAAGTAGAGAATTAGAAAACGGAAGAAAGGAAGTGAAACAGCTTCACAGATTTTTTGTTCTTTATGATTTTTTTTCTTTGAATGTTGCATGAAAGTGAAAAGTGGCGCTAGTATCCGCCGTGTTATTCATTCCTTCAACAGACCATAATTGCTGCGTCTGTTGGAGCGCCACTCCAAGGATTTGAGTTCAGATAAAAAAGTAAAGCAAAAACTACGCTTACAGCTCTCGAATTCACGTAACAAAAACCTACTCGTTAAAAGTGAAAGGAACCTCGCATTCTAAGTGGCATTGGCCTCTACTCGTACCATTGTCAGCGTTCAGGGGTGCTGCCGAACCACGGCACGGCAACAACCACGATGTGTACGTATCTTTGGCATCTCCACCACCGCAGCGTACGATTTCACCGCGGTAGCGAGTTATTTTGTGTGCCTTCAATTTTTTCTATCATCTAATCACTTTGGATTTTTTTCTTGGCTTTGGAGTGCGCAACCGGCTGCCAGCGCACGCATGCGAGGGTGCGTTATAATTTTTTGCGCATATGCATGAGTTTTTTATGCGACACATGGATCTTGCGCAGGATTCCATCACATCACATTTAATGAGTAGGGGTGATTTTTTGCCTAGTGTGGAGTGCTGTTTTTTCGTACTTTTTCAATATGGAATGAAATAAATTGGCATTGTGAGCTGAAATAGCTGAATAGGTGAACTGCTCCAGACTCACGCGAATTTGTGGTTATCCAACGCTTCAAATGGCACAAAGAAATTATGCCGGCTGTTTTCGTGATCTTTAGATTGGGTCACTTTTCCTTTCGCTTTTGAATATTTGCGATCGCTTGATCGACAGTTGGTCGTTGTCAGCGAGGTTTTTTATATATTTAATAAGTGTTTACTGCTGCGAAAGGTGATGTTAAGTCAATAAATTTGTGATTACAAACATGGGTCTGCTTTCGATTTTATTTGCGAACGACAGGAAGCGGAAGAACTGCCCCGTTAATTAAACTAACTAGCGGATTTTTGTCGGGAAAGCGAAATCCACAAAGAAATGGGTGTGCCCAATTAATTGTGGTTTACTAATGGAGTCAGAAACAAATTGGGACAGGATGTTTTATTAAGTAAAAAAAAAATAAGCAAACCAAAGCTTGAATACAATAAAATATGCTTACCTGATCCTTCGAAACCATTTGATCTTTTATAATTTCCTTTAAGCAACTCGCATCTATAACACATACTACGACGGATCCACGATCAATTCAATGGACTCTGACTGCAGGATGCACGTTAGACGTAAAGTTGGTAAATTTTTTTCATAAAAACTTCATTCAAATTGGCAGTAAGCAAAAATAAATGACCACACCCTTTTTCGTAGAAGCAGTCCCAAGCATGAACTTTAACTAGATGCTTGACAGGTCCTTAAAGTTGTCGATTATCAGCATTCCCATGATCGACGTATGCAACTATTTGCGCAAAAAGCAGAATCATTCGTGAACGACACATTTGCGCAATTCAGTTCTAAATTTTCTCTAGCCCACGCAATTTTTTTTTCAATGTGTGATGATGAGAGCAACGGTTTTTTCAATGTGCTTCTGAATTTGAGCTCTTGTCCACGTAAGCCTTTCCGAATCGAGTCTTTGGCTACATTAACACCACTTTTCAGCTTCACATAGCGATAATTTGGCTTTGTCACAAACAATTCGATGATCATTTTTGCTTTGAAGAGGTTTTTTTTCCCTGTCGGGGTAACCAACTTCAGACCGCTCGCTGTCTATTAATTGGCTACATGACAGTCCAGAGTATTGTTTACAAACGCGCGGAAGCATTTACCCGAAAGTAAACGCGAAAAAAAAATCAGTAATGGATTTCAAACTGGAAAATGACAACCATCGTGATCGTGGACTCGAGCACCTTAAAATAAATACAGCTTTTTATCACATCATTACTCGTTACAATGATCCTGGTAGCATCGCGAAACGTCATGGAGGTGGTCATCAAAAGACTGCAACGTCACGTGAAATGGTCCAAAAAATTAAGAAGCGACTTGAGCGAAATCCCCGACGAAGTGTCAATCAAATGGCGAAAGAACTGAAAATATTTAACCCTAGCATCCGCCGCATTTTGAAAATTGATCTCAAAGTGAAGCCTTACAAGATCCAAAAGGCGCTTGATCTCCCACCAAAGCAGCAACAATTCAGACTTGAGAAAACGAAGGAGCTGCTTCACTTGGCCGAAAGCGGTCAATTTCTGAACATTGTGATTTCTGGCGAGAAATTTTTTCAAATTGAGCAATTCGTAAACTTCCAAAACGATAGGGTTTATTTGAGCGACCGTTCATACGAGAATTTGAGCCATCGATTGGCCACCAGAGGGCAGCACCCGCCACAGGTGACAGCTTGGGCCGCTGTAACCGCAGATGCGTATTCTTCCATCGTTTTCATCGAGCGTTTTCATGGCGTCAAGGTAAATGCGAAATCTTATTGGGAAAGTATTCTGGAGGTTGCTTTGAAGCCGTGGACATACAAACATTTCGGTGGCAGACCATGGACGTTTCAACAGGACTCGGCACCGACTCACAAAGCTCGAGTGAACCAAGAATGGCTAAAAAATAACGTTTCGAACTTCATTACGTCCACACAATGGATCTCAATTTCTCCACACGCGAATCCGATGTTTTATTCTCTTTGTGATTCACCCGTCACGAGGCGTTGAAAGAGCCGCGAGTGGGCCAAAATACCTGCAAGTCACATTCGAGCAGCTTGCGATTCGTTAGATTCGATTCGTGCGATTCGTCTTATCATTTCGAGCAAAAGTAAATTGATTCTTAATTTTGTATTATTTTCACACATTTTTTACTTTGAATTGAATAAAAGTAATTTTCCAAACTAAATTTTTGGCTTTTTAATTGGTTACACTTCGAGTGCCGAACCCTGTGTAACCAATGAAACATTTTAAAAGGGACAAAAATCTGAAGAGCTGACCCCATACTGGAAGACCTCACAAATTGATCCTCAGGGATGAACGCCAAATAATAAGAAAAATTAAAAATAATTCAAAAATTACATCAACGCAAGTGATAGCAGAAGTTTAATGAGATTAATACAGAAATCCATCCGAAAACAGTTCGCAGGCCCTTGAAACATGCTGGGTATAGCTCGCGAATTGCTTGAAGGAAACCACTCATTAGCAAATTCAATAAAAAATATGAGGATAGAGTTCGCAAGGGAATTTAAAACTGAGTCA
This sequence comes from Anastrepha obliqua, assembly GCF_027943255.1. NCBI lineage: Eukaryota > Metazoa > Arthropoda > Insecta > Diptera > Tephritidae > Anastrepha > Anastrepha obliqua. The sequence continues at coordinate 180,056,624 of NC_072892.1, read as the reverse complement.
CTTGATTTCCTTTAAGCGACGAGATTAAATTCAACACTTTTCAAGCAGATAAAAGTATTCGAGTTTGCAGAAAACCCAATACCGAATTCGATAGAAGCAATACAGTAAGTACAGTGAATCATGGTGGTGGAGCTGTAGCAGTGTGGGGATGTATGATATGTCCACGGCAGGAGTGGGTAAACTTGCACTTATTGATGGTATTATGGATAAATCACTGTACCTTTATATGTTAAAAGAAAACTTGCAGGAAAGTGTGCAAAAACTGTGTGTTGGATATAACGGCCACGATGTGCGTATATGGATCATACGTCATATGTCTCACATGCTTCAACACCACCACAGTCTCCAGACTTGAATGCCATCGAACATTTGTGGGATGAACTTGGTAGGCGTGTCGCTAAAATTAGCATAACTGGCTAAATCCAATTGTGGAACAACATCAATGCGCACGCCACAAATTAGAGAATAAGCTTTAAGCAATTGAACTAAAAATTATTATTATTTGGTACTTCAGTCGATTGGTTACATATCAAAAATACCTTTACATAGATTACACCCAATGGACTGGACTGGAATTCGATTTTTCGTAGAGTAGAGCGAATGTCCCGATTTAAGTTTTGGACGGTTCTTATATCGATTTCTTTCAACTTTCGCTTGATTCTGTTGATCAGCTGTTGTCGTTTCGTGCCTCCCAACCCTTTTCGCACACCATCCACTTCAGAAGTGCCCAGAAATTTTCTATTGGACGTGCCTGTGGCAAGTTAAGAGGATTGTCCTTTTTTGGCACAAATGGTATTTTTTGCTCCGTTAACCAATCCAATGTTTTTTTTTTTGCATAATGGCCAAGCTGCCAAGTCTGGCCAAAACATGATTACGTCGCCTTTGTGATATTTATCGATGAAATTCTTCAGTTTTGGCAGGCATTGGCCGATATAAACATTGTTATTGTTTTCTCCCTTCGAAGAAATGGCCACTCATTCGTTATGACTATAGAGCATTTTTGTATGAAAAACTTCTTAAAAGCGAGGGTTTTTCAAGCGGCTTAAAGAAAAATTCGTTATGTTGAGTTTTTCGTTATAACGAAGTTCCTTATATCGAGATTTCACTGTATATATAGCAAAACGCAACTAAAGCGGGTACCCCAACAAGAATGGCGAAAATTGGGTCCAAATGTGACTTAGAAAAATAGTTACCTCTTTCCCAAATAGGCTTAAATTTCATTTAACTTAATATTTTATTTCTGAAATTCAATTGAGTGAATAATTTCTTCCTTTAAATATTTGAATATTTCTGTGGTTTTTGTTAATATAATATATTTTTCATGGAGCAAAGTTTTGGCAAGTCTGTGTTAGTTTCAAATATACAATAAGTGTTCGCATTTTTTTAGAATTATTTTTATTTTTATTATAATGAGATTAATTTTTTCTCAAAGGTACAACCTATTGAATGAAAAATTAGTTCTGTGAATAATTTCGTCCGTATGTGTATGTTTGTAAGCACAATTTCAACAAGCCCAGCGCACCTTTCCTTTAAGATTTATTCTCTCGTATTGGTTTCCAGAAGCATATGGCACATCGCCGACTAATCCATCAAAGCTGCGCCACCAGCTTGCCTATTCGATTTGGTCAATTGTCATATTAATCCCATTCAACCACCTATAAAACTAATTGCAAATATTCCATATGCAAAAGCAAAGAAAAAAAGTGGCATATGTGACCGCGCGAAGGTGGAAAACTAAGTTGGAAATGAATGGGCCACTGGCCATCGAGCACAGTTTACGGCACTCAAGTGTATGTATGTACATGTGTGTGAGTGCATTCGCGAGCACCAGCTGATAGCTGCATTTGCAGAAGCGCCCACGATACAAATGCAAGGGAAATGTGAAATTTATGCATTTCACAAAAGACACAAAAATTAAATGCATGGCATAAAATAGTAAAGAAAAAATGGTCAACACTCAATCAACGTGTCCAGCCAACAGTGAAAAATACAATAAAATTTTAATAATAGACAACATGAAGAGGGTAGCGCCTGGACGCCTACTTGCCCACGCATACACACACAAGCACACACATGCAAAATATATATCTGCGTCGAGGAAGAAATGCAAATCGCATTATTAACGCAGTTGTTGACACATTTTCGCAAAATGCCAACAGTCACGCACACACACACACACGCACACAAAGCCACACATTTGTTTCCAAACAAAAGACTTAAGCAAGAAACATGAAAAGAAAGCACATAGCAGAATGCAGAAAACAGAAAAAAGAGACAATGGAAAAAGAAAAAATGAATGAGCGCAACTGCCTAACCGCCTGTGTGCCTGTCTGCTTGGCATGGCGAAATGGCAAAGTGGACATGAAAATGGGACAATGCGCAGCGTAGCAATGCAGCAGTGTCACACTGCTAAGTGGTGGTGGTGGCCACGGTGGCATGCATGTCCAGCGCGTGCAACACAATTTCATTGAATTCAAATTGAGCAGAGGGTCTTGAGATTTTATTCAGTCAATTCACGAATTCATCGAGCGCACATCAAAACCAACATTGACGATCGGCGCAACTATCGCGTGAATGCCAGCCGTGTCGTGCGGATGGACTAGCTGGCTGAGACCGCCTTATTTTTTGTGTTTAATTTTATTTTTTTTACTTCTTTGATTCTCACCAGGTATTTGTGTTTCTAGCGGCATACATAGCAGATAAACGTATTTATGTAGGTGTGTGTGTATGTATGTGTGTGTATATACTAGGCTTGTCAGAATGCGCTCTGTTTGTCCTATTGAACCAAATTCGATCGCTGCAGTCCGTTCGTGCGCTGCAATTATTGACTGCAGTGTGTGGCCTGCGCATGCTTAGCCTTTGCTGCCAAGCCAGGCGGAGTCTCTTCAACAATGCGATGACAACAAACAGAGGCTATGTTTGGGTACAATTTTTAGATGGCTTAAATTATGACAAACAAAGCCTAGTAGAGCAAAAGGTGCATTGCAAATTAGGTGCTGAAGTCTCCGTTTTGTTGCCAATTTGCCGCGGAAGCGCAGTGCTTAGGGGTGACAAATCCTTTAATGACTGGCTTATGGCTGTATTTATGGCCTTTATAAATTTGGGCAACTACGAATAACAGAGAATCTGTATCGCTTTGCATATTTTATTTGATTACTAAAATTTTAAGTCATTCATTGAAAGGCTCACAACTTTTAGCGCCTTGAGCAACATGGGGTGTGACCTTTCTATCAAGAATGTTAATAAAAATTAAAAAAAACACAAACGTTAGGTAAATGAGATTTCTTTAATCGATAGCATAAATGAGTGAAGATGATCTCGTGCACATGACAACGTCTGAGGTATGAGTAAGTTTGAAGTCGAGAGCACCATTTTTTGATATATTTTTCCAGCATTTCAGGCCGCATGCGAATGCCAATAATAAGCCTGCGTCGACCAGTGGCTTCAATTGGCTGTATGAAAGATAGTCAAAATTCCTCAAATCATATGGCCTGTACAGCTGTGTTAAAAATATTAGGAACGCAGCGTATTACCTATTATTACCGAGTTTAAACTATTTATTTGATATATTTTTTTAATATTTTTATAGAAATATAGTGGCATTCTATGTATTAGATGTGCAACTAAGCTCTCGCTTTTTTTTTTCTTTTTTGATGAAATTACAACTTTATTCTGAAAAAATGATTACACGTGAATCATTGAAAGTATTGCCCATCGCTGGCTACTACCATTTTTTGATGTCTTCATATGAATGAAACTGCTGGTCAGCTAGACCATATGCCATCGATCCGAACAGGTAATAATCGGACAGCGCAATATTTGGAGAATATGGCAGGTGGGGTGAGATTTCCCATTTCAGTGTTTCCAGGTAGGTTTTAATGGGCTTGGCAACGTGAGGCCGAGCGTTGTCATGCTGTGGAATCACTTTTTCATGGCTCTCCGCGTATTGCGGCCGCTTCTCGCGCAGTGCTCGGCTCAATCACATCAATTGACGTCGATACCGATCCCCAGTGATGATTTCGCTTGGTTTTAACAGCTCATAATGAATAACACAAACTTAGAGGTCCCACCAAATACGTAGCATAACCATCGCAGCGGGAATATTCGGTCGAGGCGACGACGTAGAAGCATGACCGGGCAGTCCCCATGACTTTCTTTTCTTTGGATTGCTGTAATGAATCCATTTTTCATCACCCGTAGCCCTTCCGCTTTTGCCGCTGGAGCAGTTGTTCACAGGCGAAAAAACGACGTTCAAAATCCCGTTGATGTCACCGTTACAACACCTACACGATGGGGCCCTTATGCTGCCTGTTTAGGAGCACAACAAACTGCTCAGCAAGCAGTTTCTGCTAGGGTGTTACCGCAGGCGTCACCCATGCCGACACCTGCTTGAGCCTGTGCCACCTCCCAGACACGTCAGGAGGCATTTACTCAACTATGCGGACGAGATCCAAGACAAAACGGGCAGACAGCTACTGGATCGGACAGTGTACAGATAGGCCATAAGCGGCATTCATTCGGATATCCTCCCCACCTTCTTAAGCTCCTGACCCCGAATGCAGTTATCTGAGTCCAACCATCACCCATCGCAGACGAAGAGCTCCAACTTCCCCGAGAGTCAGAATCGACCCCGACATACTAAACATATGTCCGCCATGTGAATACTAACCTTTTCACATGCTCCATCAAACCCACTCATCTAACACCCCTCTCCATCTGGACCCAACCCGTCGAAACAGCTAGTTTCCTGGGCCTACCGTTAGATGAGCTAGACGAAGACGGCCGGTGATTATGCTGCACTGACAGCGCAAAATTACTGCTACAACAACAACAACAACTGGGAGCACCCTACAACGACTATTGCAGAAGCTGAAACGACATTGAAGAAGAAGAGACTATGGAACACTTTCTACTTACTGGCCCTGGATAGAAAATGTTCAATATTTTAGGAAAAATTTCCCTGAATAACTTGGCAGAAGTAGCCAATATAAAAATAGCAAGTCTTGTTAGATATATCAAAGCAACAGGTTGGTTCAATGAGGACAATGTAGAGTGAGAAGAGGGGGCAGCCCCGGTGGTATCACAATGGGCCTACAGCAGGCCTAGGTGTATGAATTGGCAAGCACTATACCTACTTACCTACCATAGCAACCCATGTTCACATCCTAAACAGCACAGTCAAACCAGACTGCCCTTTTTACAACTCAAACGACTACTCGACGACACACCTCCTCGATACCTGGCCAGGATTGGAATACACTAAAAATGCAATTCATCCTAACCTTGACCTTTCGAATCGACTCAACAACACAGATGACAATAGCATTAACTTAATTTGGAAATTTATTAAACTAACTAAATTAAAACTTTAACTCTTTGGGAAATCTATATATAAAATGATACTCCACTCAAACTCACACTACCCACTAATCTTCTAACACTTCCTCAACTACCCTCTCCCATCCTCTTGTTTAGTTAATTATCTAGTATATTAGTACTCGAGTTTAAGATGCCATAAGGTGAAGGCCCTGACAGCCAGTGCTTATTTCGTAAGTGGAATGGTTATTAATAACTCTTGATCTTTTAAATAAATAAATGAAATAAAATAGATTACAATATATTTGGGGTCATAAAGGACCCCACTCGTAGGAGAATGGTTGTAAAAAGTAGCACGAAGCCTTTATGAAGCCTTTATGCGTAGTTCCAACTTCAGCTTCTAAAAAAATAATATTAATTGGATTTTTTTATTAAGGCATATAAGAAATGTCAGACGTAACGAATTATGCTCAATTCCATGATTTCCGCTTATTAGAGACCATTTTGTTCATAGTTTCTATTATATTTTTAAATGCTCGTTCTCAAATGCTATTTCTTGTTTACATTAAAACTGGTGTTTTGAAGCAAGGCTTTTTAAATTTCGTTTAAAAATCCACTCATTTTGATTTTTAATTTGTTTAGTGTTACCAAGATTATTATTTTATTACATATGTAAATTGATCACAAACAAGTAAAAAAAACTAAATTTTATATACCCGCGCACATTAAAAAAAAGTGATTTTGGACTGGATGAATCAAAAATGAAATATTTGTTGCAAAAAACTTGTTCGACGGCACACACTCGTTTTCCATTTTTTTGTTTTAATACTATTCGTTTACATTTATTTTTCCAACTGTGAGTATTTGAGTAAGTATTTTAATTTTAAATTAAATTTTGCAACTTTTTATAATACAAGAAGGCGGGAAATTAAGCACCCGATGGAAGATTTAAGATTTTTTCAAATTACAAAATCATATTTGACACTTGTGAACACTAAACAGCTACAGTAGATATACAAACAGACATGTAATGGTGCGCATAAGAATCAAAATATAAATTTCCATCACTTTAAAACATTTTTTTTAATTAGTAAAAAAAGGCATTCAAAAACAAAAAAATACCAAATCGTAAAAACATCTACGAAAACCAAAATAAAAAAAATAAAAAAATTAGAATTGCCGAAACCAGGGATCGAACCAGGGACCTTTAGATCTTCAGTCTAACGCTCTCCCAACTGAGCTATTTCGGCGCTTATATTTATATCTCCCCAATTCATAGCACACAACACAATTACGCTAATTTATATACTTGTGCGGTTATACTTGTGCGTGTGTGTGTCTACAAAATAAAACTTTTCGTTGGCTTTAGTTGATTGAATAGGTTCTCTCCACGTGCAGAGTTTTTGTTTGTGTGCTAGATATTTATAAATAAAGGGCACAGCGATAACATAAAAAGCACTTTTGTTGGTGCTATGTGTTGAAGAAAACAGCTGTAGAGCGGGGGAAAGTTGTTATTGCTTTTATTTGTACATCGATTCGTATGCACATACGGGAATATATATGTATATATATATAATATATAATTTGTACTCAATTCAATTTAATTTTGTCAGCAACTCAGCTGTGCGGTAAAAGGCATATAAATATTTTATTAACGGATTTATTGAAAAGTGTTTTACAAGAAAATATACAAAACTCATAAAATATGAGGCATGGACTGGTTTGAAATATTTTATAATAATTTGAGTGCAATTCAATTTTATTCACTAACTTGTCCCAACAGCTCGAGTTTTTTCACCAATTTCTGTATTGCGGTCCGACAAGAGGCTTCACGATGACCCAAAAATGTTCGAGTTTTACGAACCGTCTCCGCCAAATTTTCACCTTTTTTATAGTGAATTTTAATAATTTCAATGCGTTGTTTAAGCGTGTGTCGTTCCATTTTTATTAATGGCGTAGTTTCTATTTGTCAGATATCAAAAAATGACAGCTTCAAAAGTGACATCTACCGAAATAGCGGACTATTCAAAATAACACCTGATATTCGAAAACCCTTTTCATGGTATTTTTTTTTTAATATGGTATCCGCATTTTTTAATATATGCCCACCGTTACTACGAGTTCGATCAGTCCAATTTTTGACCACTTTTTTCAATAAATTTTGCCTAGGCGTCAATGGTGGCTTGAATATTGCAATACTGTGCCCTCTTGTGGGAACCAAATATTCGTCGATCAGCATGGGTCGGTAGCGCTCGAGATTCACCGTAACGGCAGCTCTTTCCTCTCTTCGAAAGAAATAAGAACCGATGATGCCGGTGCTCTAAAAACTTCGCGAACAGATTTATTTTATTTTTTTCAAAATAAATTTCCTCCAAATGGGAGCGATTCAAATGATGGCTTGCCAAATCTTACTGAATAGAAATGCCAACACAGTTTGCAATTCTCAGCTGTCAAAGCATACTTATCGATATCGATAATTCTCATGCAGCTAAACTAACAATGAAATAAAAATGTATATCTGGCACGTGCCTTTTATAATATGTCACCGACCATAAAGTCTTTGTTGTTGCTTTTTTTGTTTTTCCAATATTTCCACTACTCAAAAGTTGTTCATGTGCATTTGCTTTGGGATGATATGGGTTAAGTCAAACATTAAATTCAAAGATAAACAAAATGTTTTATCATTTAATTTTATTTATTTATTTATTTATTTAATAAAATAATATTTTTCCAAAATTTAATTCAACAATTTCTGTTAAAAATATAATAATTTCAAATTAGTACTCAATAAATGTTTAAATAGATGCGAAATATCAACGTATAATTGTTATTTCCTTGTATTTCTAGATTTTCTAAATGAACAAATCAATAAACAGAACCGCCAGCGTATTTGGACTAGCATCTCCCCAATTTGTGATATTCGGCTTAATGATTTCTACAAACCCACAACTTTGTCATTGCCTTCCGAGGTGGGACGGACCGCTATTACAAAAGGAAAACCATTTCTATCATATCATGAAGCCAAGTGTGTGGTACAGTGTTCCGATATGGCGAAAAGTTGGAATAGTAGATCAAGCAAATATTTGTTGTTTACAGAATCAATACCGAATCGAATGCAAAAACAAAGCGATCATATCGCCGATTCCTTTCTGATAATTTGGACATTGAAGATATGGCACGCGATGGTAGGCCAATTGGAGAAAATATTTGTAAAATTATGGAAATCGTAGGGTCAGGTCAACAAGTGCCCCACAAATTTCAGTGCCCTAGAATTGAAGTTTGGTCAGAATTATAGCTATGGCCACTGAGATAAGTTGAAAAAATGTTGAAAACTTTTTGCTTTACTTAATACAAGGTGGCACAAAATTAGTTACCTTGTCGGAAGATTTCAAATTTTTGCAAATGGTGTCGTACGTCAATCATATTTGACGCTTGTGAACTAGACAGACAAACAATGGAGCGCATAAAGGTCAAAGTAAATATTTTTATCAACTCAAATCATTAATTTTTTTGTTAAGTAAAAGTTATTCAAAAACATTATTGGATGATTAATTTTGCGCCACCTGCAGATGAAAGAAAAACTGAGAAAATTGGTGGGTTATTAAATATTACGAAACTTGGATCGACATACACTTATTTTTCTCATATATTTTCAAAAAGCCTCAGTATATCAGTAACGTTTTATGTGATTCCCAATAAGGTCACCGCTAATTTTTCTCACATTTCCTGATGGTTGTTAAAGTGCTTGTTTGCTGATAAGGAATGATGGCTGGTATAGTAAGGTATGTATGTGTATATGTGTGTATCTATGTGTGTATGTATGTATGTGTGCATGTATGTATGCATGCAAGCTTTTTAATTTGCAATAAAAAGATAAAACATTCAATAATCGTAATAAGTTCAAGCGCGCCCATTACAAACCATATGCTTGAGAACTCAACCAACAGTGAGTTCCCCTCCAGGCACAGACACTTGCACACAATACACAAATACATAATATTGGCAAAAGAAAAGGCCATGGCGAAGGCAGCAGCAACAACAATAGCAGCTAAATTTCAGCTATAACCACAATTACAAAAGTTACATGTCTCGCTACAGCACTGTAAGCAACAACAGAAATAACATACAACCTGAACGATAACAACTCAAATAATCACTAACAACAACAAAAGCAAAATCAGCGAGAGCAAAAAGTAAAAAACAAAAGAACCAGCAAGCAACTGAAACAAATAGAAGGAACAGCAGAAAGCAAAAGAATATCACCAACAAAAGAGCAACACCCAAACCTGATGTGAAACGATGTGCTTGGATGCGAATACCTACAACTCCTCATCGGATGCACAACCGTGGATCCCAACCCATTTGTGGCGGTTGCTCCGCAACGTTGTTGTAAAATAATCGCAGCCAATGTGTACATGGCGTTGAGTTACAACAACGTATTTGTTATTGTTGTTGCTGCTGCCACTGCTGCTGACGGTGCTGTCGGTGCTATCTATCTGAGGTGCTGGTGCTACCAGCGTCTTATTCATACAAACATTTATTACATGTACATAAATACATATATGCGTATGTATGTATGTATGTATGTGCATATGTATGCTTACATGTGTGCTTTGTGGTCTTGCAAACAGTCTCAAACACAATTCAAGACATAAAACTCTAGTTATTGCTATTACTATTGGTCTTCTGTTAATATCGCTTTTTTTACTATTTCTAACATCGGTGTTGCTGCTGCTGCTACGGCTGTTGCTGCTGCCCCGAGCTTGGCGGTCATTGCCCCAACGTGACGTCACCGGTTCAATGGCAAAATGTGACCCAGATTGTCTGTGGCTACACAACTGCCGCCTCGCGACGATCACAGCTCAGCTCAATACAACTGAAGTGGAGTGATTGGGCCTAGGCCTGGCCCGCCCGTCAACAGCACACACACACACACACACATACAAGTACATACGGACAAACATAGCCCCGCTAATATTTACATGGGCGCAATGAGCAGCGAGGCAGAGCCTGATCTTCCGCAGAGCAGAGCGCCATTTATGGGTGCATCTCTTCAATTTGTAATTTATGAAATCTTTCAGTGTGTTGGAGCATTTCCGCGTCAACAAATTTTACTTTTAGAACTTGTTGCAACACACCAAAGAGAGTACACCGACAGCTGCTTCACCACCACTGCTTGTGGTAGTATGTGGACGCCATCCAACCCGTTCGTTTTGCGTCTATTTCGCATGGAGAAAGTGAGTACAATGAGCGTTTGCTCATTGATGTTCGTATTGCTTGGGCGAGAGAGTGAGCGGTCGCTTGTTGTGATCGTTGGTCGTATGGTTCGTCGAAATGTTTGGTTCGAAGCCTTTGTATTGTACAAATCATATACAAACCGCAGCAATGGATGTCGTACCACACACTAGCAGATAGCAACTGAGGTGACAGCAATGTCCGATCAACGACGATAACAAAACGTTTTTATGACTACAAATACTAGCAATAATTAAGAGCTTTTATTGCCTTTGACTGCGACGAGTGTCAGTTTTCAAGTTTTCACCTCTTCCATTTTTCAGCTTCGAATGATTTGTTTACAAACAGTTTTTACTCACTACCACTGGCACTAACACACATACATACATTCATAGGTGCATGATGAGACTTTGCTCTCTGCGTGAGAGCGCTGTAATTTGTGAACATTTAATGCGACAATTATGGAAATGTAATGAATCGTTTATTACAGATTTAGAAAACAGAAATCGCAACACTCACGGGGATTGCTTACAACTTGAATACGATTTAAGCAGTAAGGGCTGGTTTTCACAACTTGATTGAACATTCTTGCGCACATGCGAATACAGTGGTGGATAGAAGAAGGGCAACCATAAAAAGTAGGCAGATTTGTTTGCTCGTTTAGTGTTGGAAAAATATGAATGCATGAACATTTAAATGAGAATATAAACACTTAATGGTAAATTTAGGGTTGTAGTTAAATACACTAACTGGCATAAGTCGACGCTACTTTGTGGTTAGTTGAAAATATACACATATATACATATATAATTGGCGCCTACACCCTTTTGTGTTTGGCCGAGCTCCTCCCCCTATTTGTGACGTGCATCTTGATGTTGTTTAACAAATGGAGGGGGCTACAGTTTTAAATTAACTCTGAACGGCAGAAATACGCTCGAAAATTTGCTATTGTCCGCCGAGGGGCGACCGCCATTAAAAAAATTAAAGTTTTCAAAAAACTCTCAAAAATATGCACGTTTTTAGTAGTTTTCAGGGTACCCAGGACATTTTAACAATTCTCTAAATCTATTTTTCACAATATTTTCCAATATAGTAGTCTCTTCGACAATAATCTACGTCCACTCCGCCCTCATAAAATCTTTCAATGCTTCTTTGCTTGTAATTTGGGGTTTCCTTAATTTTTTTCCAAAAGAGCCCTTAAGTTCTCAATACGGGCTAAACCTGGCGATTGTAGAGGTGCGGGCTATATTGAGAAAAGCGCAAATAATTTTACTAAATGACCCGGGACCATTGAAAGCAGTATTCATTCGATAACCCCAGCAACCCAACGTCTTGGTTTAAATTTTGTTTTTCAAATATCCAAGTAAGTAAACTTATCCAATATTGAATCAATAAACGGAATAACGCTGATGCATTCCACCCAAAAGCTTTTCACAAAACTCCTATCATCAAAATTACAGCCATACCTACACGGACAAACAGAACAGCAAGGATTTCGTAAAAACCGATCAACAACAGATTGCATTTTTATCCTACAACAAATAACAGAAAAATCAATTGAGGTAGACTGTCCAGCCTTCATGTGTTTCGTAGACCTTAAAAAAGCTTTCGACCGAGTCAGGCTGAAGGACGTCTTGGTAATTTTAAAAGAGCGAAAAATTCCTCGACAAATTGTTAAAGTCATTAGGAATCTCAATACCAATTGCATAACTAAAGTTATGGTAATTGAGAAATTTACCAACAGTATAGAGTGCACCACAGGAATACGTCAAGGGGATTCATTAAGTCCGCGACTTTTTAATCTAATCATAGATACAATTATTTCTGAAGTTAGCCAACTTCAAGGCTACAAACTAAACAGTCAAAACATAACAATTATTTGCTATGCAGATGATGCAGTTTTAATTGCTGATAGTGAAGATAATCTTCAAAGGTTTCGTTAGTACTGGTTTGAAATTTAATAAGGAAGTTTCAACTTCAAAAACAAAATCAATAGTAATATCTAAGGAACCAATAAGGTGTAAGCTAGAAATTAACCAGAACATTATAGAACAAGTAATGCAATTCAAATATTTGGGAACAGATGTATCGAACGATGGGAACATCGTCACAGAAGTGAGAGGAAGATGTACATATGGTGCAAAAATATCAGATTTTCTGCGAGATATTATAAGGAAGAACAAATATATGAATGTAGAAAGCAAAACGCGTGTGTATAAAACAATCGTAAGACCGATATTAACACTTTATCGACCGGTAGCCTATTTATAGGTTTTTCGATATCCAGCGCTTATTGACCGGTAGCCTATTAATCGGCTTTTGGTTATCGACGGTTTTTGTCAGTGGGTTGCTCTTTTTATAACTACGCAGCGCCAACGTCGTTAATTATTTGCAGCTTTGTACTTTGCAATAAATTGTAAAATCAAATACAAAATAAAGTATAAATATCAATAAAATTCCATTACTTTAAAACAAAAGGAATAAGCACAACACAATGCATAGTGAAAATTTAGCCGGTACTTACTGAGTGGCAGCCTCAAACACAACCGGTCGATAAAGTGTTAACATACGGTGCAGAAGCATGTGCGGAGAGCACAAAAACCAAACAATTATTGCGCTCTACAGAAATGCACACATTAAGGACGATAGCAGGAAAAGCGAGGTGGGATTGCTGTAGAAACCGTGATATTAGAATCCAGACGAACACCGTTGACATTGTCAAATTTATAAGATCAAGAAGACGCGCATGGAACGAGCATGTTTCAAGAGCCACCAACAACCGATTAATTAAGATTGCACGTGACGGAATTCCAGTGGGAAAGCGACGTCCTGGAAGACCACCGAAAAGATGGGCGCAAAGCTGGATATCATCTTCAATAGAAAATTAATATCAGTTATGTATTTAAATATTACATATATAATTCAGTATCATTAATATAATAAATTATACAATTTTGTATCTAAGAAATTGTGTAAAGAAAAACAGGCATGTCCTAAATAAAAGAAGAAGAATCAATAAACTGCAATTTTCCCAGGCCACCAGCTGTAATACATCACGCACCATCACCATTTTTCACTGTTGGTAATAAATTTAATTTTTTCAGCGTTCCATCCGATTTCCTCCACAACATTTATTCTTCCTCTAACACCAAAAATGCAAAACTTGCCTCATCCGAAAAAAAATTTTTTGCAAATTTTTGAGTTTTGTGTAGGTATAAGTTCATTTTCAAAAGCAATGCGTTTTTGCCTATTTATTAAGGATATAATTGGCTTCTTCCTGGCAACTCTTCCACGAAAACCGGCTTTTCTTGTGACTCTTCTGGTAGTTGAAGCACTAATCAATTTTTGAAACTTACTTTCCTTACTTCACAAGATCTATAATAATTTTCGCTTTCTGTTAATTTACAAGGACTCCCTATTCTTGGACTTGAAGTTATAACTGCGTTATTTTCTATGTTTTATCTTGTTCTTTCTATTTCTTGATAGTTTTGGCCTTCTTTCTATAATTTTATTTTAATTTTTTTTCTCGTCAATGTCAACTTTTTTAGTATAGGTATATTACTTCCATTGTAAAGCTCCGAACATAATTCTATTGAAAACAGATGAACTAAAACTTTTTAAATACAATATAAAAAAATAATATCATAATTTTCCTTTGCTTTAATTGCTTGAGTCGAAATTGACCGTTCCTGCGGCGACATCCTTTATCTTCCTGATTGAAAAAAGCCATTAACAGCAAAATCGGCATATTCATCATCATCATCATTCTTGGTGTGACGGTACGGGTCGAACCTTGGGATGCCTCAATAACTTCGAGGGAGAACCTCGATCCTTTGCAGATATCTTCCAAGTTTTCAGTCCACAGAACTTCGCGTTGTCATTAACCCTTAGGAGCATGGTGGGAAGCCAGGTTCCCACCTTCTTTTTTCTCAACTTTTCTCTACAGATTTGATATTTATGAAAATGGGACCGAGAAAATTTATTTATATGATAATCCATATATCAAAGAATGTAACTGAAACTAAGAAAATTGTTTTGCGTGAATTTATAAACAATTACAGATAAACAAATTGAAAAAATCGTCTATTTTCAGGAAAAAATTCATTTTTCAACAAAGTACATAATGTATAAAGATGGGACATGATACTATAAGGTTTTTGGGGTTGCTGATTACGAATCTGAGGTCAGATTTGAGAAATTCAATATGGCGGATACAAAATGGCGGACATATTTTTTGAAAAATTGTTGGATACTCACCAAGTTTGATATTAGGGAGTTTTTGGGGTCGCTGATTACGAATTTTGGGTCAGATTTGAAAAATTCAAAATGGCGGATACAAAATGGCGGACATATTTTTTGAAAACTTGTTGGATACCAAAAACTCCCTAATATCAAACTTGGTGAGTATCCAACAAGTTTTCAAAAAATATGTCCGCCATTTTGTATCCGCCATATTGAATTTCTCAAATCTGACTCAAGGTTCGTAATCAGCGACCCCAAAAACCCCCTAATGTCAAATTTGGTAAGTTTCCAAAAAATTTTTCAAAAAATAGGTCCGCCATTTTGTATCCGCCATATTGAATTTCTCAAATCTGACCTCAGATTCGTAATCAGCGACCCCTGAAACCCTTAATATTACATGCAATCATAAAAGCGGTTGGTAAGTAAAATGTGTGCTTCAAAGGGTTAAGCGTGGCAATCCCTGTTAAAAGACGCATATAGCTTACTATTGTAGATATTTTTTGCAATTTCCATCCTCAGAACATGTCCAGTCCAGTTAAGGCCACCCGGTGGTCTAGAATTTTCAAAAAATCGATTGTTTTCGATATTTCATGCGGAAATTTCCAATATTATAGCTTCTACAGCCCATTAACCAGGTAGAGAGCGGTCCGCGCGCTCCTGTACCTCAAACTTTAAACTCATTTATCTCGAAACGACCTTTTTCGGCACGGCGGGGGTGAAAACAAAAAGACTATTCAACCGAATCACTTGAAATTTGGATATGTTGTTCACAACATGTATCGCTATCGTCGGAACTAGAATCATAATTTTATTGAAATAATTTCCTATTTTTTAAACTAAAAAACTAGTGAAAAAACCCCGATTTTACGAACTTTTTTTCGAAAGTGCGCCATTTTGTCAATTTTTCATTTTTTCGATTTGTTCTAGTTCCGATCATAACTGCACCCTTTCTGATTAAGAATCTTTTTGAATTTTGTGTTTCAGATGAGTAGAAGTCTCGAAATCATCTACGCCGTCCGGGTTCGATTTTTCGAGAGGGTCATCTTCAGCGGCATTTTTATAATAATAAATTTTGTTTCAAAAGTAGAAAAAAACATTTTTTTGTATACTCAATAAACGTACTAATAAGCCCGAAAAGTTGAAACATCGTTTTTTATATTTTTAATGGCAAAAAAAAAATCGTGAAAATAGGTGAAATTTTCGTGCTCTAGACCACCGGGTACCCTTAAGATGCTAAAACTTGTTGTAGTCGACGATTTGGAAGTTGTTGTTGTTGCAGCAGCATAAACATTACGAATACATATATGGGTAATGCTGCTGAAGTGACAGTCCTCGGCCGGATATAAATTCGGATCGTTCTGGTTACCTAGAACCGACGGTCACGGGAACGTCAGAACTATTTGGAAGAGGTTTAACTCAGCTAGACATTCATCGAAGGCGATAGTAGGCGTCCAAGGGTGCGGCGCAGAATTTTTCGCTCAAATATGTTAAGCTTTTCTTCATCCGCCTCTTGGCTTCCATCTCCCAGGTTTCAGAAGCGTAAATATAACCGGGCCTGATTATAGTTTTATGGAGTTCCAGCTTCATTTACTTAGAAAGAAACAAGGAACCTTGGGCCATGTATAGTGAAAAGAAAACTACGTTCTCCACCTGGAGCCTCGTCATCATCACCACATTTGTTCAACTGTCGTTGGCAATGCCTCCCTCGTGGAATTGCACTGATACTCGATTCTTCATCAATTTGACAGAAACAGCTGTTGGACTGGCATATTTTTATACATTTGTTTACAAACAACTTTTTTCTTTCTATTGTCTTTTCTATTACCTACTCTTCTTGTATTACCCAAACCTAACTTTCTTTACAAAAGCGGACTTTGTTAAACACTTTCTTTTTAATTCTAACGCTAATTTTTCCATTTCCATATCATTCGTTCTGGAAACATGTCACTAAAAAGTTAATTATAGTGGCTTGTTCTTTCTTAGATAAAAATAACTAAACATGGCGAAAACGCCCCGCTCATTTCAAAGTTTTTTAGTTTGGTTTTAAGTCCACCGTTTTTTGAAATTCCTATTTTTCCCCGCTGCATTTAATTGTGGGATTTCATTGGACAGTTAAATTCACTGAATAGTTGTCAAGAGGTGCTTTTCATACTACTACATTCACCTGTACCGTATTTTCTACAATAGGAAAAAGCAGTAACAACAGCAGTTCTTGGAAATGAAAAAAAAAAAAATGTTTAACTAAATAAATGATAAATCAATTAAATATTTATTAATTCTAAATTCTAATTAAATATTTCGGAATTCAGAGAGAACGTAGGTTCGAATCTCGGTGAAACACCCAAATAAAGAAAAACATTTTTCTAATAGCGGTCGTCCCTCGGCAGGCAATGGCAAACCTCCGAGTGTATTTCTGCTATGAAAAAGCTTCTCATAAAAAAAATGTCTACCGTTCGGAATCGGCTTGAAACTGTAGGTCCCTCCATTTGTAAAACAACATCAAGACGCACGCCACAAATAGAAGGAGGAGCTCGGCCAAACACCCATAAAGGGTGTACCCGCCATTTGTATATATAATTCTTAATTCATTCATATTCCTTAATTCAACTTCAATTTCAACTTTATGCAAATTAAAATTTATTCTCTTCTAACAAAATGTAGAGAAATAAATATTTTTGCATGCTTACAGAAATGGCAACCTTTAACCGCCCTCTACTGTACATTCATGTGTAACCATTTAAGAGACTTCGGTATCTCTTTACATTGTCAATTGTTTGAAGCATCTCTATTTGTAGGTACGAAGGCAATGTGAAGCTAAGAGTGAGCGACATTCCTGCAGCAACTTATTATGTTTTCCGATAACTGTGACATGACATGGAAGAAAATATGTAAAGATTAAACGAAACACATTAGTTGACAGAAACAGGTTGATTTAGCTTTTGAAAAAATTTTATTTATGACTTCTACAGGTGGAATGAGGAAATTAAGCAAAAATTATTAGAAATACTCGTACATACGAACAAGATGCGAAAAATTTGAGATATTTTAATTGGTCTCTGAGAATAATGACAGGGTATCAATATTTTTGTATGATTTTTTATGAGGTAGTATTCGCAGTTAGTATTAAAATATTAATTTATGATGATGTGATGTGTGAATGGGTTGGTGCGTGACTACTACTCAGAAGTGTGCAGGTTCAAATCTTCCTGCACGAAACATGAAATAACAGAAAATGCTGTTTCTAATAACGGTTGTCCCTCTGAAGGCAATGGCGAACCTGCGAAGTGTATTTCTGCCATGAAAAGTTCCTCATAAAAATCATCACACTACAAAAAGGGTGTAAGCGCCAATTTCATTGTTAACTTTATTGTTATGTGTGATGTTTTTACATTCTGTGCCGATCCAGCCCACTAAAATTTTTCGATTGACTTTTTACGGCAAGCTCTATTGGATAATTATAATGAACAAAAATAGTCAAAACTTTGCAAGATTCTGAGATTTCAGAGCTCAATCGTTTTCGTTATAATTTCGATATGGTTCCCAAGTGTCAATTGTAGATCATTAGAACATCTATCAAATACGACGTTGTCTTACTTCGATAGCTGCCAAAATAAAACATCGCTAAGAGAAAGACCTCGCAATTCAAAGACACTGTGTTAATAAGACGTGTCTATATTAATGATATTGCGATCATAGAATAATAGATTCGCAATAAGGCGTGATTCTGCGTCCACGCTTCAACGGAAGAGAGAGACGATGTAACCAAGGATTTCTTCTATGAGCGCCTAGAACGTTCCTATGAACGCTGCTCCCACCACAACATAAAAATCGTCAATGCCAGGGTGAGCAATGAGAGAATTTTCGGTCCCACAGCCGTTAAATTCAGCCTGCACAACGAAACACCCGGTAACGGACAGAGGCTGATCGACTTCGCTGGGGTTCCAAACATGGTACTCTGCAGCACCAGATTTAAGCACAAAAAATACACCAAACTACGTAGCTGTCGCCTAATCGTAAAACGCGAAACCATATCGATCATGTTGATATAGATGAAAGACACGCTTCTAGTGTTTTAGAAATACGTACGATCCGAGGACGCAACATCGACTCGGATCATTACCTTGTTGCAGCCAATACGTCTCTGTGCAACAAAAAACGTACATCTCACTATCAGTTGACGTAGAGCATCAACTGGTGGTTGTTCCAGGAAGTTTTTGATCAAGGTGATACATTCAAACCAAAACTCACCTTACTCATACTTAAAGTAGTCAGGCATGACACATAAATCATACAAACTGATCAGAGCATCAAATAATAGATATAAAAATACGGAAGTCGCACTAGTAAACGCGATTTTTCAATAGTAATGCAATTATCTCATTTGCGCTTTTAATAGGTTATGACTAGGCATTCCAGTATCTAGATGAACAAATAATAACTCTATTTAAAAATTCACCTAGGCGGTTTGGCCACTGCCCACATTTATAAAAAAATATTTTGTTAAAAAGTAGTCCAATGACTTAGAAATGGCATGATCATCGGGCTATAGCTCGAAAACTGTCTAAATACTCATATTTCAAATTTTGGCTCAGACCCTCTCAAACGGATTCGTACGGCACAGAAAAACTTTTTTTCCGCAACTACACTTTTCAAGTCGGCCGCCCGCCTCTATAACTCCAACAAATCTTGATCGCTTAACTGTACATTTTAACTGCAAATTCACAATTAGATTCACGATATACATTCTGTCGAAGCAGTACCGGGAATTGTTCAATAAAACCCAAAATAATTGTTTAGTCATCAAAATTTATTTTGTCGCCTTCAAAATAGGCTCCATTCGAAGTAATACACATAAGCCAACCATTAGTCCAGTCATCAAAGCAGCTTTTAAACGTGTTTGAAGAGATCTTCTTCAGCTCCTTCAACGAATTCTTTTTCTCCTATTGACTCAAAGCGGCGTCCGCGAAGTGGCAATTTAAGTTTTGGGAAAAGAAAAAGTCACAATAAGCTAAATCTTCTGAATACGGTGGTTGTTCAATGATATTTGTCGAGTTTTTAGTCAGAAAAGTGTTCACAATATGAGCCTGGTGAGACAGTGCGTTATCCTGGTGCAAGATCCATGAGTTTTCTTTCCGCAAATCGGGCCGTTTCGTACGCACATTCTCTCTCAAACATTGCACAACTTCCAAATAATATTCTTCATTTATCGTAGAACCATTTGGAATGAATTTCGAGTGCACAACACTCTAACAATCAAAGAATACGAGTAGCATGACTTTCACTTTTGACCGACTTTGCGAGTTTTTTTTGGGTTTCGGCTCATGTGGATATCACATAGGAAATCATGCAAAGAGATTAGGCGTTTACACGCATGATTTGTGTCGTAGCTGCAGAAATGAGGAGGAATTGGAAACAATTCAACACCTTTTTTGCACATGCCCGGCTCTAGCCAGAAGCAGAAACCGATTTTTGAAATCCTACTTCTTAACGAATATAGATAATCTATACACTTAAGGTATCAACAACCTTTTACGCTTTGTCAAAAGCTCAAGATGGTTCAATATGGAGAGGAAAATGTACACAGCCCCCGCGGCCCATTTCGGGGTCTAAGTGGCATCGTTGTCTCTATGTGCGATGCAGCTGCCAAACCTAACCTAACCTTTTTAACGCGCGCTTTTTAAATGAACAATTCCCGATATTTTCTTGACAGAAGGTATCAGATATTTTTTTCTTTTATAAAAAAACGAATCGCACTCTTCTTAAAAAAAAAACGATTTATCAAAAAACTATAAAGTAACTAGCATTTCTCAGTGGGCTTCGCACCACCATACATAAAATGTTTTTTTTATATCGCAAGAAATTTTTCATACTAAGTTTTCTTTATAGAACTCGTAAAATGTTTAAACAGTTGTATTAGTTGATTTTTTTCATTCAACATACTTTCTAAAGATGTCACAATAGCCTTTTCTGTACTTTTTTAAAATTTGATTGTGGTGGTCACCTATATACAGGTAAGGTGAAAGAGCCGATAAAAACTTGTAATTAAACTTTGATTCTTTAATTTCCATTTCAATTTTTTACGCTAAATAAATTATGCTATATTAAAATAAATAAAGTTAAAAATGTTTTTCCAGTTCCTTGAATGCTCCAGTTTTTATTATATTTTCGTCCAAAATTAATATTAACATAATACACTTACAACCACAACAGTGCAACAGAAAGGCTCATAAGCGGCTGTGTATTTGTTTTTGTTTTTCCCATACAGGCATTTCGTATGAGAGGAAACCATTACTCACATAAAATGTCATAACTCAGAAACGGCTGCACCGATTTCAATCAAACTTCACACAAACCACCTCCTCAAAGATAGAAAAGAACTCTAAAATTTTTGTGTCAATCGGTTCGGCGGTTCTTGAGTTATAAGATTACCAAGGAAATGTAACTTATTTTTATATATATAAATTAAGCTATTCACATAAATATGCGTATGTACAATCGATCATTTTTTGTATCAACGTAAATAAAAAATTACAGATGAAGTTTATCCGGAACGCGCCCTTTAAAACAGTTTTCCGTTGTCATTTTCTTTTGTTTTTGTATAATTTATGAAGTTCATGACACACACTGCTGAAAAAAACTCCTCAAAAGGCTTATTTTTTCTGGCGCTACAGTAGCCTCACCCCTTAGCAATTATTTGAACAGTAATTGGTGATAGTTAAAATTGTTGGAACAGAAGTCGCATTGAAAAAAAACGCGTATATATATTTAAGTACAATATAAAGTATACATCCCTAGTACCTAACTGTTTTCATTGCATATATACAATGCATATAACGTTACATACATACATACATTCATGTGTATGTATTTCATAATTTAAAATAGTAATGAGCATTTCAGTTTTTCTTTCGTTTTGAATTAAATTTGCTGGAATTTCGCAAAATGTTGTGCTCGCAGTTCTTCCTTGTTGTTTCATAATGATTCGCACTAACATTCATTCGTATTTTAGCACTGGCCGCTGTTTAGTACCTGCTGACCGTATTGGCTATTTGTAATTGTTGTTTTTTTCACTTTTGTTGCTGCTTACCGTTTGGCTATGCGCTCTGCTCGCACTGCAATGACGTTCGCAATATTGGCGCTCACAGCTCGTGCTCGCATCGAGTGCAATTTCGGATTTCTCATTTTGTCTATTGGAATTGCTGGCTCATGCAATGTATGACGCTTTGTTGCGTGTAATTTCTTCACTCATTTTCAAGTGTTGTTGTTATTGCCACATGTGTTGTACTCCATATTAATAACTAAGTATAGGCAAGAGCATGCATGTACATGCACACAAACATGTGTATGAGCATTCTCGTCGATTAGCTTCATTGAGTGGGAGATCAAAAAATGCATTTGAGATGTCACAGTTACTGATGACACTTTGTTGTACCTTCAGAAAATTTGTTTTGTGCATTGAGTGGCTGATTTCTTCTAACGTTTCGAGACACACTATAAAGGGTGATCAAATTGGAGGTACTTTTTCTAATAGGGGTTTTTCGACAGAGCACGCGTGACTACTGTCAAACAAGCCTCAATAACGTAACGAAAATCGACGCTCTGTGGAAAGTAATCATCGCGCGCTCAGGCTAAGTTATGGTGTTCAGCAATGAGGCCCATTTTTGGCTCAATGGCTACGTCACCCTCATGACCCGGGAACGAATGGATGCGTGGAGCTCCAAGAAAAAACACGACATCATTAGCGTCATGGATTGGATATGCCAAACCATGCTGCGGTAGCGAAGCCGTTGGAACACTGAACCGAGTGGCAAATGGGCGGCGAAACTCACTCCATCAATAGGCAAATGAATCCAATAGAACTTCAGGGAAGTTAATCATTTCTTAACTCAGTTCCTCTCGGGCCACGATTATTTACGGAGTTACCAAAACCGCATGGGCAAGATAAGCGACCCCAAGTGCATATACTGCAAAGCGCCGAGCGCTGACGGAGAACACACGTTTTTCAGTTGTGACAGATGGCTTGCGAAAAGAGGTGTTCTAAAAAAGCAGATAGGCGGCATCACGCTGAGCAGCATAATCAGCAAAATGCGCGTGAACAGCTGGAACGCGGTGAAGAGATAAATCGAGGGACGAAAAAAATAGACCTCGACACAGTGCAACAAAGCGAAGCCTCACAGACAGCGACACAAGAAGACGAGTTAGACGACGGAAGCTGGCTTCAAATACGGTGGACTCAGACGTAGACAAATACGTGGAGAGGAGGGATTGTAGACGACGCAGTAGACGCCGGTCGCTGTGAGTGCGAAGACATTTTGAACTCTAACTCATCCACCAAAAACAGAAAAGCCATTTAAAATAAAATATATTGCTTGCATAGTACAAAAAAATCAAATTTGGGTATTTGGTGATTTTACAGAAAAAATTCCAAAAAATTCTAATATATTATTAAAATTTGCATCAGCTTAAAAGTTAGCATACAATAACTACGCAACTTGACTGAATTTAATCATGTCTAATCGATATCTAAATTACTAGGAAAGCTTCGAGTCCTGCAGACTCATAGTTAGAATTGTATTTTTTCGATCACCCCATTTAGCGGCTATGACGTAGAGATAGGAGGAAAACAAACAGCCAGCAGGTCAGACAATCAGTTGATGTGTGTTTCGTCAATCTCGCAAATTCGTACTCATTTTGTAGATTTATCACACTGGAATGCAGTTTGAGATTAGCCAGTTTCATTTGATACAAATCGCACAGACATTATTAGCTCTGCACACCTATTTGTGCATCACCCGACTACGTAACTATGAATTCATAATGAGTAGATTGATTTATAATGACTGAAGACTGGTTTCTAATGGCCATTTAAACGTTTGCTTGCATTTATCATAAAAAAATATAATAAAATTCGCTTCCTTATTAACTCATGTAATAATATCTACTGTAATATCTACTTGATGTGACATTTTTAGCGATCCTAATATGTCAGCGACCGCCTTAGCCAAGTACCTCATGCATATCCTACTAGCAAACTTTGTTTTTACTTTTCGGGACTGATTTTCAGACTTATTTTAACAAAGGCTCCAATTCGGTGACTATTCGCATTAAATTGGTTGACTACATGAAAACTATCCCGAAATTCCGGGATCCCGAAATCGGTCCTGAAATGTAACTTTCTTACATTCAGTAAAAATTCAATAAGTCTGTTGTTTTCTGCAAAGCTAATTAGCATTTTATGCTGTGATTTAAAATAAATTTTGCTAAAAATTTCAAAAAACATGTTATAAATCAGACAGAAGTCGATCGCAAGATCCAATGGTCACATCCATATATTCAAGACATTCAAATTAGGTAACAGAAAGGGGGCGGGCATTGGGTGAAAGGAGGATGACGACCGAACGATGGCTAATTCCATTTGCGTTAATCGCTTAAAACTACTGATGAGATTCATCAGGTGCGTAATATCTAAACCTGTTATATCCGCATGTCTAGCAAAACAAAAAGAAATAAGAAGTCTAAATTTCAGCCCGGCGAAAGCAGAACAGCTGCGAAGGACAGTTGCTGCAGACAAAACAATTCACGGCATGGGCATCCACAAAATCCGAGATCTGTGACTATATTAGCCTCAGCAGGTCTCTACAGCGCTTTCGATCTAACCGTAGCTAGAAGGATCTCTTGCGTTTGCACGTTTGCGTACTAACCCAGCGCTCACTGAGTTGCGTGAAGTCCACTCTTCCAGGAGCGGACCACAGGTTTTCAAGGGATATTCAATCCTCTTATTTCACGGGAAAAATATCTCGAGGGTCCCCTATCTAACTAGCTTATATGCCCTGCAATTTTCCGCTATGTCACAGTGACCAGAAATCCAAATGAGTCTAATTTCGAAGTACTCGCAAGCACTCGAGAGAGAAATCAGGCATTTCACGACTAATTTCAAGGGCACCAACAACGAGCCCACGGTCCTAACTGCCGCTTGACTAAATAAATGATAAATGTGAGGAAGTCACTGTAGTTACAGAAGCAACCTACAGATTCATTGCTTCCTGGATTGTGACAACCTCTGCTTGGAAAACACAACAATGGTCCGTAGCCTGAATTCGAGCTTAATAGTGAGCTCCTCGCTGAATGATCATCCATGAACCCTTAAAGCCCACTTAAATCGAGCTTGTTCCTAGAACAGCTCTATCTAAATGCGGCAAGCATACACATAGTAACAGTTTTGCCTTTGATGCCCACGGCTACCATATTCAGCATTGCATTAAGGGCTAGAGTAGGAGGATCGAAGCGTCCCATTAATTCTTATGAAAGCAAGCCTTTAGATTCTCTCTAGCTTCCTAACCAATGTCTTCCCTCTGGCGAGTTTGACCAGACGAGGATTCCATACAACGAAATTGGCTTTATAATTGTGTTGTATAGCTATAATGTAACTCTAGGCGAGATTAACTCCAGATACATTACCATCACCATCACCTAACTCTAGGCGAGAGCCTCTTAATCGTCTCTTCAATGTTGTGCCACCACGTTAGCCTTCTATCAAGGATTAATCCCAGGTACTTCACTTTATCGAAGACCACAAACGAAGCACCCGCTGTTGACGAAGTTGATCTCTAGGTATTTTATATCATCTCGTGAATAAGACGATCTCCGTCTTCAGAGGATTTATCGAGAGGCCGCAAGCTGCAGTCCATTTAACAACTATGTTTGATAACCCTGCATCAATTTATACAGAGTATCTAAAAACTTCCTTCTGACTATGAGTGCCACGTCAGCCGGCTAGACAACCACCTTACAGCCTCTCCTCTCCAGCTCTCCTACCAAGTGATTAACCACAACAAGCCAAATTAATGATGGGAAAATACCGCCTTTCGGAGTACCTTTGCTGCCAGTGGAAAGAAACGCGAGCCCACTCTTCCAAGATCGTTCTATCGCTAAGTACCCTGTCGATTAAGGTCAGGTTAGTGTTGTTCGAAACTTTCCCGTAAGCGCAACTAAACAAAAATGAGTGAGAAGTACGAGAAGAAGTGGGGTATGGAATCAGCGGTATAAAGTGTACAAAAGTGTTGATGACTTTTCCAAGCGCGGCTTGAAGCGAGTGACGACAAAAAAGCAGAATAAGGTGATCGTCCAACATTTCCAGCGGAACCTTTCTTTGCGACTACGGCAAGCACGCATAATTCTTGCTAAAAAGGGAAAAGAGGGGAGTATCAACACCATCGAACGTCGACTGAAGGAGGCTAATACGTCCTACTGTCCCACGTCATCAAACCACTGATCCCAGAAAAACTATTGACAAACAACAAAACAAAAAAGTAGCGTCATTGGACTGGCCTTCCCAGTCCCCAGACCCCAGCCCCATTGGGAATGTGTGAGGAACTATGAAAACTATGAAAACGCCTATGCCGGAAGGCCAGGCCATGATATAAGCAACGCGTGCGTTAAGTTCGCAAAAGCGAGTCTTGTTTGTCGACGAGCTACGCGGAAAAGCTGGCTCAAAGCATGAAGAAGATGCCAAGCTATGCTCGACAACGATGAAGACTACATGGCTTATTGAGTGATAATGAGCCCGGCAAACACTGGTTTCGCATTTTCACGGATGGCTCCAGGAGCAACCACGGCTCCGGCTCTGGGGTCTACGTGGAACCCAGCAGGACAAAACTGCACTTTGCTCTTGGAATGCATGCATCTGTGTTTCAAGCGGAGGTGTATACGGTTCAAGAAGCGATGAACTTTGTTGTGGAAAACCGATGGACAGGCAGATCTATATGTGTCTGCAGCGACAGCCAAACTGCGCTCATGGGCTTAGACAGCCCCCCAACCACATCAGGGGTAGTCGAATCCTGTAAATCAAGGATGTTAACATGGGTCTCGGGAAACGTGGATATCGTGGGTAACGAGACCTCTGACTCCTTAGCTAAGATGGGCTCTGAGGCCAACTTCTTTGGCCCAGAGCCCGTTTTGCCACTTCCTTCTGTGGCCATCAAAGCTACGGTTAGCAAATGGGTTACTACAACCCACAAGCGAGCTTTGCAGGCTGAGAGAGGCTGCAGATGGACTAAACTGATGCTATGTCATGTCCGATCGACTGTTACAAACCCTCCTGTCATTACGCAGATGGGAGTGCAGACAGCTGGTTGGACTGATGGCGGGCGACTTTCTGTGGGCGAAGCACATGGAAAGGGTGGGCATCTCGGACAGTGTACTCTGCCCAGCTTGTGAATAGGAGGATGAGACGGCGTGCGTCTGCCCCGCCATCGCTCGAATCAGGTTTGAGTTCTTTGGCACTGATATGTTAGAAAGCGACCACCTTGGCTCCTTGGCACCACAAGATCTACTCAGATTTCTTCGGAGATCGGGTCGATTTAAAGCAAATTAAAAGGGAATCCAAGTGTAGTACAATGGACTTAATTAATGTCTGAGTACTGCACTTGCTAGTTGTCCCGACAAAAAAAAAGCAAGAGAAATTGTGACTCGTAGTTTTTTCCATACTTTCATGAATAATCGCAGTTACGTTTTGCTGACACATGCTGTGTATATTTCTAGAATGGAAAGGCAACTTTCCTCGGGTTTGAGAAAAAAATTTCACTCCACCCTAATGAGCATATTTCCTAATAAACTTGGTATGTAATAAAAAAACTGAAATTAAACTAACGCAAATATGTTTGTGGAATTCCGGGGTGCACTAAAGAAATAGCCTATATTTTCTCTCAAAGTGTTCCTTTGGAATCTGCATTATTTTATGGAGTAAATTTATGTAAATTTAATTTCATAATTTTAACACTCCACCAATTCATGCAACGGGCGAGTGGGCCTTCCATGTTCATCATCCGTAAAATGTGTCCCATGAAAAATTTCGCTTGAATACCATAATTAAATTAATGTTCAATTATGTACGTGCGGCCATAATAATCAAATAACACGAAAACTCAATGTCTTCACATGGCTTTTAATTAAATCAACAGTGCATGGCTGCCCACCAAAAACCACACTGCTTTGCCCGCCGCGCAGCTACGTTCATACAAATGGTACATTACTACAACAACTACAGTGCTATACAACACGCAGTTATGCCACGCTGATGGGCTGGCAACCCGCGGTGGAATTGATCAAGAACTGAACGCCGCCGACATGTATCATTCCCCAAAAAATAACCGACGGCCATGTGGGCCCTTACGAACCTTATTTACACCCATGAAATTCACCAACCGAACGTTTGGTGGAGTGGAATTGCGATGATGGGTCGTCAGATAGCCGCAACTTATTACATGAAAGTCACTTGAACGGCCTAACAGCGGCAACACCAACAACAACAGCAAACACATACACTCACAGCAGCTGTGTAGCCACCTCAGAAGTTGGGGGGGCGGGGGTTTGAAAATTTGGGAGTATTTATGCTGTGCTGTGTGTTTGGTGCCTTGTCTTGGCACTTTTTTTGCCAGATCGTAAGAACCGGAGGAGTGACGTTACTCACTTACTTATGTACTTACATGCCCATGTGCCCTTTGCAACAAGTGAGCGAAGTTAAGGAGTGAAAAACAGTAACCAACAATAGCAGTAATTCTCTACCTTTCGCAATTCCCTTCTTCATTACAAGGGTTTACTTGAAATTTTTTTTTTCATTTTTATTGTTTATTTTTTTGGCTGATTTACTTGCATTCAAAAATCGCAAAAATTTCCATTGCGGCGCTGATTGCAGTCCCTTGAAGCTGTCAATTTACTAATGCGCGGGGCGAGGAAGGTGCTTTCAGTTTTTGTGCGAAGCCCCGAAAAGGTATCCAACTGCACAAAACGTCGTTGGCGTGGCACCACACCGGCACTGAAGTACTGATACGATACTCTTACTTACATTCCAACTTCAATGTATTCTACAGCTCGTTTACAAGAGTAGAGGTTTTGGTTTTACTCTTTGCCGATAAACTTTTCGTATTATTTTTTGGTTGCTTGATTTTTTGGAAGGTGAATGGCCGCGCTAATGCTGACACTGGCACCATCACCGGTAGATACTCTGGGCAACGTCGTCACTATTGCCATCGTCAGTGGCAACGTCATTGTTGTATGTCTCTTACGACAAAGTCATAGTTGGCCAAGCGGCCAACGCCGTCCGACGCCGTCCAAACCAACAAACTTAACAACTGACTGAAAAATTATGTGCATGACTTTTAGTCGGCAGTGGAACTGATACCGAAAATTGAAGAAGCAGCGAAAAAGTAGCGATGGCTTAACTCCTCCTACCCAACCACCCCGTCGTTGGTCCAATCTGCAGTGAGCGCGGCTTGAGCATTCTATGTACATTCATGCGTAGCTACGCATGCGCTTCGACGTTGTAACGCGCATGAAATTTCGGTATTCTTTTGTCTGTTCTTTACCGCAATGTTTGCCGTTGTTTGTTGCTCTTAGCAGCCTTAGTCACATAATCGTATACGATTCGTATTCATGAATTTATATACTTGGATGTTATCAGCGAAAACCTGGTGATGATAGCTCTTATGGCCCTTCGACGATTTATATTTTCGAATTTTTATTTTTAATTTTTTTCAATGCTTCTGCACCAAAGTGAGTCGCAGGTATTCTGAAGCGCCCGTTATTATTTCAAATGCGTGCATACATAAAATACAAACATAAATAAGTGTCATGAATTATTAAAATTTCTTCAAAGTTCTGTTTTAAATGAAGCTTTTGATCGGTGCTCATTCGATTAGCCATTACCTCAAATGTTTGGCTATCGAACTTATCATCTTAAATTAATGGGCATACGTGAGCTACTTCTTTTCTCATTTTCTTAGAGTGAGCACTTCCATCTTCACCTACTTCACTTCTATCTGCACCTAACTTGAGGGAATAGAATATTTCGAAAAAAATGAGGTATGACTAACATCGTCACACCGACGCACGCACGCGAACAAAAATGCAAGAATAAAAAGGTGACACACTAACAACACACGAATAAATTGCATAATAGTGACGTCGCACGCAAAGCGATTCTGTCAAATTAACTGAGCGCGGAATAGTATTACCTCTAATCGATAAGTTTCTGTAACCATAAAATTAATAAATGAAATTAAATTTTTAATGGCAATCGTACTCGACCTATTTTGCCAAACGAGCGCTATTTGTGTTATCTACAGCCACTCGAGGCATTTATTTTAGGGGTTAGGTAGTCAGAGGCCCAAAAAAATTATGATTTTCAATAATTTTTCTTGCTAGCCAATTGCTTTATTTTACAAAAATAAAAACATAGCATTAATGTTTCGACTTGACTTTAGCAAAATTTCAACAAAAAAAATTTATAATTGTAAAAGTTATCCCGTTTCTCTAGAAGTCTCTTGGTGATCATCACAAGTCCTAAAATCAAGCAGACAAGAGAAATTAGTTTTATTAATAGATAATCTTGTGCCTGATCGAAGACTTTTTTCAAATTTAATAATATGGTGACCTCAGGAAATATTTTTAAGATTTTCAAGAAAAAAACCGACAATTAATTGCTAAAAAAATCAAAATTTTTGAAAGAAAGGCACACGTTTTTTATGCTTTTCAAAAGCAGTATAAATTTTATTGAAATCTACCAAGCGGTTTTTAAGTTACAGTGATCACGAGTTCAAAAAACATAGTTTTGAGAAAAACGCATTGTAAGTTTTGCTAAACATTTTTAATTTTTTTTTTTCATTTTTTTATTTTTATTTATTGAATTGGTAGTCTAAAAAATACAGTATTTCTTACAAACTATGAAAACAGATTAATGCTAAATAAATTAATCAAAGTAAAATTAAACTTATAATTAACTACTTTCAATTGTAATGAGTGAAAGAAAAAGATAACATTACTTATAATTTACAGAGGAAAATTATTAGATAATACTAAGAATTTAGTGCAACAATTCATTTAGTGCCAATTTGAAGTGGTTCTTTGTTGGAGAAAAATCCAGGCCAAAATGATATGAAAGCGAATTAAAATCTCCCAGATACTTAGTTCTTACCATCCCTAACGAGGAAAAATCATGATTCCGTGAACTTCGCTGAGGAATATTGAAATTGACTTTCTCGAGTGGCGATGGGGAGTCAATAACCCCATTTATTAAATCGAAAAGGAAAGCAATGGAGAGAATAGTCCTTCTAATATCTAGTGATTTTTAGAGATACGAGCAAGCACCGACTTTTATAGGATGGAATTGGGTCAGTGACTATCATTCAGAATTCAGAGAGAACATAGGTTCGAATCTCGGGGAAAGACCAAAATGAAGAAAAAGCAGCAGGCAATGGCAAACCTCCGAGTGTATTTCTGCCTCATAAAAAAATATCTGACGTTCGGAGTCGGCTTGAAACTGTAGTTCCCTCAAGACACAAGCCACGAATAGGAGGAGGAGCTCAACCAAACACCCAAAACGCGCCAATTATATATGTATTGTAAATATATAAATAACCATTTCTCCTACTAATTCCCTACAAATCTAAGACCGATTATAAAATGTGTCGAGCTCATTTCTCCATGTAAAGATTAAGGGGGGGAGGGGGTCACAAAATCGAAATTTTTTTTCTTCACTCATCTTATAGTAAATCATTTCAAGAATGTTGTGTCAAAATTTTAAGTGGATCGGAGCAGAACTCTCAAAGTTGAGTTCGGAGTTGTGATTGGCACCGACTTTTAAGAAGTCGTTTCGGGAAAAACGCGTTTGAAAAAATGACTCTGAAAAATTATCGATGCTCCGCATTCGAGGTAGAGTGCCTACAAAGGCTATAACTTTGAGAGTTCTGCTCCGATCCACTTAAAATTTTGACACAACATTCTTGAAATGATTTACTATAAGATGAGTGAAGAAAAAAATTTCGATTTTGTGACCCTACCCCCCCCCCCACCCCCCCTTAAGCAAAATAAGATAGACATTTTATGTAAATATGTATGAATGTATACGCCTGCCAGTTGAGCTACACATGTGCACTTGTGTGTGTATGAATAGTTTTGCACTCTACACCAACAAATGTTGTTGGAAGAAAGATTGCTGGAAATGCTTGTAGTTTGGCACTATAGTCAAGAAGAAAGAAGGGAAACGAAACAAAGTAGAAGAGTTAAGAAGAAAAATTGCATAATTCATTAACGAAAGGTATTTTGGTGTGACGAAGCGCTAACACAAACGAATACTTTTTTTGTTGTATCTCTGATTCTAATTATATTCCACGCCTTTTTGTTGCTTTTTTGCAACATAACCTAATACGAATTCGTTAATAAGCTGAAATGAGTGTGGATAAGTCGAGGGCGAGCGGTTGTGTGTATATGCATGCATACATACATATGTATTTATGCTCTCTAGCAGCACATAAAGTGTTCTTGTATGGCACTCATGGAGAAGCGACACATTTACTAACGCCATACAAATGGACGCATACACACAACTACACACATATCTAGTGGTTTGGAGGCACGTACACGCGATCGAGTGCTTAATCGGTTAAAATCTCATTCATCACACCGCTGCTGTCATTCCTATCTCATGGCACGGTAACAATACTCATCAAAGAGTGAATTGGTGTAAGCTGCACAATCGGTTATGCACTGCAGCAAAAATGTGGGTTGCCTAAAGTAATGAGTACTTTCATATTAAATATTTTGTGTAAGCATTCGAAGTGGTGTAAAAGGTTTCAGAACAGACTAGTTGTGTTTCGACTACTGTGGCATATTGAGATTTTAAGTAGAGAATGACTGAACTTTGGTTTCGGCTCCAGCCATGTTCGACCACAAAAGTTTTTGTTCGGTATTGGTTTGGCATTGACAAAAAAAAAAAGACGAACATTTTTTTTAGATTGTTAACCTTTACTCAAAAATTTTATAAACTTTTAGTTTTTGTGGCATTTTTTAAGTACTTCTCCTGTTGAAATAAATTGCTTTCAAATATCTGTCTGCTCCTTCTTGGAAGATGGCAGGTTAGCAGCTACATTCCAATATAAAATTATTCAATAAAGAATATTAAATGAATAATAAAATAAGTTTTGTCATGATATTTTTACAAAGTAAGTATAGATTAAGAGCTGAAATAAAAGTGAAGATTTTTTATTAATAAATTTTAAAAGTCATTGCTTGTTTATTACTTGGGTCACTGCAACTGGGATTGGAAAATAGCAACCCTACATACAAGCTGCAATATTCTGAATAAATACCGCTTTTGTTTTGAACATTTCAATAGTAATAAGAAATAATTGATACATTTTCAAAATGCTGAAGGATAGTAAAAATTTCAAAGTTTTGTAAAAAAAAAAACAGTACCCCAATCGATTGTGTAATTTTTTAGATATTTGGGGTCTGACTCTAGAGAAAAACCTTACTGGGGAGGTTAGCTTCAAAATTCATAAAACCTTGTGTAGACCAGAGCATTCTGTGGATTCTTATTGGGGTACATACCTACATACATATTTTGTTACTTTCTTTCTTAGTACTTAGAGGTAGATATCATTTGAATTTAGTCGCTTTATATATGTATTGATTATTATTGGGTGGGTTTTAAGAGTTTGTGATCTTCAAATAATAATACAAAACAATAATAATAAAACAAAATATTGTTGGAATGCAACTTTTTTTTAAGGGGTTATATACCTTGTGAGCCCGAAAAAATGGACGACTGTCATAAGTTTTTTTAAATATGTTTTAGAATTTTTATTCAAATGAGGCGTATATCATACTAAAGGATAACTCTCGAAGAATACATTTTGGTGTTTTTATTTTAAAAAATTGTATTATTTATTGTTGGGCGATATCCCCCGAAACGTCGTTTTTTAGAACAGGCTTGCGGTGATTACGGTAGCGCATGAGCATGATTATTGTAGAAAAAAAGATTTTTAGTGAATCTGAACGGTTTATTAACCCGAAATTAAAACCGCTTTGCGCCAAAAAAAAATTAATTCCAGCGAACTATGCAAATATTTATCATATAAAAAGTGAACCGTTCAGATTCACGAGGATGTAACTTCGAACAATTAAAAAAAAAAGTTTATGCAAATCGGTCAAATAGTTTTTGATAAATAATGATCACCGCGATGGTAATTTTCAAAAAACACGACTTCGAGATAACCGCGTGCACTTCATTTATGGATAAGGTCGCGCGCTTCCGCGGTCTGTAACTTTCGTTCTAGTGCTCCGATCTTTATGATTTTTCAAAATTTTAATTTTTTTATTTCTTTTATTTATACTTTTAGAATATGCCATAAAAAAATTTTCGATTTTTAGTCCAACACGGCATATGTTGCATGATTCATTCAATCAGTTCAGTGTTTGACTACTTTATCCAAAAATCTGGACGTATGTATGGCGTCAATGGTGCCTTGAATATTGTAATAAATCGATTCTTAAGCATATTTAAGATTCTTCCTCATTGTAAGAAATAAGGACCGATGATGCCGCCAGTGCTCTATGAACATCTATAATTTTATTTTATTTTTTCAAAGTAAATTTTAAGCGTTGTTCCAGCGTTAAACGATTCATGATGACTTGCCAAGCCTTACTGAGAAGAGACGTCAAAATAGTTTGTCATTCCCAGCTGTCAAACCGTATTTATCGATATCGATAGTTCTCGTGCAGCTAAAAAAAGAATTTTTTTTTCTTGTTCACTCCTCTCGGGAGCATAGGACCTCGACAAGACTTGTCTTGCGTTGGTTTCGTTAATCTATTTGATTTTTGGCAGGGTAGGTGATTAGCCTGCCGCTACCAGCGAAATAATTATGATAGAATTTGTAGATTTTCTACGGCTACCATTGATTCCCCTTCGGAACCAAGAACCAGAAAATTGTCTGATTAACTGAAGTTCTAACCCTACAAAATACAAATATTTTTTAACACACTTTTATTAGCTCGGGTTGTATGTATGTATGTAACGGAATCTTTGAGCTTAATTTTCACTGGCTTCTAAAACTCTGATCGACTTGGAATTTTGCACACCTATCAAGGACCGATGACAATGCAATAATTTGATAAAAGTTATACTTTTAACTCTAATTTGAATTATTCTATTTGTATCTTACTTTTTGTTATAATTCTGTTCTGAGGTAGTTGACTATGACTGATCGTTCGATTTGCTATTACTTCATTATAGGTCTCTTTGTCATTAAAATTTATTTTCTACTTTTTAGTTTGATTAGCAATAATTAGTTTTTTTAAACTATTTTTTATTTAACAATATTCTTAACAAAAAAATTCTAATAATTGAAAAATTTTAAACTGATTTATTAAAGACATTTTTAATCAAAAAAAAAAAAACACGAAAACAGTTTTGTTATCATCAAATTTCAAACACTGGACCAACTTTGGTATTAATAAATAAATTTGCGCAAGAACCAGAAATCTTATAACTCATACATACACACATAAGCGCATAGACGAGTATGCACACGAATGTGCCTACAGCTTTAGTGTACCAACAAAATTTCTTCCAACGCCAGTCCCAAAATAAAAGCACGTGCATACACACATACATACATACGTGTGTCAATTTGGATAAACTTTTGGTTAGCAACCAAATGGTGATAATTTCTCCAAATTTCTCTCAATCTGCTTTTCGATCTATTTCCGCATGAAAATTCACATAAACGCTACCATTTCTTTATATAGGACTGCTTCTGATGTGTGCGTCTGTGTGGGTTTGTGACTTGTTGTTTTTTTTTTGGCTATTCATGCGATGTTCGTGTCAAATACAGCGCTTAATGCATTCTTAAGTAGCAATGGCAACTACTACAACTACAACAACGCCAAAAACACCGAAAACAATGCGAACATTAGAAATAGCAGCAACGACAGCAAATGTCAATGATCTCTGGTTGGTGTACATGTGTATGTACATATGTATGCGTGTATGTTTGTATGTATGTATTCTATGTAACCATATGGACATTGTAGAGCGATAGCGACAAAGCAGGCAACATTGCCAGCAACACTACGGCGGTAAAGTTCAGTGCCCTGCTCTAATAGATCTCTAAAAATGCGCGCATTAAAGCCAAATCACGCTTAAAATTGCAAAAAGAAGATAAATTAATATGGTCAGCATGTCATGGATCTGCTTTCTATTCTATGTATTCGACAATTTATTCTTCTAATTTCTCTCTCGCTGTTATATTTGTGTTGTAGGTATTGTTGGTGTTGTTGCTGTTGTAGTTGGTTGTTACTGCATTTGGACAATCAGCTGCGCTGTGATTTTCTTCACAATCACTTTCAAACAATGCGTACATTCAACCCAAGTGAATGAATTGTTGCTAAGCTTCTATTCTACATACAGGTAAAGCTCATTCAGCCCGCGCAGCCAACCGCCCGGCCGAACCCCACCCCCCAACTAACCCAACCACTGGTTTCACTGCGAATAGTCAACCGACGCTGTTAGGAATATAGGAATAATTTCACATGCAGATACACACCACATGATTCTATGGATATACAGATGTATGTATGTGTGGATATATGTATGTATGGATGTATGAATGTGTGTATGTACTTGTAGGTATGTAGGTAAAATTTGTATAAATCAGCTGTGTTTAAAGGGTCATATACCTTGGCAAAACAGCGTAGGGAAGCAGAGACGCCAAAGAACTATTTTTAGAAGTAAATTTTAAAAATCTTACATTTGTTAGTATGCACATACATACATACATACGTACATACATACATACATATATACATACATATGTATCATTTGCATTGGTTGTATCTCTCAAAATTAATAAATTTCCGATTTAAAGGTAATTTAGAGGTTAATTAATTAAAGCAGCAATGGACGTTGAAGCTCTTATTGGTTAGCTAGTAGACGCTCATTGAAAACAGTGGCTATGGAACTAAATAAATGGGCCGTATTTTTGGCCAAAACTTTGACAAGCAACGAATGTAGTGAAAGAAATGATTTTGGTTTTCCTTGTTCACTCCTCTCGGAAGCATAGCGTCTCGACAAGACTCAGTCTTGCGTTGGTTGCTTTAATCTGTTTTTTTTTTTCTGACAGGATAGGTGATCAGCCTGTCCTAGCCTGAAACGAATTATCGTAAAATAAAAACTAAGAGCTCTTTCTCAAATCTGACCTTCTTTTACGAAGTTGAATACCAAAAATAATTGTCAAAATACCCTCGCAAATTGGGTGCTTAGATATCGGGTGTTTTTTTAGCTGCATGAGAACTAACGATATCGATAACTATGGTTTGATAGCGGAGAATGGGAAACTGTGTTGACATTTCTATTCAGTAATATTTGAAAAGTCAAGCCAGAATAACGTTTTCAAATCTTGTCGTCGTCACCGTCCTTATTCCTTTCGCAATGAGGTAGGAGCTACTGATATGGTGATTGGTGAGCGCTACCGAGCCATACTGATTGAATATATGTTTCAAAAATAAATTAGCTGAACATCGACGAAATTCGATTCCAACAAGCAGCCTACATAATATTCAATCCACTATTGACGCCATACGGCCAGATATATTGGATAAAATAGTAAAAATTGGACTGATTGAGTGCAACTGTAACTCATAGCGGCAGATACATATATGCGGGATATCAAATTCAAAAAATAAATGCCACGAAATTAGCTACCCGATTACAGCAAAAAAATGCATTCTAACAAAATTTATTTTTCGTATTATCATTTTAAGTTCTTAAGCTCTTAAAAAACACCCCATAGATATAGACATTTATGTATCAAAATATCTAGAATGATAAGAGAAATAAGTCTACAATGTCTTTTCCTCCATGTGTCTGTCCGTATGCACGCTAGCTCAAGCAAAAGTTAGTATACACCGCGTTAATTTACCATAGCACAAGATTTTCCAAAAAGTTGTAACAATTTATTTGGTTCTTATTTAATTTTAACTATTTTCGTATGAAAATATAGTTCATTTTCCTACAAAACTTTCTACTTTCAAACTGTATACCAATTACAAAAAAAATTCAGCAAATGTTCAACAAAATTTCACATATTTTAATCAAAATCCTGGTACAACGGATTTCTGTAAGACCAAGGATATCAATTTAGATAAATCCCTCGTCACAGCATTTCCTTCCAAAGAGGAATGGGATAATGGGATTATTGTTAGGGAAAATGATATAAACATCTATACAGATGGCTCAAAACTAGATGACAGAGTAGGTGGAGGGGTTTACTCCGATAAACTTGGAGTTAGCCAATCATTTCGCCTACCTGATCACTGCAGTGTATTTCAGGCGAAAGGCACTGCCATAAAAGAGGGACTTACTGTAATAAAAACGAGAGTATTATCCACAAATGAAGTCTTCATATACTCAGACAGTCAAGCAATAACAAAAGCGCTAGAATCTAAAACACACTCGTCAAAAACGGTCATAGAATGATTTCAATTTCTAAAGGACGTATCAAAATATGATACTACAAAATACGCGACCTCCAAGCGAATAAGACGCTGATACCCATGCCTTTAGCCCTCCTACTGATAGATACGGAAACCATCAATACGGTAAATACAAGTTGGCAAAACCTCTTAGCATGCGAACTAAGCACACAGACATGGCCGAAATGGAACAGCGGTCGATCAAAAACCTTGTTACGATTTAACAGAGAAACTATAAGAAAAGTGATAGGGGTATTAGCTAGTCATTGTCTGATGGGCAGCCACGCTAGAAGGACTCCCGTACTTTGATTTCTGTAGAAGCTGTCTAAATACAGAAGAAGAGGAAACAGTCAGGCACCTTTTATATGAGTGTGAAAGCCTAGCGTCAAAAAGGCTCCGCACTCTTGACATGGCATTTTTAATTGATGTAGCGGACATAGCCCATCTAGAACTAACGAAGCTTTCCTCGTTTATTAAAGCTACAGGATGGTTTGAAAAGGAACCCATAGGGTAAGAATAAGTTCCAATGGGTATCACAATGGACCTATGAAAGGTTTAAGTGCGTCATTGAGACAGCCACCCCACCTTCCTAATCAAAATTTTTACAAAAATTTGAAGTACAGTCCAATCGTGATAGTCCGACACATACGGGACCGACTCGTTGTCGGATTATCAAATATTCCGGACTACCGAGGGTTCCACTCCGTAGATCCCACTTAGGTAAAGAGGTGTTTCACCACGCTCGTATCGCTGAATTATGGCCCATTCAGCGTAGGTGTTGTATGTTTACGTTTATTTGACGTCGATGCCATCACTAAGTAAAACCAAATCAGAAAATAACGACACGAAAAGACAGAAAAAAATCACATCAACACCGTCAGAAACCGCGAGAGAACTGGCGTCGTTCAAATTTAATGACACATACGTTGTGACCGGGAAACATAACACAATCCCCCTCTGCTGCTCTGCTACGACTGATCAAAATAAAATAATGCCAATTGCATCCATAGACGTTATGAGGTTGTCGGATTACCGAACGTGTCGGATTAAGAAATGTCGGACTATCACGATTGTACTGTATGTAGTTTTATAGCTAACTAAATTTTGGGTGCAATAAAGTGCAAGCTTTAAGCTGTTCCAAAATCGTGTTGATTTTTTAGATTTTTTTTTACTGACGTCGAACATTGACCACGCCCACCTCCTATATAAAGGTAATTTTCAAAGAAACCTCATAAAAGAAGCAAAATTGCTGAAATTTGCTACAAATGATGAATCTAAGAAAAGAAGTAAATTTTGAAAAATCGGCGGTGCCTCGTGTATCTCGAGAACGCTTGAATAAACTCGTCCAAGCTTTATATACTTATTGCTCCCCACTTCATTTAGATTTGACCCTAAAATATTATTGACCCAAAAATTTAAACGAACATATTTTGTTAAACTTATTTTGTGTAATCACTCCATATCTCCCCTAATGCCACGTCAAATTTAATGATTAATTGTGTTAAAGCCCAGCTTCACCGCTTTGGGTAAAGAGTTTAAATTTTTGGATAGGGTTGACAACTGTCTAAAAATTTGGTAATTCACTATTCACTACAATGAGAAATCAATAGATAACACAGACTATTCTCTGGAAGCCTTCCTAGATATAGAAGGCGCTTTCAACAACATCCTACCGGAGGCCATAACAAGCGCGATAACTGATTTGGGTGTCGCCGAGGGCATTGTGAAATTTACGGAACAGTTGCTACTGGGCAGGTTCTTAATTTCGACTTTGGGCCCCTCGACGATACGCAGATCCGTCATGAGGGGCACTCCTCAGTGCGGTGTACTTTCTCCTCTGCTGTGGATTTTGGCAATGAATCAATTGTTGAAGAATCTAGAGGAAAGGATGATACACGTAGTGGCCTACGCAGATTAATAAGAGGCAAATTCCCAGATACCCTCTGTAACATAATGCAAAATGCCTTAAACGATGTAAGCCGGTGGGCTGTATCGAGTGGTCTTGGCGTAAATTCCAACAAAACAGAACTAATCATGTTCACCAGAAAATACAGGATACCTGTTCTAAACCCTCCTACCCTTGAGGGAGTCACACTGTCAATTGGTGAGGAAGCGAGGTACCTAGGACTAGTATTAGATAGGAAGCTCTCGTGGAAACAAACGATTAATGATAGAGTAAAAAAAGCAGTCACAGCACTCTATATATGCAAAAGAATTGTGAGGGCAAAATGGGGCCCAACCCCAAAAATAGTACATAGGCTATTTACAGCAGTGGTAAGGCCTTTCATGACATTCGGTGTCTTAGTCTGGTGACCAACACTTGAGAAAAGAACAACAGTAAAATGCCTAGAAAGTATTCAAAGGGGTGCTGAATAACTTGACAGAATAGCCAATATAAAAAAAACAAGGCTTGTTAGATATATTAAAGCCACAGGTTGGTTCAATGAGGACAATGTAGAGTGAGGAGAGGGGACAGCCCTACATTCACTACAATTCATTGGGGTAAAATAAAGTATTGCAGTACGTTTAGCGAATGAAAGGCGTTGAAATGCACTTTTATCCACACATAATAATTTTGAGGAGGGTTGCTACCGACTTAAAAATATTAAACTAAGTATTTGAGTAAATTTTCTCTTAACGAGTATCCGATTACGGGTATTTGGGAAAACAGCCAGACAAATTTTTGAACCCCTTTTCTACCTACCTATAAAATTTAACTGACTTAACCCTTTGCGGCCGTATTAAATTTGGACATGGGTGTCGTACTGGTCGGAATTAACTTCCGCTAAAGGAACTGTGTTATTTAACATGTAAGATTATAAAGGATAAACAGAATTTATTGATTCGATAAATAAATAGAGTAAAAAATAAGGATCGTTCGAAGATGTGGTAGCTGAGATTAGACATACGACCACAAAGGGTTAAATATCGTAGTTACGATAACCACTGAAAGTTCGTTTCCAAGATGTCTGAGTAATATTACTAAATCATATATTATTTTTTAGAAAAAATTTCTTCTGATTCAATTCTAAAAAAACAATTCTTTTTTTTTAGAAAAAATTTGTAAAAAAAATATTTTTTTTTTTTTTTAATTTTTCTAAAGAATTTTTAGAAAAAATATTATTTTTTAGAAAAAAAATCTTCTGATTCAATTCTAAAGCAACAATTCTTTTTTATTAAATAGTTGAGAGTTTTAAGTTTTAATCTATTTTATTTGTATCTATTATTATTAATATTATCCTAGATCTCAAAATGTAGGGGCAGATGATGATCACATTTTCGCCGAATGGTTACTTAAATTGGCAACACTGATCTAGAAGCACAGACACACTACTCTAATGAAGCGTTCAAATTTCCAAGCATTACTCATGTAATTGCGATAGGTCTATTATTTCAGTATTAAACGTCACTCTAAAATAAATAATACAAATATTTCAAATATTCTATTCAACGGCGATTTGAAAAATTACAACCATTGACTGTTGAATGCACATTTGGGCTTAAATTTGTTCGCTAAATTTTGGTACCTCCGTTCCTATGCCACCCAACAAGAAAAGAGCAAGCAATTCTATCCTACCGAAGAAAAACAATTATTATGTTAATAAAAAATTCACCTGCTAATCAGTGGGTAATTAATTAATGGTGCTGGCTTCTCTGTAACCCACTTAGATCATTAGGTCAGATTAGGTTGAAGCGGTTGTTCTGTGGGACACACTCAGGCTCATAGCCCATTGTGATTCCGCGTGGGGAGCTTGTCCCTATCTCTCCTAAAACCAGTGTGTGTTTTTCAAAAATTTTAGAATATATCTGATTTCTGCAGAACTGTGATCTTCCAATTCATTACAAAATTTTTTGCCTAGAGTAGTAAACCAACGTCTGGATAGAGCAGGACAGTGGCACAGTAGGTGCGAGATTGTCTCTTCCTCGTCCTCATCTAGGCAACTTCTACAGAAGTCATGTGTTTGCATATCCATCCTTTGGGCGTGTCTACTTATTAGGTGGTGCCCCGTTATGACTGAAATCAGTGTTTATTTTGACTTAGCAGAGAATCTGTGCGTTTAGCATTGAGAGTCGGCCACCGTTCGGCCATCTTTCGTTTACTTTCCCTACGATTTCTTCAAGGATGGATAGCTTACATGTTTGTAAGGGTATCCCTATGTCATTGTCTATGTATTCATTGGTCAATTTGGTGCCGAGTCTCGCTAGTTCAACATCTATACAGTTACCCTCAATGACGCGGTGGCCAGGAACCCATGTTAGCTTTAGGCGAAATAACTCAGCCATATCGTTAAGAGATGTGCGGCATTTCATGGCTACCTTGGAGGTTGATGATTGCTTCATCACAAACAGTCACCTCATCACCATCCACTCATGGGTCCACTCATGCCCTTTAAAGTAAAATCCGGTAATTTTTTCCTTTGTTATGACTATAAAGCGCAAGGCCAGACGGTGCAGAGGGTGGGGCTGTACGAATTTTAATTAAGCCTGGAGTTTCAGCAAGAACAGCGATATTTATGGCAATTATAACCAAAAAGAAAACGATGAGTCCCTTGATTACGTCAACAATTATTTTAAATACATTTAATTAAATTTAAAAATTTATTTTAATTAAATTTAAAATAATGTATAATGAAACATTTTTGAATTCGACTTATCTATTATTTCTTCAAAAAAAAATTTTTGTTACTTCTGTTGATACAATCAGCAAAACTAAATAAAGGGATTTTCAATAAGGGCGGGTGGATGTTGAAATGGAATAAAATGGCGTTTGCTGTGTGGCACGTAGCGCCGTCCTGCTATAACCACATGTCGTCTAGGTACATATGGTTCAATATGGGCCATAAGAAATTGGAAGGGCCACCACGTCTACCGAAAAATGGGCGCAATGCCTCGCAACGTTTGCGTTAATGAACACTCATTTTGATAATAAAGTTTTATCATTTGAACGTGCTGTTCAATCGTGTAAATTGCCATGATGATTTGGCATAAACAACTGAATAATAAACAAAAGATTTGACAGATGTCACCAAAACAAAATGGCTGCCACAGGGCGCCACAATCGACCCGCGCAAATTGAAAAACCCTTTACATGGTTGTTAGCAGAAGACATACGTACAACAACAACACTCATTTAACAATCAACGATGCTCCTGTAGAAAGAGTAAATAAACGAAAACTGGGATGCCTCAACAGAAATAAGATGCCTCACGAAATGGCAAGATCCGCATTTCTTCAATATGGCAAAACCTTCAAATAAAATGTCGCGCCTTCAATTTTCAACTAAAAATGCGCTTCATAAAATGCTATGTATGGTCTGTTCTGCTATACAGGTATGGCATGGAAATATAGACCATAAAACTCTCCGACATGAATAGACTCTGCAAGCATTTGGAACGTTTCTAATGAATAAGTGTTGCGAAGAGTTCCCGGTGATAGACAACTACTCAAGAGCATTAAACGAAGAAAAACTTCATATTTGAGGCATATTCTGCAGAACCCGGCTATGAATATGAACTGTTGCAACTCATATTGCAGGGCGTGATTGAAGGAAGAAGAGGTATCGGGCGTAAGCAGTTTTCTTGGTAGAGGAACAAAAGGCAGTGGGCCGGTATATAACGTGTGAGTCCCCTCTTGGAAGCAGAAAGACATCCCGATTTATTTTCAAATAGTTCAAAATTTGCATTAAAAAAACAGCAAACAAATTTTTTTTTTTAAATTGTAAAAAAATTGTATTACTTTCAAATTATATAATTGCTTACATTCGATTACGAATAGCAAATAAAGAAGAAGAATTATTTATTTATTACAAATTTGGTAATTGCGAATAATTCCCATGGGTCAGTTGGTATTGTTTATTATGTCAGGTTCATTTATATCATATCTTCAACAGCCTTAATTTTTTTCGAGTAGTATAGGCACCTTTTTTTAAACCTAACGAAATGAAAATAGAACTAAAAAATTGTATGAAAAGTGTTTTAAAGTGTCGTCTTTTTCAAAAATGTATTTATTTTTGTTTATGTTTAAAAGTTGGCTCAATACCGCAAAACAATCAAAGAACTTAAGTAGAAAAATTTTTAAGTACTAATACGGACTAAGCGGACACCTAAGGAACTGAAAAATGTGTCCACTTATGGGAGGTGTCCGCTTATGAAAAATATGTAAAAAAAAGCTAATAATATGTTATGGGAGGTATGTCCGCTCAAAAGAAAAAAATTTAAAAAAATGCTTAAGGATTTGTGTATTGAAAGAGTGCCGCTTATGGAAGGTGTCCGCTTAAGAGAGATGACCGTTAGGAGAGAGTACAGTGATTTCATCCTTTAACGGCCGAAAGGCCCCGCTACGGGGCATAGTATTTATGTGATAGAAAACGAAAGGTCCCAATATGAAGACATGAATAGAATTCAGTTTACATTTCATTTATTTATCATCGCTATAGTTTTCTTTGACAAATATTACAACTTTTTACATCCCTGGTTTGTTGATAATATAAAATTATAAATGAAGTAAATATATTGAATTCATATCTAAATAAATCAGTTTAAATGTTTAGTTTAAGTTTTCATCCTTACAAACGTTTTAGAATTTCACCTAATTTTCCCTCGCCTT
This sequence comes from Anastrepha obliqua, assembly GCF_027943255.1. NCBI lineage: Eukaryota > Metazoa > Arthropoda > Insecta > Diptera > Tephritidae > Anastrepha > Anastrepha obliqua. Next base: position 180,011,918 of record NC_072892.1, on the reverse strand, counting down.
ATGGGCGAGTATTACAAAACAAGCTCTCGGCCGTTAAGAGTTAAATTCTTAGTGCAAATCTAATTTGTAATGAAAACTAGAAACACGTTTTCCTGAAAAATACATTTTTGAAGTCGGCCAGGAAAAATATTTTTCATTCATATTTTGATCAATTATATTCCTAGTAGAAGTACAAATGGATTCACTGCATTGCGGACAATTATATTTTTTTCGACAAATTTTCGGGCAATTACACTGTGGTACAAAAAAAAAAGTTGCAAAAAAACTTTGGATCGGACATGGTGAGGGTTGTAGCTTATGAAAAACTGAAAATAATGGTATAGTTGAAATTTCCAATACACCCCCAAAATCTCATTTTATGGCCATAAAACCGTTTTTCAGTAGGTTGATATGAACAATCACTCCTAACTTCGCCAATTTCCATCCGATTTCGAATTTGCTTTTTTAGTTCGAAAGAACAAAAACAAGCCTTTTTGACAGTGTGTTAACATTTTTTCTGAAATGACAACTGACGAGACTGTAGACGGAAGTATTTGGAATTTTTTTATTTTTTCTCTATTTTTTCGACTTTGACATAATTTTTACGATATTATCCGATATTGAGGATTTTTTTTAGTACACTACTGTTATAGTAAATTTAATTTTGCGTCGAATGAGCTATATTTGACTGTAATTGAATTAAAATTAATAGAGTTGTGTGGGTTTTAAGATTTTTTCTTTTTTTACTACGAGATTTGGTATGCGTTTCGAAGCATGAAAATAATAACAAGTGTCATTATAAACGCATAATATTTATTGGAGTATTGTGCAGTGCAGCACTGTACGGTATGGTACGGTGCAGTACACAACGGCACTGGTTCCAAACTTAAAAATGCATTGGAAACGGCCCTTTGGAGTTTAGTATGGTACGGTACATTTGTCATTTCTTCATCAGTTTTGAATACTTCTCTGTAAGAAATTCGATCATCATCATTCATCTGAAGTCGTCATCAACTAAATTCCATTGTTTAAATCGAGAAGCGAGCGTTTCAGATTGTCTTCCCGATAGAAGTATGTAAATCACGAGAAAGATCCTGAAAATCTGAATTTGATACAATGTCTCGTTCTGAAAACTTAGAACCAGACGGAAAGTACTCTTCATCATCAGGTTTATTGTTATCAGTTTGATCATCATCAGCAATGAGTTGAACTTTCTTCAGTTCATGACCTGCAGTTGAGTCAATCATATCGTCCAAGACTACGGGGTTCTTAACAGTTGCAACATCAGCATACTTTATGTGCTTTCGAGTTTTATAATGATGACCGTTTACGTCCGTTTTACAAAAATAACAATCATCTGGTTTATGATAAGGCTGATGATGCCATATCATCGGAGAATATTGAGAAATTTGACTTTTCTGGCAACGTTTTGATTTATATCTTTTGAATTTCAATGAAACAAACAATAAAACTTTGACATTTTAATAAGGTTAAATTATAATAACAAACTTCTTTTGTTAATCAATGTACAGTGTGAACTAAGGTACAGCTTTTTCATATTTCCATTGAAAAAAAAGTGCTATAATATGTCAGATATTTTCGTAAGTTCTAACCAGTTCTGTTATATGCAGTACAGTGTACTCTTATGTATACATATATACTCCAATAAATATTACGTATCTATAATAACGCATCAAAACACGTCCTTATTCCCATTTAGCGTAAGCTATACCAACATTCCAAATTAGTAAAAAAAAAAAACAAAAAATCTTAAAACTCGCACAACTCTACTAATTTTAATTCAATTACAGTCAAATATAGCTCATTCGACGCAAAATTAAATTTACTAAAACAGTAGTGTACTAAAAAAAATCCTCAATATCGGATAATATCGTAAAAATTATGTCAAAGTCGAAAAAATAGAGAAAAAATAAAAAAATTCCAAATACTTCCGTCTACAGTCTCGTCAGTTGTCATTTCAGAAAAAATGTTAACACACTGTCAAAAAGGCTTGTTTTTGTTCTTTCGAACTAAAAAAGCAAATTCGAAATCGGATGGAAATTGGCGAAGTGGGGAGTGATTCTTCATATCAACCTACTGAAAAACGGTTTTATGGCCATAAAATGAGATTTTGGGGGTGTATTGGAAATTTCAACTATACCATTATTTTCAGTTTTTCATAAGCTACAACCCTCACCATGTCCGATCCAAAGTTTTTTTGCAACTTTTTTTTTTGTACCACAGTGTTATTTGTTTTTTGTAATGAAATATTGAATAATTTTTAACGCGCATTTTTTGCGAAAATCGATATTTTAGAAACGTATGCTATACTTCTGGCCGCCGGCGGAATTTGTTGCTGTGTGACTACCCTTCGCTATTCCATTCAGGTTCGAATCTGCATGCATGAAGCATCAAATGGTAGAAAAAGTTTTTTCTCATTGCGGTCGCCCCTCCGCAGTCAATGGCAAACCTCCAAAATTTATAAAAGCTCGGCGATTTTTGAACGAAATTTAAAAATTTGAACCCGAATTTCTGGAAAAAATTCGAGTATTTAATATAGTTTTATAATTGAATTTTGTTACAAAGTGCAAGTTTCAAGTGGCTCAAAAAATCCGTAGATTTTTGGCTATTTTTTATGCTGACGGTGTTTGGTGGTAACTCCTTATAAAAAAAGATATTGAGGGCTTCGCCGATTTTTTATAAATTTTGTGCAAAATATTTATTTTAAAACTGCGGAAAATTTATGAAATTTGAATAGAATTTTTTTCCCTTTTTTAAAGCATCTCTGCTATTTGCTGCCGAAGGCAAACCATAGTTAACTTAAATTTTTTGCGGTGTGATGTGACAGACTATAAGGACGCCTTAACTGGGAAACTCGTTCTTAGAAGCAATTAGAAGTCAAATTCGTGCTACTAATATAAATCTTATGGCCAAATGTGTTAAAAACTCAACTATTTTTTGTAATAATGAACTCTTCAATTCAAAATTTTGATATTTTTGTAAATGTTCGAATGATTAAAGTTGAGCATCCACTTTAGTTACTCGCACTATTCCCCTCAAAATATATGAAAAGAGTTCATTGTGAGCAATAATAAGTATGTTTCTATGTATGTAAGTTTTGTCTATACTCTATACAAACAGAAGTCCAAAATTTGTTTAAATATCGCACATGAGAACAATTAGCATCTTTGTTCTCTCACTAAAAAGATGATCATATAACCGTACATGTGCATACTCATCATACCCATGTTACCTCTACGCAAGTCAGCCCCCTCCTTCAGCCGTAAATACGCTTAATGATCGCACATAAATTCTGAAATTTGTATATCAGTGACACATAACGATAATTACATAATATCGCGTAATATAACTACTTACTTGGATTTCAATAAACGACACTCAAAAAATTCACGACAAAATAAGTCAACAACAACCCATTAAGACTGGTATTTAAGCATGTGTGTGTATATGTGTGTGACGAGCATATGCATGAATGTGCAGCAATTTATGTGGTAGCAACAGGAAAAGCTTAACAAAAATAGACACAAATATGTATGTGAAATAGACCAAAGTGCTCAGTAAATATGCACACAAGCACATGCATACATGCATACATACATACATACATATGAACATATACGAGTACGTATAGGTACATAAATTTAAGCTAAATGCAACGCCACCAAATGAAAAACCGAAACTCACAGTCGCACTCAAAGTCAAAGCAGACACAAATGCAAGCGCATACATGCGCACACACATACATATAAACAAGCATACATAGTTACTAATGCTTAAATGCTTTACGAGTAAAAAATGCGGAAATAGATTTTCAAAGCTGGCAATGCAATTCAACAGCGGTGGCGGCCGTCTGTTGCTGTTTTCAGCAAAAGGCAACACTGCGCATGCGTGATCACCTCGGCAACACCATGGCACCGACCGCCACGAATGGAGGCGAATGAAAAATGTAGAAGTTAAATTGTTTTCTCAGCGATGGATCATGCAGCTTGGCGTATGCACTGCCGCCGAAACATTGTGTACGATGGACAAGTGCAAGTCAATTGGAGGCACAAATTACCACCAGTCGATCTGAGCTCCCCGTTCGAGGAATTCCAGGGAAAGAGCTCAATAGCCGGCCTCCATGCTGTGCGACCTGCACGTCGGATGGGTAAACATTTGCTGGAAGGAATCAAAGTCTGATTTGGATATTACTTTATATAAGCAAGTACAAATATATTCACTGGTATTGTAGCTATTATAGCTTCCGATAATAGTTAAAATATATATATATATGTACATATATATATACATACATGCACATATATGTATATGTGCGTGTATGTGTGTATATCTAATAGTTAGAAATGTAATTAAAGTTCATTTTCCATGACATCTTTTGCAATAATTGAGTGCGAAAACTGAATATGTGATATATAATAAGGCTAACTTAGCTATAGGTGTATGTGTGCATATGTGTGCGCATCCATTTACATATACATATATCCATATTATATTAAAGTTCGCCGCCTTGCTTGCAACTTTCGGTAGGGTCAGTGAAAACAAAGTGCATACATTTTTATTCATAGCCTCACACATACATACATACATACATTCGTACATTCATACATACAATGCATACATATGTAAATGTTTATTCAAAGCTGAAGATCATCAACGATCACTGTCATAAGATCAACTCGTTCCCGATATTCCTCATTCCCGGTGAACACAACATTGGCGTGCAATGTTTCTTCATGCGGCCCAGCGTGGTGCTGCATGCCTTGCCAGTTGGTTGGATTTCGTATTGGCAGTTGCACACCCACCCACCCGCCAGCCCTTCTGCGTCGAGCACGTCGACCACGTTGGTCACACGAGCCCATTCGCTGCAGTAAGTCAACTTTACACTTACAGCGTTAAAGCGCCAAAGCGCCAAAGCGAAGTAAGCAGTGGAAGACATTTTTTTACAGATGCATGAAAGCTACGAGTACCACAACAAAAACAACAATACACCAGCAACAGCAGCAGCAGCAGCAGCTAATAAAGAAGCAATACGTACACTACCAACAGTCCAATAGCAACAGTCGAAGCATTGGCACTAGCAACAGCACTCACCAAAGTAGCAGAAATCAAGGAAAATAAAATATCAGAAAGTAGCCAAAGCATGGATGAGATGGCGACAGCAGCGGTATGCAGCGTGCGGTTCGGGCACACTGAGTACGACCGATTCGTCGCATTTCGTGTATTTACAAACGGCCAAAGGTTCGTTGACCGTACAAATAGTGACCCACTAACATCCGCGAGTGCGTTCACCTCATGTGACGTATTACTCGACACAGCAAACGAAAAGCACCAAGGCTACCACAACCACAATGGCAGCTACGAGAACATCGACGGACTCCCCAATCGAGTCGATACGTACGACTCGACACGGCGCAGCAACAACACAACATTATTCTCAGAGTAGATGTGTGATATTAGCACGGTGGCTGGAAACGAGTCGCAGCTACCACTCAGTTAGCAAGCGAACCAGCCGGCTAGTAGTGAGCTTACTCACTCACCAACATGCTAACAGCCCCATTGTGAGCAGCCCTAAGAGCCAACCAAAGCCCCAACAACCAGCCAAGCAACCAGTTAACACAACAGCCAAACCAACCAACACCAATGACAGCCAACATCGAACCAAAAATACGATGTGATCTTTTATGATGCGGAAGTGTTTCTCTGCTCTGATATTCTGTTGGTTTTTTGCAGATAGCAGCTTTAGCCCGCTGAGACACAGCAGTGCCTACTTATTCGCCATAATGAGCTGGGGCAGTGTATTGGTTATCGAATGCGAGAGCAATGGAAGGGCAAGCTCGATTGGCTGCTCTTCAAGATCGACACCAACATTTTTGAAGATACGAAAAAGCCGAGGTAAATAAAGCGTACGAAGAGCGCAAAACAGAGATTTGCTGATTGTAAGAGAGTTGCGCCAGATGCGCTGATTTACGGGTGTGAGCTTTTGTAGACACGATAGTGAGAAGAAGGAGGAAAATTGCTTTTTGTGGTTTTCAATATGATTGAATGTTAAAACTTAGTTATTAAGTCATTTCTTTTGGACGATGGGACTAACATAGGATGATCGGATTTTTATTAAATATGCGTCGTTTGGTTCGATATCTTTTTTCTATTTTAAAGGGTATTTAATAATGCCCCGATTGAAGAAGTTGAGGTTCCTGTTAGTAAAATAAAGGCTCCTTCAACATTGGCGCCAAGGTGTCAGTAGTAAATAATTCCTAGACGGTACCCGCAAAATTCGCATTTTTTGGTATTTCCACCAATGAGTCCGAAAGAGTCGACAACTCAAAGGTTGGAGAAAAAATGTCAAGAAACTGATTCTTTCGAGCATAGAAAAGGGATTGGCAGGCTAAAAACTGGATGTTCTGTTAAGAATATTGTTGCTGTAGCGCAAAGTGTTGCTGAACAAACTTCAATACGATATCTCGACCTTCTCAATATATAGGCATTCATGACTCGATTGTTTGGCCGATTTTACCTGTAGACGTGCGCATGGTGGACATTTAAATTTAATTTTTCTCATATAATTTTTAAGAGCCGTGTTTTGAATAAAAATAGCGATTTCTGAAAAAATAAAAATTTCGATGTGCTTTATTTGAAGGTATTTTTGCAAGACCCTTTACTTTACAAGCAGTTTTTTAAATGCCTAAAGAGTTCAGGTATCGCATGTTATCTGATCTGAATGAATCCATATTGTAAATAGTGGAAGTCATATCCAAAAGAGGGTTCGAGAAAGTAGAAATCAAAATACTTTCGGACAGCCAATCGGTTCTCAAAGCCTTGAATAGCTTCACATTCAATTCAAAAGTCTTAATGGAGTGTAACAATGCACTCAACAAACTGTCCACTCATAATCAGGTCTCACTGATTTGGGTACTAGGACATCAGGGGCACGAAGGAAACGAGAAGGCAGACTTTTATGCCAAAATAGGGTTGCCTAGTACAAGTTCATGGAGGATCTGCTGTGATGATGAGGAGTCTATGGAACACTTAATCACCAGCTGTGAGGCATTAGGCCACAGGAGACATAGAATCCTGGGCTCGTACCTTCTAGAGTAGGAAGACCTACAATTGCTCACTCCTAAGGAGTTGGTTCGATTCCTCGGTATACTAAATAATTATACTTAAGTAATTAGGAGCGCGCAATAGATCAATCTGGTCGCAGTGCATAAAAGCCTCAGCCTAACCCGTACAACCATTACCATTAGCATTACCAAGACTTAAAAGAATTTTGCTACCAGGTTAGAAAAAATACAGATCTATTTGTATTTTATTCTATTAATTTTATTACGACAAAATAATTTGATATAACAATTTTAACATGTAACGGAAATGGAAAATGCAATATCCTTCGGGAAATATTAAGGTTTTATTAATGAGATCCCTCCGGAAATACAAAACCAAATAATAAAGGGTGGTTAAGTTTCAAATGCCGGTGTTGATTTTGAATAAAGATCAACTTTTTTATTAAATTATTATCATTTCTCTTTATTATGATAATATTGATAAAGCTCAATTACGTATGAAACAAAATATTAACCAAATGACCGCCACGGCCTCGGCGGTACACCTCCATCCGATGGTCCAAATTTTCGATGACGCTGAGGCATAATTGAGGTTCTATGCCGTTAATGTGCAGAAATATCTCATCCTTTAGCTCTTGAATTGTTGCTCGCTTATCAACGTATACCTTTTCTTTCAAATAACCCCAAAGAAAGAAGTCCAACGGTCTTGGCGGCCAATTGGCATCGCCGCGAAGTGAGATTATTCGGCCATTAAATTTTTCGCGCAAAAGAGCCATTGTTTCGTTAGCTGTGCGACAAGTGGCACCGTCCTGTTGAAACCACATATCGTCCACATCCATATCTTCCAATTCGGGCCATAAAAAGTTCATTATCATCTCACGATAGCGTACACAATTCACAGTAACTGCCTGATCGGCCTCATTTTGGAAAAAAATACGGCCCAATGATGCCGCCGGCCCATAAACCGCACCAAAGAGTCACTCTTTGTGGGTGCATTGGATTTTCGGCAATCACTCTTGGATTATTATTCGCCCAAATGCGACGAATCCACTGAGGTGAAAATGTACCTCATCACTGAAGATGAAGTGCGCGATATGCATTTTTATTTGAACGCCCGTTTTCATAATAAGCCTGAATAATTTTAACGCGTTGCTCGATTGTGTGTGTTTCCATGGTTCAAATTGAGTTAGGTTGAAATTGAAAAATGTTATATGAAATGTAGAAAAAAACTTGACGTTTAGGTGGTATTTACATTCAACATCGGCCCTTAAAATTTAACCACCCTTTAGAAGAAATTACAAAACTAAAGATAAAAAATTGCCAGGTTACGACCTTACTACTGCTGATATACGGAAGCAGCTCCCGAACAAAATAATTTCCTTATTGGAGGAGGTCATCAATACCACATTTAACTAAAATATTTTTCAATATTTCGGAAAACAGCGGAAGTCATTATGCTGAATAACCCAGGCAAAGCCGCTCACGACGTAACATCATGCAGACCTATCTCCAATACTATCGAAAATGGTGGAAAAATTGTTGATCAAAAGGATCCACACGAAACATTCGACTATTGATTAAGTACATAGGACAGTTCGAATAATTGAAAACACTTTTTAAGAAAGCAAATCTTGCTCTGCGGAATTCCTTGATGTCTACTTGATGGGCTACTACCTAAGCAGTACTTCATTATCCTACGTTCGTATTTATCCAACCACATAACAGCTACTTTTGCTGACGATCCAGCTATTCTTTCTATAGGGACCACGGTAAACGCATCGACATCTCAATCATAATTAGCCATAAATGAAATATACGACTAGACCAATAAATGGCATATTAAATTAAACGAAAGCAAGCCTGTGCATATAAACTTCACCCGGAACAAAACCATTTGGTTCCAATGTATATACTCGGTACACAAGTTCCCTTCTCAAATACTGCAAAATACCTGGTTATGACTCTAGACTCCAGGCTGAGATGGCACGCACCTGTAAAGAAAAAGAAGGAAGAAATGTAATTAAAGTCTAGAAATATGTATTGGCATATGGGAAAGAATCAATATCAGGAATCAATGACAAAATATGATCCTACGGCGCTCAATTAAGGGGCCAGCCAAAGTAGCATTCAATGTATACAAAGGTTCCCCGAAGAAAATTATTAAATGTTCAGTCGATGCTCCTTGGTTTATCCGTAGCTCCGATCTCGAGCGCGACCTAAATATTGACTCAATAGCAGACACAATAAAAAACGCAGCAAAGCCCACTTCAACACCAAAGTCTCTATTCTTGTTAATCCAACTAATTGCAGAAGAAGACTTAATGGACTAAATAGAATCACACACCTTAAGTGTTGTATGCACATCGCACACCGCAGCGAACACTTTCATAACCGGAGGGTTTGTATCCATTCGGACGACATGACCCAGCCAGCGTAGCCGCTGGATCTTTATTCGCTGCGCTATGTCTATGTCGTCGTGAAGCTCTTACAGCTCATCGTTCCATCGTCTTTCTCTCAAACACTCCAAGCGTCGCTTCATCGGATGTTGTCATCGCCCACGCTTCTGTGTCATACGTTAGGACGGACATGATGAGAGTCTCGTAGAGTGTTAGTTTTGTTCGTCGAGAGACGACTTTACTACTCAATTAGCTACTTAGTCTAAGTAGCACGTGTTAGTAAGACAGATTTTTCGTTGGATATCAAGACTGACTTCATTATTGGTGTTAATGCTGGTTCCTAAATAAACGAACCCTTTCACAACCTCGAAATATGTGAGGGCGCCGACTGTTTGTTTGATGACAGGAGATACTTCGTGTTGTCCTCAATCACCACCAGACCCATTCGCTTTGCTTCTTTGTCCAGTTTAGAAAAGGCAGAACTAACAGTGAGGTTGTTAAGGCGGTGGTTTGTATCTGGTCGCAAAAAATATACAACGTGAAGTCCAAAATAAACAAGACTGGCGTCATAAAAATGTTTTTGATGGTGCCATATTTTTAACGAGTTAGTGCGTTGGAAGCTACATCTCTAGCTGATTTCCAATGAAAGCTTGGTGACATTCGGTTCAGGGGAAGCGAAGTTATTGCGTCTAAAGTGTCAGTATGTTTGTGTCATCGGTACAAAAATGAGTTTCGAACAAAAAGCTGATATCAAATTTTGTTTTAAAATCGGTAAAACGTTTATCAAAACATTTGAATTGAATCGAAAAAAGTGTATAGTGCTGATTATCCCTCTCGTGCCAGAGTTCATGAGTGGTTTACGCGATTCAGGGATGGTGGTGAGGATATAAATGACAATGAATGTACGGGCCGCCCAAAATCAGCCACCGAAAACTCCATCGAAATTTTTCGTAAATTTATCAAAAATGAACCGAAATCATAGTTGAAATTCATAGAATCCGAGTTGAATATCTCAAAAACATCGATTTATTGCATTTTAACTGATTATTTGGGCTTACGAAAGGTCTGTGCACGTTTCGTTTCGCACAAGTTAACTGAGGTCCAGAAATTGCTCAGAATTCAACATCCGAAAGTACTCATTAAAGAGGCGAGAAAAGACGAAAACCTCCTCTACAACATTGTAACTGGTGATGAAACGTGGTGTTTCCAACATGAACGTGAACCTGAAACTAAGCGTCAAAGTGCCGAATGGAAGGCCCCAGACGAGCCACCACACAAAAAATTGCGTTGGAGAAGTCAAAATCAAGTCGATGCTCATTTGTTTTTATAATTCCAAGGGAATCGTCCACAATAAGTTCGTGTCAATGGGCCAAACCGTCAATGCAATTTTCTATCTTGGCATTTTGAAGCGTTTGTTGCATGGCATTCGTCGAATTCGCCCTGATGACCTGAAACACTCTTTTGAAAACCTTTTAGATCGCGCAAAAATCCAAAAAATATGACTGTCTAGTTAAGTTTTTACATAACAACTACATTTTGAATTATGAAATCAATGCAAAGCCTAATCCGAAAGCTTTTTGGAGTTTCATAAAATCTGAAAAAAAAATGCTCTAGCACGCCATCTGCCGTATTTTTCAACTAGAAAGGTGTGAATTCTTTTTAAATCTTGTTATCTTCGGATGCTGTTGTCAAGGACAGAAGTGACCACAATCTCTTCTTTCCTGCTAAGTAAAAAATTCTTGGCGATACCAGTAAACAGTACCCCAATAAATGGAAATTTTTTTTACTTCTACTTAGAGAGGAATGTTTTTTTCTTCTTTTTTTTCTGTTGGGTTATGACACTCTTACAGCAAATGCACGCAATGTAGGTATGTAGGTGTCATAATATTTATTCATGACAATTTTCCAAAAACAAATAACCATTTATTTATCAACAGATCGAAAAGGCACTTCAGCTATTGTAGGAAAGAAAGAAAGTAAATGGCAAATAAATAGACCACCTTTGAGTGCGCTCGCGGGGGGTGAATTCAAAAGAGATTATTTTAGTGCAAAGGTAGTCATGAAATTACAGGAGGCAATGTCATAAAAATCAATTTTCGCGGAACAAAACAAGAAAAATTGCGAAAGTAATAAATATTTATGAGACCAACAAATGTCGAAAAGTCGTAGGCAAAGAAACAACACACAGGCTCACCGCTCGCATGCCGGTTGTCAAACCTTAAGAGCCCCGTAGCATGTGAGGTAAACCACCAACATAACACGCACACATATACACACTCCTCCCTGCTATACGCATACGTACATAAATAGCGTAAAATGCAAGCCCACAACGCCGGCGGTGAAAGTAAAAAGTCCATAATTTTCAGATTTTAAGATTTTCATTTTGGCAAAACGCCACATAAAAATACCCGAACAGCGTGTGGCGGCACCCAGCAACGACTCGAGCACGACCACAGCCAGCAACACACAGCAGAGAAACGAGGCGGGAAGTGGCAAGGTCAGATGCGCCTAATCGTGCAGCAAACGACTCGGAAAATGCAGTGGTGGCGCGTAAAGGCCAGGGCAAAAATTTTCATTTGCGCTAAAACCTTGACATTTCCACTTAAACCCGCTTTTTATCGCTTCATTAGCAGAAACATTTCTACCAGTACAATACTCGTAAATAACCTAAGGTGTGCTGTACAACAACTAATTGAAACAAAAGCAGAAACAAAAGACTGTCTATGCCACCAACTCCAGAAAAGTCAGGCTGTTGTGTGTTTGCGCGTAAGGGTGTGTGGGTGTGGGTGTGAGCGAAGCATGGTCGTGAGAATGAATAACACAAGTAACAACAAAAATAACAACAACAACATTTACATTAGCAATAACAGATATGTACAGATGTATGCAGTCATAAAGGTGTAAAAAGAATAAAATTTATGAAAATGAAAAAAAAATGAAGTTCATAATTTTAAGTGAATTTATGATGTGTCAAATATTGTGGCATCGCACCACACGTTGCTGGACGTGAGCGGCATGCAACGCTTGTCCGTCACGACGGGATGGTGCAGGACATTCCCGCGCGCCACCTTTACCAATCGCAATTGGCTGATAACTGTCGTCTGATAACTGTATTCGGTGCGATTTTGCTAGTCGTCGTTGCTAGTCGAGTGCGCGCAGCACAAAAGTGAAAGTAGTTTTACTGCCTCTTACGACCACCATTGTTGCAACACAATGCCGCAACATTGTCGCATTGACCGTGCCGCCAATTGTCATGGACGGCGCCTAGCACCGGTGCGGCTGTCATTTTTCTATGAAAATCTGGGTGAGTAAGCGAGTTGGGAATTTGTATTATATTTGAAAGGTGTGAGCGGGGCGCCAGTAAGATTTTTGATATTTATTAGTTTATGCAGAAAATCATCGCACACTCATTTTTATATAAATGTTTTATTGATTCAAGACAATAAGCGGCTGGCGAAAAAAAGTCGTGTGAAACATTTTCATTTTCGTGCAACATCTTTTCTCCTGTTGTTCGCTCCCATGATTTTGTGTGGCCCGGTTTTTGGACGCGCTGGCGTAGGCGTTGGCGATTTGAACGTAGCGTGAAAATGTGAATGAATATCGTCTGTCGTGTAAAACGATATCCTTTTTAAGCGCTATGCGCCTTTCTGTGGGTTTACTAAGCGCGTGAGACATTCGGGGATTTTTATTTACTTCAAGTTTTCTTAAAGGGATCTGGAAGAGGAAAAAACAAAAATTTATTTATTTATTGACTTAGCCTTTTGCGCTAGAAATTAGTTTCCAAAAGCCGGGGACAGTGTCGTGTAAACCAATTTTTAACGAGCTCTTGCTTGGAATAATTCCTTTAAGCTTTTAGATACCTGTAGACGGCCATACCTATTTTCCCTGATTTTCATTAAAATTAATTAAAATGAAGAAGACAATATATATTTTTTTCGAAATTGCTTTCGTCGGGCCAATATTCAGTTATCTGGGCTCTCACTTTTGCGCTACACCTGCGGATATATGTATATGCAATAATGAAATTTAGTTCCGCCATAATTGGACCGAAAAGAACTTCTACTGGTTCGGTTTCGGCCGCGAGCTTAAAAAGAATTCTACCCTAAGAAACTCGGCCATTTTCTCGTTATCCTTGATGCTCCTATGGCCTGGAACGCCTACTAGAGTGCTTTTGACTGATTGACTAAGTCGAGTAGAGTTCCTCTATACACTGCACAACCAGTTTGGAAGTTATATTGTTTGAGTTTACCTTCTTTATAGCACCCTCAATATCTGTGAAGATAACTTTTTTCCAGCGTGTGGCATGTTAACGATGCATTTGCAGACTACCTTAATTGCTAGCAATTCTGCCTGGAATACGAAAGCAAAGCTTTGTCTGGAAGGCATATTGATTTAAGTTGTTGTAGGTACTCAGAGTAGAAACCTTTTCCGACGCTTCAGTACATCTTAGGCCCGTTGGTGTAAATGTGTACATTAAAATCTCTAAAGTCGCTCCACCTCCTCCAATATGCTTTGGATGGAAATACTACAGAGAAATCTTTAATGAAGTGAAGGCTTGGTGAAAGACAGTCGGTGATGATATAAGCAAATGATAGTATTTGCAGAAGGATCGCTAAGGGTTATTGATGAGCTAAGGGCTTAGCCGCGGAATCCAATGTCCTGCTTATCAAGAAATATCACTCAAAAGAATACGCCCCGATTTTCTGACCTTATTGAAATCGCTGGTACTTCTGGATGAAATAAAGGATTCCTGAGAGTGACAGAGAACAAAAAGTACTATATATATGTATATATAATTGGGCGTACACCCGTTTTGAGTGTTTGACCGAGCCCCTCGTCGTATTTGTGGTGTGCGTCTTGATGTTGTTCCACAAATGGGGGACCTACAGTTTCAAGCCGACTCCGAACGGCAGATATTTTTATGAGGAGCTTTTTTCATGGCAGAAATAAACGCGGAGGTTAGCCATTGCCTGCCGAGGGGCGATCGCTATTAGAAAAATGTTTTTCTTAATTTTGGCCTTTCACCGAGATTCGAACCTACGTTCTCTCTGTGAATTCCGAATGGTAGTCACGGACCAACCCATTCGGCTACGGCGGCCGCCCAAAAAGTAATAGTGCCAACCAAATCGGGGTAGAGTGTCGCTAACCTGAGTCTGGAGAATACGAAACAACCGCAGATGAGGTGTAGGCAGTGTATTCATCCTCCAGGCTTGAGGGGCAGACGTTGTAAACTGAAAAACCAAATGTATACCTGCGCCTAGCAAATATTTAATAGCCGGTTAAGATATTCAAAAGTAAGCACTTGCACAATGAATAACCTATCAAGTGGAAATGCTAAATATTTAGGTATTGTCTTTGGCTTTTCTGAGAACCCTCCACCATCGCCATCAATTGCAACCATCCATCACGGGTTAGTTCAATTAATCGATGCTGGCGTGCCAACAGTGATAATGAAATTTTGGCTGAAATTGTCAATACCGGGATTTCGAGTTATTTTAGATTAACCCCGAAATCGCGGGACTAGTCCCGAAATTTAATTATCTTAATTTCAGGAAAAATTCAATATATATACATATTAGGTGTGCAACTAAGTGCTCGCTGTTTTTTTTTTTTGATGAAAATACAACTTTATTCTGAAAAAATGGTTACAAGTGAATCATTCAAAGTATTGCCCATCTCTGGCTACTACTTTCTTCCATCTTTCAGGTAGATCTCGTATACCGTCGCGGTAAAACTGTTCATCTTTTGAGGCTATCCACGGATCAAGCCATTTTTTGATGTGTTCATATGAACGGAACTGCTAGTCAGCTCGACCAAGTAACATCGATTAGAACAGGTGATAATCGGACGCCGCAATATCTGGAGAATATGGCGGGTGGGGTAGGATTTCCCATTGCAGTGTTTCCAGGTAGGTTTTAATGGGTTTGGTAACGTGAGGCCGAGCGTTGTCATGCTGTAGAATCACTTTTTCATGGCTCTCCGCGTATTGCGGCCGCTTCTCGCGCAGTGCTCGGCTCAATCGCATCAATTGAAGTCGATACCGATCCTCAGTGATGGTTTCGCTTGGTTTTAACAGTTCATAACAAATAACACCAACTTGGTCCCATCAAATGCATTCCATAACCTTCGCAGCGTGAATATTCGGCCGAGGCGACGACGTAGAAGCACGACCGGGCAGTCCCCATGACTTCCTTTTCTTTGTATTACTGTATCAAACCATTTTTCATCACCCGTCGTTCAACATCCCTTGATTTTAACTCATAAGGAACCCAAGTCCCCTGTTTCTGAATCAGTCCCAAAGCATGCAATCGCTTGGAAATGGATTGGCGGGTAACTCCTAATACTGAAGCAAGCTCTTCTTGCGTTTGACACGCATCGTCATTGAGCAATGCCTCCAATTCAGCGTCTTCGAAGGTTTTCGGCCTTCCTTCACGCGGACGGTCGTCAACATTAAAATCACCGTCTTTGAAGCGACGGAACCAATCTCGGTACGTTGTTTCACTTAAAGCAGCATCTCCATAAACTTGCTCTCGATGCGTTTCAGCCGAAAATCAGAGGAAAATCAACGCTTCACGCAAATGACGATTATACGGCACAAAATCAGACATTTTCACAAAACCAAAAATATATGATTCCAATATAAAATAACTAATGTGTCGAAGCAGTTTGTTTACCAGATGTCTAAGCTTGGTTTGTGGCGTTTAGGTTATGTTAGCATCGACTAGCACACACTCCCGGCGGCATCTACTGACAAACAGCGGGAACTTAGTTGCGCACATAATATATTTTCCCGTGGTTCCTATGTGTAACATAGGGCCTAATTTCAATAAGTTAAATAATTTTTTTAAGAAACTATGAAAACTATGTTTTGATGTTTAATAAACTTTTCCGCAAATTAAAGGTAAATAGATTTATTTATTCAGTTCAGAGCGACGCAAATAAAAAATTTGTTAAGTAGAAACTATTTTATGGTATTTATTTTTTTATATCGTAGTATTTATTTCAATTTGGGTTTATGAACACAGGTGGGGCATACTTGCAGCGCAAATGTGTCAACACAACGGTACTTCTGAAAGTAATGAAAAACGTTACGTAAGCGTAAGCAAAAGCCTGCAAAAACTAAGCATCAATACAAGCATTTTATGAATAAGCCAATAAATATGTCCATAAAGTCGACTTGCGTGAAAAAATATTAATTTTTTAAATGCCTCTTTTGACTGAAAATACTACTATGAGATACAATTGAAATTAGTTCATAAAAATAGCAAAGCATTTCAAGTTGAGCGTTCTATCCCGCTGACGAAAAACATTGCCTTACTGATCCAAAATAAATTCCGTGTTAATAGACCCCGAAGTTTTCGGTATCTCGGGATTGGCTTCCATATAGCGTAATTTTTTGCTGTGATTAATCAAAAAATAATCAATAATGTTAAAGTTTGGGCACATCACCCATAACAGTTGGTTAGAAACATTCGGCAAAGTGAGACTATCATATAACGGAGTTTTCAATAGGAGCTTTCAATACAGTCGATGTTGTCACACTTGACGGAATATTTAGTTTTGACGTTAACCGTGGAACTCTACACGATTCAAGCAAACGTCGTAGTTGCAAAAATTACCGGAAGAGTCAGCAGGCGTCTCTGCACACGAAAAAGTCACCGCTTGGTATAAATTTTGTTGCGGCAATCCTTATTTCTTTGAAAATGTGCGCGCTTACTATCAGTGGCTGCCATCCAAATGTGAGCCTACAGCGGAGTTGCGGCAGCTATTGGCTTAAAATCATAGTCCACTCCTAATGTCATCGAATGCATTAAACTGTTCTTTACAGTTACTCGTGACAGTTACATAAGAGCTTGGCATGCCAAAATCAAGATCCACATTTCTATAGATTTTATTAAACTCATTAACTACCCCAGTGATGCCCTTAATGCCATTCTGAACTTGCAACCTCTAGATCTTCAAATTTGAAAGAAAGCAATGAAGGCGGCGTACAGGCTCAAGTTAAACGGAGTCTGGAGAAATGAAGTAAGCACTGGCCGCTGTCAGATATACCACCAGTTGTCAGAGCGGGGCACACTGTTTCGATGCCAGTGAACAATCGGGTGCCTGTCGTTAGCTTCGGTAGGAAGTATGATGTTTGGATCCCAGACAGAGATCAATGGTTAAGACCAGAGAACCTATTAACGGGATTTCAGCTCACTTTCTATACCGACGGATCCAGAACTAGTGATGGAAGCGGATCTGGATGGTACTTAGACGAAAAAGCTAAGTACTCCTATGCCACAGGACAGATGGCCACGGTATTCCTTACGGAAGTCTATGCCATCTTGAATGTGGCGTACTGGCTAATTGAGAAAAAGTGGCGGAGCAACAGTATTGGAATTTGTAGTGACAGTCAAGCTGCACTAACAGCCCTTGGGTTAGCCACGTTCCTATTCGAAATTAGTCGGTGAATGTAAGACAAAACTGAACAGTGTTGCAAAACACAACAAAGTTAGTCTTATTTGGGTGTCTGCAAGTATGCCACTAGACCCTGAACCCTTTCTAGGTGTCAATTCCGCATCGATTCAACTATGGATTGACGACTTCATGAGGTCTACCCATAGAGGACGTTGGTCTGGGTTGAACTCGTGCAGAGTAGCCAAGTGTTTTGTAAAAGAACCAAACAGGAAAATAGCGACCTTTCTTCTAAAACTCAGCAAAGAGTACTGGTGAGTGTAATCAAAGGGCACAACGTCTGTGGTGAACATATGGCTTCCATGGGGGTCGTAGACAGCCCGATATCCTGTCGTGAGAATAACGACACTGCAGAGCATTTTCTCAGTAGCTGTCCTGCATTTTCCAGAATCAGACTTAGGATATTGGGTTGCGATACACTGAGTATGGACAAAGTTCATACTCTTCCTCTTCCGGATCTCTTAAAATGCATCAATGAATCCAAGAGATTTGTGGAAGAGTGACCTCAAAATAATTTATGCGTCTTACCACCCACTCTTTACCTCTCCTATCTCTATTATTTGTACTGAAATCTATCCGGATGTAGTACAATGGTCTACAGACTGAGCGCTCGGAGTTATCCAACCACAACCCCACAAATCCAATCTAACTACCCTAGTAATAGGGCTAAATAACAATAATTAGTTATAACTGAGGCCACATGAAAAGGGTAATGGAAACGTAATGTTCTGTATGGTACATGGAAAGGTAGCTGCCCAAGTAATGGTGCGTAAAGAATGAAGCTTTGTCTACTCGCAAGAGATTTCTGGTTTACAGCTATTTCTGGCAACAGAGAAATATCGCACTTCCCCACAGCTTTTCAGAAATCTATTTTTTTATTTCAGTATTATCAAAAAACGCAAAATTAACACCAATAAAATATCTAAAATTATAACAAGCTCGAAAAATCCGAACTCGAGAAATTATAACAAGTCCTCTATAAAGTTTCAAGTCATGAGTAAAGTACGAATTTGAATAAGAAACAAACAACAGTTAGAAAGGAAATTTCATGATACTTAGTTTTTCTTTAACTTTTTTAAACACATTAACAAATTATTGAATACTCGTATATAGGGTTTTCCAAACAGAGGAGTTATTTTGATATTCAAAGAAAAATGCTATTTTAATATAAGGTAGTAGCCCGGTGTGACGGTTTCAAAAAATCGAATTTTTTTTTACATTTTTCGGATGAAAAACATCTTAAAAATATACTATAAAAATTTCAGACAGAAATTTTAATTATTTTTAAAGTTATAGCTAAAATAAGAGAGCGCGCCGTATCGTGTATGAAAGCGTGTGACACGCCAGCAGCAGCTGTTGTCGAAACTCTAATTGCGTTTTTCTCAAAACCATGTTTTCGAAATTCCGGGGAATCACTGACTCAAAACAATTCAACCGATTTGGCTAAAAATTTAACCCGTTATTCTAGACACACATATCTAGTTCCCGGACCTTTAAAAACTTTATTTTTTTAATAATAAACTATTTAATTTAAACAATTTATGAAGAAACCAAATTAGATTTTGAGAACTTTTTTCACAAGTCCACCATTTTCTTTTTGTTTTTTATTTGAATGTATATTTTAGGTTAGCGACCTAAAATAAAATCTACAGAATAATATTCTCTTTGAATTTTTTATTTCAGATGACTTTGGAAGGCTGTGTGTTTCCCCGAACCGGACTACCATAAATGATCGGATGTTTCTTTCATTATAAAGAGGAAGGTATGCCGTTAATAGTGGAAAATAATATCAGGCAAATGACCACCATGACCACGCTTACAGAACAATATCCATTTCATGAAGTGTCCGCAATCGTAAAGTGTCCGCCCTATGTCCTCGATAGCCTCACGAATTCCATCTTTGAGGTCTTCAATCGAAGCAAAACACGATTGTTGTTTGTCGAATCGACTGCATTTATAAGTACTTTGATAGTAAATCACCTCTCAAGTAGCCCATCCTCACCACTGTAGCGCACTTATTCGCATCTTCACACCATCTACGAAAAACACTGAATGGTAGGCGGTAAGTGTAAATTAAATCCTGGTGGCAACAAAAAGCAAAAGACTCGCAAGAGGCCAACAACAGAGTCACCACGTCAACGTCAAGTCCAATGATGACGAAGTCAGCCAACACCTGTTGCAGCTTCCAAAATTTCAACTCCTACGTATCCTAAGCGCCTGTTTCAAGTCGCACCGAGCAACGAGAACGAATTATACATAGGTTAACAAAAATTTTACACTCGATTAGGCACTCGAAAGCTGTGCAGCAGCAGCTTTCGCACCAGCGAATTTATCCTCTTCAAAGCGAGAGTTATGAGAAAATTTTTTAGTTGCACGCAGCAAAAAAATTATTGCCAAAAATCGATGACAACGATATCAAATGTCTGAGGCAGTTAGTACGAATACAAGGCACAGAGCGAGGCCGGCAATAGCAGGTGCATTTTTGGTATTCTAGACAGCGAGCAGCCACCCAGGCATCAGCATCAAACTGTGTTTTGTTATACCCACGGGTATGTATTCAGTTCGCATGTACTCGTATGTGTGTGTGTATGCTTGCATTTTAATTGTAAATGCTTTAATTTAATCTCCTCCGTCGGCTCAAGCCAAGTGGCAAACATTGATTCAGCAAATTCACACGCTCATCACGTTAGCCTCTAAAAGTGGCGCATATCTGGCGGCTGGAGTGCATAAGTGTGCGTGCATACGTGCATATTTGAGCCTGAGGTTGGTCATTAATGGTAGCAAAGTATTTTTTTTTTGTTATTGGATAACATGTCCGAACGCCCTAAGACTCTGGTTTAAAGCACCAGTATAAATGGAAGCGGGAGGATGGTTCCATGTGTAGAAGTCCACGCAAGTGGGGAAAGGAGGATGGTTCCATGTGTAGAAGTCCACGCAAGTGGGGAAAGTTACTGATCGCCATTCACTTGGGAATGGCCAGGACGATTCTTCTGCATATGGTTCAAGCAGCTCACAACGGCCGGGATTAGCCCACGTATCCTCTGGGTAGCTTCCGAACATCCGTTCGGGAGTGAGCTAACGTGAGAAGGCGAAACATTCCAGGATAGCTGGTTGTGCGTTGGGTTTGGGACCCGCCACTTAAAAATCGCCCCCAATGAAAAGTTTTAAAAAGCCTCGGATGAGACCTCCCTATACTGATGACGACCCCTGCAAACGAACTAAGGATTATGATTTGAGGGCATGCACCTGGAATGTCCGGTCCCTTAATGGGGAAGGTGCCTCTGCCCGGCTGGTTGATGTCCTCGTGAGAGTAAAGGCTGACATCACTGCCATCCAAGAGATGCGATGGACGGGGCAAGGAAAGAAAACCATGGGACCTTGCGACGTCTACTACAGCTGCCATGTAAAGGAGCGCAAATTCGGTGTCGGATTTGTTGTGGGAGAGAGACTTCGTCGCCAAGTACTGTCGTTCACTCCGGTGGACGAGCGTCTCGCAACAATCCGCATCAAAGCCCGTTTCTTCAACATATCGCTAATTTGCGCCCACGCCCCGACGGAAGAGAAGGACGATGCGACCAAAGATTCCTTCTATGAGCGCCTGGAACGTTCCTATGAGCGCTGCCCCCGCCACGACATAAAAATCGTGCTTGGCGACTTCAACGCCAGGGTGGGCAAGGAGGGAATTTTTGGTCCCACAGTCGGAAAATTCAGCCTGCACAACGAAACATCCGGTAACGGACAGAGGCTGATCGACTTCGCCGGGGCCCGAAACATGGTAGTCTGCAGCACCAGATTCCAGCATAAGAAGATTCACCAAGCCACCTGGCTGTCTCCTGATCGAAAAACGCGAAACCAGATCGATCATGTTGTGATAGATGGAAGACACGCTTCTAGTGTATTAGATGTACGTACGATCCGAGGACCCAACATCGACTCGGATCATTACCTTGTTGCAGCCAAACTGCGCACCCGCCTCTGTGCAGCAAAAAACGTACATCTACCTACGCAAAGAATGTTCGACATCGAAAAGCTGCAATCACAACAGACAGCCAGAAGATTCGCCACTCGACTCTCACTCCTGCTCTCGGAGAGCACTGCCCAACAACCCGGCATGCGCGAGCAATGGAGCAACATTTCTCGTTCCCTACGTACCGCCGCCGAAGAAGAAATCGGATTCCGGCGAGCCCGAAAAAACAATTGGTACGACGAGGAATGTCATGCTGCCGCAGAAAGAAAGGATGCCGCCTATAGAGCCACGCTGCGATCGGGCGCAACGCGAGCCATGTGGGATCGCTACAGAGAGCTGAAAAAGGAAGAGAGACGTATTATCCGAAAGAAGAAACGAGAGGCCGAAATACGTGAGTGCGAAGAGCTTGAGATGCTGGCCAACAGGAACAACGCCCGAAAATTCTACCAGAAAGTTCGGCGGCTTACAGAAGGTTTCAAGACCGGGGCGTTTTCCTGTAAGAACAAAGACGGCGAACTGGTGACTGACGTACAGAGCAATCTTAGATTATGGAGGGAACACTTATCGAACCTATTAAACAGTGACAGCTGCGCATGTCACCGAGAAAGTGAAGATCCCGATACCCCAATCGTTGACGACGGAATTGTCGTTCCGCTACCCGATCATGACGAGGTGAGAATAGCGATAACGCGGCTAAAGAACAACAAAGCCGCGGGCGCCGACGGACTGCCGGCTGAGCTATTCAAACATGGCGGCGAGGAGCTGGAAAGGTGCATGCATCAGCTCCTATGCAAAATATGGTCGGATGAAAGCATGCCTGCCGATTGGAATTTAAGTGTGCTCTGCCCAATCCATAAGAAGGGCGATCCTGCAATTTGTGCCAATTACCGCGGGATTAGTCTTCTAAATATCGCCTATAAGGTTCTAGCGAGCGTATTGTGTGAAAGGCTGAAGCCCACCGTCAACCAACTGATTGGACCTTATCAGTGTGGCTTCAGACCTGGAAAGTCTACCATCGACCAAATATTCACAATACGCCAAATCTTGGAAAAGACCCATGAAAGAAGAATCGACACGCACCATCTTTTCGTCGACTTCAAAGCTGCATTCGACAGTACGGAAAGGAGTTACCTGTATGCCGCGATGTCTGAATTTGGTATCCCCGCAAAACTAATACGGCTATGTAGGATGACGTTGCTCAACACCAGCAGCGCCGTCAGAATTGGGAAGGACCTCTCCGAGCCGTTTGATACCAAACGAGGTTTCAGACAGGGTGACTCGCTGTCGTGTGACTTCTTTAACCTGATGTTGGAGAGCATCGTACGAGCCGCAGAACTTAATCGCTCAGGCACAATTTTTTATAAGAGCGTACAATTGTTGGCGTATGCCGATGATATTGACATCATCGGCCTTAACAACCGCGCTGTTAGTTCTGCCTTCTCCAAACTGGATAAAGAGGCAAAGCGAATGGGTTTGGTGGTGAACGAGGACAAAACGAAGTACCTCCTGTCTTCAAACAAACAGTCGGCACACTCGCGTATCGGCACCCACGTCACTGTAGACAGTTATAATTTCGAGGTTGTAAAAGACTTCGTCTATTTAGGAACCAGCATTAACACCGATAACAATGTCAGCCTTGAAATCCAACGTAGAATCTCTCTTGCCAACAAGTGCTACTTTGGACTAAGTAGGCAACTGAGCAGTAAAGTCCTCTCTCGTCGAACAAAACTAACACTCTACAAGACTCTCATCATGCCCGTCCTTACGTATGGCGCAGAAGCTTGGACGATGACAACATCCGATGAAGCGACGCTTGGAGTGTTTGAGAGAAAGATTCTGCGCAAGATTTTTGGACCTTTGCACGTTGGCAACGGCGAATATCGCAGACGATGGAACGATGAGCTGTATGAGCTTTACGACGACATAGACATAGCACAGCGAATAAAGATCCAGCGGCTACGTTGGCTGGGTCATGTCGTCCGAATGGATACAAACGCTCCGGCACTGAAAGTATTCGATGCGGTACCAGCTGGTGGTAGTAGAGGAAGAGGAAGGCCTCCTCTGCGTTGGAAAGATCAGGTGGAGAAGGACTTGGCTTCACTTGGTGTGTCCAATTGGCGCCGGTTAGCACGAGAAAGAAACGACTGGCGCGCTTTGTTAAACTCGGCCAAAATCGCGTAAGCGGTTATAGCGCCAATTAAGAAGAAGAGATAAATGGAAGCGTAGGTTCGAATCCCACCGCTACCAATCTACCCCTAAAAATTTATGAATATTTTCTTTGGCCTCCAATTTTTAATTAATTTTTTTTTTAATCTATTATCCCATTATCGTCTGCTCAGCGCGTTTTAGCACAAAGCGTTTTAGCACAATTCCATCGTCATAACGATCGCTGCGTGCTATCTTTCACATCTGAGTAAATAGGCAAGCAATTGATTTGTTTTGATGTAATGACAACCAAAGTTTTATTTAAATTATCAGTGACCGAAGTCGAGTTGAAGTGATTTACCACCGTACGATTGTCTCGAGTTCGAAACCCACACAAACATGAAGCATTAAGTGGTAAAAAAATTATTTGTGAAAGCGAACGAATCGAATCTGAATATATTTGGTAGTCGAAAAAGTCTTTTCGTATTTCTAATCAAACTTCAACTCATTTTTTTATATTTATAATGAACTTTATTAAACCAAATATGTACCATTTGGTCGACCATTTTTCTTCTAGACACATTATTCCATCAGTGTAAAACTTTTGTGGTTTCTCGGCGAAAAACTGCGACAAGTAATTTTCACAGGCTTCTCTTGAAGCAGACTTTGCTCCATTAAGGGAGTTCTGCATTGACCGAAACAAATGGTAGTCCCATGGTGCAAGGTCAGGGCTATATGGTGGATGCATCAAAACTTCCCAACCAAGCTCTCCCAGTTTTTGCCGAGTCATCAAAGATGTGTGTGGCCTAGCGTTGTCCTGATGGAAGAAGACGCCCTTTCTGCTGATCAGTTCTGGCCGTTTTTTTTCGATTGCTTGCTTCAATCTCATCAGTTGTTGACAGTAAAGAGTAGAATGAATCGTTCGAGCAGGCTGGAGCAGCTCATAGTGGATAATTCCTTTCCAATTCCACCAAACACACTGCATAACCTTTCGAGGCGTCAATCCTGGCTTTGCGACCATTTGTTGAGCTTCACCACCCTTGGACCATGATCTTTTTCGCACATTATTGTCGTATTTGATCCACTGTTCGTCTCCTGTTACTATTCGCTTCAGAAATGGTTCGATTTCATTTCGTTTCAGCAAAGAATCGCAGATGTTAATTTGGTCCATTTAATTTTTCACAGACAATTCATGTGGTACCCAAACATCGAGCTTCTTTTTGTAACCAGCCTTTTTTAAATGGTTCAAAACCGTTTGATGATGAATGCTTAGTGCCTTGGCGATGTCATGGCAGCTTATGTGATCTTTCAATCAATCTGCCAATCTTTTCCATAATTTCATCGACTTTTTCAACGATAGGTCGACCGGAGCGAGGAGCATCTTTCACATCGAAATTTCCAGAACAGAAGCGAGCGAACCATTGTTGTGTTGAACCATTCATGACCTTTATTTTTTAAAGATTTCCCTTTCAAATATTGGCCGCAACTGCGCCGTAATTCGACCAACCGTAACCACCAATTTTGAACGACTCGCTGGAGGGCTTCGGTCTGTCTCTCGTGAATACCTTTAGAAATGTTAGCTTTCAATGGCTCAATCGAAGCTGGTTCATCCACAAAGCATTCAGACTTTACATACCCCCACGAATAGAAGCCCAAAGGTGTGATATCACACGATCTTGGTGGCCTAATCCGCTGGGCCGAGACAAGAGATAAATTGTTCATCGAAATGACGATGCAGTAAATCCATTATTTCACGGGCTGTATGACAAGTAGCGCCATCTTGTTGAAAGCAAATGTTATGGAGTCGTATAACACCGCGCGATAGCGTTCACTATTCACTGCTGCATAGGCGCCAGTCTCGTCTTGGCCGATGATTTCTCCAGCCCGTAGACCGCACCAAACGGTTGTTTTAATGGATGTAATGGCTGTTCTTGAATAGCTTCGGGTCGAATCACCTCGTGAAGCGCTGTCTCCGTAGATTTGCCTTTAAGGTATGCAGTTGATATACCAGAGCCCTCCAAAGAGCTTCTCAGGTGTATATCCAAAAGTCTTTCAAAGGTTTTTAACAGGAAAGACGAATGACTGATTGGACTGAAGCCCTTCGCTGATTCATGACACTTCCTACCTACTTGTGGTATGAAGACGACCTTGACTACTTTCCAACTGTCTGGAATATGGCCTAAGTACGAGTATGAACACGCTTAAAAATTTCCTCTAGTCATGGTAAGATACAGTCCAGGGTTTCCTGTAACATCTCTGGAATGTTCCCATCTGGCCTCGGAGATTTAAAAGGTGAAAAAGATTTGGTTGCCCATGCAACTTTCTCTTTGGTAATTATTTCATTTGCAAGATGCTGTGGGTTATATTAAGCCCAAAAGGGGCCTCATCGCCGTGCACCACATGTTGGCCTGAGCGAGCGATGAACACTTTTCATAGAACCTCGATTCTCGTAATACAATTGGACGAGTTCTAAACTGTGTTGAGGCGTAAGTTTTTCCATGATAAAATGTCAGTGAATACTGAAAAAAATTATGTATTTAGTTTGACAGAAGTCACGCATGATCTGTCAAAAAAACCTGTTAGAAAAAGTATGAGACCTCCAATCTGATCACCCTTTACAAGGAAAAGCTGGGATTATTTAGGAGTTTAGCGCCTTCAGCAATACAGGGTGTTTCGATATAACCACTTTTGTACCAACTTTTGATATTAACGAAACTCATTTTTTATCCAGCTCTTTCACCACTTTTCGCTGGCAGGGTATGCGTGTCTGCATGGACACACACACACACACACATATTGTAAATGTGATTGCGCATGCATGTTGCACGTTGCAATCAAATGATTGCTGTTGTATTGCGTTCGGCCGCTGAAATCTCATGCTTCGCCGCTTGCACTCGCCCACCCCCTCTACCCACTCTACACCCCCGCCATCGGCATACTGTCAGCGCTGCCGCCGGTGTCACATCACCAACTCGCTGTGACAGCATTTTAAACATCGCATCGTCTGCCTACTCTCTCCACTAAATCGCCCTACTCCCCCAAAGCCGCTCCATCGTCCATCGTCGATTGTTGTGCGTTTATCATACATAGCTACGTTGCATGTGTGTGAGTGTGTGTGTGTCTGTTTCACATTAGATTTAGTTTAATATTTGTCTCTTGTTTATTTACCACTGCTTTTAAGTGGTCGACGTTGTTGTTGCTGTTGGTGTTGCCGTTGCTGCCGCATATTGCTGCAATCACTGCTGCCTGCACTAGTTGCTGCGCTGCATTGCAACAATTGTAGCAGTTTCGTATGCGGCGGCTGGTTACGAAACTCAAGAAAAACTTCCGCATTCATTTAAGATCTTTCTGTCGTTGCTGTTGTTATTTTTTATTTCACGCTGTTGCACTCAGCTGCTGCTGTTGCCGCTGCGCTACGTTGCTACTCGTATTATTAATGCCGGCTCCGGCTCCGGCTCTGGCTCCAGCTCCGGTTGTTGTTGATTTTCTTTTACTTGCAGTCGTTTTTCTTACTCTTTATGGAGCGCATAGACAGACAGGCAAACAGCATTGACAACTCGACGCCACTGTAAGCAGCAACAACAGCAATCAAGCGCTACTGTAACATAATTTTGAGCCACGACTTCGGTGACACCAGTTGAGGTACCGGCTATGGCTGTGGCTGTGGTAATGGCTCAGACTCATCTGCCACAATCATTAGCAGTTAAACGATTTGAACTAATTGGAGGTACTCGTGGAGGTATTTGCATGATACTCGGATTATTGATATCTTTATTTATTTATTTATTTTTACAATGTTTAGCCTTAAAACTGGATTTGATATGTTGAACTTAAAGCAACAATTGACCCTTAAATTATTAAATAGCAACTATTTGTAGAAGTGGTACAATTAGTATTAGAAAAGAGTGATAAAAGTAGCGGTAGTAGTAGGGGATAAGGAAAAGAAAGATTAGTTATAGATAGAATATACATTAATTTGAAAGAATTAGCGACGAAGCGGCAGCAGGAACAAACAATATTAGACATAACTGGCCGCCTAACCAACCAGCAGAATATTAGTAAACAGCCAATCAGAGATCTGAATGGTGCTTTACTGACTTCCAATGATGACCAGATCCGAAGATGGAAAAACACAATTTGAAGCAATTAGCAACATTGCGCTTAGCAGTGAATGTAGTTTTGAATTTGACAGCATAACAACAACATCTTCCCCTAATCTAGCGGAGATCGGGAATACAATTAAGAAGCTGTAGCTCACCAAAGCCGCGGGCAAAGATGGCATACAACCAGAAGTACTGATCGCCGATCCGCAATTTTCCGCAAAAATTCTTCACCACCATATCACCGCCGTCTGGGACAATGAAAAGCTGCCTCCGTCATGGCAAATGGCAACATCGGGAGGCTGCCCACGAAAGGCGATTTGCGTGACTGCGGCAACTGGCGAGGAGCAACCCTGCTCAACGTCATCTACAAATAATTCCAGCCACGATCATACAAAGCAGACTCCAATGTATCGAGATTTCCTTAAGGGACGAACTAGCTGAATTGACCAAGCCAACATTCTTCGCATCATAGTAGAACAATCAGTTCAGTGGTGTTTCCCTCGCTTTCCATGCTGTTCGTTGACTTTAGCAAGGGAGTTCCCGATAACATAATTCGCCTCCTCAGAGCCTTTTACGAGAACTCCGAACTGGCAGTGCTTCATAATGGAAGCATCAGCGACCCATTATCCACCAACGCAGGCGTAAGGCAAGGTTGTCCCCTGTCGCCCCTTCTCTTCCCCATCGTCCTACGAAAAAGAGGCATCGAATGGAGTTTCGCCAGGCATTTTGTGGACCTGGAATTCGCCGATATCATCTACCTCGCAAACTCACTGGCATGCAAGCGAAGGCGGATAGACTAGTAACGCTGGCACGCACTGTCGATTTGGAGTCAACATCGACAAAACCAAACCTATGCGAATCAACCACAATAAAGCAGGGCATATAACGGTTGATGGGTGCCCAGTGAAATTTGTCGAAAGCTTCTGCTACCTCGGCTGCACTATGACAACAGACGGCGGAGCAGATGAAGGTATTAACTGGAGAAAAAAGAAATTCGTTGAGTACGTCCAGCACTAATCGGCAAAGTAACGAAACAATTTGCACAAAGATACAAAGAAGTCCCTTCTAGGCTTCTGCTTTATAGGAATATAAAGGTTAAGGCTGCAAATAGTTATGCCGTAACACACAGCATGTGTCGATTCATCATGTCTTAACAAAAAATAGCTGAAAAGGCAGTAGAATTAATAACAGCATTTGCATTTTGTCATAAAAATACGGATAATTTTCAACTAAGCCAATTAATTTTTCGTCGTTAATTTCTAATATCCAAATTTGTATCGCAAAAATCAAAACAAATGTCAAGTATTTCACAGCTGCTTAGGGTGGCAACTGCTCAATAGATGCATATGGCTAGGGTTATCGCTATGGCGCTTGGTGCGACACCTATAATCGTTTTCAGTGATGGCCATAAGTATTGCACAGCCTCATTTCTCCACATATCCCAAGCTTTGATCGCATTTGGTATGACGGATTGCTATGAAAAATAAAAGACATTCTAACCCTAAATTATTACACTTTTATCGGGCCCTACCTCAAAGAGCGACATTTCTTTGTTAAACAAAACGAATAACACTCTGAACTCTGTGAAAGTTTAGCTGGTGTACACCAAGGCAGTATAATGGGCCCAGCCCTATAGCGGCTCTACACCCACGATTTACCAGTAACTGAGGAAACTGTTGGAACTTCTGCAGATGACACCGCTGCACTCGCAACTGATGCTTTTTACAGTAGCGTATCTCGTAGCACAAGGTGGCTCAAAATGTATCAATTAATGGATAGTTTTTTTAATAAAAAATAAAAAACAAAAAAAATTACTGATCAAAATCTTTATTTGGGCCTTTACAATGTTAAGTAGAAAAAATAATATCCGTGAAATAGCTGCCGCCAATGTTGATACCCATTCGAGCCCGTTTTATCGCAGTTTCCTTGACTTCTTGCAAGATTTAGGGTGATAACTGTTCGCATTCCTACCGCATATTCTCCTTAAAAGCTGCAATTGTCTATGGCTTGTTGACATAACCCGTGGCTTCAAGTAGCCCCAAAGATAAGAATCTGGCATGGTTAAATCGGGTGATCTAAGAGTTGCTTAAGTATTTCATTTAATAGTAATTTAGAACAAAGTTTGGAAGTTGAAAAATCAAAAGCCAAGGAATTTTAGAATGAGTTAGCTTGCCTTAAAACGCTCTCTGACTTTTTCATAAATAACGTTATTCTAAAACGCACTGTTCAAATTAAGGATCTTGGAGTGATCTTTAACAAAAAACTAACTTTCATAAAACCTGTCGGCTTTATTGTTGCTAAAGTTTTTTCTACGCTGAGATTCATTAGAAGAAATTCTAATGTATTTAAGGATCGGAGAACTTACTTGACATTAATGTTTGTCTACAACTTAATGACTCATCAAAGAATTGACTGCGAAGAATTATGCAGTTTTTGAATTTGACTACTTCATTGTGTGAATTGAGACATGGTCATTTGCTTGTCGAAACGCTGTATAGAACCAATTATGGCTAGAATGGGCCGATTGCTTGAACTGTACGTACATTGTCTAGAGACGTTTGAAAAGTTCGCGCAAAGTCAGAGATATTCAGATTCAGATTCAGATTCCAAGATTCAGCCAGATCGGTATATTTCTTTGTGTTTGGCATTCGTTTGGATCGATGAAGTCAAGTGCTTTTCCTTTTCCCATCACAACAACACACCTGTTCACGCCTCAACAGTTGTGGTCCCCTAATTAATGGAAATAGGGTTCCAACTCGTTTCACATCTCCTCTATTCTCCAGACTTGGCTCCGATGGATCACTCGGACTACTATTTGCTCTCTAATTTGTCTAAATAAATGACTTGGTACTTGTCTTGGGAATTTTGGGAAAAAGATGTTATTCAAACGAGCAGATGATTTCCGAAACGAATGGCTATTTTTCATTTCATTTCATTTACTGGGGCAAATCCTATTATTCGAAAGGGATTATCCAAGTAGAACAGCATTGGACGAACTGCACGGAGACTTTGTCGAAAAATAAAAAAAAGGCACCATATAAATTTTCATTCAACTTCGGCTAGATTTAAATTAAGTTAATCCTCCCTTACGTAGTATGTAAAGATGGCCTCGGTAGTCTAACGTAAGTGCACTAGCCTGCCATCCCAGATGGTTTGGGTGCGAATCCCACGTAAAGCACGGTCCTCGCACTTTTTCCAAATATACCTACTTTCCCTGTTTCTAAAAAAAAAAAAATACTCCAATCCCATTCCCACAAAAATTCACTCCCACACAACAGTCTGCGCATTATTCGCATTGTGGCTGCTAAAACAAGCAAAAAAAAAACAAAGAAAATCACACAGTCACACATTGCATCAGTGGCGCCAGCAAAGAGGAAGCGGGCATTCGCGATAATAGTGCAGACACATCAAATTTTGCAAAGACCTCAACCATCTGTGCGATCCTTCTGCCATAAAAATGTGAGACACAGATGCCGCTCCAAGCAGTAAGAACTACTTAGGACTGGTAGCGGCAGGCTAGTCACCTACCCCGTCAGAAAAAACAAAAACAGATTAAAGAAACCAACGCAAGGTTGAGTCTTGTCGAGGCCCTATGCTCCCGAGTGGATTGAACAAGTTCATGGACTTATTCATCTCAGTTTCGTAAGCCACTAACAACTAACAAAATCGGTTCTGATTCTCAAACAAAGATTGTCGATTTTGGTAGCCATTAGCTGTTTTGAAAGGTCAGGTTGTTAATATTAATCCCTGAGTAACATTATGGGGTTTGTGAGTTTTTACCCCACGCCTCAAAAATCTAAATACAGTTTTTTCTCTGATCAATAGCTGCATCTTGTTGAACCCTTTCGTCTCGAGCTTTACAGAGTTTTATCAGCACTGTATGTAACACCTAGAAAACTTTAAATGAATGAGTGTAAATTTATACCTACATGGTAACCCTTAATGTATGTGTTTCAGGACACTC
Source organism: Anastrepha obliqua (assembly GCF_027943255.1). Classification (NCBI taxonomy): domain Eukaryota; kingdom Metazoa; phylum Arthropoda; class Insecta; order Diptera; family Tephritidae; genus Anastrepha; species Anastrepha obliqua. Next base: position 179,979,825 of record NC_072892.1, on the reverse strand, counting down.
CGGTGTTCAAATTGCCGATGAATCGGCCAACCGTGTATCAGCGGTTCCCAACAAGGGGCAGAGCCAATAGTCGGAATCAGTTCCGCAGGATTCATGAATTGGATCAGCGATTATGTAGGCAATCTACATGAAGGGCGATGGTCCGGTCTAGAACGCTGCAGAACTGCAAAGTGTTTTGTGACAAGTCCGAACAGGAAACTGTCAAACTTTCTACTAAAACTTGGAAGAAAAGACGTTCGGTTGATGGTCGATATTATTTCAGGACACAACCCATGGGGTCAGCATATGACCACCATTGGAATCATTGAGGACCCAATGTGCCTGTCCTGCTTGGAGGAGGCAAATAGCACAGAGCATTTCTCTGTGAGTGTTCTGCCTTTGCTAGAGCAAGGCTACGAGTTTTGGGTTCCGATGTCGTGAGAATTAGCAATATTCGTTCTCTAAAACTGGAGGATATTTACAGATTTGCCAAAGAATCTGGAAAACTCTCACAGGACTAACTATCTCTATCTCTGTCTCTATTGTTTTATATCTCTTTCTCTGATACTTTTCTCCTTTCCTCCTTGACTATCTACCCTCTTTCCAGAGCATTGAATACAATGGGCTTTTTAGCCGGAGTGTTTTAGGATCCACCAAATCTCCTGGTGCTCCTTGGCTCGACATTTTCAATTTTCAACCCTTAATGTAGTTGAAAGCTTATACACCTACACACAGTTGAGCTTTATCCTCTTTCGAAGAAAATAAAGCTCCTTCGTTCAGCATCTTACATCTTACCGTAGAAGGTACTATAAAAAGACGATGTACTCGTTGAGCGTAAGTGGAATTTCAAATAAAAACAAAAACCATTTTCGAAATTATAAAAAATAGTTGCCCAAAATTTATAAATATCAACAATAAACATTTTAGTAAGCTTTAGCTGCTTTTAATTGTGAGTTCACCATGTCCCCCAAAACTCATTTCCTCAATTCTTTCATCGGAAATAAAAGTGACGCCTGGATGTCAGTAGTCAATAATTCCTGTACTTTTTTAAGTCATATTTCACAATTGTCAAGTAGACAGATATACAATTTTACACGATCAAACAACGGATTAAAGTTGTTGAAACTTATTATGAAGTATCGCGAAATTAGTGATTTTTTTGGTGGAAATAATCGTCCGAATGAGTCGACAACTCAAAGATTGGTGAAAAAATTTCAACAAACTGATTCTTTCGAGTATAGAAAAGGGGCTGGCAGACCAAAAACTGGACGTTCTGTTGAGAATATTACTGCTGTTGCCCAAAGTGTTGCTGAACAACCTTCAACATCGATACCTCGACGTTCTCAACAATTAGGCATTCGTGAATCAACTGTTGGACGAATTTACCTATAGATGTGGGCATGGCAGACATTTAAATTGTGTCATTTTTCGCAAATAATTCTTAAGAGCCGTATTTTGAATAGAAATAGTGATATCTGAAAGAATCTAAGTTTTTACATGTTTTATTTTAAAACAACATTTAGGTGCGTCTGTTGAAGGACCCTTTATTGTATATGCATAACCTGAAAATAGTTATCCTTAAGAGAGCCAAGTTCTCATTCACTTGCATTTCTACTGCGCATAAAAATAATCTGCAGTTCGATAACGCCACCAGCGGTACATGTCAGAACAAACCGTTACCTGAGAGTAATGCTACGTGCACTGGCCGTTGTGAATCGGAACGAATAACACAATTCGTTGTCATTGTCACAAAGTTGCGCCGACAAGCGCATCACCACCATAACTCCACGTTACTCCCCTCGCCATGATGGGCTCATAAAGCATGCAATGACTCGCATATTGGCTCAATGTAAATGCAATGGAGCAGATCGGCACTCTACCGAAAGATGGCTTGAGAGGTGACGAAAATAAGCAAAGAGAACTAAAAACACATAAAAAACGAAGTCAATACAAGAATTACAACAAAAATCACTTTACAAGTGCAAGACACCAATGCCAGAGCCAACTTCTGGTTGAGCACAACAACCAGATAGCAAGGCAATGAGGTGGAGCGAAAGAAAGCCGAAAGAAAACTGGGGAAAACGATCAAAAGAAAGGAAGGTTGGCGACCATTTCAAAAAGTCAGCGGTGAATAACACCCAAGAGGCTGCAGGGATTTAAGCAGAGAAAGCAACGGAGCGCCGCGCAACGGTAGTTTGAGTGTGCAGGCTGGTTAGGTGCAGCGAAAAGTGGACAATGAACAACGGACAACGGAATATTATGCAATCACAGCATGAACAAGACACTCTTGACCGACTTTTCAAAAGCCGGATTAACGGTATATGGACAAGAATGAGTGCTGTGCGTTCGCTTGCGCGTCTAATGGGTGCAAGAATAATGACATCGGCAGTAAAGATAAAAAATATGAAACGAATGTAGATATGTAGAAATGTAAACATAATACAACAACAAAAGAACAACATTAAAAGCTTGCGGACAATGCAATAAATTTAAGGAAAGCAAAGTAAGAAAAAATAACGTAAAGTTAAGTGATAAATTTCTTCAACAGATAAAATTGAATAAAATGAATTGAAATGAAATGAAATGAAATTAGGGAAAAGGTAAGGAGTGAAGCGAAACAAATTTAAATACCATTAAAAATATTTTAAATTAAATAAAGTAAAATAAATTAAAACTAAAAGAAATAATTACACTAAAATAATATTAAACTAAAAAGAAGTATTAGAATAAGTAAAATTAAAATAAATAAACTTAAATTAAATCAAATTAATATATTTTAAATAAATTAAAATTAAATTCAAAAGGATAAATAAATATAATGTAAAAAATTGTGAAAATTAAAATTGAAAAATTTAAATAAAATTTAAAAATTATAAATTAAAATCACGACATTTCAATAAAATTTAATTATATCGAATTAAATAAACTAAAATAAATTAAAACTATAATAAAACAAAATTAATAGAATTAAGAAAAATTAAATTGAATTAAAATAAGCAAAATTAAATTCAAAAAGTTAAATAAATATAAAAACAAAGAAAAAATATGTAAGAATTAAAACTGAAAAATTAAAAAAAACTAAAGAATCATAAATAAAAATCCCTACATTTCAATATAATTTAATTAAATAAATAAAATAAATTAAAACTGAAAAAAAATTATTAGAATTAAGTCAAACTCAATTCAAAGAAATGAATATATTTTACATAAAATTAAATTCCAAACCTTAAATAAATGAAATTAATTAATTAGAATTAAGTAAAATTCAATTAAAACAAATGAATTTATTTTACATAAAATTAAATTCCAAACCTTAAATAAATGAAATTAAAGAAAGAAACATAAAAATTAAAGAAACTTAAATTAAATTATATTAACTTAAATCAAATTGAATAAAATAAAATAATTTAAATGAAAAGGAAAAGAAAAAGAAAAACAACAAATAAATAAAAAATAAGTCTAGCCCAATGGCAAAGATTCTTGGTATGAGTCTTAACGTTTTACAAAAAATCGGTGTATTTTGACCATTTTTTCAGAGCTAGTTTAATTTTTATGAATTTCTGAACTGAGTTAAGTCTGGGTTGGGCGTTTAAACGTAATTTTACTAAGCAGAAACGCTGAAATGGAACTGAAAAACAGACTCTTACGGTTTTGTCGTTTCCGAACAGATGAATGGTTAAGTGAAAACCTTTACCATGACAGAAATACACGCGAGAGGTTAGCAGTGCTTGCCGCAGGCGGAAATATTGGAAACTGTAAAAAGTTCTAGTGTCAGAATAAACGGGCACAGTTCATAGTTAGCTGCGGATATGTCGTACACTTCCTCTGCAGACGTTTACAGCAGGCGAATTTGGTCTGGCGGAGTATGAAGCGCATCTACAACACTGTTCCCTTCGTTTCTTGTTTCCAGCGAGCTTGAAGTGTGGCATTTAATGTATTAGTATTTCAAAAGATCCATATTTTAATAAAACTCAAAATTTGGTAGTACTTGACTTTTAGAATGTGACTGTATTTCGTAGTGGTAAAGTAGAGTAACAAAGTTACATATCTACATATTTGCGGTTATAAGTACAATTTAATATAAAATAAAAAATTAAATATAGAGACATTCAACGCACTATGGATTCAAATGCAAGGCGGACGATTAAGTATCCAAATGGGTTTTTGCCAGTGCTACAATCGGTGCACCAGTTGGCATCTCTGGAAATACACAAGCACTACCAGCGATGTCAATGTGAGTATATTTGATTGGAAACTTCGACCCCAACCCATGTTTATCCAAACCAGTGGCTTGAATGAGAAAAGCTGCTGGACTCTAAGAAATAAAAATGTTTATAAAAAAATTCCTTACAACATAATTCAGTGTTTACCTGATGACCTCTTTTTGTTTGTTTCGAAGGTGTTTTATTGGATTGTACGATGTCTTCGCCAATCGCTTTGCCTTTGTTAAAGTCGAAATCATCTGGACGCAACATGGATACCTCGAATGGTTCACCGAAAGATTGACCGGTCGCTTGCAGCAAACGTGCATGCCCAGCCTTGTGTGCCACACTATTATCGATGGCAATGGAGTAACCATCACCAGCTGAAAGACGAGCGTGGCCAGTCATAGTTGCAATTGTAATGAGATGTGGGTCGGGTAGTTTGCCCTCGACAGCCTTCTCCTTGAAACGGCATAAAGCATCCGCTATACACATGGGTCCTTCGGTATCAGTGCTGCCCACGCGCACGCGTACACCAGCGCGTGAAGTAATAATCTCATCGCAGACATATGATTCCTCACCCAACGAATTTCGTACCATGCATAGAGCGGCCATAACGTGCACATCGGCAGGCTTTTTCTCATTGACAATCTGTGCAGCAGAAGCTTAAGATTCCAACAAAAATGCTCGCAATTTGTAACATTACCTGCATAAATCCAGCGACAGCAGCTGCACCACACTTATCACGTGACTTGCCAGCCATTACACGGCCAACTTGGATATCGGTACCGCCAGTATCGTAGGTGACTCCCTTACCCACCAGCATGAGCGTCTTGCGTGCCGGCTTTGGTGGCACATACTCCAACAATATGATGCAACCGCGATGGCGAGGAACTTGACGTGCAGCGCGATTGATGGCATAAAAAAGTGGAAACCCACGTGCCAGCGCATTCTCATCTTCAATTGGTTTCATATTCATTGAGCAGAGTGCATTGTTAACGTAGCTTTCAACGCGCGGTGGCGACATACGCTCCGGGTCACCAACACCTGCAAGTGCAGACAGCAGTTAATATTTCGCTGCATACTTTTAGGCATGCGCATATAAGTAGCTCTACTTTAAGAAGCAGCATAGCCACTCGATTTGGCATCATCTACTCATTTAGTAAAGCCGAACAATGTTCAATCAGCATAGAAAACCCCCATCAATTTTCTAAAAGATTCTAATTTCTATGCACTCACCAATATCACGCGCTATTCTTCGACCTGATTCCAATAACAAAGCCTCCTTTAAAATATCCTCAGCTTTGGGCGAAGTCATTAAAAGAGATAACTTTTTAACTCGTCTTGCCTCCGCCGGTTTATCCTCGCGCAGTTGAATTGGCTAGAAATTAAATTGTTTATAGATTCAAAATGAGGGAATATTGAAATAAGATCGCCACTCACGACATATAACTGATGCAAAGCACCGAGTACGGTACAAAGTTCGGTATTGGCGAAGCTTTGGCTCGCTGGCACGACCAGCATGGGCGATTCAAAACCAGCCTGTTGAAGTGAAGTAAAGAGGTGACCGATTTTTATTTATACACTCATTAAAGTAAAAGTTAAACTTTAGCAGAAAAGTATGAGATACCGTTACATCGGTTTTGAAAATGGGGTCACCTTAATGGCGCGCTCCAACGCCTTAGCCGCTGCTTGTTGATATGTGCGCACATCGTGGTAATCAGTTAATTCTGGTACGCGCGAATAAACTATAGGCAAGTCCAGTATGAGCGATTTAAAGCATGAGACGGCACTGTCAAACTCCTTATCAAATTTGCTGAGTTGTTCAAATTCATCCACCAATTCAGAGGGCACTTCACTGTCGATAATGCAGACTGCATCGCAGTTGGACTTTTGAATCCGCTTGACGAGCTTGACACTGCAAGGCAGCAGTCTAAGAACAGAAGAAAGAAATACAAGTGGAATTAAATTAGATATACATATGTACATACATGTACACTTAAATTTGTTTTTGGTATTTTTAAAGTTCATTTTGCGTTTGCACGTCCATATGCAAGTATGCACCCTGCCAGCTTTTATTTCAAACCTATCAGCACTTTATTGTGGGAAATATTCTATTTGCGCTATATAGCAATTGAAATTAATTTACTTCTCATGGGGAAGAAAACAAAAAAAAAAACATTTACTGTTCGAACGTATTTTCCTCATCGTGCCGCTATAAATTACAAGAATTGGTTTGCTGCTGACTGCTGTATCGACTCCAAAGCAGATTAATCCTTGAGTTAATGTTTCTAATAATTTCTTGAATATTAGAAAACCGTGTTTGCAAAAATACCTTTTGTTAGAATAAAGAATATTTTACATTTAGTCCTCTTAGCGTTCCATTACATTTACGCTTCTACACAAATAAGCTTTTTCCATACGTTGCACCTTTTACACTCTATTTTAATCTGAATTTTCTAACAATAATTGTGAAATAAACTTAGGGAAAGCACTCACTCATCAATACGCATGTTAATATTTTTAGTAACAAACACAAAAAGAAATATATGCAATATTTAAACAACCGACAACGTCAACGATTCCTGCCGAACTGAACATCCTAATACAACTTTTGCAACAAATTATCACTTATCGGCTGGCATGTACACTATTTTGTTATTGCTATATTTTGCTAATGACAGTTTATCTCCCGCTTAAACCGTTGACTTTTTTGTAAGCACCTCATAAAATGTCAACTTTAGGAGTTCAAAAATGTGGGTGATAACTGCCGTTTCGACTACGGTTATTACTAAGGAAACAACAACACAAATTTTTACATTGCATATTTCACTTACTTTTCGACTCGAATGACACAAACAAGTCACATTGTCACCGATGAACAGGTCCGATGCTTGTCCCAACTTCGGTTTCCTTTCACAGTTTTTCTAATGGTTTTTATGATAGTCGTCGTGGTGCTTTTGATCGGCCAAAATCTGAGTATGATGCAGTTATGGGAATAAAATTATGCTAGCTGGCTGCTGTAATATAACTGTAGATTCAATTGCATTAGAAGAGCTCTGCAATATAAATAATGAACTGTTGAGCGTAAAAGCAAGAGCTTCGCATTTTTAGAACTCAAACTGTGGGCACAACACGAAGCTCTCACGTCAAGATAAAATTATATAAAACAAATAAAAACAAATAATTAAACTAAGTAAAATTAATTAAAATAATATTAAATTAAAATAACGGAAATAAATAATAATAATAAAGTGAAATAAATAATAAAGTTAAATAAATAGAGTTAAAGAAAAAATATAAAGAATTAAAACCAAAAAAATTAAGTGGAACAAAAATATTTAAATAAAACTAAAGTAACCTGAATGAAATTATATTAATTTAAATAAAATTGATTTAATTGAAAAAAATTTAACTGAAAAAAAAATAAAAAATAATAATATTAATAAAAATAAATTAAAATAAAACTAGGAAGTTAATTATTAAAAATAAACTAAATTAAATCAAATAAATATATTTTATATACAATTAAATTCAAAAAGTTAAATAAAAACAATTAAAGAAATTAATGTAAAAATTTTAACTAAAAATTTAAATAAAACTAAAGAAACTCAAATTAAACCAGATTAATTTAAATAAAAATGAACTAAAAATAATTTAAATGGAAAAAATAAAAATTAATAACTGTAGTAAAAATAAAAATGCATTAATAAACAAAAAAATAAGGACACAATGACTTTTCGTGGGAGTCTGACAACAACTCGATACACAATTTATGACCTTTTTGCAGTGCTAGTTGAGTTTTGGTGAATTTCTGAACTGAGTTAAGGGTTTATGGTATTTTTAGGAATTTTTTTTTTACGATAAAAAAATTAAAAACGATATTTAAAATTTTTAGTCTTTTTATTTAACTTATATACAAACATTTAAAAAAAAATTTGATATAAAAGAAGTTAAACAAAGGGCTTAAAAAATTTAAATATCATTTTTCATTTTTTTATTGTAAAAAAAAATTCCTAAAAATACCAATTTTTTTTAATTTGTAAAATTTTTTTTTTTAATTTTAATAATTTAAATAAAGACACTTTTCTATTTATCTAAAACACAAAAACCAAAACAATTATTAATCAGTATGACTGTAGCTAAGTCCCGTACTAGAATAAAAAAAAATTTAACAAAATGCCTGTTTTGAATTTGACACTCTAAAAATCGATTTTTTGAGTTTTTTTAATCAAAAAAATACGAAACAATAGAAATAATAATATGATTCTTGTTCGGGCGATACCCTTTGATGTTGTAAACAACATATACAAATTTCAGACGATTCGGTTGCATAGTTTTTTTTTTATTTTTGACAACACCAGGCCGAAAAAAGTCGTTTCGAGATAAATGAGTTTAAAGTTTGAGACACAGGAGCGCGCGAACCACTACCTAGCTACTTAGTTAATGGGCTGTAGAAGCTATAATATTGGGAATTTTCACATGGAAATTTCACAGTATATTCATAAGATACTATACTTTCCAAATATCGAAAAAACAAAAAATCAATTTTTTTTAATTTCTAGATCATCGGGTCCCCTTAAGCCTATAGTATGTTGGGTGTTTGAACTAAGTTTAATTGGCAGAAAAACTCAAATTGTACTGACAACTGATCCTTGTAGTTTTGTCGCCTCCGAACGATTGGACGGTTTTGTGAAAACCTTTTCCATGACAGAAATACAATAGGACGGTTAACAATGCCTTCCGAACAGACATTAAACAGACGTAATAAAAGATACAAAAGCAAAACATTGTCATATTGAATTCTAGTCGACAATATTTTAATTAAAGTTAACCCTTTACTGCATGAATTAATAAAGCGCTGAAAAAAGGTGTTTCACGATGGAAATGGCTTTACTTAATTATCAATAAAACATATTAAAAGAAAAATAATGAAAAAGTTTTTTTTTTTTTTTCTTTCTTACTGAACCTTATATAAAAACTAAATGTAAAGTATAGAAAATAGTTTAAAAGCGGCAAAATTAGTATCCAACGAGAAATATGAATATATCGACGCCATGATTTTTGTTTTTTTTTTTGTCAAAAAGTATTTATATTTTACTTTGTTATCGTTTTTGGAAAATAAATCACTAGCACTTTTACTCTGATTTTCCACCCACTTCCACAAATGTGAGGTTATTTCGAAATGTCATGAAATCATGGACATATTTGTATTTAATTATTGCTTAGTACATATAATTTGATGGCTTAAAATAGTTTGAATTATTTTATAATACTTAATGTGGAAAGAAAATTTAATCTAAACTGTAATACCATGTATGGGTCCATATGCGATAAAGGGTTAAACCGATAAATAAAGAGTATAGAAAACAGTTGAAGCGGCATTTCATTTGGTTTAAAAAAGAAGCTCGAAAATGAAGAAGGTTATTCTGACTAAAACGATAAAGTAGAACTAAAATGCAAAAAACCCTAAAATAAAATTAAATTTACGGATTTTGAAATCACATTCTTGGGCAAAGAAAAATCAAGCAATATAGAATTCGAAATCTCGTTGAGTTTTCGAAGTGAACCCACCAATTAGCTTTCCGAATGCTGCTAATCATTCCAATTGCTTAAGGGGTAACACCACTGTAGAAATTTCAAAAAATTGATTTTTTTTTTATAAGCTTAAAAAATTCTTTGAACCTTTTAAAATACAGAACAAAAAGTTTTATACGTTACCGAAGTTTATTTCATAAATATTTTAAGCTTTTAACCAAGCGTTAGTGACTGCTACCTAACGATTTCTCCAAATTTCCAAACTTTAAACGCGTTTTTCTCAAAACACGTTTTCTGAAATTGGCACGCAGCATAACTCAAACAATTTTAAATATTTTTAATCAGGTTTTTCACTACGTCTGTATAATAACCTTCTTAAGAGAAGAGCTTAGGGGATTTTCGATAGATGAATTTAAACGATTGTTATAATTATTTAAGTGCCGTTTTTTTAGTCCAAAATAGAGTTTTTTCTTTCAAATGCTTGCTAATTCCACAAAAATAAATATTTTTTAAATCCCCTACGTGTTTCTCTAGCTATTCTTATCTAGATTAAGAAAAAAAATGTTTCTTTGTTCCAGATTAAAATTTGCACCCTCTGTGCTGCGTGCCGCGGAGCTCCTTCAAGAGAAACTACATTACAAAAATGTCTCCAATGCCGCCATTTTGTAAAATTTTTCGAGCAAACTTTGTAGTTTTGTATTTTAGTATATAAGTAATAACTTCCCAAATCAGAGTGATTGTTTTCCCTTTCCTTCTATACAAAAAAATTCTTTAAAAATCGTGTTTATTTTACTCGTGTACAGTGGTGTTACCCCTTAAGAAGAGGTGACAAAAACATTTTCAGCTTTCATAACAAATTCGGCATTAAGGGAGTAATGACCGCCACTAACTGCACACTTGTTAAAATATTTGCTCCGGCAGCTTCAGTAGTAGTTGTCTCTCATAAGTAAATTAAACACAAGAGATGCTCTAGTAATATGCGATTGCTGTATTTTTTCCTTTAAATAAAATTATTAAGCCTGTTTTTATGAGAGCTTTTCAGTAAAGATATTATGATTTAATATGTGACTTCAAATAAACTTTATAAATTTTATCTAAAATACATTTAACTTTCAATCAATTCGCAATTTTTAATTCGCGTTTATTTTTACTTTGCCACCAGTTATTTTTCTCACGTGCAATTCGTACAAGTAAAAATGTCTACAGTAAAAATTTGTAACTTCCCCTCAAAATAAAATGCCAGTTTGCTCTCTCACTTTCCCTTACTTTGCAAGTTATTTGGACACATGACGACCAACACTTGATAATTGGCAATGACGACCAACACTTGATCATTTGCAAAAATTGTTGCAATTGTTAGAAATTATTATATTTGCTTCAAGGCCTTGCAACAGGCCTATTATTTGATCCATTAACCACCAAATTTGTTCAACTTCATTGTGACTGCACTTTTTGAATACGCGATTCGTCTCAAGTCATAAAATAGTCTCTAAAATAAATAATCAAATTGGCTTGATTCTGGTATAAATTACTGAGTACCTGCATAAAGCTACTAGACCAGCAACAAACTCTCTTTCTATACGGGCTTTCTACAAAATTTCCAAATAAAACTACTCACAATAAACTTTTTTACACGAAATTGTCGTTCTTGCACGAATCTCAAAACAAAAAATGGATTTCTAAACAAAAAAATATTTCTAAAATACTGATTTATTATTTCAGTAAAAAATGTTTGTGAAAGATTAAGTGAAGATGCATATATATGTATGTACATACATATTTTCCTTCAAAAAGATTGCAATAGCAACATTTTAGAACTAACCAAGTCCGAATATGCATTAAAATTTCAACATGTGTCGCGGATAACAAATATTGTACAAGGTGGCGCAAAATTAGTCATCCAATTATGTTTTCAATAATTTTTTACTGAACAAAGATAAATATTTTTGAGTGTTGCATTGCTTATTACGCGTCCATTGCTTATTTGTTTGTCAAATATGATTGACGCACGACACCAAATGTAAAAACTATAAGTTTTTTCAGCATCAGAGCTTTTCCCACATCAAATGCAAAAATTGTACTTGCAGAAACTGGCATGCCACATATCCAAGAAACACTCGAATTGAGCACATTACGACTGATACCTACACTTTTTTATACTCATAATCCTACATTACACAACAATGTAAAACAAGCGCTTATGCGAAAGCGGCATATAAAAAAGCAATCAGCTATCCATCGGGTTGTTCAAAAAACAGTGCATCTCGATCTTGATATAAAACCAAGGTGCTTAAAAATTAGCAAACACCCCCCATGGGCTCTACATACCTCTTTTTTGGAAGACGAATTAATGTGCTTTCCAAAGCACAACACCTGTGCAGATACTTTCAAACAAGTTCTTACGAGTCGAAAACGCCAACTTTACTCAAACGGTTGGACTTTCGTATACACCGACGGATCAAAAGATTATACAAATACCGCGAATGCAGTCGTTTCTGACAAATCTTGAATTATAAGCAAAGGGTTGCTATCACCCTTCTGTTCTATTCTCTCAGCTGAAGCCTATGCTGTGAAAGAAGCAACAAAATGGGCGGTAACGTCAAAAGGAAAATATACCATATGCACCGATAGCCTCTCAATAATAATGGCGATACAGAACCCAAATAACGTACGCCCGATGATTGCATGTATTCGAGATACCCTGATTGCATATAAGACTAAAATAAAATTAATGTGGATACCGAGTCACTGCGGTATCCAAGGCAACGAAGTAGCCGATAAGGAAGCTAAAAATTTATCGCATATGCCCTGCCACTACGTAGAGACAAACGAGAAAAATGATATATTACGCTATATTACAAAATGAAAGAAAATCAACAGAAAGAGTTATGGAGCACTTACAATAACCGGTACTGCCTTATTAATCCTAACAAAACTAAAACAACCTACCCTACAACATGTAGTATTCAAGCGTTCAAAGTTTTCTCAAGACGACGCCTCGGACATTGTGCACTTTCACACCAACACCTTGTCAATAGAAGCTACGGCCGAGGTTGCGTTTATTGTAACAGCACATCAACATCTACGCTACACATCCTGGATGCATGCCCAGCACTCAGCCAGATCAGGGGAGAAATATTTCATCGAACACCCCATCAGAGCTTTTAAAAGCCCCTACTGCAGAAAATATTTCAAGAATATGCAAATTTATCAGCAAAGCTAAATTAAGTAACAAAATTTAATGAACTTAAACTACCAACTTTAATTTAGGATATACAAATTATAATTATTTATACCAATTCCAATATAGTAGCATGTATTATATACCTACACTAAGCAGCTGAAGGCATTGTTGCTAGTGCTGCCACAAATATGTAATATATTTATTTATAAGTATATTTCATTATGTTAAATAAATAAATAAATACGTTTTTTAGTGGATTTTTTTTTTTTTTTTTGCACGCTTTTCTGAGAAACGGATCTACCGTTTAAAAAAAGTTGGCTGCAAATTTCGCTTCAATGAAAGACGGCCAGTAGATGACATTCCCATGCACTAAAAAAATTCGTCTTATTGTAGAAAGAGCAAAAATATATTTGAAAACTCAGTTAGTGTAGACTTAAATTACCTTAACCCTTTACCGCATATGAGACCCTTATGGTATTGCAGTTGTAACTCAATTTTATTTCCAAAGTAAGTATTATAAAATAGTTCAAACTATTTTAGTCCACCAAATTATATTTAGCAATAATAAAATGCAAAAAAATTGTTATGATTTTATGAGACTTCGAAATAACCTCACTTTTGTGCAAGTGGGGGAAAAAGCAGAATTGAAGAGCGAGTGGTTTTCAAAAAAACGGTAACAGAGTAAAACGTATGTAAGTTCTTTTTAACAAAACAAAAACATATTTTGATTTCCCCTTTTCAACTGTTTTCGATGCTTTACAATCAGTTTTTATATATGGTTCCCAGGCAACTGAGTAGTAAAGTCCTCTCTCGACGAACAAAACTAACACTCTACAATGCTCTCATCATGCCCGTCCTAACGTATGTCGCAGAAGCGTGGACGATGACAACATCCGATGAAGCGACGCTTGGAGTGTTTGAGAAAAAGATTCTGTGCAAGATTTTTGGACCTTTGCACGTTGGTAAAGGCAATATTGCAGGCGATGGACCAATGAGCTGTATGAACATTACGACGACATAGACATAGCGCAGCGATCCAGCGGCTACGCTGGCTGGGTCATGTCCGAGTGGATACAAACGCTCCGGCTCTGAAAGTATTCGATGCGGTACCAGCTGGTGGTAGCAGAGGAAGAGGAAGGCCTCCTCTGCGTTGGAAGGATCAGGTGGAGAAGGAAGGTGGCTTCACTTGGTGTGTCTAACTGGCGCCGGTTAGCACGAGAAAGAAACGCGCACTTTGTTAAACTCGGCCAAAATCGCGTAAGCGGTTATGGCGCCAATTAAGAAGAATAAGAAGAAAGAAGTATATATTACAAGGTGAAGTCCAAAATAAACGAGACTGGCATCATAAAAATGTTTTTGATAGGGCCAATTTTTTAATGAGTTAGTGAGTTGGAAGTCACATCCCTAGCTGACTTCCAGCGAAAGCTTGGTGACATTCGGTTCAGTGGAAGCGAAGTTTTTGCGTCTGAAGTGTCAGTATGCTTGTGCCATCGGTACAAAAATGAGTTTCGAACAAAGAGCTAATATCAAATTTTATTTTAAAATCAGTAAAACGTTTACCGAAACGTTTGAATTGATGAAAAAAGTTTATGGCGCTGATTGTCTATCTCGCGCCAGAGTTCATGAGATGGTTGTGAGGACATAAATGACAATGAACGTCCCAAAATCAGTAATCACCGAAAATTCCATCGAAATTATTCGTAAATTTAAAAAATGAACAGAAATCATCGTTGAAATTCATAGAATCCGAGTTGAATATCTCAAAAACATCGATTTATTGCATTTTAACTGATTATTTGGGCTTACGAACGGTCTGTGCACGTTTAAATCCGCACAAGTTAACTGAGGACCCGAAATTGCTCAGAATTCAACATTCGAAAGACCTCATTAAAGAAGCGAGAAAAGACGAGAACTTCCTTGGCAGCCTTGTAACTGGTGATAAAACGTGGTGTTTCCAATATGAACCTGAAACTAAGCGTCAAAGTGCCGAATGGAAGGCCCCAGACGAGCCACCACACAAAAAATTGCGTTTGGAAAAGTCAAAAATCGAGTCGATGCTCATTTGTTTTTACGATTCCAATGGAATTGCCCACAAGGTGTTCATGTAAACGGGCCAAGCCGTCAATGCAATTTTATATCTTAGCGTTTTGAAGCGTTTCGCCCTGAATACCGCGAAGGAGGAAGGTGGCGCTTGTTGCATGATAATGCGCCATCTCATCGATCCACTCTTGTGACTGATTTTTTGACTAGAAATCGCATTTTACCCATCAATCACTCACCGTATTTGTCTGATATGGCTCCCTGTGACTTTTACCTATTCGGAAAATTGCATTTGGCTATGAAAGGAAAACGTTTTGCGTCCGTAGAGGCCATCCAAAGGCTTTTACCGACATCCTGAAAAACAGTCCGGTCAATGACCTGAAATACTCTTTCGAAAAGCTTTTAGATCGCGCAAACAGTGTATCGACTATTTTGATTAAATAAACTCGAAGTTATCAGAATAAAGCTCCTGTCGTTTCTATTTTAGCACCGTCTTGTTTATGTTGGACTTCGCCTTGTATATATGATATTAAAATTTTTCATTATTTTTCTTTTCATATGTCTTATTGATGATTAAAGATATTTTCACCGTGAAACAATTTGTTCATTTGTAAGGGGTTAAGACCTACTAAAAGTTCGCTGGCAAAATATAGATCGTTTTTTGATAATTAAGACAAAATACTGTTTTCTGATTAGCAATTTGTCTAAAAATGAGATTTCACCGCTGAAAATCTCTATTTGTGACCAGAGCCTGTTTACCGAGTATCGGCTTTAGTGTGATGAATCGGATATAGTTCATAGTGGGAAGCGAGATATGACGTGCACTCCCTCTGTAGATGTTTACTGCAGGCGAATTTGGTCTGGCGGAGTATGAAGCGCATCTACAACACTGTTCCCTTCGTTTCTTGTTTCTAGCGACCTTCAAGTGACTCTCTCAAGCGACCTTTAGAAGATCCATATTTTAATAAAACTCTCAATTTGGCAGTACTTGACTTTTAGAATGTGACTGTATTTCGTAGTGGTAAAGTAGAGTAACAAAGTTACATATCTACATATTTGCGGTTATAAGTACAATTTAATATAAAATAAAAAATTAAATATAGAGACATTCAACGCACTATGGATTCAAATACACGGCGGACGATTAAGTATCCAAATGGGTTTTTGCCAGTGCTACAATCGGTGCACCAGTTGGCATCTCTGGAAATACACAAGCACTACCAGCGATGTCAATGTGAGTATATTTGATTGGAAACTTCGAATCGACGCCATGTTTGTCCAAACCAGTGGCTTGAATGAGAAAAGCGGCTGGAATCTAAAATAAAAAAAAAATTCAGTTTATAAAAAATATGTACATAAATATTTACAACATATTTCAGAAATAATTTACCTGATGACCTCTTGGCGTGCGTGTCGAAGGTGCATTATTGGCCTGTACGATGTCTTCGCCAATAACTTTACCTTTGTTAAAGTCGAAATCATCTGGACGCAACACGGACACCTCGAATGGTTCACCGAAAGATTGGCCGGTCTCTTGCAGCAAACGTGCATGTCCAGCCTTATGTGCCACACTATTATCGATGGCAATGGAGTAACCATCACCAGCTGAAATACAAGCGTGGCCAGTCAAAGTTGCAATAGTGAAGAGATGTGGGTCCGGCAGTTTGCCTACGACAGCCTTCTCCTTGAAGAGACACAAAGCGTCCGCCATGCACATGCGTCCCTCGGCATCAGTATTACCAACGCGTATGCGCACGCCAGCGCGTGAAGTAATAATTTCATCGGAGACATATGATTCCTCACCTACCGAATTTCGTACCATGCATAGAGCAGCCATAACGTGCACATCATCGGGCTTTTTCTCATTGACAATCTGTGCAACAAATCCATGAGATTCCACTTAACATATTTTGAGTTGATATTACCTGCATAAATCCAGCGACAGCAGCTGCACCACACTTATCACGTGACATGCCAGCCATTACACCACCAGCTTTGATATCGGCACCGCCGGTATCGTAGGTGACTCCCTTACCCACCAGCATGAGCGTCTTGCGTGCCGGCTTCGGTGGCACATACTCCAAAAAGATGATACAACCGCGATGACGGAGAACTTGATTTGCAGCGCGATTGACAGCAGCGAAAAGTGGGTACTCCTCTTGCAGCTCATAAACATCTTGGACTATTTGCATGTTCATTGAAGAGAGTACATTGTTAACGTAGACTTCCACGCGCAATGGCGACATACGCTCCGGATCACCCACACCTGCAAGTGCAGACAGGCAGTTAACATTTCGCTGCATACTTTTAGGCATGCGCATATAAGTATTGTTAATATTTAATTAAGGTCTCTTCTTTTCGCGTTAGCAAGTGGCCTTTATTAAGGCCTCTTCTATTCACCACTTCTCTACTCGCTATCTCCCTGCTCGATTAACTCGACGAAAAATTTGCATGCGATAGCAACAACAAAGTTATCCAGAAAAGTTCGGCGCTAGGGAGTACGTTATACCTCATTAAACTGCTATAACTAACTATCTTACAAACCCGTCTATATATATATATATAATTGGCGCGTACACCCTTTTTGGGTGTTTGGCCGAGCTGCTCCTCCTATTTGTGGCGTGCGTCTTGATGTTGTTCCACAAATGGAGGGATCTACAGTTTCAAGCCGACTCCGAACGGCAGATATTTTTATGAAGAACTTTTTCATAGCAGATATACACTCGGAGGTTTGCCATTGACTGCCGAGGGGGCGACCGCTATTACAAAAATGTTTTTTTTTTTCTTAATTTTGGTGTTTCACCGAAATTCGAACCTACGTTTTCTCTGTGAATTCCGAATGGTAGTCACGCACCAACCCATTCGGCTACGGCGGCCGCCTATAAACCCATCTAAGGCAGCTCTATTCCAGCGTTGCATATATCATTTATACCAGTAAATCCGAGCAATGCTCAACCAGCATAAAAAACCCCCATCAATTTTCTACAAAATTCAAATTTCAGTGCACTCACCAATATCACGTGCTATTCTTCGACCTGATTCCAAGACTAAAGCCTCCTTTAAAATAGACTCAGCTTTAGGCGTATCAATTAAAACAGAAAGCTCCTTAATTCGTCTTGCCTCCGCCGGTTTATCCTCGCGCAGTTGAATTGGCTGCAAATTGAATTGTTTATAGATTGAAAATGAGGGAATATTGAAAAAATATAGCCACTTACGACGTATAACTGATCCAAAGCACCGAGTACGGTACAAAGTTCGCTATTGGAGAAGCGTTGACTCGTCGGCACGACCAGCATGGGCGATTCAAAACCAGCCTGTGGAAGTGAAATAAAGAGGTGATGGATTTTTATTTATTTATTTTATTTATTAAGCTTTAATTGATTTTAAAATTGAGCTCACCTTAATGGCGCGCTCCATGGACTTGGCCGCTGCTTTTTGATATGTGCGCACATCGTGGTAATCAGTTAATTCTTGTACGGGTGAATAAACTATGGGCAAGTCCAGTTTATGCGATTTGAAGCACGAGACTACACTGTCAAAAGCCTGATCAAATGTACGAAATTCGTTAAATAACTCGGCCAATTCAGTGGGCACTTGACGATCGATAATGCAGACCACATCGCACTTGGTCTTTTGAATCTGCTTGGCGATCTTGACACTGCAAGGCAGCAGTCTGAGAGCAGAAAAAAGAAAAACAAATAGAAATCAATTAGTTATGTATACTTATACATATATACACACACACATTTGTCTTGGTATTTTTAAAGTTCAAGAAGAACATAATTCAGGAGCGCAAATAATAATATTTATACGCATACATACATACATACATAATGTACATACAGTGATGGCCAAATCATATGCAACTATTCCATTAGTTAAATTTTATGGAATGCTGATTGAGAATAAAATTATTTTAGTTTGGTATGCGTACTTTTATATAATTTTTCCAATTTAAACAAACTCCATCCTTAAAAAAAATTGTATAACAACTTGAAACATGCGTGGACAAAAAAATGCAAATGGTTTGTTCTGACACAAAAAAACATTTTTACAAAAGTACGGTTTCGAGCATAATTTATAAAACAAAGGAAGTGCCTGTCGTGTCAAAGCACTCACACCTGAAACCGTCGCAGATCATAAAGATT
The DNA here is from genome assembly GCF_027943255.1 of Anastrepha obliqua. Lineage (NCBI taxonomy): Eukaryota > Metazoa > Arthropoda > Insecta > Diptera > Tephritidae > Anastrepha > Anastrepha obliqua. Next base: position 179,960,734 of record NC_072892.1, on the reverse strand, counting down.
GAAATTTGCAAATATTGATTGGAAGTGCCCATAGACGCCTTCTATAAAACTTCATTACGAGGTTGCCGTTCGCCACCAAAACCATGATACTCGTATCTGTGATAAACAAATCAAAATATTTAAAATTTGCTCAACCGCATCTGGATTGGTCAGTTAACAAATGGAAAACTGTTGTGTTCAGTGATGAGTCCAAATTTAATTTAATAGACAGCGATGGAATATTTTGAAAGTGTTGCCAATATTAGACCGTTAACGGGCCGTCAGCTCGGCCATCGCTCAGGTTACTTCGTTGCCGTCTGAACAACAACTTCTGCTGTCAAATCCGCGATGACATGGCAGCCGAAGTTAATCTCACAATTTCGCTTCGAATGGTCAAACCTTATAATATAGTACATCGTTGTTTTAAGACATCTGTAAAGTGAAGTATAGTAGTAGTATAGGGTTTTTCAATAACAGGTGTTATTGGAGAATGGATTGCGCTATTGAGAGATGATTAACGATTTTTTTTGGCCTGAATTGGATGGTATTGGTCTGGACAGCGTTTGTTTTCAACAAGACGGCGCTACGTGCCACATAAGCAACAAAACCATTGATCTTTTACGGGAAAAGTTTCCGGACCGTGTTATCTCTCGAAGAGGTGATCACAAGTCACCACCGAGATCTAGTGATTAACACCTTGTGACTTTTTTCTTTGGGGCCACGTGAAAGAGAAGGTCTACGCCCACAGCCTAGGGCCGATTCAAGACCTCAAAAATGGAATTCGTGAGGCTATCGAGGACATAGGGCAGCCACTTTGCAATTCGGTTATGGAAAATTTCATGAAAAGGATATCGTCCTGTAAGCGTGGCCGTGGTGGTCATTTGGGGATATTATTTTCCACTATTAACGGCATACCTTCCTCTTTATAACACCGCGTTACACACATTCTGTCCTATGAACCAAATATACTTTTTCGGAAAGGAGATAAAAAATAAAAATAACGTGTATCGGCGATTTTCATGTACACGTCACAATTTTGTTTTTTTGTATTTTATAACTTTAAACGAGCAATTCTTGTATGCATATCTGCCACACGATCTCAGGATTAGCTTAACGGATTTGAATGAAATTGGGCACACAGATAGTGTATCACATTTCTAGACTTTTCACCTAGGTGTTACCACTGACAATGTTTCACAGGGTTACCACATGTTCGAAATTAAAAAAAAAAATGCATGAGATATGCCGATGTGGGTATCAAAAGAAAGGTATTTCACTCCGCATTACAATAGAGATATAAAACCCCGATTTTTTTATTAATTTTATTAAATTACAAAAAATTCAAGAAAATCTAAGAATTGATAATTTTTTTTTTAATTTTACATAATAAAAACATTTCCACGAGTCTGCCTGCAGAAATTCAGCGCGATTGGATCACGGAAAAAGAGTTAAAAATTGATCCAAAGTTTTTCACACAGGCGGACTACGAGCTCTATATTTTATACATAAAAAAAAATTCTGACGTGCACATGAAAATCGCCGATACACGTGTATTTTTATTTTTTCTCCCCTTTCCGAAAAAGTATATTTGGTTCATAGGACAGAAAAAAAGTTCGTTTTTGTAACGCAGTGTAATAAAATAAACATCCGATCATTTATATTAAAAAATAACATTCTTCTTTGAATATCAAAATAACACCTCCGTTTGGAAACCTCGATATTTGACTAATGGATTTTTTAGGAAACAGGGTTGAGCCATTGTGTAAAATTAATGGGATTAGGAGCCAATATCAGTGCAAAAATATTTTAGGGACTCTTATGTGGCCTTAGGCAGGGTGAGAATTGCAGTTGCATTGACTCTGCCAATAGGACAATGACCCAAAGCACGCGACTAAATCTGTTATTCTGTCGTTTCCACGACAGTCGGTTCTACGTTACGAAACGACCCGGATTTATATCCGGCCAAGGACTGTCACTCCAGCAGCATTCCCCGTATGTAAATATGGGGAATGTTTATGCTGCTACAAAAACAACAACAGCAACTAAATCTGTTACGTGCCTACGACAGTGGGTTCCGGAATGACCTGGATTTATATCCGACCAAAAACTGTCACTTCAGTAGCATTTCCCGTGTATGTATGGGGAATGTTCATGCTGCTACAACAACAACTAAATCTGTTAAATCAGGTTTTAGCGCCAAAAATTGTAATGGATCTCAATCGAAACATAGGAATAGCGTAAGAAATTACGAAGATCTTTTCAGTAGACTCCAAGACTCCTGACGAATCAAGTCCGATGAAAATCGTCGATAATTCATTATCATCAATTCCAAGACGTTGGGAAGTAGAGGATTTGCTTAACATATGTTTAAAATAATTTTCATTTCCTTTTCAAAAAGTTGAAGTTAATTATATTATATAAAAGAGCGCATACCAAAATGAAATAATTTTACTTTCAATCAACATTCTATAGACTTTAACTAAAAAATATATGTAATTATTCTTTAATAGGGCAGCAGTTGCATTTGATTTGCCCTCCACTGTATATGTGTTTGCATTGGACAGTGCAATACTCGTCTATACATGTATGTGTAGACAGACATATGTATGTATGTATGCAATGTGTGAGCGTTTTTATCAAACCAATCAACACTTTATTGTGGGAAATATTTTCTATTTGCGTTATGCAGCAATTGAGATGAAACGCTTTGTTGAACTCATTCACTTCCTCCCTATATATAATATATGTATAAAAAGAAACGCATTTATAGTCTGACCGTATTTTCCTTATCGTGCCGCTGTAACTTACAATTGATTTGCTGCTGATTACCTTATCGGTTCAGAAAGGAGGCGTAGTAATGACAATTAAGCTCAAATACGATCGGCAAATATCATTGGGAATTATATACAAATATTTTAAGCGCTCCTCCAAAGCTGGCCAGTTTACTTAGTGCGTTATTCTCGCATGTACAGGTATGCGTATGCAAATTTTCAGTTATTTTAAGTTCTACGCTGTTTCATGGCAATTCAAACCAGCCCGCCACGCCAAGGTAAAGAAGAGACTTAAAATAATTATTAACAAAAACAAAGTCGGCTTAAGGTGCAACAACATGTAGGTACATAAATATATATGTATGTATGTAAGTTGCTACATAGTACCTGAAATTATATTAAACCAAATTTATTTTAATAAAACTCACTTAAGAGAATTTTGTTGGAAGGATGGTATTGTTTAAAAATAAATAATTGCTTAGTGCACTTAGCAAACCTCAAACTTTTGAAAATGTGAATTAGTTTACACCTTATCAAATCTAATCTAATCTGCAATCAGTTTTTAATTGTATTTACTTAGTAACAGAATTTTTATAACTAATATTAACACGTACGTAAAATACGAGTGCTATTAAAGTAGATTTCTTAATATTTATGTTAAGGGGACAGATACCTGTAAAATTTAGAAATTTTCTGTTTTTTATAAAATGTTAATATAATCCTTTAAGGGGTTAGGGGTAGTCAGAATTTTCAAAAAATCGATTTTTTGTTTTTTGCATTTTCTTAAAGTATAATGTTTTAAAAATATTGTGTAAAAATTTGAAGTGAATCCGACAAATACTTTTCAAGTTATTCAACAATTAACAAAGGGCGCTCGGCCGCTCCGGAGCCGATAGCAAAACTTTAAATGCGTTTTTCTCAAAACTATGTTTTTCAAACTGGTGAACACTGTAACTTAAAAACCGCTACGTAGATTTCAATAAAATTTATACAGCTTTTGAAAAACATAAAAAACTTGTGCCTGATCGAAGGATTTTTTTTTTCAAAAATTTAGATTTTTTTTAACAATTAACTGTTGGTTTTTTTTCTAAAATCTGGAAAAAATTTTCTGAGGCCGCCATTTTGTTCATTTTGAAAAAAAAAAAGCTTCGATCCGGCTCGAGATTATCTATCAATAAAAATAATTTTTCTCATCCGATTGGTTTTAGATGAATCTGCAAGGATTTGTGATGTTCACCGCAAGGGACTTCTGGAGAAACGGGCTTCACACAAACAGCGATAACTTTTGCAATTATTAATTTTTTTTTTTTTTTGAAATTTTGGTGAAGTCAAGTTAAAACATGATGTTTTTATGCTATGTTTTTATTTTTGTTAAATAAATTAATTAAGTAGCAAAAAAAAATTCGTGAAAATCATCATTTTTTCGGGCCTCTGACTACCCCTAACCCCTTATGATTATGTCAAACAATTTTTAGAGCGTAAATTTAAGTATTTCTTATATTATAGATCGTCAACCTGCCGACTCTATTCTTTGCGTTCGAGCGCTGGGAGAGGTCTAGTTACGTTGCCGGCTTTAGACGCGTTTTTCTCAAAACTATATTTTTCGAATTGGCGTACACGATAACTCGGAAAGTTATTGACCGATCTGCCTGAAATTTTGCATACATCTTTTTTATGATATTACTTTCTATGCGGATTTACAAGTTTTCGAAAATTTTTCGAAAACATAATTTTTTCGAAGCAAAAACAGTAGGCAAATTCGCCCCAAAATTCATTTTTTTTTAAGCATATTATTCCGGAATTTTTCCCCCCCTTTTTGTTTAATTCATATAGAAATTATGACATTAATAACCAAAAAAATGTTTGGTTTTTTGTATTCAGGTCACTGACGCCGATGCTACAATGCCCGCCGCTTGAGAAGCCACCCTGCGACCTTCCTGGAAGAATTGAGTATGCATCCACCATTTTAAATGATTAAAATAAACAAAATTTTTGAATGTATTAATAAACTGCATGCCAATTTTGAAAAAAATATATTGACTTCTTCATTTTAAATAATTTTAATGAAAATCAGGGAAAATATGGCCGTTTACAGGTATGCATCTGTCCCCTTAACCAAGAATTGTCTGTAACGAAATATATGAATTATCATAGTTATTCACTTTCCGAATTTATGTAAGGAGGTGGCACTAGATCAACAAACATATTTAATTTCAATCAATAAAATGATTTTGGGCAATAAATGAAATGAATAAATGAAATAATTTCAATCAGAATGCAAACAAACAAATAAAGCAACAACAAAGAAGCAGATTACTTCGAGCTTCCTACGACAGTCGATTCTATATTACCCAAACGACCCGGACTTTTATTCGGCCAAGGGCTCTCACTCCAGTAGCATTCCCCGCATATAAATGGGGAATGTTTATGCTGCTACAATAACAACAATAACCTTCAAAATACCAAATCGTATGAAAAAAAAAACCAATCTGCTGCCTTAATAATAACACCTTGCATGAATTCGAATTGGAGTTTAAGCCCAACAATTGCCAAATTTATTTTAAGAGTTCAAGTGAAAATTAGGAGCACTTACTCAAGCTCATAACTCTACTAATAAAAAGGCAGGGCACAGAATTAAGAGAGGCCGTAATGTAAGTAACCGACGACAGTCGGTTCTACGTTACCGAAACACCCTGGACTATCACTCCAGCAGCATTCCCCGTATGTAATTATGGGGAATGTTTATGCTGCTACAACAACCACAACAAGGCCGTAGTGTACTCTGAGCGTTCCGTCCCAGAGGGAATGTAGCAATTTGCAAGTGTCAATTAGCCAACCTTTTAAAAATCGTTATATTTAAGGGGTTATATACCTTGTGTTTTTCAAAAAAATCAAAATAAATTTTATTTCTTTATCGTAAAGTACAATCCCTTGAGAACATTTTCCAAAAATTTCATAGAGATCTGAGCAATAGATCGAAAGTTACAGCGTTTTAAATTGTGCGTCGTCACGTCCTGAGCGTACGGCCTCATGCGGCGCTTGAAACTTTAAACGCGATTATCTCAAAAATGTGTTTTTCCAAAAATGCTTTTGCGGTGGACGCGATTGCAAAAAAAGTATTCAACCGATTTTTATAATTTTTTTTTAAATTGTTCGTAATTGATGTCGCCTCTTAGTGAACGATCAACTTTTTATGTATAAATTTTTATTTTGCAGATATGAATTTTTTAATGCCAATTTTAGGACTGTAGAAGTGGAGTTTTTTAAAAACATGTTCCTATTTTCACAAAAATCAAAATATTTAATATATTGATCGTTCACTAAGAAGATATAACCCTATACTAATGAAATCTTTTCGATTTTTTGATTTCAGTTGACTTGGTGGACTTGAATCGCGTCCACCGCAAGCCTCTTCCAAAAAAAGGGTCTTGGGGGAAAACGCCATAACTCCGCCATTTTTAAATATTTTTACACAAACAAAGCCTTTTTTTTCTTTAAACATTGTAATATCCAATAATAAAAACTTTTATACAATAAAATTATTGCTACATATCTTTAAAAAAAACCCAACTTCCGCTAATTTCACCGGACCACAAGGGATATAACCCCTTAAATTAGATTAGATTTCCTACGAGGTTTACACTTCGACCTCATTGCTTTTTGAGCACTCTACTCATCACAGTTGCCTTATCAAAATCAGAATAGAGCTGGGTAGGATTGAGCGTATGTGCCTCTCTTCTGGCTGCAGTTGGCCGAGATGTCTCAACCTTCTCCGCGCTTGAGCGCTACTTTCAAGCTCAAAATCGTTATATGCTCTCGTCTGCACCGATAACTTGCGCAATATCAAGGATATTATAAAATTTTGTTGATTATACACGTGAACGCTTCAAATTTTCTGCATGAATGTTGCCTTTCGGTTTACATTAACAGTCAAAAAAGCGATTTTTTCGCTGGCTGAATTTTTGCAGTTCACTGTTGACTAACGAAACTGAAACTGAGCGTTCACACTCTCAAGCAAGAGTAACTTGTGCAAAACTATCGAACTGGATGGATGATGCATTCTGCACTTTTCTTTCACATCAATATGTATTTGTCTTATTACTTACAAATGGTTCGATATTAATACTACGGTTGATTGACTCTCCCTGCGTTTTCTTGGCCGAGAGCTACTTCTTCTATGATAAGCGGATCTTTTGTTTGACATTCAAGAGCAGATTTATTCAGATATGCAGTTTATTTTTTGTTTCCTTTTTCAAATTGTGTCAAATATTTTATTACACTGTTTTTTCCGGTATTTACTGGGTATTATTCTATTCTATAGTACAAAAAATCATGCAAAATTTTAAAAATATTCTCGTTATTCCATATTTCCTCTTGCTGTAGAGACTAGAAACTATAAACAATTGAGCATACTTGGTTAAGTGCGCAAACGCTTGCAGCTGACTGCAATAAATATTTAATACACGTAGTTAAAACAAATCTCTTGAATATTAATAGGAAACTGCCTATGCAAATGTCTATCAACAGTGAAAACACAATAGAATGTAAATATGTTTGTGCGCGCTTGCTTATGTACACACATACTTATGTATATGTAACTCCCATGATTTTACTATATGTGTTATAAGAAAAATACCTTTTGTTAAAATAAAAAGCAAATTTTACATTAAGTATTTTCTACACAAATAAACTTTTTCCATGCGTTGCACCTCTTACACTCTATTTTAATCTTAATTTTCTAACAATAATTGTGAAATAAACGCAGGGAAAGCACTCACTCATCTAAAGTTGTGTTCATGTTTTCAGTAACAAACACAAAAAAGAAATATATGTAAAATTTAACCAACCGACAACGTCAACGACTGCTACCGAACTGAATATTTTAATACAACATTTCCAACCAATTATTACTTATCTAACACAACTACAAAAAAACCGGCTGCCGCGTACATTACTTTGGCACTTTGTTATTGCTACATTTTACAGATGACGGTTTATCTCCCGCTTAAACCGTTGATTTTTGTAAGCAACTAAAGAAATATAAACATTTTGGCAACTTTAGGAGTTCAAAAATGTGGGTGATAACTGCCGTTTCGACTACGGTTATTACTAAGGAAACAACAACACAAATTTTTACAGTGCATATTTTACTTACTTTTCGATGCCCATGGCGCACAAACAAGTTACACTGTGACCAATGAACGGTCCCGATGCTTCACTCAACTTCGGTTCACTTTTACAGTTTTCTAATGGCTTTTATGATAGGCGTTGTGATGCTTTTGACACGCCAGAAATCTTGAGTATGATGCAGTTATGGGAATACAATTATTTTAGCTGGCCTCTGTAATATAACTGTAGCTTCGATTCGCTCTGCAATAAATATTACGATATAATAATGAGTATAAAGACAAGAGATTCACTTTTGTAGAATTCAAGCTGTATGCAAAACATGTATAAACATGTGTAATACAAAGAAACAAAGAGAGGCACGCGATAATGTTGTGCTTATCAGTTGCACTCAAGGTGGATTTACTACACTTATTCATCCAAGTCGCAGAAAAACACATGGTAGATGAGTGTTGATCCAAAGTCTGCTCTCTAGTCTCAAGTAAACTTCTGAGCTGTAACAATTGCGCACCTGTAATTATTCACATTCGGAACTAAGCTTGCGATTAGTAAGCCATAATTCTCAGAATAAGTGGACACTGTAAACGATTAAAATTTGTTCCACATCTCTTTATTCACAAATTTTTGCCGGTTTTGTGTGCTCATAACCCTTTGTAATAAATTCATATGGTTCAATCAGCTGTTCGCTAGTGTTGCAAACACTTGCAACGTTTGCTAAGAAAATCCGTTCACCTCCTCAGGAGCGGTTTTGGTACAATTTTTTCGGTATACCCGCCTGCTAGGAAGAAAAATAAACTTTTTAATACCTGTTTTCTGAAATATATGGTTTCATTTAGGACTAGTGCGAGTGTCTAAATTTTGTTACTTCAATAGAGGAAAAGCCAAAACATTGTATCCAAGTGTCGGTAATGCAGTGTAAATGATGCATTTGAAATATTTGTAATTCAATTTAACTACCGAAAAGTGAAGCAGTTTTTATAATATTCTCAGAACAGTGACACAAAATTTATTATATTGCTAAACAGCGTGAAAGCCACCATCAGCAAACCAATTCAGATTTGAAAAAAAAATTTATGTAGCAAACGCGCGCTGAAAACCTCCAGTTTAGGTATTCAAATTTTGACGAACCTACGCACAGTCTTAGTATCGGCAGCTTATTTCCCGTGTTCCAATGGTCAATAATCGGGATTCGGATATTTTGCATGCATATCCAAATCTGTAAACGTTCTCTGAGCAAACCGTGTAGTCTATCATTCTTGATCTGAAAAACTGATTGTACGAGTGTGAATGTTTGTGAAATGAGGCGGCAGAAATTTCCTGCTCTCTCAACAATTTTACTTCGCATAGCCAGACCTTACAATTTATCCTTGGAACAAGCCCCAAATATCACACGCATCATTCGCCGATGATCATAAAAGGGGTAAATAAACAAATAATACGATACTTTTTATTTAAAGTAATTTAAAAGTAGCTCACATATAAATACATTTAATTAGATATCAAAAAGTGAATACAATTATCTTTTTTAAACTCCGTTGATAAAATTACGTATGTCGTCTATCAATTGCTGCAGCTGTTTCGCATCGAACAAAATAATCTTTCTATAAGGTATTAGCGTCGCGTCACCTTCCAGCCAATCCCCACTCATACCCACATCGCACTCATTTACGACAGAATATTCGAAAGAGTTTACAGCTTTAGAACAAATCACTTCCTCTTCAAGGTTAGTGAATGTATCCTCAGCTGCTTTTCCCTTGCGCGCTTCTTTTCGATAAAATTTGATAATCATCAAATAGTAACTAAAATTGAATTTCATGCCCTTCTGTTTGGCTGTCAATACTTCCTTATACAAGCTTTCTAGCAATGGTATGGAAATCTGTGCCGGTATGTTGATGAAACGCTCATTGATTAGAAAACCCACTGGTCGGCCATCGTTGCCAAGCACATCGCGGAAGTGCGTCAACACAGAGTCTGTTGCATGCTTTTCTGCTCGTTGTACTATGTATCCACGTAGTTGCTCTATACAAGCAACATCCTTCTTCGCGGTCATGTTAATAACGGTAGTAATGCCAAATATTGTTCCATCTTCAACCATGTCATCGTCCATGTCACTCTCTGCGCCATCCTGCTCGCATTGATAAATTACACTGCCCACGTAATTTTGTCCTAAAACAAAGCATATCCGCGTTAAAAGTCGTCTCAAATTCAATAGAAAGTTGTAATAGTATACCAATTATCAATCCAGCCATTTGCATGGTGTTAATCGGTGCTTGTAAAAAGATCCGTTGTAATAGCTGAGAAATTCCATGACAATCGGGATCGGTAGGCGCGCGCCCTTCGAAATCGACTTCCACTTCCTAATAAAATACAGTAGTATTTAAGGATGTATATTTGTTCCAAAATCTTCTTGTATTCTTTACAAACCTCATTGCCGGTGTAGGCATCAGGATGTGCTCCATCTTCGTCTGATTCACTTGAGCTGTCCGAATCATCATTCGCTGGGTCTTCTTCCATCGCATTCAGATTTTTCTTTTTATTTGCTGACATGACTTTGTTTGGTGTTTATAACTTCTTACTAAGTAAAATATCGGCATTAATTTAAGCAACTGGTTAAGCTGTTTTTATTTTGATTTTAAAAACCAATAAACAGCTGATTAATAAGCACGTGTTTCTTTGCTCTGGTAGCAATGAACACAGCCGCAAGCTACAGTGATGCATTGACAAACAAATCTGTGTTCTAATGGCCAATGGTCGGAATCAGAATAAAAATTGTGCACGCAAATAACAAATAATAACAATATTATTTTGATAGGCGCCTACTATACGTTGAACATTTATTGTGATATTTGGATCACTGTCCATATTGATAAATTTCAAAATATTTCGATAGTTTGTGATATGGGTCTTGATCCATTCAATAAATGATATGATTCAGAATTGGGATCCTAACATCGCGATCTTTATTAATCGTATACGTGTCGTGTCGAGGTCTTGTTTAATTTGTGATCCGTTCTATTCGTCCATTAGTTCTATTTCATCATTTGTTTGTCAGCAAAGTCTTTTGTTGGTGATTTGGTTGCGCTGTGAATTAAATTAAACTTAGCACGTAGAACTTAAATAAAATATTAGTGTAAATAAATACAGTTTATACGAGAGTTATTTCGACAATGTTTCATTTAGGAACGACGGAAAAATATTTCTTTAATTGAATCTTAATCAAATAGATAACTTTTTATAGCGACAGACGGATTTATACCATATAATAGAAGAGTACATTTTTAAGTTAAGGTAAGTTAGTTATTTTACACTTTTCTCCAAATAAAATGTTTCACTATAAAGCTAAATAAAAGTCACAAACTAATGGCAACATAATTTGCTTGTTTTACTTAATTTTAATGGTTCATAACTTTACTTTTTGTTTTACGTTCACACGTTCAATTTAAGATCAAATACTTTGTACCCATGCACCTCTACTTATATTCTGTCTTTAATAACTATCATAATTTCTTGATGGGCAACTCGTATTTTCTGGCAACATCTGCTTGTCATCTGGCATTCATGTTTCTGTTCATGTTCGGTATTGCCAGTAGTTTTGCCAATATTCGCGATGTGTCACAATATTGTGTGAGGAATGGTAATCCCTATCTTTAAGGGGGGAAGCTGGTCTAGAATTTTGAAAAAAAGCGAAACATTTTTTTTTGTCTTAAAAGGTGCTTTAGGGTCTTAGAAATAATATACCAAATGAGGGATGCCAGCAAAAATGTCTAAATGCCCAAATTTTTCATTCGACGGCAGTGCCTCTCAGGTATGCCCCGAACGCTACTTACAACTTTAAACGCGTTCTTCTCGAAATCACTTTTTTTAAACTGGCCGAAGACATAACTCGAACAAATCTTTACCGATTCTTACGAAATTTTGACAATACATTCGAAATACCTTTCTCCGGAGACGTACGTAGGATTTTTTATTTATATTACATAGTTTTTTTTTTAATCAACAATTTTATGTCGTTCTTTATAGTGAAAATTGTAACTTTTTGTTCAAACGTGCACCATTTCGCGAAAAACAAAATATCGAAAAAATCCTACGTACGTCTCTTTCTGTTGTTATATAGAAACTAAAAAAATGTTATTTTTTGATCCAGGACAAAAATTAAGGAGTTTACGTCTTCGGCAATGGACCCACTAGAAAAAAAGGCGCCTTAGGAGAACTGCTGGACAGCGGCCATTTTGAAATTAATTCAGACGAAAAATTTTGTATTTGTACCATGAAAGCTATATTATTAAACCTATTTCACAGATTTTCGATTGATTCCTTTGTTGAGTCAAAATAAATTCATAAAATATGCCCATTTTTTGCGCTCTAGACCAGCTTCCCCCCTTAAGCTAGAAAACAGCAATTTTTCACGAATGCATAAATTATATATACTGTATTTATGGTAAAAAGTGGTATACATTGGAAAAGGAGGAGGCAGTTCCCATGCACACTGAAACCTTCATATTGCTTCTCTCTGTAACCACTTTTTAAATATTATTATATACTTACATTGTATAATTTAAAATTGGATAAAACCTGTTACTTACTTATTGTTATTAGTCGAATTTACAACCACATATTTTTATCATATTTTTCATAATTTTTTTTTTCGTTCCCACGACTGTCGGTTCTACGTAACCGGAACGACCCGGATTTATATCTGGCCATGGACTGTCAGTTGAGCAGCATTCCCAGTATATGTATGGGGATTGTTTATGCTGCTACAACAACAAGAACAACAACATCATTTTTTTTCTGAATTGAATTTTATGTTGTTTTCACTAATGTAGTAGGTGAATTGAAAAGTGACAAATAAAGCGTGAAGTTTTTATTATTAGTACGAGTATTTATAGGAAAATACGTGAAGTTATTAGTATTTCATTTTTTTTTTTTAATTGTTACTATCATTAATTTTACAAATAAACTTAATTTGAATAAATATTTAATAACTACTCTTCCAAATATTTCTGATCATATAAGCATAGAGTTCATAACATTTGAATCGCTGATTTTACTGTCTACTGCCTGGCAGCCTTAAACTAGAACTGACATTTCGCCGTGACTGAATGCGGTAAAAAAGTGCAAACAAGGCAAATTCGTAGAAATTTATTATTTTTGATTCCAATCAGAAATCATGCATACGGATTTATCTCCTCATCTGCATACGTCCGAGTGCAATCAACTAATCGAACAACTCGCCACTTGTCATACAGAGGTAAACAACTAATACATAACAATTTTATAAATTCCTATAATTAGTCTTTTAATATGCTTTCAGAACAAATTTATCAAATTTTTAGGTGTCTGCAACGAGTTTGACTCTCAGTTAGTGAAGTGTTTGAAGCGCGAACGCCAAGCGCGTGCTGCTGCTAATCGTGTTAAAGCGGCTGAGCGACAAAAGCTCGTAAGGGAGCGCATGCTTTCTTCATAAACGTCTTCCCATTTACTCTACCAAAACAATGTTCACAAGTCCGGTAGATTCAGCAGATCCACTGCTGCCCTACTACTATACGCATGTACCAGAAATCATTGGCGGCATTGAGGTGCCACCCATAACCGACGACTGGGTTGAGAATTACCCCAGTGTTGTTGACCGCTTTTACACGCGCTACTATTACATCAAGGAAAGCCCAGACCCAGCTCCTTACCAAGTACTTTTCCACTCAAATCGCGTATGCTTGATTTGCTTGGCCCCAGAGCATCCAGCATTAAAAGCAGGCATCAAATCATTCACCTTCGACATTGGCAATACAGACCGTAGCAAAAATACGGTGAAAGGAAAAGGTAAAAAGGGTGGTATGGTACTTCAGCACGACTCGACATTAGCCATACTGACCACAGAGCAAGATAAAGCCTACAAGATACCCAGTTGTGTGCAAAGCAAACTAGTCGAAGTTAATACGGCATGGGTTGACGAACCAAAATTATTGGAGAGCGCCGCCGAGGGTGAAGGTTATGTGGCCATTGTACTGCCAAAACCTGAGGATTGTGCGAATATTAAGCGACGTCTATTAACACAAGAACAATACGTAGAGAAATGGGCTGAACTACAAGAAAATATGACTTCAACGTTAGAAATTGGGTAAGCAGCTGTGTTGGCTGTAAATAACAGTGTACATATGTAATTGTAGAAGAACAGTTTTGGTGGTTATAAGGGAAGCGTATTGAATTTGATACATCTTAATTGTATTACGTTGATAGCTTTTAAATAAAATTGTTTTATTGTTCCCACACAACTGCTTTTAGTCGAAATGTGTTATAGTATCGGATGTTGTTGTAAGAGCATAAAATATTCACCTCGAATTTTTATCCCAATAAACACTCCCCAAAAGCCTTGGTTGTATGTCGCTGTACTGGTTATTGCCGCTGGAGTATGCCCGATTGTAATGCAAGGGCCAATTTAAATAGTATTAGAATTAATTATTGCAAGTGTATTTCTGCCATGAAATTAGCTCCTCATAAAATCTGTCGTTCGGGGGTGGTATACAACTGTAGGTCCTTCCATTTGTGGAACAACATCAAGACGCACACTACAAATAGGGGGAGGAGCTCGGCTAAACATCCAGAAAAGAGTGCAAGCGCCAATTATATACGTACAGGGTCCGGCACTCGAAGTGTAACCAATTAAAAATGCCATAAATTTAGTTTGAGAAATTTCTTTTATTCAATGCAAAGTAAAAAATGTGTGAAAATAATACAAAATTAAGAATCAATTTACCTTTGCTTGATATGACCAACTTTTGCCTTGACTATGGCCTTGAGACGGTCCAGAAACGAATCGCATGCTGTCCGAATGTGACTTGCAGGTAATTTCGCCTACTCGCAAGCAATGGCTTCTTTCTGCGCCTCGAGACTGGTGAATCTTTTAGTTCGGGCCTTGCTCCTCAAAATGGCCCATTACCATAACCTGTGGCGGGTGCTGGCTCCTGGTGGCCAATCGATGACTCAAATTCTCGTATGAACGGTCGCTCAAATAAACCCTATGGTTTTGGGAGTGTACGAATTGTTCAATTTGAAAAATTGTCTCGTCAGAAAAGACAAGGTTCGGAAATTGACCGCTTGCGGCCAAGAGAAACAACTCCATCGGTCTCTCAAGTCTGACTTGTTGCTGCTTTGGTAAAGATCAAGCGCCTTTGGGATGCGGCGGAAGCTACGGTAAGATATTTTCAGTTCTTTCGCCATTTGATTGGCAAATCGTCGGGGATTTCGCTTGAGTCGCTTCACTTCACTTTTTGGACCATTTCGCGTGACGTTCAGTCTTTTGATGACCACCTCCATGACGTTTCGCGATGCTACCAGGATCATTGTAACGAGTAATGGTGCGATAAACAAAAACTTTATTTACTTTAAGGTGCTCGAGCTCACGAACAATCGCTGGTTGTGACTTTCCAGCCAAATATAATATAATCACACTATTGCGTTTGAAATCTATTACTCATTTTCTTTTTTCGGGTTTACTCCCGGCAAAATACTTTCGCGCGCTTGTAAACAATTCTCTGCACTGTCAAACTGCGCGAGCGGTCTGAAGTTGGTTACATTTCTAGTGCCGGACCCTGTATATAATTATGGAAATAGCCCCGAAGCTACGAAAATTCTGCACCAAACACTGCTAATGGAAGTTTTCTGATTTCACCTTCAGTGAGTAAGATTCCCAGTTAAGTAACGTATTGAAATAGGTTTTCTGTTTTCAGGGCAGCTATAGGGTAGGCCATGTAAAATTTGCTTTTTGAATCGGCTATAAAAAAAAACTAATCAATATTTTTTCAAACTTTTTTTTTATTTTGAAGACTGAACATTGTCATTTATGAATGAAAAATAATATCGTTGAAATGACTGCCACGACTGGCTTTACAGTAGGCCATTCGATCAACCCAATTTTTAAGCACATTTTCGATTGTTTGGGCTCCAATTTCATGAATGGCAAATTCGATTTCGTGTTTCAAAGCATCAATCGTCTTTGGAATGTTCGCATAGCATTTGTCCTTAACGGCTCCCCACAAAAAATAGTCCAACGGGCTTAAATCACAGCTCTGAGGCGGCCAATTGATATCGGAATTCAAAAACGCTAGCCAAAAGTTCGAGTGTAACTTTGGCAGTGTGACAAATTGCACCGTCCTGTTGAAACCAAATGTTGTCCATGTCACCTTCTTCAATTTCAAACAACTCGTTGAGCATGTCACGGTAAGGCTCGCCATTTACTGTAACCGCTACTCCTCGCTCATTTTCGAAAAAAAATGGCCCGATGATGCCGCCAGACCAAAAACCGCACCAAACAGTGACTCGTTGTGAATGCATTTGTTTCTCTACAGTAACGTATGGATTTTCTGAGCCCCAAATCCGACAATTTTGCTTATTGATGTAGCCACCGATGTGAAAATCAGAAAAGAAGAAGAAGACTCACCACTTTGGAAATAGGTTTTCAATATTTCCCAATTTTGTTCAAGCGTATAGCGTCTCATTTCGTAAATGTCAAACATTTAAGTAAATTATGAACACATTTGACATGCCATTTGTGTTACCATTCCCAAAAAAATAGGTGGTTTCCGAGGTTCCATACCCCACGAACTATCAATAAGTCTTAAATGCCATTCACCGAGGCACTGAGGTATTCACTACTTATGGCGATCTCTGAGCTCGAGTTTTGTGACTCGCATGCGAGAGGCAATTTATTCAGTTACTGTAGTAAGTTAAACTCTTACTTATGCATTTTGCATATGCACCATCAGCTTGAAACTCCCGACTCTCTGAAGGACAACCAAACATCCATTTGGAAGAAGCGAATCTTGGTGAGATCACACCTACGTATGGAACTTTAAAGCTTAACAGGGTTTATGCAGGAGCAGTGTCTTGATCGAATCCAGATCAAAGCGTCTCCGTTATTATTGTTTATGCAAGCTACGTTGGCTGCATCATCACGGCAGATGGTGGAGCAGATGAAGATGCCAACTGCAGGCTAAACAATGCATACAGTATGGGGGAGTTCGCAAATCTCCACTCGCACTAAATTACGAATACTCGGCCGGAAGCGAAACATGGTTGGTCTCTAACACCATCACACAGAGGCTACAATCCTTCATCAACAAATGCCTCTTCATCATCTGCAGAATATTGTGGCCAACACCATCAGCAACGACGCACTGTGGAGATTAACGAACGAGGAACCCATCCTTAGGCAAATCAAACGCAGAAAGTGGCGATGGATAGGTCACACATTGAGAAAACCACCAGATAGCATCACGAGGACGGCATTGGACTGGAACCCGCAAGGGAGCAGAGGTCGCGATCGACCAAAAAAGACTTGGAGAAGGTCGATGCTGCGCGAACTAGCAGATGCCGACATCTCATGGGACGATGCAAAAAAAACAGCACAGCACCGTGTACGATGGAAGAGTCTTGTCGAGGTCCTATGCTCCCGAGAGAAGTGAACAAGGAAAAAAAGCCAATTTCGTGTCTGCACTGTAGTTACCGGATGATAGGTTCACACGAGGGCTCTACGTAACACGAACGACCTGTATCTATACTAATATTATAAAGAGGAAAACTTTGTTTGTTTGTTTGTTACGAATAGGCTCAAAAACTACTGGACCGATTTTAAAAATTCTTTCACCATTCGAAAGCTACATTATCCACGAGTAACATGGATTATATTTTATTTTGGAAATAGGGCTCGAGATATAGGTCAAAACGTGGACCCGGGTAACCTTCGGACGTGTATGTACAATATGGGTATCAAATGAAAGCTGTTGGGGAATGCTTTAGTACAGAGTATTTTTCATGCCGCTCCGTGACTGGGGTCTCGAGATATAGGTCAAAACGTGGACCCGGGTAACCTTTGGTTGTGTATGTACAATATGGGTATCAAATGAAAGCTGTTGATAAGTGCTTTAATACGGGGTAATTTTCATACCTATTGATGACTAGGGTCTCGAAATATATGCCAAAACGTGGACCCGCCGTGTCTTTGCACCGAATTAAACCAAACTTACGCACATTGTTAAGTAAGTATTGAAAATGGGTTTCGTAAAGTTTGGTTGTAATTCGGAGCACTGGCAACGGGTACAGCGTTCTTTTGAACCATCCATAGTGTCGCTTACTTTTTTAAGGCTTGGGGCGGAACTGAACTGTCAAATTGACAGTGTGAGTTACAATGGGTCTATATTTCTTTCTGATTTGGATGCCATAAGGAAAAAACGTAAGTGCAGCATGTAAAAATTGTTTGTGAATTTTTTTGGAGTGGATTTTGGAACAGTGAATAATTTCTTACGAAATTTGAGAATTTAATGTGAAATCCGAATGAAATTATGTGTTCGTGAAAAAAAAATTTTTTTCGTTTTTTTTTTTGAAAAATATAAATGGATAATGGTTAAAAAAGCTCCAATGGATCAGGAAAAAAGACGATTGTTTATTCATATGCGTTGATTTGACATTTAAAAACAATCTTCTTTTTTCCTGATTTTCAATTTATATTTTATATTTACTCAAAAACAAATAGAAAAACAAAAAATATTGTTTATGCCAAAGCGCTTGAATAAAGAATAAAGAAATAAATAATATGAAAATCATATATTTTCTGTTCTAAACCATATCTATTCTATTTTAGTGTGCCCAGCGAAGGGGGCCGGGTTTGCTAGTTTACTTATATACACGACCGAGGACTATTACTGCAGCAGCATTCCCCGAATATGGTATGGGGAGTGTTTATGCTGCCACAACTACAACAACATCTGTCTTGTGGCAATCGGTTCGCTGTAGGGTTTGGAAACTGAAGAAATCTTGATAATAGTTTAGAGTTTAACAAACCATTGCCGTCCTTATGCTAAAATTTTAATTCTCATTTCAGCGCTTTTGATATATCGAATTCGGTTTTCTTCTTTTTGATTGGCACAATAACCGCTTACGTAGTTTGGGACGAGTTTAACAAAGCGCGCCAGTCGTTCCTTTCTCGTGCTAACCGGCGCCAATTGGACACACCAAGTGAAGCCAAGTCGTTCTCCCTCTGATATTTCCAACGTAGAGGAGGCCTTCCTCTTCCTCTGCTACTACCAGCTGGTACAATATCGACCCTTAAGTCCACATGACCCAGCTAACGAAGACGCTGGATCTTTAATCGCTGCACTGTGTCTATGTCGTCGTAAAGATTATACAAAAGTCCGAAAATCTTCCGCAGAATCTTTCTACCAAATATTTCAAGGGACGCCTCATCGCATGTTGTCATCGTCCAAGCTTCTGCACCATACCATAGGACGGGCATGATGATAGCTTTATAAAGTCATAGTTTTGTTCATCGAGAGGACTTTACTATACAATTGTCTAGTTAGCCCAAAGTAGCACGTTCTCACGATTGACATTGGTGAAATGGTTGCGGATCAGACTGATACTGGCACTCCCTAAGAAGCACTAGAGCGTCGTTTTGACATTGGTATACCTCTAAATTTGTTGGTTGGTTATTCTTCCAGAATCCAACTAGCGCTTCCGCACCTTTTTGTTGCCACATCCTCGTTATCAACTTGTTTACCAATTATTTACGGCATGACTATATCCAGTCTGCGTGGTTTAAGAACCTTATTAGGTTGTTGACATCTGAGCCCGACAGTTGTTCGAGACTCTCGAACAGCGGTTTGCCCAGGGTTAACATTCTGTCCTTCCATAGGGCAAGGCATTCACAGAGGAAGTGGAAGATTGTTTCCTTTATTTCCGGTTGTTTACAACTGTGAGAGTGGGTGGTGTGAGGGATTGGCTGATTGTTCTCCGACAGACTAAAAGCCAGTTATGACTGCCGTTAGTCTGTAGGCGTGCCGTCGTTTCATGTTTAACAATACTGACGATTGTTTGAGGTTGTAGGTGGGCCAGAACGTTCTGCTGATTTTGCATTTTGTCTGGTCTCTCCATTTACATTCCGCGATTCGAAGGTATTTTAGGCAAATTGTGCTCTTGACTGCACCTAAGGGTGTGAATACCGATTCTGCAAGAGCGATACTCATGGCAGATCCCCCTCTTGCCAGTACATCTGCTTTTTCGTTACCTTCAATGTTCCGATATCCCGGGACACAGATTAAGGTAACTTTATGGTTTTCACTCAAGGTGGTGAGGCTATTCCTACTTTGTTCCACCACTTTAGAGGTTGTTTCGGCCGAACCCAGAAATGTGCGAATAGTAGCCTACAAGCTTCCCCAATTGCCAGTACTTACGCCTGGAAGACACTGCAGGCATTGGGGAAACGCACAGAAAGAGAGTGGCAAAATTCCTATTGAACGTTACCATCGGGACGATGTAGTCAGTCCTCACCGAGGTTAACTGAGTTTGTCGCAGTAATAGACTAGCGTGACCATAAGTTTTTCCTTTCCAGCGACCCGCTTCGTTTAACCTAAATGCACTCATGGTTGCCATCTTCTTGATATGTAGATCTACCGGAATAACGTGTGCCAGTGCATTGAGAGCCTCTCTAGGACATGATCTGACTGCACCCACCGTTTTACAGAATCTAATCTTTGTATTTTGCCGAGTAATTTGGTATTGTACTCTCTCCCTAGAGCTTTCCACCAAATTACGGAACCATACAATAGAATAGGTTGCACAACCGCATTATACAGTCATAATGTATGCTTAGGTTGAAGACCCCATCTTTTTCCAAGCATACGTTTACAGGCATATAAAGCAATTTCAGCTCATAAAGCTTTCCTTACCCGTTCTTCGACGTTTAACTTCCAGCTAAGTTGGGAGTCCAAAATAACCCGTAAGTACTTTGCACTGGGTGAAAGTGAGAGGGTTTGTCCGTTAATATTTGGAAAGGTAAAGATTGGTACCTTATATCTGGTGGTAAAGAGCATGAGTTCTGTTTTACGCGGGTTTAAACCTAGGCCACAGCCTGTTGCCCAAGAATTATGCTCGCCTAATACCCTTTGAATCGTAATTGGGACACAGTCCTGACGCCATTAGCACCACATCATCAGCGTACGCCACCGCTTTTACCCCACCTCTATTAAGTTTTATTAAGATTTTGCTAATCACACATAACCAAAGAAGTGCAGATAATACTCCCCCCTGTGGAGTAACCCTATGGACTCTCTTAGTTATGTTGACATTACCCATGTTTGCTTTGATGATGCAATAGCTGATACAATTTTCCACCTCGAAGTCTATTAACGCCCTTTGAATAGCATCAGTGCTAACGTTATAAAATGCGCCTTCTAAATTTGCATTCAGCTGATGTTTTTTTTTTCAGTAGCTAAAAAGTTTTAAATCTTGACGCTTAACAAACGTTTGCCTTTCTTGGCCTAGTGTCAAAAACACAAAAAAACAAATAACGCCATTTGGAGCGTGAAATGAATTCATATTTATAATGCCCCATTTGCTTCCATACTTCCGGGCTTACCGTTAGATGACCTTGACGCTTTTAGAGTAACACCAGCCATATTGCGCTGGAAATTATGCTTCAAAGTGAACTTATTGACTAGCCGATTTTCCGTCCAGTCAATAAAACAACCGCGTTGGTGTTTTCTAAGTTGTTTTTTATTTGTTGTTACAATTCTGAGTCTATCTTATGTCCAACATTACATTTAAATGTAAGCTCACAGCTTCTCAGCTTCTATAAATTTGCAAAATCATTTCACAATAATTCATCGACGCAATGCTTACGAGTTGATTTAAGAGTATTTATAAAAATCATGCAACGTCTTCACTGTTTGTTTCACTCTTTTATTTTTTTTTTTTGTAAAAATTTCTAATTTTTTCTCATTCAAATAAAAAAAAGAAAACTTATTAACTATGACAGGGTCTAAATTCACAATGCATTTGGTGCAGTGCAGTGATAGTAGTTAATATTATATTTAAGTTTTTAATTTATTACTGTTTTATTATTATTTCAACACGCAAACTTATCATAAAGTTCTCTCATTTGAAGCAGAAGAAAACGGAAAACATATAATATTTATTACACAGGGGTGCCAGGGGTATAGGTATATGCGGGGTACAACAACTGTTTGGACACTTACAAAATCGTGTTCGAGGACAATTATTACAGAACAAATTTACAATTAATTAAAAAAATAAATGCCTGCAATGGTTGTGCAAAGGTCTTAATTTCTTTTTGCTTGTGGGAAATTAATGTTTCGTTAAATTTAAATTTTCGAATTTTTATTAGCTCGAATTTGGTTAGAAGATTTTTGGTTAGAAGATTTTGTGTTAGTGCTAGCGGTTTAATTTTGTTTTGTGGTAGTGTAGTCATCTCCCTCTATACTTATATGCATATTTAAACCCAATGCATAAATGCAAATGGGTCTTGAAGATTTTGTTGTTTGTTTTTTATTTTTATTATCGCTTTTGTCTCTGTCCCTCCCACTCGTTACAAAAATTACAAATTAATTGTGTGTGTCTCTCTCTCTCTCTTTTCCTTAAAAATGTCTCTGTCTAAACATGTTTTTTCGGTGTTCATTGCACTACGGTTGTTTGCATTTAAGGAATTTCGATTGACAGTGTTTTTTATTTTTACTTTTTTTTAGTTTGTCTCGTTAAGTTGTCTAGTTTCAGCAAATGTGATTGTTTCGCTGTTAGGTCGCTCACTCTCTCTCTCTTACTTTTTTATGTTATATCTAATGTAATGCCTCTCTCTCTTAGTCTGTAATTTTGTAAAATTTCGGCAATTTTTATTTTCAACTCATTTTATTTAAATTTTTTTATTTGAACGTTCCTATTTCGTTCCGAAAACCAATTTCGTTTGCGTAAGCACGCAGCTGTTTTTTGTTTTTGTTACTTGTTTGTGTTTTCCGCGTTTGTCCAGTGCTTCTAGATTTTCCTTCCTTTTTTAAGAGCATTTTCGGACAAATTTCACTGCGTTGTTTTGAGGTTAAGCAACTCAACTTTTGGTGCTCTTGCCAACTCCCTTTCCGCCTGGTGCGGTTGCGTCAGCTCCTTTGCCCTCGATGTTGGCCAACGCTGTTTCGGACATTTTCTTGTACTTGCCAGCCAATTCGGGTAAATCGTAGGCGATCGCCACATCTAATTTAGTGATGGGACAGCCGCGGAAGTAGGTGCACGTCTCTGAAAGCTTTTTGAACTCGTACAGCGGATTAAGGCGGAAGAAGTCACGATAGACTTCAGGATCTGGCAAATCGTACCGTGAAATGTTCGTCAGCGTCGATAGACCCTCGTAAATGTGGTAGTTCTGAGGGTGATTAATAATTTCGTCAGCGATCCGTTTCTTATTGCCGAAGAGGGTCTTGTGGTTGTAGTAGGTGTTGAGATAGCAATCCACCATTTTGGCGTGATTGCGGACGCGCACCTAAAAGAAGGGTGTGATGAGTATTGAGAAATACATGAAGGCAAAACTATATATTAGTTTTCGTTAATGCTTAGCATACTTTTAGGAGGGCATATCTTGAGTCAAATAATCATTTTACATTAATCGCAAAAGTATACTTCGAGAAAACAGTATTTCCTTTTCATGACAACTAAGCCTACTTTTAGGAGCGCATGTCTTGGGTCCAGTAATATTTTTGTCTTAGCCAACTACTACTTACAGCGAAACGACGCGCACTAGCGATTTTATGTTCAATCCTCTTGTCGACAGCGGTGCGTAAATCACGCAGGAATGCGCGTTCCTGCGCCAAGAGCAGACGTGCCGGTGCTCCCTCTTGGTAGGGATGCGACCACAATGATGTTGTATACACAAGCGGTGGCTGTGCTGAGGACATCAATGGGGAGATGTTCCAAATGAGAGCGCTCTGTACGCGTAAAAGCTCCTCTGGCTTGACGGTGTCGGCTTTGTTCAAAACGATGCGCGTTTGATATTCACGTCCCTTAAGTTGATCTAGTATAGCCTCGGTCTCGGGGCCAACATCAAGTTTGGCAGGGTCGTAGACGAGGAAAATTATATCAGCACGATCGATAAACCACTGGCAGGCGTCATTGAAGGGGAAGAGACGAGATACCTGTTTACGTACCTCCAAAATGCCAGGAATCTCAACGATGTTGACCTGTAACGATCATTTTTACAATGCAATGAAAAGATTGTGGAAAAAGTGTGTAAAAAGCTAGCAGCAGACGGCCTAAATACTCGCATAGTAAAGTTAAATTCTTTATAGAATATATTTCATATTTCTAAAATATTGATTTTACATGGGGCTAAATTCATTATTCCTTTCAGCTCAGCGTGCGCTAGAGGACAAATAATGAGGTATTGCCTGTCCTCAGGTCCGCCTGTCGGAGGACGAGGTGGTTCAATAGGAATGCGTTCGGGCTCCTTTTTGTGTTAGCTGTCTAGGCTTTAGAGACTAAAATGGCCAGATCGGATCTTAAAATATCTTTTCCTTACTCTATCAAAACTGCTGTATTCGTACAGTATTCGTGGGTGGATACGAGGGGTGCCTTTTACATGTCGGGATTTAGCAACCCTGGTGTTGCAATCTGGCAACTGACAGCTGTATCGCAAAGTTTGACATGTTTTGGCTTTTACGTACTCAGAACGTTTTGAAATACCAGCGCTATTTGAGTTGTTTACAGTAACTTAAAAGATTCATCTCGGTCCAAAAATGGAATTAAATCGTGAACATTTTCGTGCGATTATTTTTTACAACTTTCGACGTCGATTAACTCAGCAACATTGCATGGATGAACTTAATTCATTTTTTGGCGATGAAGCTCCATCAAGGACCAGTGTTTATCGATGGTATGGTGAATTCAATCGTGGTCATAGTTCACTCCAAGACGAATTTCGTGAAGGTCGTCCAAAATCAGTTGTTGTTCCGAAAACCATTGATGCTGTGCGCGAACTGATATTGCAAGATCGTCATGTGACCTATCGTGAGATTGAGACAATCTTAGGCATTAGCGGGACCAGCATACATTCAATATTGCATAAACATTTGACTGTCAAAAAAATTTGTTCGCGTTGGATCCCACACAATTTGTCAATCGCTCAAAAAAGGCTCGTGGCGATTGGTCGAAGGAAATGCTCAAAAAATACGATCGCGAGGCTTCGAAACACGTTTATGACATCGTGACAGGTGATGAATCATGGATTTACGCGTATGAGCCCGAAAGTAAACAGCAGTCGACTGTATGGCTGTTTCAAGATGAGCCAAATCCAACAAAAGTTGTTCGCGCACGAAGCACTTCCCAGCAAATGGTCGCCTGTTGCAACGCAGAACAGTAAATTCTGAGTGGTACACAACCATTTGTTTGCCAGTTGTCTTCCAAGAAATTAGGAAAACCAATCGCCAATCGCCAAAGACGGATCGCTCTTCACCAGGACAATGCGAGCTCTCACATATCGGCTCAATCAACTGCATTTTTGAGCACCCAAAACTTCGAATTAATGGGTCATCCGCCGTATAGTCCTGACTTGGCACCGAATGACTTCTTTTTATTCCCGTACGTAAAAAACAAACTAAGAGGTCAACGTTTTTCGACACCTGAAGAAGCGGTTGCGGCATTCAGAATGCATGTTTTGGAGGTACCTCATTCAGAGTGGCAAAAGTGCTTCGACAATTGGTTCAAACACATGCAAAAGTGTATTGATCTTCATGGAGAATATTTGAAAAACAATAAAGTGATTTTCGATGATTAAAATCTGTTTTTGTTCTCTAATCCCGACATATAAAAGGCACCCCAATATCGCCTCACCCTTAATTGTTAATAGATATTATGTCAACTAGTGACTGCTGTCTGCACTCGTATTCAGTGACTCAATAAAGAACTCGGACACACATGGCAAACAGCTTCAAATTCAAAACTTTTGTAAGAAATGCAAAATAAATATTTTTATTTCTACATTTTTCAATTGGGTATCCAAATAAGATTTTTAAAATAGTAATAATAATTTACAAATCCATAAGCTCCTTGTATTAAAAAATTTAACATGCAGCATTCGCAAAATTGGCGTCAAAAAAGAAGTCGGACATCTGGCATTATTGCGATTGTTTGACACTTTAAAAGGAGAATGCCACAATTAATTTGCTCTCGGAAGAACAGTGCAAGAAAAGAACCGTAATAAATTAAAATAAAATTTCAGTGTCGTTTTATGGATTAAAAGTTCAAATTATAAACATGGGTAGACAGCGTGGACAAAGTTCAATTGATGTCAGAAATTAGTCATCATGAAAAGGGTAAAACCATTCGGGAAATCGCAGAAATAGTGGATAGATCCCGTTCGACTGTATACGACGTGATAAAACGTTTCAAAGAAACAAAATGGATGGAAAACAAAAAGAAATAGGGACGACCAAAACCATTTTCGGATGCAGATGAACGGTGGAAAGTGCAAGGAATTAAGAAAAATCCAAATTTGAGCGCTCCTAAGGTCGCAATAGAAGTCGCCCAACACCTTAATATTAACTGCAACCCCGAAAGTATACGTATACGAATAATTATAATGGAAGAGTTGCACGAAAACAACCTTTCATCAACGAGATTAACCGACAAAGCATCATAGGGATATGAATTTCGAGTTCTGGAAGCACTTTTTATGTGCAGATGAAAGCAAGTTTAACATATTTAGGTCAGATGGACAATCACATGTGTGGAGAAGACCTAATGAAGAGTTGCTGGAAAAAAACTTACGTCCGACAGTTAAACATGGGGGTGGTGGTATGAGTTTGTATGCCGCTGCTGGTACTGGAAATTTGTGCCTCATTAAGGGCAATATGGACCACAAACAATACCTAACAATTATGAAAGAAAATTTGGTCCAAAGTGCTGAAAAGTTGGGAATTAAGGACAATTTCCAGTACTATGAAGACAACGATCCCAAGCATAAGGCACTTGGTGTCCGTCTATGGCTTATGTACAACTGCGCTAAAGTACTTGAAACACCTCCACAATCTCCAGAAATCAATGTAATTGAACATCTGTGGGTTCATTTGGAAAACCAACTGAAAAAGCTGGTTATTAGAAACAAGAAACACCTAGAAGATGCTATTAAAGAACAGTGGGGGAAAATAGACCCTTTAACATGCAAGAAGCTGGTCTAATCCATGCCGAGAAGACTGAATGCTGTGAGAAGGAATAAAGGCTTGCCGACTAAATATTAATTATATTGTTTTTTTCTTAAATATGATTTGATTCACTCTACTTTATATAAATGTCCGAGTTTTTTTGTCATGTATTTTGCTATGTATAGGGTGATCAATTAAGAGGAGTTTTTTTCATTTGCGTTTTTTTACAGATCGCGCGCGAATTGTAACAAACTGCCATCGTGGATTTGTTGAACAGCGTTTGGCATTTCATCATGGAAAGACTCACACCGCAACAACGTCTACAAATTGTTCAACTGTATTATGAAAATCAGCGTTCTGTGACAAGCCACTTGCCATACAGCTCGTGAAAGAATGACTTTATTGAGAAGTCATTTCGGAGAGCAGCTGATTTCACGTTTAGGACCTGTGAGTTGGCCACCAAGATCTTGTGATATCACACCTTTGGACTTTTTTCTTTGGGGATTCGTGAAGTCCAAGGTCTATGCTGATAAACCAGCTACGATTGAAGCTCTGGAAGCCAACATTACGACATACCAGTCGAAATGCTGGAACGAGTGATTGAAAATTGGACCTTCAGAATGGACCACCTTATGCGTAGTTGCGGCCAACATTTGAATGAAGTCATATTCAAAAAGTAAATGTCAAAGAATGTCCTTTCAAATGATAAATAAAGGTTTTGAACATAATTTACATTTTTGTTTTTTTTTTAACTATTGAAAAAAGCACCTCATGATTGATCACCCTATATTTGTATTTTGTATTTTCTATGTACGAATGAGTTGAATTTTGTTTATGTTTTTTGTTGTTTTGAAAAATACGCTTGAAGAACGAAAAAAATGTGACACATAAACGCATTAGATTTGCATTTTAAAACTTATTTTTTTATTTAAAACCATAGCACTTGGGTTTCCGAGTTCTTTATTGAGCCACCGTAAATATTTTAACATTAATATTTGTGTAGAAGATACACATTAATAATAAATATTTAGCATGCCTTTGCATACATTTTGTTGGTTTATGAATAGGTATTTTCACCGACATTTAAACGGCGATCAGCAGATTCGCAGTGACAGCTTCTAGAATTTCGACATTAATCTTAAACAAATTCTGAACCAAATGCTATTTACTTAAACAGTGAGACCGAGTAAATAAAGTTCTACTACGACGTGCTTATTTAGAGCTCATTTCCTTTAATATCGAATTCATCTAAAAGCAATAAATTTAGCCAAGAGCTTTGAAATTTCGAAATCATCTATGCATCTCATCACATGCAGGCCGCGTCGTCAAGTTAATGCACTTTTGCATTTATTTATGCCAAATATTTGAAAGTGTATCTATCTAAGCGACGTTGGCGTTAGGTGCAGCGTAAATTAATTTGATTTGTTTACTTTCTCAAAATAGACTTCTCCCATGCTGCAACGTCTATAAACGGCATACATACAAACGTATGTATGGGTGTATGAGCAAATGCATGCAACTGCATACAGACTCATCCTCAGAGAAGTATGAATGCTCCTTGAGCGAGACACAACATTTTTTAGTAATTTTAGTTAGCTGCTAGAGTTTTTACGCTCTGTTGTTGAGTTTTGAGTCGGTCGGACCGGTCGAGTGAAATTTGTGATGAGTTAATGTACTTACATATGCATGTATTACTCAAAGATTAACGGATTTTCAAAGATGTTCTCCTACAATTTCCTACACTCATCATTTTGTGAATAAACTGGGTGAATTGAGCAAGGCAAAATCACCGAGCGACTGTAGAGCCAACAACAGTAGGCGGTTCTGTCCCTCATTATTTAACATATCCACGTACATACATACATACCAACTTGTTCACCTATATACTATAGATACATGTGTATATGCACATTGAACGTGACGTGCAATGACATTTACATTAATATACATACATATATATATGTATGTATGTATGTGCGTGTATAGGCGTTACATTAAATTTAGCTTGTATTTTTCACTGTGAAAATGATTCTAAAAATATTTATATTTATTAAACAAAAAGAAGTAGCATATCTCCCTCTCTCATTCTCGCTCTCTCAACAGACACTGTTACAACGTAAACAAATTACGCTCGCATCTTTGACTCTTTAAAAATATTTGCGTTATTAATATAATTTTGTTGCCAATAAATTGGTAGTTAAGACCATTCCGAGGTCGTCACAATGCAACTTATTAATATATGCGTATGTATGTATATATTTTCGTTGACATTAACGTCACTGTCGCACTTATTTTTATACACACTGCGTGTTTAGTGCCATTTTCCCCTCTCTGAATTTCATCCTTTCCCCCACTTACCTTTTCTAACAATTTGTTCGGCATTTTCAGCCCTCTCAGTCGATCTTCCAAGCCTTGACCGAATTTCTGCAAGCCGGAAAATGTGTAGTCAGCGGCAAGTTGCGTACCATCCAGTACCTCCGTCTCATTGCCCCAGGTAAGGATGTTGAAGTAGGCTGGTGATGGTTCTGCGCCTGCAAAGAAATAATGAATTATTTAAGAATAAGTAAGGAAGGGTAAATTTGATCCGGATCAATTTCTAAACACCTGCGCACTTTTTAGGAGCCTTTAAATTGGGCTGGCTGTTTTTTTGGAATCAAACAAGCCAACAGACAATGATAGTTATAACTTGTACCATCAGGCGGACGGTTTTTTTTATTGAAAATTGAGAATTATATGGTGGATGGGCGTGGTTATTGCCCAAATTTGCTCCTTTTCAATACCAAGCTACCTTGGACAAAGAGTAAAATATGTACTGAGTTTCATTGCTCGAGTTTTCGTTTTATACGGTAATCCTATGCTGTGGTGAGCTTAACTTCCAGCTAACACACAGAAGTACCTGCAACGCTTCAGGCTGCGTGAGTCGTCTTTATGCCCAGAATGCCATGGAGGGGAAGACGCAAGGCATGTCTTTATCGTATGCCAACGATTTGCGACTAGCAGACGTGATTTAGCCGCATTATCAGAACACCCGATAATACCAGAAAACATAGTCAACGTCATGATGACGTCGAAGTGTGCTTGGGAGAAGATTTCGTCAGCACCCTACAAGATAGCTGACTATCATACAATCACTCATATTATCATCACTATCCTCATCCAACTACACATTTTTGTTCTAGCCATGGGAAAGTTCTGATAGTTTCCCCTTGTCGGTGTGATATTCTATCTCTCTTTTACCAATAGCAATTTCTTATAACTGAAAAATATATCTACTATGCTCTAAACTACTAATTTTCGTCATCAAAAAGTAATCAGCACAAACTCCTCAATAACTTCTCATTTTCGTTAAAAGCACGCAGGTTAGCGGCAGCTAAACAGACAATATATACATATATATATATTATATATATAATTGGCGCGTACACCCTTTTTGGGGTTATGGCCGAGCTCCTCCTCTTATTTGTGGCGTGCGTCTTGATGTTGTTCCACAAACGGAGGGACCTACAGTTTCAAGCCGACTCCAGATATTTTTATGAGGAGCTTTTTCATGGGAGAAATACACTCGGAGGTTTGCCATTGCCAGCCTAGGGGCGACTGCTATTAAAAAAATGTTTTTCTTAATTTTGGTGTTTCACCGAGATTCGAACCTACATACGTTCGCTCTGTGAATTTCGTATGGTAGTCACGCACCAACCCATTCGGCTACGGCGGCCGCCGCTTGAAAAGAAGCAGACTTCTAAGTTGAAGTGAGGCAAGTACGGTGGGCAGGTCCAATTGTGGTGATTTCCTTGTGAAATAGACAAAACTGTGGAAGATTAAAGTACATGCAACTTTTGGCGGACTGCTTGAGAATAGTAATTGAAATATAGCCTTAAACTCAACCGCCTCCCGACGAATTACTTAATAGTAGTACCGGGAGGGGATCGGTACATACACGCCTCCTACCGTCCTACCGTAAGTTCGAGTTATAGTCCCACACTGAGAGGGAGAGGCTTTCGATGCTTCCTCCTCGTTAAAAAAAAAATCTATATCGGTTCCCGGCGCAAAACAAATATATACTCACAAATATACGTATTTTGAAGCTGATCTGTGCTTGTGAACATACGAGTTTACATACCTGATCTCAGCGAGTTGGGCGTATATTCATTGCCGGTTAGGTAGTTGATGATAGTTGATTTGCCACCCGACCATGGGCCCATGAACAATACCAAAGGCTTTGAGAAAATTTCTGGATCACTAAAGTGGCGATTACTCAAGTCGCGATATTTGTATAGGGTCTCCAGTGGTTTAATGGCGCTCTCGTAGATGCGCTTAATGTCGCGCAAGATAATCTCGGCCACATTGTCCACAGCCTTCTCGCGTGCATTGAATTCGTCGTTCAGCTGCAGCAGCTCGGTAATGTGGTCGCGATTGCGCAAATGGGCGGGTATTACGCCCTCCTACAAAGTACAAAATAAACATAGTATAAATAACATTAGTCAACTGGATTTAATAGTATTTTCATCTTCACTAAAAAGCTCTCGGCGTGCTACCTGCAATTATCTTAAATAACTTTCCTCACTTACCCACAACAACTCATCTTCGGGCTTGGTATCTTCTTCCTTGTCACTGTCTTCACCATCATCGTCATCGTGCTCGTTTGGTATACCATCGCCATCTCTGTCTGTGTCACGTTCGTTTGGTATACCATCACCATCGATATCGTCGTCTTGATGATCCGGCACGCCATCACCATCTTTATCAGTATCCTGATGATCTGGTATACCATCACCATCAATATCGCCAGCTCTTTCCTTGCTGGTTTCGTCTTGCTCTTCGCCAGCTTCCACGGTGGCAGGTTCTGCACCAACATCACGTTTTTGCCGTTTCGCCGCCTCTTCTGCCTCCAGACTATCTTCGTCATGAACGTTGGGCACGCCGTCACCATCGACATCACGGTCGTGTACGTTCGGTATGCCATCTCCGTCCATATCTTCGTCTACCTCGTTTGGCTTAAGGTCACCGTCAATGTCGCTATCATCATCATTGGGAATACCATCGCCATCAATATCCAAACTCTTGGGTTCCTCGTCATTGGGCATGCCATCTCCATCAACATCGTGATCTCGCTCATTGGGAATACCATCACCGTCAATATCAACATCGTCCTTGTTAAGTACGCCATCACCGTCAATGTCTTTATCCGCCTCGTTGGGCTCACCATCGCCGTCAATGTCATTATCCTGTTCATTGGCCACGCCATCACCATCAATATCGTCGTCGCTTTCATTTTTAATGCCATCACCATCAATGTCTTCGTCACTTTCATTTGGTACGCCAT
This sequence comes from Anastrepha obliqua, assembly GCF_027943255.1. Taxonomy (NCBI): domain Eukaryota; kingdom Metazoa; phylum Arthropoda; class Insecta; order Diptera; family Tephritidae; genus Anastrepha; species Anastrepha obliqua. The sequence goes on along the minus strand of NC_072892.1, from coordinate 179,928,572 downwards.
CGCCATCAATGTCTGTGTCATCTTCGTTGGATACACCATCGCCGTCGATATCATCGTCATCCTTGTTTGGTACGCCATCACCGTCCAAGTCGTCATCCTCATCATTAGGTATGCCATCACCGTCGATATCATTATCTTCATCATTTGGTATACCATCACCATCGATATCATCATCTTTTTCATTGGGAATACCATCGCCATCGATATCATTGTCTTGGTCATTCGGTATGCCATCACCATCAATATCATTGTCTTGATCATTCGGTATGCCATCGCCATCTATATCGTCATCTTCGCTATTGGGTATACCATCACCATCGATATCATTATCTTGATCGTTGGGTATGCCGTCACCATCGATATCATCGTCCTGATCATTCGGTATGCCATCACCGTCAATGTCATCATCTTCTTCATTGGGTATGCCATCACCATCTAGATCATTATCGTTGGCATTACTGACGCCATCGCCATCAATATCCTTATCGACAACATTCGGCACACCATCACCGTCAAGATCATGATCGATCACATTTGGTACTCCATCACCGTCGATGTCGCGATCATCAATATTCAACACACCATCACCGTCCATATCGGGATCGCGAACGTTTGGTATAACATCACCATCGATATCATCGTCCTCTTCATTCAAAAGACCATCCCCATCCATGTCTTCATCTTGTTCATTGGGTTTATTATCACCATCAATATCGGTATCATCTTCATTCGGTATACCATCACCATCAGTATCGGTTGGCTTCTCATCATCTTCATCAGAATCGGCATCGGTTACCTCGACAGTCTCTTTTTCGTCGCCAGCCGGTTGATCGGATTGCATTTCGCCAGAATCTGTGCCGTTGTCGTCAGGCTGATCGTGTTCATTGTTCGTTGTGGCTTCGATAGAAATCGTGTCGGTACTAAGGATATCACCTGCCTCTGGTAGAATGGAAATTGAGTAGAAAATATACATTAATAACGGCATTCCTTCTATGAATATTCTTAGCAATACTGGCTGTAACTGTTTTATTTATGCGACCATTTCAGTGAAATCTTATAAATAAGTGGCGCGTATATCCACTGTTGGTAATTCGCAGAGTTTCTTGATGTCGTTCCACAAATGGAGGGATATACAATTTTATGCGAACTCCGAACGGCAAATGGTTTTTTATGAGGAGCTTTTTCATGTCAGAAATACACTCGGATGTTAGCCATTTCTTGCCGAGGGACGACTGCTATTAGAAAAAAACGTTTCTATCATTGGGTGTTTCATGCTCTCTGTGGGTTTTGAACCTGAGCTCTAACGAATGGTAGTCACGCACAAAGCCGTTTGACTACTGTTTGGCCTCCGTTTAACTAATTGATGGTAAATTTCATCCCTTCGCGGATTTACGTCGGCCTTTCGTCTCGGATTTGAGTTGCCTTCTGTTCAAGCTTTTTTGCGGTTAAGAGGTTTCTAAGAAAGCCTATTCATAGGTATTCCCTAAGGCCGCAGAAGTTTGAGCGTGGCTACGATTTGGTAGGTGCATGATTCCATGGACATACCACATCAAATGAACGAAAAGTTATTTTCTACTCAGCCTTCTAAGGGGACATCGAGAAAATCTGCGCCTTACGAAATTCTATATTACGAATCTATCTTTGTATGTTTAGATTCATTTTCAGCAATGCCTTTTCTGTCTTGTAAAATAGACATTTAATATATTTCTAGCATGGAATATCTGCTGGATAGACCTCTGACGGTAATGGGCGTAAGTGGGTTTTGTAAGATCTTAAATAACTGGTCGAAATTTGTCATATATGCCTAAGGTGAGGATGAAAGACCTCTTTTTCCAAACGGTGCTCCAAAGCGAGATATACAAAAGTAATTCTTAAAGCCATAAACTACTTGAGTGCGATAGGGAAGGTGTTAATAGGCAGCAGTTTACATGCTTGAAGCGAGAGCAAGGCAGGCTTGTATTTGTTTGGCATCGCATATTAACTAAGTGCCATTATGACTTCTTAGCTTAGGATAGGTTATACTGGCTAGCTGAAGCCACGCAGAGACCATTTTGGTTCACAGCGATACCAAATCAGAGCCCTTGTTTTTTTTAGCGCAAATATGCATCACTCAAGATGCGCTTTCTGTTCGCGAATTATAGGAGCCGCTCAAGCTCCAGTTCAAGGATAGATTCTAGTCTTTCAAGACTGAGAGCTCCCAGGTAGCATAGTCTAGTTTTCGAGAGAGCCGGACAAATGCTCCAGGGCTTCTCTTGTACCCAGCTCATTACTTTTCCTGCAATCATCGTGAAGAGTTAGTTACAGCTACTTAGGGAGTATGTTCTTTTGGGTTCATAACCAGTCATAGCTCACTTCTACGGGTATCGAAACCAGCATCAGTTGTAAATCTCGGCTATCAGAGGATCTAGCCAGGTATCTGCTCTCATTGAACAGATGCAAGTGGGGCAAACTTGATAATTTTTTATGGTTTGAATATCTATACAATAATTCTTTCCATAGTAAATAATTCTTAGTAATCGAGCCGATAAACTTTTCATAACTTTATATTGCCCTTTGAGTCTCCTTATTTTCTCAACTAACTGAGAACAATCACTTTCCTAGTTCGGAAACTAGGACAGGCCTGACTTTTACCTGATAACTGACTAGCATCTCAGCTGTATGAGTACTGCGCATTTTACATCAGAGTTACATATGGAAAAGTGGCTCGGTAAAACAGTGTCGCATGCGTGAATAATTCAACAAAAAGCTGTCAAATAGTATTTTGTAGAGTATGTGGAAAATCATTACAGTAATGCAATAAAATTATTGGAAGATCATTGAAATAGGTACATTGAAGTTGAGCGAGATTATATGGAATAAAAAAAATTAACTTTAATTTGCTTGTTTTTCTTACGTTTCGGTTCTTTAATTTAACAAGTGGTTGTGAAAATATTGTTAATGTTTTTACCGGTGTGATAAAGCGTGCGTAATGTAAGAAGTGAGGCTGACCCTTTACCTACCCATATCCACATATGGCACTCGATTAATGGCGTATACCAACCCCATCAACAAAATTGGTTTTTGCCACCTTTATGGCTTTTGGCATTTGGATGTACGGTGTGGAACCACCCAACATTTTGACAAAGTTTCGAATGAATGGCTGACAATTAAAGATTCGGCGCCTTGAAGCCTTCATTGTGATTGTTGATTTGCGTTGGCACGCACTTTTCACATGAAAAGTTGAAAAGTTAAAACTTTTCACTTAGTTATCCTAAATTATTACCCAATACATGACATATTTGACAAGTTTTATGGCCACGAAATAGCAAATCGGAAAATGAAAAGTAACTTAGTCGCTTGGGTCGTATGAGTACATTTAATACACAAACAAACATACATACACATGTACATATATACATATATGAACAGACAAAAGTACTTACGTACATGCAAACGAAAATTATGGTAATTTGTATTTTTTATGTATTTTTAAACGTATTACTGAGGAGCTTAAGTGTACTTTTGGTTGAATGCCAAAAAGGAGAGGGTACAAAAACAGGTGCTCGCATTAGTTTAAAATGGAAATGGAAAAAGTCAAATACTAATATTTGTGAATGTAAAATCTTGCATGGAGGCCAAAATGAATGAGAAATGAATGCATATTCACAGAATTTCTGAGGGTCATTTGAGTCTCACCGGACACGAGTTTCATATACATACATATATAATATATTTTGTATTTATGTACTTATGCATATATGTATGTTTGTATGTTGCACGCTCAAGTATAGTGCGCTGCTCTTCTCACATTTCTATGCGTCAATAGTTGTTGTCACAGTGTCAATATTGAGCGACAATTCATGGAGACTTACCCTGTAGAACCGGAAGTGAGATCTCCAAATGCGAGTAATACAAACAAATATATACCTACAACTCCCTTTGACATGATTGCGGGGCAAATTTGTTGGTTTTCTACTCACTTATTACTCGTTACGGAACAAAGGAGAGATTTTACAAAATGGAAAATAAGAGAGTGCTTGTTTAGACATGATTTTAGGGGAGAGCCTGCTTTAAAGGCTTCAAAAAATCGATTTTTTTTTTTTTGCATAAATGTCTACCCAAACTATCCAAGAATGTGTCCTCAAAATTTCAGAAGCAAATTCAAAATATTTTCGGAGTTACAGAAGAAATTGTGAGCAAATGTCGAGCAGGTATACGAGTGGCTGGATCGCTCGAAGTGCGATTTCTCGGTTTTTTATTTTTACGATTTTTCCTAATTGGCGGGAAAGATAGGGAAAAAGTTAAACGTCCTATCGAAACGAGATAGCAGTGATTGTACTCGGACTTAAATTCATTTCTAGTTGAACCTAAAAAACCTTAAGAAAGTTATGGTTAACCCACTTTTTAAACAATCTAAATTGAATTTGTTTTTCCAAAAAATTGATTTCTTTTTTTAATTAGCGAAAAATTGTTGAATTTCTCACTTTTTGTTTAATTTTCTTGGTTTAACTAGCTATACTATACTAAAATAAAAAATTTTTTGGGTTTTTGGTTTCAGATGGAAATTGCGACCTGCATCTTTCCCGCCGCACGACACATGCACACTCGAGGCGCCTCGGGAAAATGCTTGTACCAGGCATAATATGACATATATTTTAATAAAAAAATTTGAGAGGACTGTTGAAATATATAAGAATAAAACCTGAAAGTTTCGTTTCAATCGAATATTTCTTTCCTTCCCAAAAAAATCCACGAAAAAATCGATTTTTTTAAGCCTCTAAAGCAGGATCGCCCCTTCACTATTACTCGTTACGGAACAAAGGAGAGATCTTACAAAATGAATAATAAAAGAACGGTTGTTTAGACGGGAGTTTAAATCAATAAACGGAGTTTTTTGGTTTTATACTCTATTATTTCTCATTTTGGAACAGGAAAGGGGATCGCATTAAATATTAAATATTTTTCATTTGGTGATAAAAAAACAATTTTTCTCAGTTGCTTTGAAAGATGACAATACTTTTGAAACCTACGAAAAATGCTTCAGCCAGCTAGCTTTGTACAAACAAATAGCCCTGTTTCATTGCAAAAATCGTATATCGAAAGCTTAGATTGGTTGATTTAACAAATACAATTAAGGCAGTAGTCTTTGAACAGTAAAAACAGTGATTCAAAAGTTTTTTTTTATTTTTACTTTAAGAGATTTTCAATGAGATTCGCTATGTGATCTTCTCCTTACAATAGTTGTCTAAAGCGCATCTCGGAAGACCGATTGCCAATCATAGAAAAATGCTACTCTTAGCTTATTTATACCACCTTGATCAAAAAGTTCGCGGTATAAGATCCAGTTGGGCAGACCAACTAATTTTAGGTCTGTTTTTTTTTTTGCTAGATAGCCACATCTGTGATTAACATCCTCCGAAATAGGCATTTCATAGCCATTGCTTGACATTTGTAAAATGTACACCGTCTTGAGTAAATCTACCTCTGCACGTGTTTTCGATTTTTTTTAAGTTTTAAAAAGGCATTTGAATTTGCAACAACGAGTAAACAACAACGGTGTACAAATTTTAGAAATGTTGGCAAACTCTTTCGGTAATGATACTCTAAAGAAAAGAGCCGTTTACGAGTGGCATGGACGCTGGGTGACTGAAGAGATTGGAAGACGGCAGGGCGTCGACATCGGAAACAGATGAAAACATCAAAAAAGTAATCAATAACCGCATATTAAGCATCAGATAGCTGGCAGAAGACTTCAACATTGCTTATGGATCCGTTCAGGACATTGCAGTTAATGATTCGGGTATGTCATGCGAAAAAGGGACCGTGTTGATATCGCCAAGGACTTAATTTCCAAGGCTGAACATCCATCATTACTGGAGACGAGACGTAGGTTTATGAGTAAAACACGCAATACAGATATCAGACAATTGAATGAGAGTTCCATATGAACCTATAAAAAAAAAACGTCGTTTTCAGTCAAAACAGAAAGTGATGCTCACGGTTTTTATGGACTACGACGCTATTGCATGCCCCGAAGTTTTGACGGAAGGTCAGACTCTAAGTCAGAGGTAAATAAGGAAATAGTCCTTTGGGCGTTATGAGATGTTTACCTTACTGATCAAGGTGGTATTTGAGCTGCTTTAAGGTTCGCGTTGTGACGAAAATTTACCCTACCTCTGGAATGTCAAAGCACTTAAAGCCAACTTTCTTTAAAATCCTGTAAAACAAACAACGATCTTATTGAGCCATTTCGATTGTTGTGCCAAGGTTATAACGCCCATTGCAGCACTTTTTATATATTGGACCCGCTTTTCATCATTAAGAAAACGATAGCCTGAGCCTGGCGTCATGCGCGCTTTGTGTCAGTAAGAGAAGAGCCATCGGTACTAAAATTACTAGAAATTTGTAGTCGCTTATTACTTGTTTAGGATGTGGGCGGTATAATTCTTGCTCCATCTGGAGGTAACGTGGATTTCTTTTTTACTCATTTTTTAATATTCCTTTAAGAGTTAAAACGGATTTCTTCATTATTCCCCCATACATAGAAAATGGCATACTAACAAAAGTTCGATAATTTTATTTTTTATTAATTTTTTAATTTGGTATTTTTTTATTTATTAGAATTTTTTTTTAAATTTTACTCAAAACACAAATTAATGGTGATTATTTGGAGAAGGTAAAAAATAAAGAAGATAAAAAATAAAAAAAAATATTTCCTTTTTTCAATTCAATTTACCGAACTTTTGTTAGTCCCCGCGTACATACAAATATAGGAAGCAAGGGAGTACTCCATGGATACTACAGAGATGTTACTAAATTCTACTGGGTCTGGGTAAATTTAACCCTAGACGACACTTTTTCGACATCGAACGGATGACGCGCTTTTTTAAGTTTAAGCTGGCCGAAGAAAGGGTTTATTTATTCATTTAATTTCTAAGCTAAAAAATTAATATAAAAGCTGAAAAATAACAGCTAAATGTAAAAAGGTATTTATTTAAAGGTTAAAAAACCAAGTTTATTTTACTTCGGAAGCACTGCACTTCAAATTAAAAGAGGCGTCATCGGACCGCCGGCGCATCTTCGCATTAAAAAAATGTCATCTAGGGTTAAGAACACATAAAAAAATACATACATATATACATATGCACGCACATACGCGCACGCATAATCGCACTTACCTACTTCGTCGCTTGGTTCACCTGTTTTCAGTTCGTTTATCGCCTTTTCAATATAGGGACGGCATTGGGCTTCGCTAGGTCCAACATTGGAGTCATCGCCACTGACTAACGCACCTAAAAGTTAAAAAATTATTTAAAAAAACATAAATTATTATTTAATACATTTTTTTATTTGAAAATTAGCCTTGCATTTTTATTTTTGTATGCATTTGTTTGCTTGTTTGTTTTTGTCTGCATTTGGTTCAATTCATTAATTAACGCCAACAAATGCAATTTGTGTTTGCTTGCTGAATATTGTTATCGTTGTTGTTGCATATTATTTTATTACAGTTTGTGCTGGTTGCGCTGAAATTTTCCTCGTTGACATTTGCGTTGCTTTTCGCATTTCGCTTGTTGCTTGTTGCTTGTCGCTGTGCTGCGTTTTTGTTACGCAAACTTGACATTAATTTATTTAATTACCGATTAATATAAAGAAATGTATTTTTAAAAATTTCTACACTCGTGGCCGAAGCACCGTAGCACTGCTGCCTTGCAGCAATTCTCCCTTGGCCTTTTTCTTTCGTTTTAGCATTTCGTTTTGAGTCTATTGCTGGCTTAGTGCCCAGATGTTTTTCGCAATGCTCGCACACGCAAACGCACCGCCATACACACATTCACACCAAGCAGCCGTACTGATACGTACATACATACATACATATGAATATGCTTTTTCTAATTCTTCATACTTTTCCACACACCTCAAATGTATTTTCGCTGTCGCACACTTTTCATTAATCTCAATTTGCTTTTAGTTTTGGTTCGCCACTCGGCACTGCGGTGCCAAAGCCATCGCCTCGCCTCGCCTCCATTTTGTTCATACTCGCCCACTCATATCCAGCATCAAAGCGCTACTTTCACGGTCACCAAGGGATAAACACATTTGCTCTGTGAATGTTCTTAGCAAATTATCAGATGAATTGATGTTTATGATCGTTTTATGAGTTCATGAATTCACAGCTTCCTTCTACAATTAGAAACTGATTTTATTGGGGCAAAATGATAAACACATCTCTCTCGTAAACATATGTGTGTATGTGTGTATGCGTGTATGTGTATGCATATGGAATATTTATATTCATCAGTTACTTATCGTCCGGTCAAGGCCTCCATACACCCCATGTGGGCGTTTCATACAATATCATACACGTGCCCCGCTGTTCCGCTATTCCGCCCCAAAGGCCCCGAAATGAGCTTTTCGTTCATTGCTTTCGAAATGTGAGAGGTGCGGACAAATGTGAGAAAAATTGTTTCGTGCTAAAGCTAATGGGACTTTCTTTGTTGCTTTTAAAAATAAAATAATTTCAGCTTGCCATAGGTCAATAAGAAAAATTTTTGGGGACAAAGTAAATCATGCAATGGGACTTTCAGTTTTTGCGGATTAAGTAGGTGAGTTGGAGTGGTTGCCATGGTGTGAAAAGACAATTCTAATTTGTTTCAAGTATGAGATTGGAGTGAGAGGCTTGAGACTTCCACATTGAAACGACCATTAAGTTTCGAGAAATTGAAAATTATAATAGGACAATTCACAAATAAGTGCAAATGACCTTGCATCAGTACATTTGCAAATTATAGCGTATAAATATTGGGTATGGGAATAAGTTTCCGTTCTTTCTTAGCCAAAGTTACGAATTATTTAAACAATTAAATAATATATGACATTATGTGATGTATGTGCCACTGGAAGCTACAACTGTATTCCATGTTTCGGGCAACATACGGATTCCTCTGACGAAAAATTCGAGTTCTTTTGATTTGATCCATTTATTGAGGCAGTTTGCGATGCTCTCGTAAGAAGTGAACCGCTCTCCAATAAGGGCTGACTGCATTGATCGGAACAGATGGTAACCGCAGGTGCAGTGTCTGGGGGATACGGCGGGTGGGGCAAGATTTCCCAATTGAGTCCCTCTAAATTTTTATGGACCGATTTAGCAACGTGTGACCTGGCGTTGTCATACAGCAAAATCAGTTTGCAACAGTTTGTCATGTTTACCCTCCCATTCCGGCCGCTTGTTTTTGAGAGTTCGATTCAAACGCATTAGCTGTAGTCGGTAACGATCGCCAGTGATGGTGATAAAAAGGGATCTTTACGCTTCAAACGAATGTCAACTACTCCGATCGAGACCTCACATATAAACCTTCATATCAGCAAATTACCAGTATATTACTAGGTCGAACACAAAAATAGTGTCAGCAGCGACACTTCGTTTACGAGGGCGGAAATTTATTCCCATACCCAATATACCAATGGTATACGAGGGTTGTTTGGAAAAAAAATGTGTAGTAAAAATTATTTAATTGTTTGGGTTACATTTCTTCATTTACATAGTTTCCTTTAAGTTAGGTTAGGTATAACTGGCTGATCTGAAGAGAGCTCACATAGACCACAAGGGTCCGCAGTGTTACCGTTGTTGTCGGAGTCGCGTTAAACATAGTTCGTTAGTTGTCTTGTCGAGTTTTAATAACAGTTTCAACTTTTTTTCCAAGGTGAAAAGTGTACCGATCACAGACAGTTGTAACGAGTTCTGGTTAAAGCAGGACAGTGGCAAAGGAGGTGTTCTAAAGTACCGCTTTCTTCTTCGCATAAGTTGCACACGTCGTTCTGGACCAATCCCATTTTAGCTGTGTGATATGGAGTGAGGTGATAAGAACAGACTCATAAAGCCGAGAAGCATTTCCTTTAGGCTTATACACTTGGTCCAACGCTGTTCTTGTTTGAATTATTGAAAAATATCCCTGAAAACCTATCTGCATTAATTTTGCGAAGACAACTGCTGGGTCATGAGCTGGTGCGTTGTCGCAATGGAATATCAAAATCACTCGACTTATTCGATTCAATCGACTACCAAGCACAAAGAAATATACCGATCTGGCTGAATCTTGCTATATATTCGTCGAAGCGGCGCTACTAACTAAACATAACCTCGATACCCACCGGTAGTGATATCTCTTCTACTTTGCATGGACTTTTCAAATGTACTCTCGCGCATTTAGTTGTTGTCAGGCTTAGGTCTCATTCGTCATCATGCAGTCATTAAATGAAAGAAATAAAAAATATCGAAAAGTTAGGTTAGGTTATGTTGTAGCGCTTGTCTTCTATGGGACACACTCAGATTCATAACGCCGCATGGGTGAACTTGTCCTTATATTTCCTTAAACCCAAGTGTACTTTTCAAAAATTTTATAAAATTCCTGATTTCCACAGTAGTGAAATCTTCAATGCATTAAAAATTGCCTACCTAAAGTGGCCTACCTACCTATTAGGCAGTGCTTCATTATAACTGAAATCAGTGTACGAAGATTGTGCTTATTTTGACTTGGCAGAGATTCTATGCGTTTAGCATTGAAAGCCGGCCCCAATTGTCGGACGATTCTGCAGGGAGTTCGTTACGCCAATATTCATAGCTTACAAGTCTGTAAGGGTAAAATTCTGCCATTGGCTGTGCACTTATCAGTCAATTTGGTGCTAAGTATCGCTAGTTTAATGGCCAGGAACTCTTGTTATCTTATGTGAAGGGACTCAGCCGCCTCGTTAAGAGATGTGCGGCGTTTCGTGGCTATTAAAAATGTTAGAAATTTTAAGCGTTTTCGTCACATTCTGCTTTTCTTTCTTAAACAAAAATAAAGATGAATACAATACAGGCTACTAGGACTACTCAAGAACATAATTTAGTTTCTGCAATAGAAAGAGTAGAAAAAGGGTGCTCTTCTTTTACTTCCGAAAATATTGGTATTGAAGATAAACATAGCGCCGGTTGAGCAATCACTAAAACGAGTCAAATGAAATCAAGCCAAATTTAAGAAAAATGACACGACCTTACTACTGATAACCAACTGAATATATCAAATCAGAAAAGAGTTTTTAAGCAATAAGAAAAGAAAGTATCCCCTTCCAATACTTGATTTGCGGGTGGCACATACATTAGCAGTGATAAATTTATTGAATCGAGTTTCCCTCTGAAAACTACAGAGGGGGATATTTGAGCACAAGCAAGTGGTATCTGAAAATATCCTCCAGTTTGGGAGAACGAATATTTCTTATTCTCAGGACATCGGAGCCTAAAATTCGTAGGGTAGGAAAATGATCAGTGCTATTCGCCTCCTCTAAGCAGGGCAGTCAAATCACCTCCTCAATGATTCCAATGGTGGTTATATGCCGACCCTAGATTAGGTTGAGTTCTGTAATAATACCGACCACCAACCGAACATCTTTTCTGCAAAGCTTTAGAAGAAAGTTCGAAGAATACAATTACTGGTGATAGAAAACGGATCAGGTTTGAAAATAACGTACGAAAAAGAGATCGAGCGATTTGAAACTTCTCGAAAGGTAGCAAAGCCAGATTGACGTACAGAAAGCAAGGAACATATAAATATATAAAGCAGAAATTTCAGTCGATTTCTGTAGCAAATCTCACAAAAAAATTTCACCAGATCAAAAACCAATCAAAACGAGATGTGTGGAGAAATTTATTACCACAAATGAGTTAAGGTGACACAGCTGCTTCTCGTCTTCATACTTTCTTTGAAGGACGGCAATATGTGGAATGGGAAGGAGCTCTTACCGCCTGACCAAACGAAATACCCGAAATTATATCCACAGGAAGGGCGAAATTGTATCACCAGTGTTTAAATGTCAGGCCACTTACATCTTAGATGAGCAGCGGAAAATGCTTGTAGAGAGTGCCGTCTAGTCTTATGTTTGGCGAAATACGAGCAAAGAAGCTTACACAAATTGAGACATCGCTGCTCGGCCGTCAGAGAAATTTGACTTAATTAGCAGTGGAGCGGACGGAATTATAGAGCTTTTTTATATTTTTTACTTACTAACAACTTTTCTATTTTCTTTCTATTATTTTTTCTGCTAGCGTCCTTGTTCACATTAACCTCAAATAACCAAATTTTTCCTGTTGTTTTTGTTTTGTTTTGTTTTTTAATCTTTGCTATTTTAACATTTTCTTCTTAGTTCTCACACGCACTTAATCTAACTACAACCACGTCACGACAAAATTGTGCTACTTTTCAAACTTCAGCCTGTGCAATCATGAATTCTATCATTTTTGTTATAGACTTGACTTTAAAACCTCCGAGCAAGAAGTAAATTTGAATGCAATCCAACAAAACCAATACCTACGACTAATTGGAAGAGCGTGGGAATGATTGTGATGAGCGCACTGCTGGTACGTTCCGTTCCATAGTATCGTAGATGGCTCTTTCATCGTGTCAGATGATACGGGCGTACGTTTACTTTGGTGAGTGAGAGCACCATAAAATTTGTTTATCTACCGCAAAAACAGTAAAATATCAGCTATCAAACTGAGACTATGTTGCTTATATGTATATGAGAAAAGCAGCGCAACCCTTCTCATGACTGAACAACAACTGATTGGAAGAGCGTAACAATAAATGTGAAATGAGCGGACACAATTCCGCTGTTAAGCTCTCTACGACGTACCAGCCTCTCACAATTTTGCTTCGGATAGCCAAATCTTGTATTCTATCATTCTTGGGTGGACCAAAGCACATTGCACGGATAGCAACAACACGAGAAATGTATTTTGTTTTTGCCTTTCGCCTCTAGAATGTGAAAATCTATAAACAGAGTAGCCTAAAGAAGTTTTAGAAACTAAAATAAATAGAAGAACATCAAAATTGTGAACCCTGCTGCTGCTACTTGCTTAATGAGGCTTAAAGTTTTGCAAGTTTTGCGTTTATGTGCTTTTTAAAGAGAAAAATTCTCTCTGAGAGTGGGTACTGAAAAATACTCAGAAATTCAGTTATTCAATTCAATAAGAAGAATCAGATTGAAAAACCAGTGGACAGAACTATGATCGAAACCACATACATTGAAAATATGGGAAGATATCAATACTTTTAGTTTTTTCAAATTAGTAAAGCAATTCTTAAGCGGTTATCGCAGGAATCAAGAATAAGAAGAATATATGGCTTAGCACATAAAACCGTAGCATGCCTGTAATTCACAAGCACATTTTAAATTAAGAAGAGGATTTTGGTGTTCGAAATTTGAATTGCTGCTTAACTTAATAGTATTCAGACTAAAAGTTACTTATACGCAATGTCAGCCGTCCTACGTCAATCATAATCATATTTGACACTTGTGAGCTAGACAGTTCCAATATTTAAACAGACAAGCAATGCAGCGCGTAAAATTGAAAATATAGATTTTCACAATTTAAGATCTTTTTTGTTTTTGTTTTATTTAGTAACCAAGTTATTCAACAGCAAAATTCGTTGGTTAATGTCTGCTTATGTTTGTCACGATGCGAGTTTTGTAATATAGAAAAACATCAGAACTTACTACCCATACAACTTAGTTGGTTATTTACCTTCCCTATTTTTAAAACGAAAAAATCCGCACTGTGTTTTGCAACTGACTATAGAGAGACTCGATAAAGAAGCAAATCGAATGGGTCTGGCCTTGAACTAGGGCAAGACGAAGTACCGCCTGTCATCAAATAAATATTCAGTGCACTCGGGCACTCACGCCACGTTGACTGGTATGATTTTCAAATAGTAATAGGCTTTGTGTTTTTAGAAACCGGAGTTAACACCGATTATGAATCTTAGCCTTAAAGTCCAACGGGAATCTCTCTTGCCAACAAGTGCTACTTTGGACTAAGTAAGCAATTGAGAAGTAAAGTAAACTCTCGATGAACAGAACTAACACTTTATAAGGCTCTTATCATTCCAAGACAATATCCGATGAGGCGTCCCTTGCAGTGTTTGAGGGAAAGATTTTGTGGAAGATTTGTGTACTTTCGCATTTTGGTGACGGCGAATAAAGATCCAGCGATTCTGTTGGCTAGTGCATGTGGTCCGGCTGATAGTAACAGAGGAAGAGGAAGCCTTCTCTGCGAGATCAGGTGGAGAAGGACTTGGATTTACTTTGTGTTTTCAACTGGCGCCGATTAGCGCGAGAAAGAAATGACTGGTGGCTTTATTAAACTCGGCCAAAATCGCTTAAGAGTTATCGCGTCGATCAAGAAGAATAGCAGGAAAATAGTTTAACATGTATCCAAACAGAAGAAACGTTGACCAAAAGTTGTTTTTTAAATAATTTCTCAGATAGTCGGAAATGTAAATTTGCCTCTCCTTTGTCAAACTGTTTTCGTTTAAATAGTAATTCATAAAAATTATGAGGTTGAGATGACCGACTAACCAAATAGTGGATTTATAGAAGATACAAAAGCAACTTTTTTAGGTAATTTGCAGGAAATCGGACTTAATGATTATGATTATTGGCCACTGTAGCCAGAAGGGTTTGTGTGTGAGTACCATTTTGTACGGCACAGATTCGGGAACCCAATGTGAGAATAAAACAGCAAATGATATAAATGGTTCCTTCTAATAGCGGTTGCCCCTCGACAGGAAATGGCGAATCTCCGAGTGCATTTCTGCTATGAAAAAGCTCCTCATTTGCCATTCGGAGTCGGCTTAAACTTTCGGTCTCTCCATTTGTGGAACAACATCTGGAGGCACACCACAAATAGCAGGAGGAGCTAGGCCAAACACCTAACAGAAGTGTTCACGCCAATTATTTTTTTATTTTATATATCGTATATTTTTTTCAGGAGTAACCTTACCCCCTTTTAAAGTTTTGACTAAAGAACTAGCGGCCAATTCTGCATGTAGACTTATCTACAAAAACGTGTTGCGACACTCTTCCTCTTTTTATGATGACCTTTTCTTTTTATTCTAATTGTTTTTGATTCAATAAAAAAGAAAACGGAAAAATGTTGATAATAAAGGAGTTAGGAAAAAACAAAGGTTAAAGGAAAAACAAATTGTTTGTACCCAATTTTTTGTGCGCAATGTAATTTACTTCTTCAATTACCCGAGCTGCCTATCCTATCTGTGTTGAGTGTCCTACCGATTTATGCAGCCTCTGGGGGCAAATGATTTTTATAAGAAGCTTTTCGAAGCAGAAATGCACTCGGAGGTTTGCCACTAGCTGCTGTATCTTAGCTGTGTAGTTACACTTGAAAGTGTACAACAAAAATGAACAGTAGTAGTTCCATAGCTAAAATGAAGTGATTACAAAAAACGAACGGTGTGTGCTGGAAGCTTTTATCGACGACTTCTGCATTGTAAACGCATCGCTCTGCTGCAGGCTGGCCTGGCCCACATCGCTGCCAACCACTGTCGCTATGCTGATTTATTATTTTTCATTTAAGGTCCCTCTTTACATTTCATCTTCTGTTATTTTACATGTACGCGAGTTATTATCTCAGCTTCCTGTTGGGTTTTCGAAAATTATCTTTCGCTACACGCCGCCGCTTTTTGCTGTAGGCTTTTCACCAAATACATACATACATATGTACGTATGGCTGTGTGGCTTTGTGAATGTGAGTAACTCAACTCGACAAGTAGCAGCCTTTACGGTAGTATATCCCTCAGTCACACTCGAAACAGTCGACAGATATGAGTACACTCAGAAACCGCGAGCACATCACCCAACGAAGCACACGAACAGCAGAGTTGAATGCGAGCGCGAATCGCGACACAGAAGCCCGAACACCGAAAATATTTTTAAAATATTATATTTTCAACTAATTTTCAAAACAACAGCAACACTAGCAAAAATAATTTAAAAAAATTGCATAATAAATCGCGACGACTACTTTCACTCGGCGTTGTTGTTGGTCTTATGTTATTATAATTGCTATTTTTGCTGTTTATTCTTTGTTTTTGTTGGTGCTCAGCCTTCGTTTTATACGCGCTGACGGTGGTAACGGCAGCGTTGATGGACGAGGGCGACGCTGTTTCGGCGGTTAGCAGCACAACGTACACGGCCAATTTCATTGTTGTTATTGTTTTTGCTGTTGCTGTTGCTTTTAGCTAGGGTATTGCGAGTTAAAGGCGTTCAATTTCAGCGACAGCGACAAAATCTTGTGTGTTGGCCTTTGCCTATATAAAATATTATATAATTTTTTCTGTTGGACTTTTGCGATATTTCGTAAAATTTTCACTACACTTTCGATGTGAGAAAATATTTTTATTTTTAACTCAGCACGAAAATTCCTTTTGCGTCAATAATATTTTTATTAGAAGAGTCCTTAATGTCTTTTGTATATGCAACAACAATTATAACCACATGCGAGCAATTTAAAATATGTTTGAGGCCAATCACCTACCATTAAATGAGACGGCCGACAGGATTAGTCCGATAAGGACCAAAAATGTAAACCGCCCCATGATAAACCGAAAATTCCTTTTTGTTCAATATTCCTCTCCAGGTGTTGTGAATTTCGTTAGTACTTAAGCCACTTCATAAATTTAGATTTTTTTACTATTCAAATTTGTTATGTTGAAAAAATTATTATGTACTGCGCCCTCGTATTCTGCATCAATATAAAACTTTAATTTATATTTCGTCGTGAAATGCACTGCAATAAAAAATTCATTGGACCAAACTGTAATTCATTAATAACTGCTGAGCTTTTAAAAATTACAAAGACAAAAACCAAAAAAAAAAAACTGGATAAAATTTAGCACACAAAGCACAAATTTAAAAATCGTTCATCCGTTGCCGTGTCAGGTCGTTCGCTAGTATTCGTTTAAAAAATTCGTTTCGTAAAAATATTTCTGCGCCCGAGTGACACTTGAATATTTTATTTTTAATTTTTATTGAATTTTCTGTGTTTTCCTCTTAGCAGGACATCCGTTGCTTGGGTAATCCTTTGTGTCCCTTTCAACGAATGCCAACTAATTAATTCTATTTGTTTGTTTTATGTGTATTTAAATGCTTTTTTTTTAATAATTTTTTTCGCGTATCGTAAAGTTAAAAATATGCACCAAAAATATTTAATATAGATATATATATATAATATATATAAGTATGAAATTTGTTACAAAAAAATCTTATTTCAGAAAAATATATATTTTAATACGAGTACGAGTATACGAGTCGGTCGATCTCTCCCGGTCTAAAACCAATTCGTAACATAGCAATGAGATCTCACACTTTTACCTTGTGACCGCGAAAATTTTTGATATTTTCATATCGAAAGTCCAAATAATTTTTCACTGACAAAATTTTAGTGAAATTTTGAGTAGAAACTCATTTCGTTTTTGCTTGATGCCAAAGCACTGCCATCACGACGGCGGCGGCAATGAAATGCACTCAAGTGATGAAGATCCACTGAAGATGTTCTGTGTACTCATGGGAGAATAGACGGCAGTGATGCCTGTGCGTGCATATAAGTGAAGAAATAAGAAAACTTGAAAAATAAAACGAAAAACTAGAAGGGGGTAGTCAAGGAAATCTTTAATTAATTATTTATTTATTTATTTATTCTGAAATCAATAGACAATTGTTCCTACTGACTCTGATGACTACGAATAAATAAATATTTAAGGGTAAACGACCATATTTTCCCTGATTTTCATTAAAATTATTTAAAATGAAGAAGTCAATATATTTTTTTTAAAATTGACATACAGTTTATTTATACATTAAAATAATATAATTTTTTTTTTTTTTAATAATTTAAAATGGCGGATCAATTCTTCCAGGAAGGTCGCAGCAGGGCTTCTTAAACTGACGCCGATACTACAATGACCTGAATAGAAAGAACCAAAAATTGTTTAATAACAATGTTTAACAACAATTTTTTCTTAAACAAAAATGGAAAAAAAATTCGCGGAATAAAATGCTTCAAAAAAATGAGTTTTGGGTCAAATTTTCCTACTATTGTTGTTTCGAAACAATTATTTTTCGAAAAATTTTCGAAAACTTGAAACACATAGCAAGTAAAATCATAAAAAAGATGTGTGCAAAATTTCAGGGAGATCGGTCAATAACTTTTCGAGTTATCGTGTACGCCAATTCGAAAAATATAGTTTTGAGAAAAACGCATCTAAAGCCGGCAACGTAACTAGACCTCTCCCAGCGCTCAAACGCTAAGAATAGAGTCGTCAGGTTGACGATCTATAATATAAGAAATACTTAAATTTACGTTCTAAAAATTGTTTGACATATTCCTATAGGATTATACAGGGTGGGCCATATAGCGTTTGCTTTTTGAACCACCTATTTTTTTGAGAATGGTAACAAAAATGACATGTCAAATGTGTTCATAATTTACTGAAAGGTTTGACATTTACGAAATGGGACGCTATACGCTTGAACAAAATTGGGAAATATTGAAAACCTATTTCCAAAGTGATTTGATTTTCACACCAGTGGCTACGTCAATAAGCAGAATTGTCGGATTTGGGGCTCAGAAAATCCACACGTTACTGTAGAGAAGCATATGCATCCACAATGAGTCACTGTTTGGTGCGGTTTTTGGTCTGGCGGTATCATCGGGCCTTTTTTTTCGAAAATGAGCGAGGAGCCGCGGTTACAGTAAATGGCGAGCGTTACCGTGACATGCTCAACGAGTTGTTTCCAAAAATTGAAGAGGATGACATGGACGACATTTGGTTTCAACTTGACGGTGCAACTTGTCACACTACCAAAGTTACACTCGAACTTATGGCTACCGTTTTTGAAAACCGAATAATCAGCCGAAATTCCGATATCAATTGGATGCCTCGGAGCTGTGATTTAAGCCCGTTGGACTATCTTTTGTGGGGAGCCGTTAAGGACAAATGCTATGCGAACCATCCAGAGACGATTGATGCTTTAAAACACGAAATCGAAGTTGCCACTCATAAAATTGGAGCCCAAACAATCGAAAATATGCCTAAAAATTGGGTTGATCGAATGGCCTACTGTAAAGCCAGTCGTGGCAGTCATTTGAACGATATTATGTTTCATTCATAAATCACAATGTTCAATCTTCAAAATAAAAAAAAAGTTTGAAAAAATATGAATTAGTTTTTGAAGTGAAAACTTCTTTAGAATCGTTGGGAGTGATTTGAGAAAAAGTGAAACGAAAAAAGCGACACTCTTGGCTACGAATATTACATATAAACGTAGCGACGAACTAAATAACTTTTAGGCCAGCACCGACAGCATGGCGCGATAGCCGAGCGGCTAGCAATGTGAGCTTGCGATCCAAAATCCTTGGTTCGAATCACAAGAAAAAAATTTTTTTTATACAGTTATTTTATTTTATTTTATGATATGTTATGAGGAGCTTTTTTTCATGGCAGAAATACACTCGGTGTTTTGCCATTGCCTGCTGAGGGGTGAGCGCTATTAGAAAAATAGTTTTCCTTAATTTCGTTCTCTCTGTGAATTCTGAATATTAGTCACGCACCAACCCATTCGGCTACGGCGTTTGTTTAATTTTACTGATGCAAAAATGAGGAAAAATATATGAATAAAGTTTGCTTACTGTTTACACATTTTCCAAAGGTGACGGAGAACCAAAAAAAATGTCGATTTTCAAACAAATACGAGTGAATATGTGTAATTGTGTTAGAGTTTCGGTCACGCCCCAGCAAAACCTGCGTGCATATGTGTTTGTAACATTTAAAAAAATGTAATTGTGTTAGAGTTTCGGTCACGCAGGTTTTGCTGGGGACACTCATAATAGCAACCGCGTGTGTATTTTTATATTCGTAAATATTTTCATTTTTAAATATTTACCGCAATTATGCCGAAAAATAATGCAGAAAAGTGTCGTGAATATCGACAGAAAAAAAATTAATAAATAGCATCACGGAATTCATTCACGAAAATTTAATAAAGTATACACCAGAAGTATCGCGGATACTTAGAAAAGATTACAATAAAGTTCCAATGATTTTAAGTGGCGATTTTAACGTAAATTTTGCATTGGACACAGCGGTTCCTTTAATTGACGTTCTCAATACAACATTCAATTTAAAAATGTGTAACAATCGCACTGAATCGACAACACGACCAAAAACAACCATTGACGCGGTATTTCAAAGATATGTTGACAACATCGAAACCAAAGCATTTGTATCATATTTTAGCTATCATAAGCCACTCGTATCATTTGTTGAAATTGAAAACATTGAGGATGAATAATAATTAAATGAAGAAAATAAAATATGAACTTTATAGCAATATTATAATGAACCTATAATTATCCCGCTCCTAATGCTGCTTTCGTCTTATTCTCTCTCAGTTTGTTTTACGGAAGGTTTCACTTCTATCGCGTCTAACCGTTAGACTGGTATTTTGAAATATGAAATGTTACAGGTATCTGCCCCCTTTATCACTATTTTACAATAAGCCGACGTATTTTTTAAGGTAATTCATAATTTATAATTGAAGAAGAAAAATTTATCATCTATGACTTACGAATTATGATTTATGAGTTATAATTTATAACTACTTCTATTTATGATTTATGGTTTGTAGTTAATAATTAATAATTTGTGATATATAATTTATGATTTGTAACTTGTGATTTATGATTTATGAGTACGAGTTACGACTAAGGACCTTTAATTAATGATTACTGATTTCTGATCTATGATTTATGAATACGATTTATGATTTATAGTTTACGATTTGTGACTTATAATTTATAATTATTTTCGTTTTATGATTTGTGGTTTATGATTAATAGTTGAGGATTAGTGGTTTATAATTTATGATTCGATATTTGTGATTTATGATTTATAAGTTACGACTAACGACTTTTGATTAATGATTTATCATCTATGACTTATGAATTATGATTGATGATTTATGACTTACGACTAACGTCCTATGTTTAATGATTCATAATTCAAGATCCATGATTTATGATTTAAAATTTGTCGATACGTCGATGTATGATTTATGACTTATCATCAATGATTTGTAAATTACGATTTATGATTTATGACTTAGAATTTATATTTATTTGCGGCTTATGATTTATTTTTATTGATTAATAACTAATGATATCTGATTCCTAATTTATTATTAGATATTTGTGATTTGTGATTTATGAGTTACGATTAATGGCCTATGGTTAATGATTAATGATTTATAATCTATAATTTATGCTTAATGATTTATAATTTGTGGATTACAATTTAGGAGTTATTTTATGGTTTATGATTTATGATTACGGTTTTTGAATTAAGATTTGCGATTTATGATTGATTTGAAATTGATTGATTGGTTGGTTGATTGGTTGATTGATTCTTGTTTTATAGTCTATGATTTATGATTTATTACTTATGTATTAAGATTTATAATTTACAATTAAGGAATTAAGATTTATGATTGGTGACTTATGACTTATATTTTATAATTATTTGGTATTTATGATTTATGGTTTACAATTTATAAATTATGATTAATGATTAGCGATTCATAATTTGTGACGTATGAGTTACAATTAAGGACCTATGATTAATGATTTATTATTTAAGATTTATCATTTATGATCCATGAGTTTTGATTTATGAATACGCTTTGTGATTCAAAAGATACAATTTATAAGTTATGATTTATAATTTAGGTTTTATGACTTATGATTTATATTTATTTGCGATTTATGATTTACGATGATTACGATTTTTGAATTAAGATTTTCGATGTGTGATTTATGGTTTATGATTTATGATTAAAGAATCATAATTTATGATTTGTAATTGGTAATTTATGAGTTGCGACTAACGGCCTACGGGTGATTCATTCTTGTTTTATAGTCTATGATTTATGATTGATTACTTATGGTTTAGAATTTGTGATCTATGGTTTATGTATTAAGATTTATAATTTGTGATTTATGACTTCTCGTTTATGATTTATGGTTACGATTAATAATTTAAGATTTGTGATTTGTGATGTATGACTTATAATTTGTATTTATTGGTGATTTATGATTTTTTATTTAAGATTTATAATTAAGGACTTATGATTTATGATTAACGTTCTATGATTTTTTAGTTACGGATTATACATTTTAATTTAACGGGGTATTCTGGTCTCGAAATTTGAAAAAATCGATTTTTTTGCATATTTTCAAAGTTTAGACCTTCAAAAATATGCCCTTCAACGGATTTTTCAAAATTCGAATTATTTTCGGAGATACAGCGGATTTTGTGACGTGGTGTCTAAGCCGGCCGAGTGGAGCGAATCGTACAATGAACGGCAGATGTTACCGGACGACTTGAGGACTCGTTCTTTCCAGAAAATCTTTTGTATCCCACACAACCTTTATTTATTCTATACATATAAATATACTTTATACTTCTATTGTTGCTCAAACTTCAAACGCAATTTTCTCAAAACTACTTTTTTGAGACGGTCGTCATGATATCTCATGTTCTTGTTGACCGATCGCTTTGAAGTTTGATAAGAATTTTTTATTATACATCTGTCTATCGCGCCTGCCGCGGATTTTGAAAAATTAGAGTTTGAGGTATTTTTAAAAAATTTGAAAAGGTAAAAAAAGAGGGTAAACATTTTCTTTTTCAAGTTGACGCCTAATGAAGAATTTTTTTAAATTTAGATCACTACAAGGGTTGGAATCATGTGAACCATGGAGCACCGCTTTTTATGTTTTATGTAGCCCCCACTCCGCCGGCCTGTAATTCCACGATTTTTTTATTTTTTTTTATACTTTTCCAATATTAATAAAAACCATAAAAAATGGATAGCAAACATGTTTTTCATTTTTTTTTATCTTAGTTGTAAAAATACCTAAAATTAAGGCGTCTAGACCAGAATACCCCCTTAAGACTTTTTATTTATGATTTAGAACTTACGACTGATGATTTACGATCGATTAGTGATTTATGATTCACGACTTATGGACAATGATTTCTAATTTATAATTCATGATTTAACTGAAAAACTTACACTTTTTTTATAATTTTTCCATTGCCCATCTCCATGCCAAAATTTCCTCTGCGGCTATCTATTCATATCACAGAGAACAATTTCGAGTGTTTGCGCCGAGCGATTTCTGCTCATTTTTTAAATTTAGAAACCTTTACGCACCCACTTGCAAATATTATCGAAAATTGCTCATTTTTCTGCTACTCAACCACTTTGAATGATTTGACGTGCGGCTGTGAAATGAATCAAACTCAAAAGCAAAAATATAATAGATGCAAAAAACTTAAAAACGGAACTTTCCTTGGCGCAAGATAAACGCACAGCAAGGCAAAAGCGAAAAGAATTCTCCTATGCTTTCTTTCGACCGAAAATATGCAGATGCGACAGAATAACGGTGGAGAAAAAGTGTGCAAACATTCGGATGCTAAGCGAAATATAAATTAAAGTACTACTTCAAATGCATGCATGCTTGTATGTATGTATGTATGAATGCGTGTGTGTGTGTTTGAAAGTTGCGCCAAGCGATATGGCCTATGCCACATTTTATTTAATTTTATGCCGCACACACGCCAAATGCATTTATGAGAAATTTTCTTCGTGCAACGGCAAGTTTGCAGATTTGTGCATGAAGCTGCCATTCGATTTGAAAGAGGAGGGATGACAACGTGCGGCTTGTAATGTCTTGCGCGCCTCGGCACTTGTGTTGCCATGCTACGGAAATATGTATAAATTGGATAAGATAAATTTTTTTAAATAAAATTTAACTTAAATATATTTTTAATATTTTATTACCACTCCATTTTGGGCTGTTCCAGTCTAGTGAAATATTCTAATCTCTTGAGCTATCGCGTAATTTTTTCTTTTCGAAATTTCTTTATTATTTTATTTATTTTTTGTTGGAAATTTTTAATATTTTAGAATAAGCACAAAAAGCAAGCGTAAATTTAGCCAATAAATTGCATTGCCTAGACGTGGCGGCTTTGCGGTGGCTGTTGCTGCTGCGGGTAACGCATGAATGAAAATTCAATGAAATCGTGTAGGTTGTGGAGAATGTTCGTAGTTTGTCTATTTGCATTGACTCACAAGCGAATGAGTAAGAGAAATAAATAAAAGAAAATGGACTATGTTAAAGGCTTATAGACTCATTTGTAAAAATAAAAATTTGTTTAAGTGATTATCCAAGGTTTTTTTTTGTACGAAAAAATTGGAGAAGTAAAAAATGGAAAGTCTTGAAATTGTACAAAAATCTATTATTGCACTTTTTTCAACTTATTTTTCGAGAGTTATAACTATTTCAACAAAATATTTTTTGTTTTTAATTTTCATCCAGTTTTTATTATTTATGGTAAAAACTTACAAAAAATCATACACTCTTTCAACTTAAATAAAAAAGAAACATATTCGCATTCTTACATTCTAACCTTTATTAACGTGCTATGTATGTAAATACTTATTTAGATGTGTTGAATTATTTTCGATTAAATAAAAAATTTAATAAAAAGTCACTTCGTCTCATTAGCCAAGGCCTTTTTCTTCGTTTTGGTGCAGTAGTAACGGTCACTGTTCTCAACCCAATCGCAGACGTTCAAAATCGTGTGGAAAGCTGTGCCCTCCTTGCACTCGAACTCCACCGGCTCGCCATGCACGCAGCGATAATACTTGATAATTAAATAGAGAATAAAATTAGTGAAATATTTACAAAATTGCATGGAACAGAATTTTTAAACAAGATGAAAAATTGCAAAAATTAAAATCCCCGTCATTCGGGGCACATAGAGAGCCGACTGTAGTAGAATATTTACTTTAGCGTTACTGATTTTAACATGGCAACATCAGAAAGAGAGAGGGAGAGAGGGAGAAAGAGAGCTGTTTTCAAACTTATAAGCCGGCTTCTTAGTAATTAACCAATTTGTGCTTTCATTACACAGTGAAGGCTACATTTTTTTTCAAATTTTAAGCAAATTTGCCAGAGTTTTAGCTTCTTTTAATTCTTTTTCATTTGTGAGTCTCGAATACTCACCTTTTGGCAATTCGCATGCGGTATAAAGTCCTTGTTTACGCAGTCGATATCGGGCTTATTAGCTTCGCCTGTTAGCTCTACCAGCTCAGGGTGAGGTTCCAAAATTTCCAATCCTCCAGGTTCCTGGTTCATTGTTGGTGCTTCGGTTGTCGTTGTAGTTGAAGTTGTCGGTCTTGGTTTTGGTCTCGGTTTGGGTTTCTTGGAGCCCTTAGAAGGTTTCTGCAATACAAAAATTGTGGAGTAATTATTCATGAAATTAATTTTAATTATTGTTAGTTAAAAATTAAAAACAAAAAAAGAAGAAATGCAATAAGGGAATGTTATAGATAGAAGCTTGCAATTAAGCGATTGCTTTAGTCTATTGGACCTGTGCATAACCTTCTTTATGCTTCAGAAAAACTTATAGAAACAAAATTTCTAAACGCGTTAGGTCTCAGCCGTCAATGGAATCTCAGAATGCAAAGAGTACCCATCGCACCCATCGCAGACTTCTCAATATCGTTATTCTTTCGGATAGCAAAGCTGCAATCCAAGCACTGGATTCGGCTACAACAACCTCTAAACTGGTGGAACAAAGCAAGAATATACACCTTGAGTTAAAACCATAACGTTACCTTAATCCGGATCTCGGGTCTTGGAACATTGAAGGGAATGAAAAAGCAGATGAACTGGCATTAGGGGGATCTGCCATGAATAACGTTTTTGCAGAATCGGTACTCACACCGGTGGGTGTAACTATGAATGCAATCTCTTCAAAATACCGACGAATCGCGGATTGTAGATGGAGGGATCTGACGACATGCAAAGTTAGCCCACCTACAAACAAACGTCTATTTTAATAAATATGAAACGAAGGGATGCCTGCAGACTCACGGCAGTGATAACTGGCAGCTGGTCCATTGGTGAGCAAGCAGCCTAATGAGCAGCCATAGTTGTAATCAACTGGAGAAAAAGGAAACTTCTTCCACGTCCTCTGTGAAAGACGAGATTGTTAACTCTTGGCATACCGCTTTTTGAGAACCTCGAGGAGCTAGCTGGCACAGGCATAAGCAGCCTTATTAGGTTTCTCAATCGCACAGACTTTTTTGTTTGAGCTAAAATTGAAGGCATGACCTTAGACGATCTTCTGATTTAGCAGGAGTCCATCAAACAAACAATGTTTTGCCAACTAAACTCAATGATCGTGCTATATGGTAAGTCGCCTTGTTCATATGAAGTGCCAGCCTAGGAGGTACAGTTTGAATCTGTTAAATATTTTTGTGAGATGCCCTTAAATACTGCTTCTGATACTTTGCGGATATTCTAAACACGATCCCGAACAAGAAAAGCGAATATTATCCGAATCGTTTGTGGTATATGCAAAGGGTGATCAGATTGGAGGTACTTTTCCCAATAGAGTTTTTTTGACAGATCACACATGACTATTGTCAAACTTAATATATTCTTTTTTTCAGTATTCATTGACATTTCGTCGTGGAAACACTTATGCTTCAACAACGTTTACGAATTGTGCAAATATATTACGGAAGTCGACGCTCTGTGAAAAGTGTTCATCGCGCGCTCAGACCAGCTTATGGCGATCATCGATGAGGCCCATTTTTGTATATTCATTCATCATTCATTCATCCATTCAATAATATCTATTATAGATATATAATTGGCGCGTACACCCTTTTTGGCTGTGTGGCCAAACTCCTCCTCCTATTTGTGGCGTGCGTCTTGATGTTGTTCCACAAATTGAGGGCCTTATAGTTTGAAGTCCATTTCGAACGGTAGATGTTTTTTTTATGAGGAGCTTTTTCATTTTTCATGGCAGAAATACACTTGGAGGTTTGTCATTGCCTGCCGAGGGGCGATCGCTATTAGAAAAAACTTTTTCTTCATTTTGGCGTTTCACCGAGATTCAAACCTACGTTCTCTCTGAATTTCGAATGGAAGTCACGCACCAAACCATTGTCTACGGCGGCCACAACGATTACATTCACTAAAAACAACCGTTTGCTGCGGGATATGGGCTGGAGGAATCATCAGCCCATATTTTTTCAAAGACGAGTCTTGTGCCAATGTACCAATGAATGGCAAACGCAATCGCGACATGATAAACGACTTTTTGATGATGGACGTCGGAAATTGAAGCCCGTGATCTTCACAACATTTGGTTCCAGCAAGACGACCATTGCCGCTACTTGTCGGTGAAATTATGGACTTACTGCGACGTCATTTCGGTGAGCAATTTATCTTTCGCCTCGGCCCAGTGGATTGGCCACCAAGATCGAATGATATCACATCTTTAGATTTTTATTTGTGGGGTAGGTAAAATCAAAATGACTAGTGGATAAACTAGTTTCGGTTGAGTCATTGGAGGCCAACATTACTAAAGTGATTCACGAGTTACCGACCGAAGTCCTCCAGCGAGTCGCTCAAAGTTGGTGATTACGCATGACCGAATTACAGCGCAGTTGCGGCCAACATTTGAAAGGGATTATCTTTAAAAAAAAAATCGTGAATGGTTCTACACAAAAATAATAAAAATCGCCCAACCAACATGAATTTTCGTTGTTTTATTTGGATTTAAAATACAACACCTCTAAATTGCTCACCCTTGGTGTACACTTTAAAAATCGAATACCTTTCTAATCGGCAAATTTACAATGTGGATAACATTTTTTTATCAGCTTTATGTTAAAAAAATCGAGGTAGATATTTGGGGAAGTCTTTTTTTGAAAAAAAGTAGTGAATTACCTAATTTTTGGCTTGAAAACTCATTCACAAAAATCCATAACTCCGCTTCTATTGAGGCAAAAAACATTTTTAGTTTCAGTTTGAAGACAGAAGAGGGAGTTAAAAAAATGGTAAAAACGTTAATAAAAATTATTTACAATTCTATTTTTATAAACAAATGAAATATTTAAATCGAGTTTTAACAGCTGCCACCACCTGGCAGCAAGTCTTTAATATAGCCATCGCATACCTCGAAAAAACGTTTATGAAAATTGTATTTTTAATTAAAGTATAAATTATGTTTACTATTGGAATAAAATAAATTTATTCAGCGCTTCAATTCAGCCGTTTATGCAATTTTTTATTTCAATAAAAATAAAAATGTTTTCTTAAATACGCACTGTAATTTGTGCACTGTAGAGTGTCCAATACTTAAAAACATAATTTTTGTCTTTGTCCAACTCTTATCCCTCAAATAGTTTGGCCCTGAAAGCTTTTCATGCTGTACCTGTGATGCCAGCAAAATAATGAGGCATCTATTAGAAATGTCAAATTGCAACCTCAGGTATTTCTTAAATTTTATTCCACTCTCTTTTTTATTATTATTAAATATATATGTATGTGGCCACTCATCAGTCTTTTAGCGCTGGTGCCAGCTTAGCGCACTTTAGCTATGTAATTTTGTGCCTTAATTTTCTATTTTTGCGGAAGCTAATTCCGCAAAGACAAGCAGGCCAACTAAAAATAGGGAATTCTATTTGGCTTAGCATGGCCCAGTGGAACAATGCTATGCGCACGTACATACGTGCATAGAAAGACACATACATATAGACATATATGTGTGTATGTGTGTGCATGTGCGAATTCCCAAACAATTTGGCAATTAGCTGCGATAGAAGAATTCTTTTTACTTTTCTCGTATTAATCTTAATTATTTTACTGCATTGGCATATCTACACCAGCAAATATATCTATTTGAGTACATATATGCATACATACATACTGCAGAGGGGAAACCTGAACTAGTGAACAAATTTCGAGTTCAAAAGCGAAAAAAATTCGCCAATGCCGAAGTATCTGCCGGTAGAGCGCAGAAACCGAAAGAGCAATGCACTCGTGAGTTATCCTCGCCTTCTGGTTTAGCAAATGAGAAAGCGATTAATAATTCATAATTTTACATGTAACAATGGCCATCATAAGGTCAATTCTATCGTGAGACGGGAATAGTGAGAATCGAAGAATATCCAATTTGAAGATTGTGTCATATTCCACGGGTATAGCAAAACTGCCGCTGGGCGTACCCCAAACATATAGGGTTTGATTGAAAAGTAATGAGCCTTATTTTTTAAGCAGTTTTATTAAACCTTTTGGCTTATACAACAAATATTCTTCAAAATAGGACCCTGGAGCGTCAATACACCGCTGGTAGTGTTCCTTCCACTGCAGGAAATATTTTTTAAACTCATCCGCTGAAATCGCGTTCAATTCGGCTGTCACAGTTTTTTGGATCGCCTCGATGGAGTCGAAACGCCCCCCTTCAGCTTTCTTTTCAGGCGCGGAAACAAGAAGAAGTCCGGAGGGGACAGGTCTGGGCTGTAGGGAGGGTGGTGAAGCACCGGAACCCCCATCTTGGTCAATGCAGAGGTGCAGAGGAAGGCGGTGTGCGCCGGCGCATTGTCGTGATGAAGGGTTCAATTGTTGACGAGCTCGGACCGAACCTGGGCGACGCGGTTTTTCAGCCGAAGGAGCACTTCTTTGTAAAATGCCGCGTTTACAGTGCTTCCTGGAGGTCCAAACTCCTTGTGGACGATGCCTCGGGAGTCAAAAAAGATGATCAGCATGGTTCTGACCTTGGATTTCGACGTGCGGGCCTTCTTGGGTCCTGACGACTGGCTCGTGGGCACTGTACAGAGATTGGTTCCCGTAAGCCTCCTTGAGTAGCCCAATGGTTTTGGTACTCGTTTTGTTTAGATTTACGCAAAATTTGATCGAGTCACGTTGCTCCAACGATCGCTGCATTTCGCCACTGCAGAATCCTAACACACTTTTAAAACAGCTTTCACGCGCGGAGCGATGTTGACTGCACCGCTGTTGCCAGCGAACCGGGATCGGTTTCTAGTGGAAGGGGAAGGTCCAACGATAATTTTCCCCCACCAGCCGATTCGGTTGATCGCTTGGCAGACGCTCCGCGCGGGAAGGCTCATTACTTTTCAATCAAACCCTGTATGCAACTATTGGAGGTACAAGCTAGTCTTCAGCTACGGACACTTCAGTACCCCCGTGGATAGTTTGAGTACCATCCCCATGGTGGAGAGGCAAATCTGTATACCTGTATGTCTGCAGCGACAGCAAAGCTGCACTCATGGCTTTAGACAGCCCTTCACTCACTTCAAGGGTAGTGGAGTCCTGTAAATCCAGGCTCGTCTATGTCGGTATACACAATATCCTGATTTTAACATAGGTCCCGAGAAACGTGGGTATCCCAGGTAACGAGACCTCTAACTCTTTAGCTGGGATAGGCTCTGAGGCCCGGAGCCTGTGTTGCCACTCTCTTCTGCATCCATCAAAGCCTCGGTTAGCAAACGGATTACTTCAACTCACAAGCGATCTTGGCAGGCTGAGAGAGGCTGTAGATGGACAATGTCCCATCTACTGACCTGTCATTAAGCACAAAGGACTGTAGGTTGCTGGCCGCACTGATGACGGACCACTTTCTATGGGCGAAGCACGGACCATTTTCTTTGCGTCTACGCGGCCTTCGCTCGAATCAGGCTCGAGATCTTGATCTGCTGTGTCAAAAAGCGTCCATCTTGGCTCCTTGGCACCATAAGAGTATGACATGGTCCAGCCAACGAAGTCGCTGGATCTTTATTCGCTGCATTATGTCCATGTCGTCGTAAAGCTCATACAGCTCATTGGTCTAACGCCTGCGATACTCGCCATTGCTAACGGGCAGCGGTCCAAAAATCTTCCGTACAATCTTTCTAACTTTCAAACTCTAAAAGGGATCCCTCATCGGATATTGTCATCATCAATGCCATCACTAGGGAAGAAAATTTCATCTAGCGTATTGGGAAACAACTCATCGGAGCAGCTGCATCTTTGGCACTAATTTCGAGTACGACAAATATCCGATAAGTCAAGAATTTCAAGTCGATGTTGAGCTTGATGGCCGGACCAGTAGGTATTTCCCCTGCCTGGGATTATGGCCATAAGAATATACACGGAAACTAGAGTGTGCAATTGATATTCAGGTCGAAGTGAATACTTCATACCAATATCCATCAATAAGATGGCTAATAAGCTAATCAGCGGCGGAGACCATCTTAATGACCATCAGAATTGACCCCGACATACTTAAAACATGTTCGCACGGCACTAACCACCTTTTCACATGCCCCATCAAACCCTCTCATCTAACACCCCTTTCCCTTTGGACCCAACCTGTCGAAACAGCAAGTTTCCTGGGTCTACCGTTAGATGAGCTAGACGAGGACGACCGGTGATTTATACTACACTGACAGGGTAAAGTTAATGCTACAACAACAGCAACAACCATCTGAATGAATTCCAAAAAGCGGCCTACACTTAGAACATACACCACTACGACAACTCAAACACACATAAATTTCTAAGACGATCAAAAATGCTTATTTGAATACCACCGTTGCGGAATATTGAGCCGGCTATTAGTGAAACGGTTTTTCTTTCAAGGGAGTGTCCAGTCTTGACGCACAAGAGACTTCAGATGCTAGGCAACTTCTCAAAACCAAATCTCCTTTACTAATTTAATAGAAATTTGACAGCAAGCTGTCGCACAAAAGAGTCAAGTTTGGAATTTAAAGAGCCGTTAGGACTTTGCCTTCGAAATTAATACGGTTGGCACTTATTGGCAAGGGAGATTCTCCGTTTACTTCTTGGACCTTTGCACGTTGGCAACGGCGAATATCGTAGGCATTGGAGCGCTGAGCTGTATGAGCTTTACGTCGACATAGATATAGTTCAGCGAATAAAGATCCAGCGGCATCGTTGGCTGGGCCATGCCATCCGAATGAATACAATCGCTCCGATTCTGAAAGTATTCGCTGTGGTTGCTGCTGGTGGTAGCAGAGGAAGAGGAAGGCCTCCTCTGCGTTGGAAGGATCTGGCAGAGAAGAACTCGGCTTTACTTGGACTTTCCAGCTGGCGCCGGTTAGCACGAGAAAGGAACGACCGGCGCGCTTTGTTAAACTCGGCCAAAATCGCTTGAGCGATTATCGCACCAATGCAGAAGAAGAAGAACTGTTGGCATAAAATTGTTTATAATTTTTTCGGATTTTTTTTCAATTCTATCTTTCATCCTCATTCAGTAAGTCATTTAGAACCAATGTATCAAATACGTCAAAGTGTATGCCTGTCCAAATTCATCGCCATGTACTTAGAAAAGAGAAGGAATGCGAACTAGCCACGTTTTGGATTCACTAGCAGTGTGCCAGTGGCTTTTCCTGCAGGGTCACTTCTATCTACTCACACATATGCATATATATGTAGAGGTATAATCTGTACATTCACTCACCTTGGTCGTTGTTGTTTGATCTAGTGGCCGCTTAGTTGTTGTTGTTGTTGTTGTACTCGGTTTCGGCCTCTTTGTGGTGACATCTTGTGACACGAAACTGGCCTCATCGGGATTCGGCGGCGTCGCTGGTGGTTTTGCCCATTCGGGCTGCAAGAAATAAACAAGAAACATAATAAATTACAGATGATTCTCAAATTAATAATAAAATAAAATAGTGCAAAAATTCTGGCATTTGTTCTTGGCAACACTTCTATAGCTAAAAGCTTGCTAACGCTTGCAAAAATAAAAACAAAGCTTCCAACGCGCGAATGATTTATATTCGCTAAACTTGGCACACCTACCCGTGGTGTTGTTTCACGCGTAGGCTCGGGTACCATGTAATCGTGCATGTTGTCATAGAGTGTTTGCATCAATGCGTTCTCTCGTCCACACAATCCATGGAAGTCGTCCATGTCAATAGCCCAAGTCATAGCCCCCGCATAACCCTTTTGCTTGATGAAGTCCATTTTAATTTGCACCGATTGCTCGTTCTCATAGCCCACCCACTGCGTATCTTTGTAGGTGAAGGGCACCATGCCTTGATCGTCCCATTGAACGGTCCATCCCTTGGATGCATCCTGTACCTCGGTACAGATTTCATAATAGGCGAGGAAGCCACTGGCATTCGTATAAGGACCTGGTGCGCCACCACCTGCCTCCTTGTTGATGTAGGTGCCCATGTTGTAGTTCTTGTTGGAGTTGCTGAGTGTGAAAGTACGTCCGTAGAATGGCACACCTACAACTAACTTATTTGCGGGGCATCCCATTTCCTCCCAAAGTGCAAGACCGTCATTCTGTAATGCAAAAGAAAAAAATTATCTAAGTACCTTAACTGAGGTGAAATTCCCACATCACATACCACATTCAATTTCTCATACGCCCACTGATCGTGCTTGCGCTTATAGAGTGGACTATGCACATCCGCAAAACCGGCCCAGTTACCGCGCAGATCATAGGTCATTGCGTGTATGGCATCCAGTAACCTATAATCGAATTCGTATTATAGATGACCATAATTGGGGTTTCTTAACATGTGTTACTTACTCGCACAACTCGGGTACATGGTAGCCCTCCTGAAGTCTGAACTTTGCGACAGGTACAGCCATCGTTATTTCCCAGCCGCGTCCCTCTCGATCAAAAGCGCGTCGCAACTCCTGCACGAAATACAAAAACTTGTCCTTATCGCCAAAAGTGCCGCCACGATCTGTAGCGCCCGGGTACTCCCAATCCAAGTCGAAACCATCAAAATTGTAATCCTTCATGAACTGCACAACACTGCGTATGAAACTCAGTCGTCGTTCACGTACCGCTACCATTTGAGAGTACTTCGAACCACCTTCAGCCCAGCCACCTACAGCCACTTGCAGCTTAAGGTTCGGATGCTTCTGCCGCATCTGGGTGAATTTTTGGAATCCATTTTGTTCTACATCCAATTCGGGATCGATTACCAACACATCCCAACTCTTATCGTTCAGGCCAATAAATGAGTAGACGAGATGTGTGCACAAGTCTGCTGGCACATCCTCGAGTCCATAACGCCCTAATCCGGGGCGATACACAGCCCAGTTACTGAAGTAGCAAACAATGCGCGCCGGTTGCTCGTTGGCCGATGTGCATGTGGCAGCCACGGAAAGCGTCAAGCAGAGTAGTAAAAGTTTTAAGGGAATATCTGCGGAAGAGATGAAAAATAAAATAAAAAATGGTGTGACTGGGACAAATATATTTATGCTAGTTTATACACGGCAAGGCCTTGAAGCCTAAGCCGAGCGTATTTCTGCCCTGAAAAGGCTTCTCATAAAAAAGTCCTTTATGCCGCCTCCGAACGCAACTTTGCGCCCACCGCAACGATTTCATTTCAATTAAAACCAATTCTAACTTAAAATCAGTATTTAAATTTTAAAACATTACACAGGCCGACAGCATCTCAGACCCAGAAACCGGACTATATATTTTCGAAAGATTTTGATGCGCTGAATCCAAATGTGGCCTCAGAATTGCTCTATCAGGTCAGGTTTTCTAGATATCCTAACCTAAAAGTGCAAAAAACACCGTTTTGCCCATATTTGAGGTTATGTAGCCTTGCAGATGCCAGATTTGAACTCAGCGCATCATAAACCTTCGGAAATATATAGTCTGGTTTCTGGGTCTGAATGTAGGTTAAATTTTGTCGGCCTGTGTTATCAATCATAGATATGTATGTTAAAACTATTGAGTTGGGGAATAAGTTCATAGCGTTTTTATAGTTTCTTTAATTTTACAACGATTTGTTTGCTGTTTGGCAAAGGGTAAGTATTTATTCGATAGAACTCTTTCTTCTCTACAAAACTATTTTAATTGTATTTTTGAGTTATTTAATTTTTATTAGTTTTGAGGCTTAGAAATGGAATACCCAAGAGGCAAAAATCAACATTTTCGGCATCTGATTTTCTTTGCTTTTCATCGAGGTCAAAAAGCTGTCAAACCAGCACGGGACAATTGCGACGTGTATGGAGAAGGTTTCATAGACGAGTCTACAACACGTAAATGGTTTGCTAAGTTCAAAAATGGTGACTCTAACGTCGATGGCACGCCCCGCAATGGAAGACCTGCTGAATCCGATGAAGAAAGTCTCAAATCACTTTTGAAGGAGAACGGTGGCCAAACCAGTCGTAAATTTGTGAAAAAATGAACTGTAATCATAAAAACATTCCTAATCAACTTAATTTTACCGAAAAATTGGGAACCTGGGTATCTCGCGAGCTCAACGAAAAAAGCAAAGAAAGTCACCTTCAAAATGCTTCTCAGCATCTCATCCGCATCGAAAAACACGCGGACGTAAACAACGTACCGAATCGTCACGGGAGATGAGAAATGGTGCCTATACGAGGTGTGTTCAAAAACTATTCCGAATTTTATGTTTTTTCAAAAAATATTTATTTATTCATTAATATCTATTTTGTCCCCTTCAAAGTAATCCCCCGCACTTGTGCCAACGTTCTTTCCAATCTTCGAAGCACTTTAAAAAATCATTTTTTTATCTTGTCCAGCTTCTCCTTCGATGCCGTCTTTATCTCGTCAATCGTAGCATAGCGTCGTCCTTTAATGGGCCACTTCAGTTTCCGGAACAAGAAAAAGTCACAGGGGGCCAGATCTGGGGAATACGGTGGCTGTGGCATCATTAGTGTGTTGTTTTTGGCCAAAAAGTCGCGCACAAGCAACGATGTGTGAGCAGGGACGTTATCGTGATGCAAAGGTCAATTTTTGTTCTTCCACAAATCCGGACGTTTCTGGCGGGTTGCTTCACGCAAATTACACATAACTTGCAGGTAATATTCCTTAATTACCGTTTTACCCTGTGGCAAGAACTCATGATGCACAACGCCCCTGCAATCGAAGAAAACGGTAAGCAAAACTTTTAGATTCAATCGAACTTGGAGCACTTTCTCGGTCTTGGTTCGTGTGGCAGCTTCCATTGAGATGATTGAGGTTTGGTTTCCACGTCATAACCATAAACCCATGATTCCTCACCAGTTGACCCTCTGGAGCAAATTTGGGTCGTCGTGGACAGAGTCAAACATCTCATTAGCAATGTTCATGCGATGCTGCTTTTGGTCGAAATTAAAAAGTTTTGGTAAAAATTTTGCGTCTCATGCCCAAATCATTGGAAAAAAACGAATGGCACGAGTCAATCGATATATCTAGATTTCTCTAACGGTGATTTGGTCATCAATTTTTTGGTCTGTTGTTGAAGTGCTCGGGCGTCCGGCGTCCGGCACGCTTTTCGTCGTTCACATCTTCTCGGCCTTCAGAGAACATTTTGTACCACCGATAAACGTTGCTTTGGTCCAAAGTAGCTTCTCCGTATGACACAGTCAACATTCGGAATGCCACCGCGCACTTAATTTTGTTTTTCACACAAAATTTGATACAGGTTCTTTGATCCATCTTTTTGAATAGGTAAAAATCGAAGACGAACTGAACGTTCAAAATGGCCGAACTCGTCGGCATAAATGCAAGACATAAGTACCAACATATCGCCACAAAAAAATCGAAATTCAAATATACGTAACCTGCGAAAATTCAAAATTCGCGATACTTTTTGAACACACCTCGTACATCAATATGAAGCAAAGAAAGGAGTGGGTGGCTCCAGGAGATACGCCAAAGCTGAGTGTCAAGCCGGATCTTCATCCAAAGAAGATCATGATAAGTGTTTGGTGGGACTGGGAAAGCATGGTATACTGGGAAATGCTTGAAAAGAATGCCACGCTCAGAAAAGAGCTCTACATTGTCCATCTACACCGCGTGAATGAGGCTATTCGACTGAAAAGACCTACTCGACATGGTCAAACCATACTCCTTCACGACAACGCCACACCCTGTGTTGCACAAGCCGTCAAAGCCGCACTCCAAGATCTCGAATGGAAGGCCCTTCAGCATCCTTGCACGGACCGATTACCATCCTTTCCACTGCCTGTCAACCATATAAAGAGTGTTACCTTCGGTAACAAGAAGGTGTTTAAAAACTGGCTCACCAACTTCTTTGACCCCAACCGGGCGATTTTTGGCACCGTTTCGCCAACAAATTAGTCGAGAGGTGGGAAGAGGCTGTAAACAGCAACAGCGAATATATAATTGATTAAGTTATTGATGTAATTATTGTTTTTTGTTGAAATATTTCGGTAAAAACGCTACGAACTTATTCCCCAACCCAATATTATCGTTTCTAGCAATAATAGGAGAGAACATGGTTATCCATGTGAAAATAAAAAAAGAGGTTGTCTGACGATAGTTTAACGTGACAACGTCATAAGAAAATATTGATGGAATGGTTGCAATTTTCAAAACAAAATTTTAATTTTACTTGTTTGATAGATATTTTGTATGGATATAGAAGAGGAGGTAAATGGAATTGCAATGGAATAGATTAAGTTACAAGATGTCGAACGTTGCCGTTCGTTTGCTTTGTTTGCTTTGTCGTTCGTTCCGCGCTTTCGCTTGCAGTTCATTCAAGGTAACGGCAATGAGCAAGGTAACGACAAATGAGCAAGGTAACGACAAATGTAACGTCAAGGTAACGTCAAAAATTGCACACCTATTATTATTAATTATTTTACCCTGTGTGAGCTGATTTTTAGTTGCATTGAGAAATGGTGAGTAGAAAAGCAACAAAGAAGTAACGTAGCACCTCATTTTAACATTTTCAGGTCACCCTCTGTTCATTTCAAAGTTAACACTGAGTTTTTGTGATAAAAAGCAGTTTCAGTGCATTTATAATTTATAATTTTATACAATAACACTGTTTTTTAACTTCTTTCTGACTACGGGCCGGAGAATTTATTTAATAGTTTGATATCATTTCACTGCCGATGGCTGACCAGCAACACCTTTCCCATACATTCTCATAATTTAAATTAAATTGAGTAGATACTCTGCTGCCTTCAAGTGTAAGAATATCAGTAAAGAATAATAAAATATTAGAAGTTCTCAGGCCGCAGCTGCGGTACTTAATTAAAATTCTGCAAGCGCACAAGATTTCAAGTACACAAATGCTTCCTTTTGCACGCTTTTGCTCAACATTTCACAATCAATTACAACATAAGAATAAAACAGAAAAAAGAAATGAATATCAAATCAAAATATCAGCACAGGCGCTACCGCAATTAACGCATAATTATTGTAAACGCAAGTTTTGTCTAACAATGTCATCGCAAATACAACAAACACACATACACATACATATGTGGTACATGCATACATGTGTTCGCATGTAAATATCTACAACATAATAAATTTGTAGGGATCTTGCTCGAATATTTTATTACCGTGACGTGTTGACTTTGGCGCTGCCAAAATGAGAGAAAATTACCAACAGTTGTGTGCATAATTTCAAAAATAAAATAAGTAAATAAATGCGAGAAAGAAGTGTCATTAAGAAAATTTCAATTCAAACCATTTGAAATGAAGGAATGCTCGCGCTATTGTTACATTACGTTTGAGTATCGCCGAGTTTGCCGACCGCCGCACCGCTTTGCATGGCATTTCAAACAAAGCAGACACACACACGCTCGGACATCACAAATACACGCACCGAAGTATGTAAATGGATTTGTGTTGTTTGTGTTTTTCTTTTATTATGCGTCGCAAACGTTGGTTGAATTTTAAATCAATCATTTGTGTTATCAGCTGCCAGCAGGCGTGCATCACACACACACTTATGCAAATTTAGTGCGATTGCTTGGTGTTACTTAATAAATATGCAATGCGGCGTGTCAATAGTTTGTTGACGTACCTGCACAATACTTTATAGCCAATTATACGTCGTTGGCCCGTTTCAGTTATAGTAGGCAGATTTGATATGGCTACATGTGTGTGTGTGTGTGTGTGCCTGTGTGGCACTTTAAGTGTTTGTGTGTGTGTGTACATTTTTGGCAACTTAAGGCTATGCGAGTTCATAATTCACATTAGAAACAGTCGCGATAATAGCAGGAACAATAACAATAACAACAACAACAATAACAACTGCTGTTACAAACAAATTTCCACAAAAACGGCAGAAACAAATGATTTTCCATTTGTGCTATGAAGGTTTAATTGAATTATTTACAAAATTTTCTTCTTCCAATTGGAACGACAATGAGTTCATTTGCCGGCGGGTGTTTGCTAATTTAAATTTATGTATATGGAAAGTTTTCGAATTATGTAATGGATTTTCGAACAAAAGAAATATGTGTGTGTTTTATTTACGTAGATGTGTATTAACCGAATGAATAATCTAGAGGAGATGGAGCGGGAAACAGATTGGAGTTTTCAGTGACAGCCAGGCTGCACTGAAGGCCCTGGAGAACGTGAAGCAAACCTCTAAGATTGTTCAAGAATGTAAGAAGAAGCTTAATTCTGTCGCAAGACCAAACAGGCTGGTACATATATGGGCTCCAGGACACTCCGGTGTTCGAGGAAACGAAATTGTCGATGAATTGGCCAACCGTAGATCAGCGGTTCCCCCACAAGGGCTAGAGCCAATAGTCGGAATCAGTTCCGCAGGAATCATGAATTGGATCAGCGATTATGTAATCAATCTATTTTGTGACAAGTCCGAACAGAAAACTGTCAAACTTTCTAGTAAAACTTGGAAGGAAAGACGTTCAGTTGATAGTCGGTTTCATTACAGGACACAACCCATGGGGTTAGCAAATGACCCCTATTGGATTTATTGAGGACCCAGTGTGCCTGTCGGAGGTGGATAGTGAGTGAGTGTGAGTGTCCTGCCTTTGCTGGAGCACGGCTACAAGTTCTGGGTTCCGATGTCGTGGGAATGAGTAATATTTGTTCTCTCAAACCGGAGGATATTTTCAGATTTACCAAAGAATCTGGAAAATTCTCACAGAACTAGGTATCTCTGTCTCTGTCTCTATTCTTTCCTACCTCTTTCTCTGATGCTTTTCTTCTTCCCTCCTTGACTATCTACCCTCTTTCCAGAGCTTTAAATACAATGGGCTTTTTGGCCTAAGTGTTTAGGGGCCACCAAATCTCCTGGTGCTCCTTGGCTCGACCTTTTCAAATTTCAATTTCAATGTTCATGTATGTGCTTCTATATAAAAGGTGGCGCAAAATTAATCATCCTTGTTTTTAACTTTTTTTACAAAATAAAAAAAAATATTTTGATCGATGGAAGTCTTTATTTTAACCATTACTTGTTTGTTTTTACGCTGCAGCTGTCTAGTTCACAAGTGCCAAATATGATTAACGTACGAAGCCATTTGTAAAAATCCTAAATCTTCCGATAGAGGGATTCATTTTGCTCCACCTTGTATTTCTGCTATAGATATTCGTAACCAAGCATCTTCCCCGCGGAGGCGTATGCCATCTGTCTATGTGCAGAAATCAAGTTAGGCAGGAATCGCCGGAATGAGCGATTTGCCATTCTGAGTGATAGTCAAGCGGTAATCAAGGATGACAAAGCCCTCACTGGTCCTTGAGTGTATCGAGAAACTGAATCTGTTAAGGAAGCACAATTGCATCCATCTCGTTTGGGTGGGAGTACACAGGGGTATAACTGGGAACGAGGTAGCGAACGTATTGGCAAGAGAGGCTGCGGCCTCGTCATTAATAGGACCCGACCCCTTCCTTGCTATGTGACAACACACCGTCAAGGAAAAGCTTAGGAGTGAAAACCTAAAGCTAAGGGAGGATACCTAGCACCAAACCATGGGTCTACACCAGGCGAAATCCTCACTGCTCACGAGCATTCTTAAAGGCCATTGTAGACTGCGTAGTCATCTGCACATGATCGGGATATGAACCACTCACTTTTGACGTTTGTGCAACTAATTCCACTTCCTCCTTGCGTGCCGCGTTATAGCGCGAATCTAAATCTAAATCTAGCATTGTTTTTTTCACTTTGATGAGGTTGGTTGGTTTCAGTAGAATTAGTACACCGAATTCGAATCCGGTCTAAGAAATTATCACCCTAGCAGAATGCAAAGAAAATTTTCGTCAAAAAATATAATTTTGGCAGTTTTCAGAATTTAAATGTGGGGTTGTTTTTCAATTTAAATTTTGTTTGCGCTGTTGCTTTCATTGAAATTTGTTCAAAAGTGCTATTAAAGCGCCAAAGGGACAAAAATGTTAAAAAATTTTTCAACTTGGATCCAAAAGATTTTGGTCTTGGGAACCCATATTACATATAAATAGAGGTCAAAGTCCACTTTTGTTAGAAATATTAGTGTCAATGTTCGATTGAGTATCACTTTCCTGGAACATTTTACTCCCTAGCTATTGTTATTACGGGTCAAATTGAGCGCTTTTTGCCGAAAGTACAAAAAGTTTATTTTAGTTAAGACTTTTGAGGTTGCAAATTGACATTCATTGACAGAAGTTGGGGGTTTTCCACAAAAATGATCCTCGCGAAACTCTTATAATGACTGGAATTCCGTTCGTGCACGTGGGCGTTAAAGTGTTAAAATTTAGATTATTATTATTAATAATAAAATTGTTTGAAACATATAACAAATTTACAGATTTACAGATTTTAGAAAGCAGCTTTTCAATTCTTCGGACTTTTCACACAAATCTTTCAGAAGACTAAATTTTTTTAGTTTATTTGTGCAGCCACTGATCGTTTTAAGGAATTATTGCACTTTACTACGCACACAAAGAATTATCAAGAATATTAAATAAAAAAAATAAAATCAAATATAATCAAGAATGTTTAAAATCAATAATATTAATATATAAAAATAAATTCAAGAATAAATAAAATAAATTATAAAAAAATAATATTTAATAAATCAATTCTGTTTTAATAGGTAAGCTATTTGTGTATACAAACACATGTACAAGGCGCCACAAAATTAATGACCCTATCGGAAGATTTTGTTTATTTATTTATTTACATGAGAATTAATTAAGAATAACTAATCCACAAAAGGTTAAGGAAGATTTATGGCGTGGCACATCACTCTTATTTGACACGCTGGAATATACAAACAGAGAAGCAATGGAGCACTTAAAGATCAAAATGAAGATTTCCATCACTCAAAAAAATTTTTTTGTTTAGTAAAAAGTTATTTAAAAACATAATTAGACGACTAATTTTGTGCCACCTTGTACTATGTATATATGTAAAATGTCAAAATAAAAATTTCCATCAATGAACATATTTTTTTTAGTAAAACAGTTATTCAAAAACCGTTATTTAAAAACAAAATCGGATGATTAATTTTGCGCCACCTTGTACTGTATATGTAAAATATCAAAATAAGGTTTGCCAGCATCTAATTTTATGTTTTTCATTCAGTAAAAAAGTTATTCGAAAACATGATTGAATGATTAATTTGGTGCCACCTTGTATTATTTATTAAAATGTCAAAATAAAGATTTCCATCAACCAAAATACTTTTTTTTCATTCAGTAAAAAAGTTATTCAGAAACAAAATCGGATGTTTAATTTTGTGCCACCTTGTATTATTTAAGTAAAATGTCAAAATAAAGATTTCCATCAACCAAAATATTTTTTTTTATTTAATAAAAAAGTTATTCAAAAATTAATTAGGATGATTAATATTGCGCCACCTTGTGCTATATACATATGTATATAGTTTCCAAAAATATTCTCGGAATTGATTTTTTAAATAAAATGTACATAAATTGCTAATAGAAAATAAAAAAATATAAGATTTAAAAAAGCAAAATAACCGAAACGTTTTAAAATCCAATTTTCGTGAAAAATGCTGTGCATATTCGAGAGATTTTCATTGCTTGAAAGCTGGCGTTCAGATCAAGTTTTAAGCCGCTCATATTTTTCTTTTTTGATCTTAAAAACATTAGAAAAAAATGTTGAAGAATGGAAAAAATATTATTCAAAAAGTTAAAATTTAAATTGATTAAAAGATTCTGATTATGAAATGCTGGAAAAATGATTCGGATCAAAAAACGGTCGAAGGGCTGATGAAAGTAGTATTCTATCACCTCAGTACAGGACGACGTACATTTGAAGAATTACGGTTATACGGTCAGAATCTTACTGGTCTCGATCCGGATGAGCTTTACAGCCCTGCTGCTAGAGGTTTTCGGGGTGTGTGAAGCCTTTTAAGCCGAGCTCATTACTCCCCTG
Organism: Anastrepha obliqua; assembly: GCF_027943255.1. Classification (NCBI taxonomy): domain Eukaryota; kingdom Metazoa; phylum Arthropoda; class Insecta; order Diptera; family Tephritidae; genus Anastrepha; species Anastrepha obliqua. The sequence goes on along the minus strand of NC_072892.1, from coordinate 179,885,726 downwards.
CCGGATTTTAGTCACCTCTAATGACAACAGGCATACCTTACCGCGGGTGTGTTCATTTCTCCTACCTGTTGGGGCAAATCTCGGGCTATGAAACATTAATTTTCAGTTATCGTTTTATCTTTTTGTATAAGTTTTTCAATAAAAATTAGAAAAATGAACTATTTTTTTAAAACGGTTTGTTTTCAAATAGTAATATTATCGGGTGCTTTTTGAGAGCTTGAGAACTTAAAATGATGCAAAACAGAAATATTTTAAGAATAAATTTTTTAATTTAATCTGGTAGATAATTTCATAGCATTTAAGTTCCGGCACATGTCCGCCAGGGCTATGAGTTAGATGGCCCATTCCATGAGTCCAATTTTTGACTATTTTTTTCAATAAATCCGAATAATAAATTTATATGAACCCATCAGCAAAAATGCGACGCAAACTATGGTCATTTGGTTTCAATTCTTGCGCCTGCTGTATTTTATGGGCACGTAAGCCAAGATGTTTGCGTAAAATTGCCCACGTAGTCGAAGGGCAAACCAAATTTGAGACAATGAATCGACATTTCGGCGTCTCGATCAACACTTTGCTCTATGAACTTCGCTAACAAATTTTGTTTTCAAAGTAAATTTCCTCAATTTAGCAGCGTTGTTTTGTCTTGACTTGCCAAATCTTACTGAACAGAAATGGCAACATTAATTTTTCAAGTAAAATTTAAATCACTGATAATATTGTAGAAAATAAAGAAGTTCTTAAGAAACATTTTAGTCAAACTTTTAAATGTAATTTTTGTTAAAAAATGTGCGTATTTTTCCTTAGGTTTGTGTTTCTTGTAAAGCAGCGTTCGGCTGAAGTTTAAAGTTGCTTAGATTTTCCTTTTGTAATTTAAAAACAAGTAATTAGATGAACATTTTTTTACTCAATTCGTACTAAGAGCAGCTAAGCGCACAATTCTACTTGGCACTGCGTTCAGAAAATTTAAATTTAAAATATAAAAAAAAATTTAATTTGTGTCAAAAAATATGGATTTCTTTTACTGCGCAATACAAAATATGGGGTAGAAATATACATTGCATTTGTAGGTTCAAATGTAAATTTTTTATTCAAACACACAGCTTTCACTTTGCAAACTTTCATTTTCAATAACTTTATTCACATTTTGTGCTATTTCTGTACTAAATTTGTCAACATTCTTAACACTATTCACTCATCACTTTGCTCTGTTTTCCTTTATTTATTCAAAATATTTCTATATCGAACACAAGCACAATTTTAGAAGACTTTAAAGAATTTCTCTCCTGAAAAGCTCAACTTTTCAATTTATGTCAACCACTTCAATTTCTTATCACTACTCCAGCGCTCTTACCCATGTTGTGCGTACGAGTCTTGGGCGTCGAATGACAGTCGGTGCGCGCATGCGTTACGTTTTTATTTGCAATTTGGCGCACAAATGTCGCTCGTAAGTGTCGGGCTTGTTAGCGGTAGTAACTTCTACCACTTCCCATTGAGTTCTCACCCGCGCACGATAAGTAACAGAAACAAAGCAAAACAAAAGAAAAGAGAAAAAGCGGGAAAAAAAATCAACTCAAGCCAAGCTGTTTAAGTCTTGCCTTCGTTATGCAGTGCGATGCGTTACGCGCCACAATATTTCCTACTTTGACGTAGTGGCATAGAAAGCACCAACCCCCGTGCTTAATATTACACACACACTGATGTATGTATGTTTGGGTGAAAGAATAGTAGCTGATAGATGCAGTGGTAAAATTGTTGTGTAACTAAAGCTGTAATTTGGCCACTTTTGCACGCCAATTCACCCTGCCTCGGCTTTGGAAACTGCTCAAAAAAAGTCTTTCTCTTAGCACAGGTTAGTCCCTAGTGGAATTTGAAATAACAATTTTGACTATTCAGCTAAAATAACAACCTTGATTTCAATTTAACTGTTTTGGATCATTTTTATGTGGTGTTGTGAAGGGTAAATAAATTATTACACCAACCATACAGAGACGACGTAAGAGTTGAAACATAGAAGTTGCCATTGACGAGATTAGTATAGAAACTCGCAAAAAAGTACTGAAAAATTGGGTTGACAGGTGGGCTGCTGTACAGCCAGCCGTGGATGTCGGTAGGTGGGTAGGTTAGATGGCAAGAATGCCATAATGTGGACAACTACCAGCGAAAAAAAAATGTAGAGAAGAGAAAACCGTCTACAGCCATCAGTGCTACAGTGCTGTTGATATAGTGGAGGAGAGAAAAGGGATCTGAGCTGAAGAACTTCGTTAAGCCATCCCCAAAGGGCACGCTAAGGAATAGCCGCCAGAGCCGGAAATTTGCAGAGAAAGTGTTCAACAGTCTCTTTCTCTACAGGCTCCCCACAGCTTCTGCAATAAGGGTTGTACGGAATTCCAAGCTTCTCCATATGAGTGCCTAGTCACCTAGTGACCAGTAAACACCGCAATGAGTTTAGAAATTGAATGACGGGGACTCCCATCACCTTAAGCGTTCTGTTTATATCGTATTGAGGCCATAGTGTTTTGGAAATAGCACACGATGAGACAGGCCTCCATCTTGTCTTGCGCTTTTTTTAGAAAGAAAGTGTGTAGTTTCCCTTTAACAACGGTCAACCGGTTCTGTCGACCCCTTCCTGGCAAGCTCCTCGGCAATTTAATTTCCCTCTATATTCCTGTGCCCAGGAACCCAGATAAGGGAAATGTTTCCTGCACGTCCGAGACGTTTGAGTTCCTTCTTACAGGAATTCACCAGAAGAAAGCTGCAATACAGCGACGACAGGGCCTTAATCGCAGCTTGACTATCGGAAAAAATCTTAATGTCTCCCTCCCAACAGCGATCCCGAAGCATTTTGCATGCTTGCAGAATCGCGAAGACCTCTGCTTGAAAAACGCTGTTCTTTTCCGGCAGTTTAAAGGAGACCGAAATGCTGGTTGATTTAGAGAAAATCCCCGCTCCCACTCCAGATTCCATCTGGATGTCATTTCCATGAAATTTTGTTCCTGGCTTAATGGCAAAAATAAAGGATGTGAACATCTAAAGAATTGAAAAGGTTCAAATACCCGCAGCTGTTCTCATAACCTTGTAATATCAACCAGACCATCCATCGAAAGGATTATATGCGGTATTAAACCTCCTCCCGCTAGATCAGCAGGCAAGATATATCGCGCGCAGTGTGCCAATAAGGTTGCACACGGGCTACGGCCACATTAAAATCCGAGCTGGCATTTCGGAGCTTCTCAGACTGGTGGACTATGCACTGCCATCCTACCCTCAAAGTGTGGGAACGGGACGATGTAAGACAGGGCGTGTCCATCCATGTATGTATACACAGATGGCTCAAAGCTGGAGGGCAGGATGGGCGTAGGTATGTATTCCAAAAATCTGGGAATCTTCTTCAGTTTTGGGATCTTCTTGCTCAGACTGTAGTGGCTTTAAGGCTGAACTAATGACAATAATAAAAGACGTGACATAGGTATGGTATGGAAATGATATCTATACTTTCACCAATAGCCAGGCGGCGATGGAATCTCTCACAAATCAGTCGATAATCTCCAAGGTAGCCATGAAATGCCGCCCTACTCTTAACGAGATGGCTGAGTCATTTCACCTGACAATAATTGTGGGGCCGATGAAATAGCAAGACTCAGCATCAAGTTGTCTAATGAGTGTACAGACTGTGAGGAAATCTTAAGAGCAGCAAATGACAGATAGCGTAATGAAACCACCTGCAGAATCGCCCAACAACTGTAGCCGGCTCTCAATGTTAAACGCACAGAATCTCCGCTAAGCTAAAATAAGTACAGTCTTTGTACACTGATTTCAGTTAAAACGGTACACTGACTAATAGGGAGCCACGCCCAGAGGATGAGCGTACAAACACATGGCTTCTGCAGAAACTGTCTAGATAAGGAAAAGACTATCTCGCACCTTCTGTGCCATTGTCCTGCTTTATCCAGTCCAAGATTTACCATTTTAGGTGGACTCTGTTTTAATGAATCGGAAGATGTCAGTACTTTGGAAATCAGAGATCTTCTAAAATTTTCGAAAAGTACACACTGGTTTTAGGAGAGATAAGGACAAACTCCCAAGGTGGCACCACAATGGGCTATGAGCCCATGTGTGTCCCATGGCGTACAACCGCTTCAACCTAACCTCAACTATCAGCAACTTAAACACTAACCTAATGACAAGATCCACTCCATCCATTCGCTTTATATTCCTGGATTTGTTATTTATAGCAGATTTAAGTTAAATTCAAAACACTAGATGGACCACCCTGTATAATATATTTTCCTTAAGTAACAGCAGTCGTATTGAAAATTACAGCTCAGCCGACATTTTGATTGATAAAAAACTTTTCATTGTTTTGTGATAAAATTGATGCATTTCCTTATGTAAACCTTTATTTAGGTGTTGGAATGTCAAACATGAAATTGACAGCTCATTGAAAGCCATGAATGAATTGCGGATCATTTGCGCGAAGTGGTTTCCATTTATAAATATTTAAAGCAATAAATATCGCAATTTGAAACATTGCCATGGGCATAAAGAATTGTATCTTGGACCCAGTTTTTTTGCGGCTATCGGAAATTTCCCAACGGCAATGCTGTTTGTCGCCTACAGAAGCGCACAATCCCAGCATTAGGTTTTTAATAAATATGTATGTGCACGTGTACGTATTTATATTCTTAGTCAAATATCTTTGAATGCTTTGTGTGTATATGAGCTGCTTTCTTTCCATTCGCTCGCTGAATGAGCTACCGCAGGCATTCACACTTCAGCTTACCAGTTCGCGGTAACTGTGTCTGTGTGTGCTTATCTTATCGTGCGCGTGTTTGTGCGAGCATATTTCATTGCCTTACTTTACTTGCTACTTCTTAAGCTACTTTCTTCGTCTTTTGTTATTCAAAAAATCTAGAATTACATTTTCGAACTCGCTCAGATCAGAATTCAAATCGTCAGCGAACCGCATGAAAGTGAACCAGCCTCCTGGGTGTGCGTCATCCGTTGCTCCAGTCAACAAGGCATGTCAAACCTGCATATCTTTTTTAACTTTTGCCTTTCCCTCCCTGCACCACAGCCAAGTGTGGTTGTTATTTGTTATGTTTACATTCGCATTGCGGTTTTACGCAGCTTCTTTCTAGAACAATAAACAAATAAATCTGGAGCTTGAATAACAAACCTGAGATTGCATTACGTTGCAGTTCCATGAATGGCCAAGTGGACAGTGGATGAGTGTATGCCGCTTTGGCTTCAGTGGACTAACAGTTCATTGCTCTTAATGGTTTGGTGGGCAGGTGCTCCATCTTATGTTTTCGTACGTACACACAAATTTATGTAGGAATTGGGTTAATGTGAAAGTTGATATTTATGGGCATATTCCAGGCGCTAAGCTGGCTCATAAAAATCATGTACAGTGTGTTGCAAAAGAACGCGCCTGCGTTAGAATTAGAATAGTAATAAAAGTTTGGATAGTAGTATCGGCTATTTTTTAGCTGCATGAGAACTACCGATGTCGATAAGTATGGTTTGACAGCTGAGTATGGCAAACTGTGGTGAAATTTCTGTTCAGTAAGGTTTGGCAAGTCATCATAAATAGTTTAGCGCCAGAACGACACTTTCAAATTTTGAAAATCCGCTTTGAAAAAAATAAATCTGTTCACGAAGTTCATAGAGCACTGAAGCCATCGACGAAATGAGAAAAGAGTTGCCGTTATGGTGAATGACGAGCGCTATCGAGCCATGCTGGCTGAACTTTTGCTTCCAAAAATTCATCAGCTAAATATCGGCGACATTTGGTTCCGACAAGGCGATCGATTTATTGCAATATTCAAGCCGTCATTGACGCCTACGAGCAGATTTATTGGGAAAAGTAGTCAAAATTGGACTGATGGAGCAGGCCATGTAACTCGTAGTCACCGCTGATGCATGTCTGATATTATATTAAAAAAAAAAAATGCCATGAAGTTATCTACCAGATTATAATAAAAAAAGTGTTATTATTATTCCCTCGCCGTTTTCCACTATTATTAAATCATTGTATTTCTCTAGTTTTTCGGTATATTTTCTGTGTATATTATTATCACTGGGTGTGCTTATTTCAATAAAAATGGTGGTTTTTGTTTGTTTGTTTATTAGGTCTATTGTGGGTGATTGTTCTATCTGTTCTTATGGCGATGTCCCAGTATATCGTGTATTTCTCATTTTCCAACATATTCTCGGGCATGTGTGCTTAAGTGTAGATTATTCGATATTTCTTGGTGCAGTATTTTTTTACAATATTGTTATGTCTCTCCGTGTATTCATTTTCTACCAAAAGACGACATCCAGAAATAATGTGGTCTATGTTTTCTGTATTTATTTAGCCTTTGCGACATCTGTCATCAGCATTGAGCTGTGGTAGTCATGCAGATGCATGTTGCATGCATATTTTGCATGTTTCGTCCATAAAAGCATAGCTGCTCAAGAAGAAAAAAACCGAATTCTGAACGTGAAATGAGCCAATTGTTAATATCAAATTATCAACAGAAACATGGGCCAAATCTTTCGGAATTCAATATGGATTTCTGTAAAACTTTAATCGAAGCCAACATTCCATTAAATAAAGTTAATCAACCGAGTGTAGTACAATTCATAGAAAAATACACTTCACGATCAGTTCCAGATCAAAGTACACTTCGTCGTAATTATGTGCCACATCTGGATGAAACAACGGATATCGAAAAAAGATCAGTTGCGAATTTTGTTTTTGGCATATTGGATAATGAAAATGAGCGCGCGTTATTTGTTGAACGTTAAAGAATCAGACAAATGCAACGCCAACACGATCGCAACCTTTTTTACTGAATCATTGTTTCTTTTATGGCCTAAAGGTAAGTCTTTACCTAAACATTCGAAAAACGACTCAATTTTGAATTTTTTTTTGCGTTTCTTTTGTATTGAAGGAACTCAATATGAAAATGTTATGCTCGTTACTACCGATGCTGCTGCATATATGATTTCGGGAATGAAGTCTCTTCAAGTTTTATTCCGAAAAATGCTACACGTTACATGTTTTGCCCATGGATTGCATCGATTGGTAGAATTTATTCGTTCAGATTTCCATGAAGTAAATTTGTTGATATCAAAAGTAAAGGCTACCTTCGTCAAAGTACGTTTTGCTATTTTTATCTATAGTTCAAATTCTTATATTGAAAAAAAAAACCATTAAATTCCTTCACATCAGCTCGACGACAGCTGTTTAAGCAAGCAAATCCGAACATTCCACTGCCACTCGAACCAATTGTCACCAGATGGGGAACTTGGCTACAAGCATGTGATTACTTGCTGACAAATTTGGCGCTATAAAATCGGTTGTTGATTATTTTAATGATGCAGATTCGGAATGTATTCGAGATGCAAAAAAAGCGTTTAGAGCGTCCAATATTCGACAAGATTTGGCATTCATAAAAGCTAGCTTCATGTTCATCGCAGACAAGATCAAAATATTAGAATCGAAAGGACTTGAATTGAAAAAGTGTATAGAACTGTATGAAAAAGTCCATTCTATCTTAGGCACAATGACGGACGGCCGTTTTTTGAAAAAGTTCGAAGAAGTGTTATCTCGGAATGTTGGATATATGTAGTTCTTTGCTTGAAATTATTAATATTTTGAATGGAGATTCACGAGCTAGTGATTCAAATGAATATATAACAGCATTGACACCATGTGAAATAACATTTTTTAAATTTTCTGTTGCTATATCGGTGGATGTAGAACGTTCCTTCTCAACCTACAAGTCAATTTTAGCTGAAAAACGGCGAGGTTTCTCGTTCGATAGTCTGAAACAACATCTTGTTTTGATTTGCAACAATGAATTACTATAAGTATCTGGCTAACTAAAATAAAAATGTTTACTAGTCCAGGAGAAAAAACTACCTTTTTTGCATTTTCGGTATTTTTTGAGAGATTTTCAAATATTATTAAGGGATTTTTTTGCATGTTTTCATAGATATTTTCGTGCATATTTTGTCTGTTTTTGCATTCTTTCGTGCATATTCCAGAGTTTTTCATGCATTTTTGCATGCATATTTTGGCCTTTTATTTTACATGACTATCACAGCTCTAGTCATCAATAATCCTTGTATCTTTTAAAATATACTTTTGGTAGTTTTTGTCAAGATCCTTGATCTTGAATCGCAATTAGGAACCCTTATGTTTCAGGATACAACTCGCCTTTTTTGAACCATGTATAGCTGCATGACTTATCTACATTAGCATCGTTCATTATACGAATATGTCTTCCATGAAGTTGTTTCTGCGACCATATTGCTTTTTTTTCTTCGATTGTTTCAAGGGGGAATGTTCCTTGTGTGTCATGTAGATTAAGTGGTGAATAATTATTGTCTGCAAGGGATATTGCTTTGTGCAAACTGAGTGTGTGTGCATGGAAGAATTTTCGTAGTGCTATTGTTGATTATTGTCTAGGTTGTGAATATCTATGATCCCTCTACTTTCTTCTGTTCTGGGTAGGTTTAATACCTAGCAGAAGTATACCCGCCAATTATTATTATTATTATTTAACTGTTTATTATCATTTCAAGTTCTGAAGCTTCTAAAAAACACCCCACAGTATTAGGTTGAAAGCCTATTCAGAGATACCATATCCAATTCCATAATCTTAGCCATAACCTTAAAGCTTATATCGACTAGTCGTGGCATAACCATAAACATCTGATATTGAAGTCGAAGCAACATTTGTTTACATTTGGTCATACAGACAGAAACAATTTTCTACTAAATCCAAAATTTGTTGTCGCTCATTTTTAATTTTGAAATTTTGGGCACAAATATCAAAGTAATTTTGTCAAATATTCAGAGTTTATTTGCTAAATGTCAGTGTTGCTTTTGGCATGGCAAAAAATCAAACATTAAAATTTGGTTTTGGTTCAGTTATTGCTATTATTAAGTGAAACAACGTGCCGAGATTGGTTTCGTTACTTCACAGACGCTGATTTTAATGTTGACGACCGTCCGCGTGAAGGAAGTCCAAAAACCTTCGAAGACGCTGAATTGGGGCGCTGCTCAGTATTAGGAGTTACCCGCCAATCCATTTCCAAGCGATTGCATGCTTTGGGAATGATTCGGAAACAGGAGATTTGGGCTCTTTATGAGTTAAAACCAAGGGATGTTGAACGTCACTTTTCGCCTGTGAACAACTGCTCCAGCGGCAAAAAAGGAAGGTTTTTCTTCATCGCATCGTGACGGGTGATGAAAAATGGATTCATTACAGCAATTCAAGCCGGTCATGCCGATCTGCCTGCGAGATCTACCAGGAATATGGAAAAAAGTAATAGCCAGCGATGGGCAATGATTCACTTGTAACCATTTTTTCAGAATAAAGTTGTATTTTCATCAAAAAAACAGCGAGAACTTAGTTGCGCACCTAATAAAAAGAAAGACATTTTGCGTAAAATAATAATAAAAGCTAAATTCATAACTCTTTGCCTTTTCTTTTAGTAAATACAAAGAATTTTGTTTGTGGATTACTTGCAAAATGGTCAAACAATGAATTCCAAATATTATTGTAGCCTTTTAGACCAGCTGAAGAAAAATATCAAGTTTACAAAAGAAAAAAAATAATTTTCATCCGGACAATGCACCGTGACACAAGAGCGTTTTTTTAGTATTTAAAATCCAAGATTTAAAGTTCGAATTGTTGCAGCATCTACCGGAAATGAAAACCAGATAATGTACTAGTTAATATCGACTCCCTTAGCTACGTGCAAATTATTATTAGATAGACACTATATCAATGCTGCTAATACCCGTTGGAGGCAATCACCTTTTCGCCAAATAAGCAGGCAAACTTGGGCAAATGGAACCATGGCCGCACTGAAGGCACTGCCTAATTGGAAGGCATGTATGTTATATTTTGGGAGTTCGGCCTTTCTTGACAGCATTGAAAAGGTCTCTCAAATAGGCTTGCCGAAATTGATAAAATTCATTTAATCCACAGGTTGGCTTAGAGAAGACGCAAGAGTGTAAAGGACAAGCTCCAGTGGTATCACAATGGGTCTATTCAGGCCTAATAGTCTAGATAGAGGGTGGCGTTGATTGGGATTAACGACTTCATTTGGAATTATCTCAGAAATTAATTTTAACTAAACTGTATGAACATTAATAGTTTACACAGCGCACCAAACAAACTGTGGAGCGAGAGCCCCTCTCGAATTGCGGTATTAAATTATGCAGTGGGCAAGACTCACCTTTCGAGTGCAAAGTGTTAATCTTTTGAATAGAGATAGAGAGAGAGAGAGAGAGATAGAGAAAGAATATATATCTCAATGAATTCACAACATTTGTAGAGACTACAAATAGACAAAATTTACAAAGGGTTGGAAAAGGGTCGACCGGTGTAGGTAAACGCCGGACACAAACCGTGGCAACCACGTGCACTACTCCGAGCGTTTATTACCCGCACAAACGCAGCGATTCCAGGACTGCAGCAACGACACAAATTACCGCAAGGCAATACCAATAAGTCAGACGCCGGAATGGATAGCACTTTATAGTACGCACAAGCACTAGCCAGGAAACGGAAATAAGCGCCAAAAAGGAGGCACCAAAAAACAAAAACGCCAAAAAAATTGGGACCAAAAAACGCCCCAAACAGTAGGCACCAAGAATATACTTCTTACAAGTTTGAACCAACAAACAAGCGCCAAAAAGTAGGCAGTGTTATTTTTCATAAGAAATTGGCAACCACATGGAGATACTCTGGAAAAATAGCCTAAAGTGTATCTAAGATATATATAAGGTATAGCTCTCTCTCTCTTCTTTTCCTCTACCTTATATCTTTTTTCTCTCTCGCGGAAAGAAAATGCCCAAAACGTTGCATGGCCTTGAAATTTTACTTTCCGTTCTCGCTCGTCCATCGACGCCTAAGAAGTTTCACTTCAATAATAGCCGAGATACATCTTAGGCTTATCGGGCCACGTATCACAGTAATACGAAATTTCCTCCTTACCTCTAGGCAAGTTACGGTGAGCGAACGCCTTGCAGTACCTTTTTGGCGCTTTTAGTATTACGTGAAGCTTCGCGTTTAGGTGGATTTCATCGAGTTGGGACGTAAGCGCTTGCTCTCTTTGCTGACAATTTGTCAATATGACCCTCTCAATTGTTCGACAAGTGTTTTCAGAAATCACAAATAGCTCAGTGGCTTTTCCCCTCTTTTGGTCTTTTCTAATTTATAGAATAAAAAAATATCTTATCGCACTTCTTAAAAAAAAGAGATCGAGTTATAAAAGACCATAATGCCGTGGCAGCATCGCTTGATTTAAGACTTCAGATCACTCGGGCGCTGCTCGAGTTCACACTTGAAATCGGCCTGGCTGCGTATCGGCGTAGCTGGAGTTAAGGGTTAATGTTACTTTCACATAAGCAAAGTCTCAATTTAGTTTCCGGAAAGGGTGCGTTCAAATCCCTTTTTGATAATAAAAAGTGATCTTTGAAAAGTATTTCACGCGCTTAGTTTTGCATGCCATTATTTTCCGAAATTCTTCATTTTCTCTGCGGCTCCCTAAGATGGCGAAGCTAAAGCTTAAATTCGGTTTTGTAATTCTGGTTCACGCAAAGGCGAAACTTTTGCCATCATCGTGGTCCGACCGCCGTCGAAATGATCATATTTTTTCTCAAATATCGTAGGCACATTAACTCACTTCCTGCCCGAAGAAGTCCATAGAAGATTGGAATCTTTATTAATCTCTATTAAGGTTGGAATATTTTCGGCGCTTTTAATAAAAAATTTCAAACGAAATAAATGTAGAAAAAGAATTTAAGAAAACCGGAATTATGGTCGTATTCAGCATACGTTTTTTTGAAGCGCACTGTGCCAATCTTGTTTAGGTTTCAAATTAAATCTCTGCGAAACTTGTTATGCTTATTTGTTACACTTTTATCTTTTCTCCACATCAAATGTAGATAAGAACGCAAGCGCGAAAACTTGCTGTTGATTACGTTTTTGTGTTTGCTGCACTGCTCAAGTGCCTCGTACTCGAATGGAGCAGAAAAAAATCAATTCGCAAAAATAGAAATAGCTTTCCCCTGTCGACGGAAGTGGATGCGGTTAATGCAGGAAAAAAGAGGTAAGGCACTCAAAAGTGTTGTCAACTCAGTTCGTGTATTTTGAACATAGAAAAATACTTTTGAAAATAATTTCTTTACGAAATAATGAGTCTTTCAAAAGACGCGCCTAAATGTTGTTTAAAAAAACGAAAAAATTCAGACCCTTTCAGGTTTCACTAATTTTATTCAAAATACGGCTCTTATAATATGACAATTATGGCTGAAATATTACATCATTTACATGTCCACTATGCGCATGTCTGCAGGTAAATTACGTCGATTCATAAATGCCTAAAGATGTTATAAACTTAAATAGGAGCTAAAGGAGTAAACAAAAAACAGAAACCCAAAAAATCGTTGGGAGCGCCGAGATATCGATGATGAAAGTTGTTCAGCAACACTTTGGGCTACAACAGCAACATTTTCAACAGAACGTCCAGTCTTTTTCATATACTCGACACAACCAGCCTTTTCAGCAACCTTCGAATTGTCGACTCATTCGGACGATTATTTTCACAAAAAAATTCACGAATTTCGCGATATGCTCACATCGATAAAGATCGACTATTTTTATAATAAGTTTCAATAATTTTAACGCGTTAATCTATCGTATAAAATTGTACATCTGTCTACTTGAAAATTTCAAATATGCCATGAAAAGGGTACCGTCCAGGAATTATTCACCACTGCCATCTAGGCGTCACTTTTAAGAAAACCTTTACAAATATGTATGAGCAGTATTAGGGACTTTGTTTTATATATAAAAGAAACTATTATACAAATAAGCAGTTATGAGCCCACATTTTTTTATGTTATTTCGTTTCTAAAACACATGAACATTTTTTTCTGATACAGGTTTTAAAGCAAAATATTGTAGGTACTAATACCTAAAATATACTAACAATTCTATGCACTTGCATATTTTGCCTTAGTTCGACAAGCATCAGAAACGCAAGGATACTATGGTGAAAAACAAAATTGTGCGAGCAACTGCGGTTGCTACGTCACAGAGCACCTTGTCACAGGGTATTCGGCAGCCGAGTTCTGGCCGCTTATTTCACACCTATTCACACACTCGTCCAATCAGTCATTGCTCAGACGGCAACGAAGCAACATGAGTGAATACTGTGTTGATTTTTTTCGTATACCACCAACGTAATCTCATTTTTTTTCGTTAACAAACCATCATCACATCTTCTGTTACGTCAGCCCATCAGCTGATTTTTACAAATTTGCTGAGAGCCGGTGAACGGTCTGATCTTGGCCAGACCTCTGAAAGCTAGAGCTTTTCAGCAAATTCGTCTAATAAAAGCTTTGATTCCCGCGCTGAGAGGGCTTAAAAATTCCGAATCGTTCAACACTGATATTTGATATTTCAATTTTTCATGTTGGTTCGGACGTTTCCAATTCATTTTGCCATCTCCCAGCAATAGTTGGCAAATAAAAAAAAAAAAAAGTTGGTAAAAAAACTTTATTTTAGTTAATAGTAGCTGGTCATAGAAACTTTCAAAGTATCACAAAACGAAGAAAGCATCACCAGCAAAGCAAGCTTCCAAAGCAATTGGCTCCGACAGAATTAACATATTGATGCTGAAAAATTGAGTCCCTTCTGAGTAGGATATCTCATATATGTATGTATAGGGTGGGCTATAAAAAAAAAACTAATCAACATTTTTTCAAACTTTCTTTTTTATTTTGAAAATTGAACATTGTCATTTATGAATGAAAAATAATATCGTTCAAATGACTGCCACGACTGGCTTTACAGTAGGCCATTGGATCAACCCAATTTTTAAGCACATTTTCGATTGTTTGGGCTCCAATTTCATGAATGCCAACTTCGATTTCGTGTTTTAAAGCATCAATCGTCTCTGGATGGTTCGCATAGCATTTGTCCTTAACGGCTCCCCGAGGCGGCCAATTGATATCGGAATTTCGGCTGATTATTCGGTTTTCAAAAACGGTAGCCAAAAGTTCGAGTGTAACTTTGGCAGTGTGACAAGTTGCACCGTCCTGTTGAACAGCTAGAAAGTAGAAGATCGATTTGGTCGCTGTCTTATTGTTGTTAAATTTTATCAAGGAGAAAATTGGCTGTTCCTCTCTTCTTTATAAGATTAACCTTTTTGTCCCTACCAGGTCTTGACCTAATAATTTATAATACATTTCTTTATTGCGATTTGTTTTTTTTTAAATTCGTTTAAGAGAAAAAATAGGTTCAGAAGGAATTATGCCTGCATTGATCCTACTGCTCGCTCTCTTCATGAACTCAATGAGATCTCGAATTCTTTTGAATTTGATTTGCCTTTATCTAATCTACGTTTTTCAGCTGAATTAAACTGAATTTTGAATTTTTGCTTTTTGATAACGATATTTCTGTAGTATTTAGTGAATAAGAAAAATTGTAATTTAACCTAATTGAGCTTTTGTAGTAAGTAGTCAGTAAGAACAACTGTTAATTGATTTCATAATAAATAAATATTATATTATATATAAGGGACGTTTCAAAAGGCACCAGGAAAATAAATTATTCAGCTCAAACTGAAGGACGGCAGATTTAGTAGAATTTATTATTTATTTATTATTATTATTCGGCATACACTTTTAGATAATCCGGCTAGAGACGAAATTTAGCAGAGGAAAAACATGAAAGAAATGAAAGTTTCAACACACTACCCTGAAGTACACCAGAGTAGGCAATAAACTACTGTGCTGCTCATTTTTATTAAATAAGACCGCATCCAAGGTCGAAAAAAAACGAAGACATTCCAATTTAGTTACTAAAATCGAATGGGAGATTTTATGGAAAGCTTTAGAGAAGTCGGTGTAGATCAAGTTAATTCGGAATCCACTCTGAAAGCCTGCGCCCCAATCTTCAGGAAAAACTGACAGTTGGATAACATAGCCGCCACGGCCCCTGTAGTCGAATGAGTTAGTGCGGGAAGCGCGAGTGTTCGGTTTAAAGCTGTAGGTCCCGTCATTTGTGGAACAACATCACGACGCACACCCCAAATAGGAGGAAGAGCTCTCGGCCAAACAACTAATAGAAGTGTACGTAGCAATTATTTATTTATTTTATTAGATAACAAAGATCAAGGAACTACAAAACCCTGCTGGCTAACACTAATCAGATGCTTTACACTAAAATATATAAGTAGCTAGGTAGGTAGGTATAGTGGTTGCCAATTGATACACCTGTAGGCCCATTAAGCCCCACACCACATAAAAAGTGTTCTATAGTCTCTCTCTATAGTTGGGGGTTAAGTGTGTTTTGGTTCTATTATAGAGGTAGGGCACACAGAGGCGACTGGCAGGAACTGCCTAAAGCCTAAAGACCGACCATTGTGGTAATATTCCACTCCTGCACGAGGTGCCCCTGCTTTCGACCGAAAATGGCGGATCTAGAGAGGCAAACTCGAAAAAACCCGTAATCACAGGTGTTATTCGTACCGTGCCTAAGTGATGAATGGCACTACGTCAGTGTGTCTTTTAACGGTGACCTCCAGATACCG
This sequence comes from Anastrepha obliqua, assembly GCF_027943255.1. Lineage (NCBI taxonomy): Eukaryota > Metazoa > Arthropoda > Insecta > Diptera > Tephritidae > Anastrepha > Anastrepha obliqua. The sequence goes on along the minus strand of NC_072892.1, from coordinate 179,870,114 downwards.
GGCGCCCTCTGGTTGTAATTAGCCTTACCGCAACACCGGGGCACTGTTGCGGCTTGACCTCCATTCCCCTTTACTCGTGGGACTCACTTATGTCTGAAACAAACGATAAAAACAAAAACAAAGAAAAGGCAACAATGCCTTCTACAAACCAGGTCAGCAGTGACCTTTCGGCAGCCACTGTCGAACAACAACAATTGCCGCAGGCAACAAAAGGCAGCGAATGCCCGACCTCTGCCATAGCGCAATTAGAGATGGAAGTAGACGAAATGGACCTAGGGCCCATCGGGAAAACTTCCGCTCTATCACCAGAGGAAGAGGAGAAACTCTTAACTTCTCCCTCAAAAACCACAGGTTCGGCTAAGAATGGAGCGGAAATGGAAGTGAATCTGCGGCTCAGCGGTGCCGCCAGAAAGCGACTCAGGTACCACCTGGGTAAAGGTCACTCCATTGAAGAAGCGCGACAACTAGCACAGCAGCCAATGAACCTAAAGCGTCAGCGCTCCAGCAGCACCACCCCTAAGCAAAGATCTCCCAAAAGAGCTAACTTAGTGGAAAGGACAACTGACCCATCAGAAGCCGAAAGGGCAAAGGCAACAGTGCCTAACCTGGAGGTGAAAGAAGGGACGGCTAAAATGTCCTACAAGGATGCTGCATGTAGCACCAAGCTGGGTATCATACCACCTGATTATCCGGCAACGATATGGCCTACGGATAAACTAAAGGCCATTCAACACGTTATCCTGGACAGCATAAGGAAAAAGCAGACTGGTGGTGCCAAGCCAATCTTTAACAGCTGCACCTTCCGCGCAGGATACATAGTTGTCTCATGTGGCAACGATGAAACAACCGACTGGTTAAAGGCAGCAATGCCTAAACTTGAACCATGGAAGGATGCGCAAATCAGGATCGTTCTAGAAAAGGACATACCAAGGCCTTTGATCTTCACATGCCTCTTTCCAGAACTGGACAGCACATCCACAGAGGACATCCTCAGCCTCCTGGATGGGCAAAACTCTGGCCTGAACGTTCAGGAATGGCGGGTACTACGTAGAGTACAAAAGGGTAAGGTGACGGAGCTAACCATCGCAATCGACCCCATCTCCGCCATTGTGATAAAAAAAAATAACTCCTGGTTGAACTATGGGTTTAGCACAGTTCAACTTAGAACTAAGGCCAAAACCCCGGAGAAGGATGCTGAATCAGAAGCGCCCAAGCCTCCCGCATTGCAGCGGACCGAGGAACAACCCTGCACTTCGACATCGGCGATCGCAGCAACCGCAGTGAGCGTAACGCAAACTGATGAGCAGCCATGTTGCTCTAAAGATGCGCCACACGCCACCAAGCCTGCACCAATGTCAAGTGCTCAAAGGGTAGAGGAAGGCATAAGAATGCGACCCCCGCTTCGTGCCGACAAGAAAAAT